>NC_136916.1:103396739-104596739 GCF_949752795.1 Hyperoodon ampullatus
CCTGACTTCCTATTTTGAGCGATGATTTCAAGCAAGCTGTCCCCACCACATAGCTGTAGACACTCTTTCAACAGATAGGACTGGGGTCAACCTCTGGGTCAAGGGAAAAAAGGAAAAACACTGCAGGACGGGTGCTGGTGCCAGCCTTGTGGGCAAGCAAAAAAAAAAAAGGAGGCTAGTTTTCAAGGCTGCTGAATTTACACATGCTTCAAGGATTCATCAGATTTTTAATTGTTTAAACAAACCATGAAACTAAAGCAAGAATTCTCTACCACCATTACAAAATTAGAATCTGTTTCAGCAAGCAACCTAAAATTGTACACAAAATGGGGAGGGGGGAGCCATTACTGTGACTAGTTAGTCTTTACTACCCTTTTCAAAGAGAGATCAAAACACCCTTTAACAAATGTCAATTTAATTCTACTGCTGAAGGTTAGCAGCAGGTGATAAATGGGAAAACACGGTGTCCCTAAATACACAGTGAAGCAGATCAGTCTAATCTTCACATATCTGAGAAGGGAAATTTATTCAGAACAAATAGGAACATAAGGCATTAAACTACTAGCAAAATGAATAAAAAGTATATGATAACAGACTGATGACTAAAGTATGCTCGGTTATAACTGGCACAACTGCTGCTAACAACAACAACAACAAAAATCCATCCAGTCCTTTCTTCATAAGTGCTGCAAATCAAGCATCTGCTTGAAACATACCAAAGGGGTCCTGTAAATGCACCAGCATCTTGATGAGCAGATTAAGTAATTGTCCCAATATGACATGGTAAGTCCCCAGGACAACTGAAAAAATTAACAAATACCTTCCATCGTTTTACAAATAACCTTCTGTTATCTTTCTCTGTCCCTCTGTCTGTGATTTCCTAATCTTTTAGGATGTAAGCAGAACCATGTTCCAAAGTTGAGAAGATTTTATTGAGGGAATAAAGATCTGATTCAGGACAGCATCTTGACACCTAGCCACTCGAGACAAGACGTAAACCATGACACGAGGACTATTTTGAGTCCATCTGTGACAAAGAACCACTTTAGTAATCCTTAATGACAGTTTATTAACCAAATACTAATTTCAAGTCCCGTTTAAGCCAAGAAAAAGTAAGGTCCTAGACATAAAGAGACTTCCTACAAAAGAATGTTAGCATGAATAAAATATGCGTAAATTATAGTCCATAACTCTTTAAGCAAAATATTCCCTCTTTCACATGAAACAGCCTATAAATACTTTTTTGCTAAATGTAAAATGCTGTAGAAATAGTCACTGAGACCCAAAATTAAGATTATCACATTGAATATGAAATTCTGAATGAAAAGCAATCTGTTATAATTTAAGAAATACTAAGGGCAGATTGCATGATAATCATAATAACCACGATTTCATGATTTTTAAATATCCCCTTTTCTTTCCTGGGCAGATCCTATATTTTACTTGCATATACCACCCACTCGTTTGAAAAAATAGAAGTTACAAATAGGTACTTTTCTTTTAGAGTGACTACAATGACAAGTATGGTATAAACAATGAGTAAATTATCTACAGCCTGAATCATAAACCATTATCACTCTTCACTTAAAGAAAGGCAGCTTTCAAATACTGAAATTTAAATACTGCATTCCATTTATAGGATCATTTGTATGGATTTATTTTGAAGTTATTTCAGTCAGCATATGAGCATCAAATTAAGAAAGACACCTTTTTAAACCTATTTATTTGCCAAAAAGAAACTACACTGAATATTTTCATTAAATTCATTAAAACAAACAGTATTACAGCAAAATTAAGTATTTACTTTTAAATATTTCATTTCATCTCTTTTTTTCTTAATAAAGAGATTGGTCATTAGAATTCATGTAGTAAGCAGAATACAAGATCTAACTGGTTAGAAAGATTCCTTTCTCACATCTAGAAGCATAGCTAATTTGCAACAGAGAAAATAGCTCATCATAGTCAAAATAATCCCTCCAACAGAAGAGAGGGATCAGAGAAACAATAAAACATCCAGTTCACGCTTATTTGAATAAGCTTGATTCTGAGATGACATTGATCTCCAGGGAAATAAATCATAATGAGAAGTAAATACTATCTAGCATCCTATAAGGTTAGTTTGAACAGACTCCCAGCATGTAAAAATTTGAAAATCACTAAGTCACTAGGTATATCTTACCAGGTCAAGATGCAAGCCACTAGGGACTTCCCTGGTGGTCCAGTGGCTAAGGTTGTGTGCTCCCAATGCACAGGCCCAGGTTCGATCCCTGGTCAGGGAACTAGATCCCACATGCTGCGACTAAGAGTTAGCATGCCACAACTAAATTTCCTGCACGCCACAACTAAATTTCCTGCACGCCACAACTAAAGATCCTGCGTGCTGCAGCTAAGACCCGGCACAGCCAAATAAATAAATAAATAAATATTTTTTTAAAAAAGGATGCAAGCCACTAAGAGTAGCGTTAGATGGTACAAACAAGCTACATCTACTGACATGAATGAACAAAAATCTGAAGAATAGAAACAAGTTCTGAGAACCTCTGGTCCTCTTTGTAATAGACACTATTCAATAACATATATTCAATCTGGCAAGTTCATAACTACTACCTCTAAATCAACAAAATAGTTTGGAGTCTCCATTTCCACCAAAGGACACGCATGTTGAAAAGGCATACAGTTGAAAAGGCATCTTGTCAGTTACATATGCACACAGAGAAGACAAAGAGTTTGAGAACAACAATGTGTTATGTCCACTACATCACAAGGTACACAGTTTTGGAAGATTATTTCCATGAGGAAGTTAAACTGTAACAGGAATAATAAGCAATTACGAAGGAAAATGATAAATGGTCTCCTTAAGTCAGTATTGTTTTTAAATTGCAAGTCTTGGCATATTAGTGTTTTGTTAAATCGATACAGAAGGCATTTTCAAATTAAATAAATAGTAGGGTATAGCAAAGACATTGCATGTAGTAAATATAAGATTTCATGAGTCTTATTTCTGGTGTGTGGGGAGAAGGGGTGGCAATATAAACTGTATTTCTTACTTGGATCCTATTCAAAACAGTTTGAAAGCCACTGCCTCAAGCACTGCCTTTACAAGACAGAACATGATTAACCAGAGCTTGAGATGAAGGGAACCCTGAAAGAATCACGTTCCTCCTCAGAGCCTGCAGCTCCAGAACCGCAGAGGTTATTCTAAGCAGCTCACAATCACTCTGCATCACTGGAGAGGAGTAGGATGTATTCCAAAGACAGCTCCTGCCTACGCACTGCTGGAGTAGAATGGTCTTTCGGAAGCAGGAACAAGGCAGTGAAGCTCTGAGAGAACAAGGGTAGACCAGAGTTATCTGTCTGGCTCCATGTGGAGATGAAGAGAAACTCTAGGCCAGGACATATGACAACTATATAGTGGCCAATAACAAAAGCTTCAGTATTTCAGTAATCATTACAGGATGAGGAGCTACAAGAGAGGAAGCTGGGCTATCGTCACCATGACACAAAAGAACATCCTGTCCGTATCTTTATCAAATGGCTGTGAACCTGACAAGTCTAGAATACAGACTCGAAAATTAAGTTTTTCAACTGTAAAGTTCAATCTGTTAAAATGACCCTTGTTTTCCCATAGACTCACCCCACTCCCCAGTTAACTTTACAATACTGATGAGATGTGGCCTATGATTCAGTCACTTTCTAGCATCACTAGTCACATATTAACACTGGCTGTGATGAAGGTCTCAGTGAGAAGCTATTTGTCCCTTTTTAAAAGCCAAAAGTGAGAAATCAAAAGAAAGTTCATGACAACTAAACTGTAGAATCAAGACATTATATCTTGTAGAATTAAGGCATCTAAGAATGGGGAAATCTTTGTTCAAGAGGAATCAAATGGTCCTGTCTCCAAAATAACCTCAAAGACCCAAACTTGCTAAAGGTACTATGAGAGATTTCTCTCTTCTAAAAAAAAAAAAATCAGTCATAAAGCAGACTAAATAAAATAATAAGTGTGCAAATCTGTTAAATGTGTATGGCCAACATACTTTTTATGGCTACACATAATCTTAAATATGTACCTTCACAGTGTCAGAAAAGGTTCTAAAAGTATTTGAAAGAGAAATTAGTGAAGGCTCATTCAAAATGTTATTTGAATTTAAAAAAAAAAATCACCAAGTCAGTTAATAAGTGATTTTCCTCTTGCAATGAAGATTTGGATCACAAGTTATTAAGACAGATCAACCAACCTAGATTCTACTTATCAAACATGTTTAAAATAAAAAATAAGCAACAGCAAAAAGAAGGACCCATAATGGTAAAAGATTGGTTTAAGGGCTTCCCTGGTGGCGCAGGGGTTGAGGGTCCGCCTGCCGATGCAGGGGACACGGGTTCGTGCCCCATTCCGGGAAGATCCCACATGCCGCGGAGCGGCTGGGCCTGTGAGCCATGGCCGCTGAGCCTGCGCGTCCAGAGCCTGTGCTCCACAACAGAAGAGGCCACAACAGTGAGAGGCCCGGGTACCGCAAAAAAAGAAAAAAAAAAGATTGGTTTAAGAAAAGGAATTTTCCTTGCTAAAGAAATCCCTCTTTGTTCATTGCTGAGGCGCAATCTATTACTTAGCAGAAGTACCTAATAAAATTAAGATAACATGATTAAGAAGATCTTCAGGAACTAGATTTCAAGTGATTCTTCTAGGAACCCAAAGAATAGAAAATAATTTGCGGGGGTGAGGAAGGGACAAAAATCACACAAAGTGTCATCTATGCCCAGGCTGACTTTATTTTGTTTTTTGATATTGATCTATCTCAGAATAGCCCTGGACAGCCATTCTGAGCAACACAAATGTCAGCTGGCCCCCTTCCTGGCGGTCTCTCTGTTAAATTGGCTCTCCCAGCAGCATACTAACATCCTCACCAAAGACAACGACTAACTGGTGAACAGTGAATATACTTAACTCTTGGCACTGTGAAAGCAATACACTATAGACACAACCTGAATATAATGTATTTACCAAGTATCCTAGTTACACGGTCTCTCAGAAAGGAAGTAACTTAAAGAACACGGGCTCTATTATCAGAAAGACGTGGTTTCAAACTGTTTCTACCACTTTCTGATTGTGTAACTCAGGAAGTTACCCACCTAAATCCTAAACCTCAGTTTCCTCAACTGTAAAGGGTAAATGAGAATACCTATGTTATATGGTTGAGTAAAAATCAATGAAATCATGTATGTAAAGCAGATAGCACACTGCCTGGCAAAGTATAGGTCTGAAATATTATTTACTTTGAAAGTAATCATACTCATGCCAAATCCAAGAAATAATTTCTGATTTTCAGGTTGTTCATCTATAAAATAGGAAACTGAAACAGATGTCACTTAAGCCCTTTTCAGAAGTGGTGTGATCCACCAAAGTGCTGTGATTCCATGGTAATAATGTGCAGACATGATTCATGTATTCTGATGGCTGTATTTTCTCCTGTTTTGAACCACAAATGCACAAACTGAAAATTTTGAGACATTTACAATGAACTGATTTTTACTTCCTTAAATGTACTTGAGTATTTTCCAAATTTTCTATAATGTACCACAAATGTTTAAGACTGTTTGAGAGATTATTATTCTACTTTTTAAAAAAGTTAGTCTCACTGAGTCAACATATGGTCACACATTTAGTTTTGTAATACCACTGGCAAGAAATGTGCCTAAGAGTAACCATTTAATTTCCTGAAAACACAATCATAAAATGAACCACTGTCAAGATTAAAAAAATAAAAACATCAAAGACAAAATTAGGAATAGAGTGGAACTTTCTTAAACTGATAAAAGTTATCAAAAATCTTCAATAAACACACATAATGGTGAAACTTTAGAATCATTTCTAATCAAGTAAAAAACAAAAAGGATGCCCTGCAACGCTGCCTCCATTTAACCTGTGGAAAAACTAATGTGATAAGAAAAAGAAATCAATGATGTAAGAAGTGGAAAGGAAGAAACAAAGCTCGTCTTGTACTCAGACAACCCGACTACCTACATGGAAAATGCAAAAGCATTTGCAGACAACTCTCAAGAATTAATGAGAGTTCTCTAACGTTACTGAATCAAATCTGTTCCATTGATAACTAGAAAATATAATTGATTAAAAAAATCCTATGTACCATAACAACGAAACTACCAGTTACCTAAGAGTAAATATATCAAAATATGTCAAAGACTCTTGTGGAAAAATGTTACAATATGTTATTCAAGAATAGAAAAGAGCCGAATAAATGGAGTCTGTGCCATGATCATGGATGGGAAAACTCAATATCATAAAAAAGTCAGTTCACCCCAAATCATCTATAAATTCAATGCAAATCCAAACAAAATCCTTAAGTTTGGGATTATTTTTTAGTTTGTGTGTGATTTAACTAACTACTCCTAAATTTCACATAGAAGGGCCACGAATGGCCAAGACAATTTTAAAGCATAACGAAGTGGAGTCTTGTCTTCTCAGATATTGAGACTTACTATATAACTATAATAATTAAGACAGTGTGGGACATAGCACAGGGAGATCAGCTCGGTGCTTTGTGACCACTAGAGGGGTGGGATAGGGAGGGTGGGAGGGAGATGCAAGAGGGAAGAGATATGGGGACATATATATATATATATATATATATATATATATGTATAGCTGATTTACCTTGTTATAAAGCAGAAAGTAACACACCATTGTAAAGCAATTATACTCCAATAAAGATGTTAAAACAAAAAAAAGACAGTGTGGGAGTAGTACAATTAAAGATAAAGCAGGGGCTTCCCTGGTGGCGCAGTGGTTGAGAGTCCGCCTGCCAATGCAGGGGACGGGTTCGTGCCCCGGTCCGGGAAGATCCCACATGCCACAGAGCGGCTGGGCCCGTGAGCCATGGCTGCTGAGCCTGTGCGTCTGGAGCCTGTGCTCCACAGCGGGAGAGGCCACAGCAGTGAGAGGCCCGCGTAACGCAAAAAAAAAAAAAAAAAAAAGATAAAGCAGTGATTAAAAATTAAGCCTCCAAAAATAGACCTTTATAGCAATTATAAATCAGTGGGGAAAGAAAGGCTGATGCAATTAATGATGCTGGGACAAATGGTTAGCCATATGGAAAAAAATAAAACAACATCCTGCTATGAATTGTGTCCCCCTAAAATTCATATGTTGAAATCCCAACCCCCAATGTGATGGTATTGGATATGGCCTTTGGAGGGTAATCAGGTTTACATGAGATCATGAGAATGGGGTCCCCTTGATGGGATTAGTGCCCTTATAAGAAGGGACACAAGAGAGCTTGTACACTTTCTACCCACCCCACCCCACCACTACCACATGAGGACACAGAAAAGGTGGCTGTCTGCAACCCAAGGAAAGAGGTCTCACCAGGAACCTACTATGCTGGCACCTTGATGTTATATAATACTTCTAGTCTCCAGAACTGTGAGAAAGTAAATTTCTGCTGTTTAAGCCACCCAGTCTATGGTATTTTGTTACGGCAGCCTAGATGATTAATACAAATGCTTCACACACACACACACACACACACACACACACACACACACACACAACCACCTGAGAATTAAGGTACTACCTTTGAAAATTAAGGAATTTAAAAGCAAGTAAATATATTCACATAAGATTTTAAGAGAAAGGAAGGATTTCTTGAAGTAATAGACCTGAAAGAATACAGGAAAATGCTGGTAAATTTGGTTACTATAAAATTTAAAAGTTATATTCAACAAAGGACACCATAAACCAAAGTAAAAAACAGGCCTTTCCCTTCCCATCATGTGAGGACAACAATGAGAAGTCGGCAGTCTGTAACCTAGAAGACAGCTCTCATCAGAACCAACCATACAAGCACCTTGATCTTGGACTTCCCAGCTTCCATATCTGTGAGAAGTTTCTGTTGTTAAAAGTCACCTAGTTCATAGTGGTACTTTGTTACAGCAGCCCAAGCAGACTAAGGCAGATGAAGACAAATTTATTAATTTTTCTCTTTTATAATTTGTTCATTTGGAGTCCTTTCTAAAACACACTCACCCAACTCAGGATCTCAAAGATTTTCTTCTGTTTTGCCCAAAATTTTTAAAATTATAGCTCTTACTTTCAGGTCTATGATCCATTTTGCTTTCATTTATTAAATTGTGCAAGGTAAAAAAAAAAAATTTTTTTTTTAAGCAGGCCATTCCCTGGGAGAAAATATCTTAACACATGCAGCTAATCAAAAATTAACATCTAGTTCTAGAGTATACAAAGAACTCCTACAAATTTAAACTACTTGCTGGACGTTTATATGGAACCTCTTAGCAGCACTTCATTAATCAAATTGAGAATGCACTAATTATATAATCAGAATAAATGATAAAGTTGCTTTTTAAATGAACTTGAGATGTCTTACCACCAGCATCAAGTGTCCTGCCAACCCCCCAGTGTCAGACACGCCTGTTTCCTTTAACAGCACCGTCACTGTCCCGGCCACTAAAGCCTTGAAAACTCCCAGCAGTCTTTCACTCCTCCCTCTGAATTATCACTAAATCTCCAATGTGATCACCAGAATTTGGTTCAATTTTAATAACCAGTTATAATTCATGAATTGCCAGAGTATAAAACGGCACCATTTTAGGAGATATGATAAGCTAGAGATCAATATCAATTGTTTTTTTTTACGGAGTAACATGTACAACTGAATAAAATATGCTAAAGACAGAGTCCTCTACAGCAGTAAACTCTAAAGAACAGGGAGGGATGGAGGGATGGAGGGATGGAGGGATGGAGGGAGGGAGGGAGGGAGGGAGGGAGGGAGGGAGGGAGGGAGAGATAACAGCCACCCTAAGAAATTGCAAAATGCATTGGAAAGAATTCTAAACTAGGAATCAGGAGACCCAAATTCTAGTCTAAACCCCACCATAAATTAGCTGTGAATGAAGTGAGCAGCATAAAACCCCTAGTCTTCAGCTTTCTCATTCTTAAAGATAGGGTGAAATGATTGTTAGAAGTTCTAAAAGCTCTAAAATTCTATGATTCTATAAACTCTTCTCCACAGATGGGGGAAATGTGGCACAGTGAGCTGAAAATAATAATTTGGACTGAACAGGTAGGTAATGTAAATCAGCATCTCAGTTTCCTTTTAACAATCTTGAAAAACTATTAAGGTATCTAGTATCTCTTTTAATATGTAAAATTCTAAAGAGTATAAAATCAAGTAATACCAAATATTTCAAGAAAACAAACTTCCTTTAATTTTTCCTTTCATCCATCAATCTTTCACTTCCTTCCTGTGTTCTGAAGCACAAATACAATATGAGGAGTTACTGATTGGCAGGATACCTTCTCCCCATTGCTCTCTGTCCCCAAAGTAGACTTCAGTCATACCTATGAAACTGGGGGGGAGGATGCACACGTAAAATATAGTTGAAATGTCTGTGTGATCTGGCAGATTTAATTTCATTTGGACCATATGTCCTTCTTGTAACCTACAACAAACTGGCTCTAGCAATTCCTAGTCCATCTTTCTACAGTTTGTTCTAAGGGATATTAGTCCTGCAAGATGCCCTAAGAAAAAAGAATGCCATAAAAGTTTCAGAAACGCTGCATGCTATACCTCATTCTTGAGCAATTAAAAAAGAACGTGCAAGTATTAAAGGCTCTAAGAAGCCCTAGAGTAAAGATTTATATCGATCTGATTTATACTGTCTAATCCAGGGTTCCTCAACCCAACTACAAAAGTCTTTCTTCACAGAATATCTATTAACACCCTATAAAATCAGTGCTCCAAGGAAGCCACCTTAGAAAGTGCTTGCTTAAACATAATTTGCTCAAAATATGATGATATTTAATTCACACATTGCTAAACTGAAACATTTGTTTTCTACTGCTAGCATTTTATATCAAAGAGTCATTTACTAATTCCAAATATGAAATTAGTTCTGCAACATCCAACTGTTCAAGGTTAAGCAAACAGTAAGACTTTCCCCCGACACAGGCACCTGAAATGTACCAACCAAACAATATGGCCAAGTGTGATAGGAATCATCACCAGCTCTCTGGTCCAAGTACTCAAATTACTATTACCCCATCAGAATGTAACATATCCATTCTAGTCTGATAGTTTTAGTATTAGCTTTGGTAACTGCACAGTTTACATTTAAAAAACAAAACAGAGCTTTCAAGCAAAAGGTAATTAAAATACAGCCACAGTAAGAATAAGTTAAATCACCAGCAGAAAAAGGGAGACTTAAAAACTGAAAATGGAAAAATCTTAAGATACACTGATACACTATACAAAAGAAAAATCTATGTGTAAAAAACATAAGACTTATGGATCAACAGTCTTATAATCAGCATTCATACTGAAGACATAAGTCATCACTTGAATTAAGACTGACTTAGATCCACACAAGATGGGGCAATACTTGCAAAAAGTAGAACGCTTTGTTAGCAATCTATACACTTAAGTTTTTCAGCATTTGCTTTCTTGACAGTAAGTGTTCTTTCTTCCTTCAAGCCATGTCAAAGAAAAAGAAAATAAAGGCACAGCCTACCCTAAACCACAATCATCAAAAACACTTGGTCCTAGGGGATTAGCTAACAAAATGGTGTCTATCAAGTAGTCTTCAAAATCCACTCTACAAATTTAGTGACACAAATCATTATGGCATTTGAAGCCTTACTGTCAGATCTCGAAGAAAAATCGAAATAAAAATACTCAACCTGTCCTCATTAAATAAACTCACACTAACTACATCCAACTGCAACTATTACTAAATACGAAAGAAAAAGCACTGAGTATTAGCTATCAGTGTCAACTTCTATGATTGTGTCATTATGGGATCACTTTTTTTTTTTTACATTAATGCATATTCTTCTGGCTGTCAATTCACATTTAACATCCTCCTTCAAGCTCCTATTCAAAAAGATCACTTTCAGGAAATCTTGTGTTACTGACATAAATAGATTTCACTCTCCTACTAAATGCCTGTGGCACTAAGTGTTGAAAGATTAAGTTGTTCTTTGTGACATGCTGCTTTGGGAAAATGTTCTTTATCTTCATGTATGTGCATGAATTCTTCTCAACTAGATTATTCTGAGGAATTCTTTTACAATTCAGGGCTTCTCAAATGTTTCTACCGAAGTACTCCTTTTGTCAGAGGATCTACTACAGAAGCAAAATTTACTTGAAGTCTTCTGTTTTACCTTTAAAAGTCATTCAAAATGTAAGATTCAATACCACAGTACATTTGTTTTAACATAAAAATAAAAATGTGTTAATGTTGGTGAAGATGTGGAGAAACTGGAACACTTGTACACTACTGGAAGTTTGTTGTGACTGCTATGGAAAACAGTATAGAGGTTCCTTCAAAAAATATAAAATAGAACTACCACATGATCAGGACACTACATAATGATCAAGGAATCAATCCAAGAAGAAAATATAACAATTGTAAATATTTATGCACCCAACATAGGAGCACCTCAGTAAGGCAAATGCTGACAGCCATAAAAGAGGAAATCAACAGTAACACAATAATATTGGGAGACTTTAACACTCCACTTACACCAATGGATAGATCATCCAGACAGAGAATTAATAACGAAACACAAGCCTTAAATGATATATTAGACCAGATAGACTTAATTGATATTTATAGGAAATTGCACCGGAAAGTAGCAGAATACACTTTCTTCTCAAGTGCACGTGGAACATTCTCCAGGAGAGATTATACCTTGAGTCACAAATCAAGTAAAATTAAGAAAACTGAAATCATATCAAGCATATTTTCCTACCACAATGCTATGAGATTAGAAATCAATTACAGGAAAAAAAAACTGTAAATAACACAAACACATGGAGGCTAAACAATATGCTACTAAATAACCAAGAGATCACTGAAGAAATCAAAGAGGAAATCAAAAATACCTAGAAACAAATGACAATGAAAACATGACAACCCAAAACCTATGGGATGCAGCAAAAGCAGTTCTAAGAGGGAAGTTTACAGCAATACAATCCTACCTCAAGAAACAAGAAAAATCTCAAATAAGCAATCTAAACTTACACCTAAAGGAACTAGAGAAAGAAGAACAAACAAAACCCAAAGTTAATAGAAGGAAAGAAATCATAAAGATCAGAGCAGAAATAAATGAAATAGAAATGAAAAAAACAATAGCAAAGGTCAATAAAACTAAAAGCTGGTTCTCTGAGAAGATAAACAAAATTGATAAACCTTTAGCCAGACTCATCAAGAAAAAAAGGGAGAAGACTCAAATCAACAGAATTAGAAATGAAAAAGGAGAAGTAACAACTGACACTGCAGAAATACAAAAGATCATGAGAGATTACTACAAGCAACTATATGCCAATAAAATGGACAACCTGGAAGGTATAACCTTCCAAGACTGACCCAGGAAGAAACAAAAAATATGAACAGACCGATCACAAGTAATGAAATTGAAACTGATTAAAAATCTTTCAACAAACAAAAGTCCAGGACCAGATGGCTTCACAGTTGAATTCTATCAAACATTTAGAGAAGAGCTAACACCCATCCTTCTCAAACTCTTACAAAAAATTACAGAGGGAGGAATGCTCCCAAACTCATTCTACAAGGCCACCATAACCCTGATACCAAAACCAGACAAAGGTATCACAAAAAAAGAAAATTACAGGCCAACACTGATGAACACAGACGCTAAAACCCTCAACAAAATACTAGCAAACCAAATCAAACAATGCTTTAAAAAGATCATACGCCATGATCAAGTGGGATTTAACCCAGGGATGCAACGATTCTTCAATGTACACAAATTAATCAATGTGATACACCATATTAACAAATTGAAGAATAAAAACTATATGATCACCTTAATAGATGCAGAAAAAGCTTTCGACAAAATCCAACACTGATTTATGATAAAAACTCTCCAGAAAGTGGGCATAGAGGGAACCTACCTCAACATAATAAATGCCATATATGACAAACCCACAGCAAACATTATTCTCAGTGGTGAAAAACTGAAAGCATTTCCTCTAAAATCAGGAACAAGCCAAGTGTGCCCATTCTCACCACTATTATTTAACACAGTTTTGGAAGTCCTAGCTATGGCAATCAGAAAAGAAAAAGAAATAAAAGGAATCCAAACTGGCAAAGAAGAAGTAAAACTGTCACTGTTTGCAGATGACATGATACTATACATAGAAAATCCTAAAGATGCCACCAGAAAACTAATCGGGCTAATCAATGAATTTAGTAAAGTCACAGGATACAAAATTAATATACAGAAATCTCTGGCATTCCTATATACTAACAACAAAAGATCAGAAAGAGAAATTAAGGACACAATCACATTTACCACTTCAACGAAAAGAATAAAATACCTAAGAATAAACCTACCTAAGGAGGCAAAAGACCTGTACACAGAAAACTATAAGATACTGATGAAAGAAATCAAAGACGACACAAACAGATGGAGAGATATACCATGCTCTTAGACTGGAAGAATCGATACTGTGAAAATGACTACTATACTACCCAAAGCAATCTACAGATTCAATGTAATCCCTATCAAATTACCAATGGCGTTTTTCACAGAACTAGAAAAAAACATTTTACAATCTGTATGGAAACACAAAAGACCCCGAATAGCCAAAGCAATATTGAGAAAGAAAAACAGCTGGAGGAATCAGGCTCCCTGACTTCAGACTATACTACAAAGCTACAGTAATCAAGACAGTATGGTACTGGCACAAAAACAGAAATATATATCAGTGGAACAGGATAGAAAACCCAGAGATAAACCCATAGATTATGGTCACCCAATCTATGACAAAGGAGGCCAGAATATACAATGGAGCAAAGACAGCCTCTTCAATAAGTGGTGCTGGGAAAACTAGACAGCTACGTGTAAAAGAATGAAATTAGAACACTCCCTAACACCATACACAAAAATAATCTCAAAATGGATTAAAGACCTAAATGTAAGGCCAGAAACTATAAAACTCTTAGAGGAAAATATAGGCAGAACACTCTAAGACATAAATCACAGCAAGATTCTTTTTGACCCACCTCTTAGAGTAACGAAAATAAAAACAGAGATAAACAAATGGGACCTAATGAAACTTAAAAGCTTTTGCACAGCAAAGGAAGCCATGAACAAGACGAAAAGACAACCCTCAGAATGGGAGAAAATATTTGCAAATGAAGCAAATGACAAAGGATTCATCTCCAAAATATACAAACAGCACATGCAGCTCAATATCAAAAAAACAAAAAACCCAATCAAAAAATGGGTGGAAGACCTAAACAGGCATTTCTCCAAAGAAGACATACAGATGACCAACAAACACATGAAAAGCTGCTCAACATCACTAATTATTAAAGAAATGCAAATCAAAACCACAATGAGGTATCACCTCACACCAGTCAGAATGTCCATCCATCAAAAAATTTACAAACAATAAATACTGGAGAGGGTGTGGAGAAAAGGGAACCCTCATGCATTGTTGGTGGGAATGTAAATTGATACAGCCACTATGGAGCACAGTATGGAGGTTCCTTAAAAAACTAAAAATAGAACTACCATATGACCCAGCAATCCAAACTACTGGGCATATACCCAGAGAAAACCATAATTCAAAAGGACACATGCACCCCAATGTTCATTGCAGCACTATTTACAATAGTCAGGACATGGAAGCAATCTAAATGTTCATCAAAAGAGGAATGGATAAAGAAGATGTGGTATATATATACAATGGAATATTACTCAGCCATAAAAAGGAATGAAATTGGGTCATTTGTAGAGACATGGCTGGACCTAGAGACTGTCATACAGAGCGAAGTCAGAAAGAGAAAAATAAATATCATATATTAACGCATATACATGGGATCTAGAAAAAATTGGTATAGACAATCTTATTTACAAAGCAGAAAGAGAGACACAGACATAGAGAACATAGAAAACATATGGATACCAAGGGGGAGTAGGATGAACTGGGAGATTGGGATTGACATACATAGACTATTGATACTATGTATAAAATATATACCTAATGAGAACCTACTGTATAGCACAGGGAACTCTACTCAATGCTCTGTGGTGAACTAAATAAGAAGGAAATCCAAAAAAAGGGGATATATGTATACATATAGCTGATTCACTTTGCTGTACAGTATAGACTAACACAATATTGTAAAGCAACTATACTCCAATTAAAAGAAAAAAAAAGCACTACCACATGATCCAACAGTTCCACTTCTGGGTATATACCCAGAAGAATTGAAAGCAGAGTCTAAAATAAATATTTGCACACCTATGTTCACAGCAGCACTATTCACAATAGCCAAGAAGAAGCAACCCAGGTGTCTATTGACAGAAAAGTGGATACATGAATTGTGATGCATACACATACAATGGAACATTATTCAGCCTTAAGAAAGGAAGGAAATTCTGTCACATGATAAACATGGATGAACCTGGAAAACATTACGCTAAATGAAATAAGCCAGTTGCAAAAAGACAAATACTGTGTGATTCCACATATATGAGGTATCTAAAATAGTCCAATTCATAGAAACAAAAAGTAGAATGGTGGTTACCAGGGGCTGGAAGAAAGGGGGAAAAGGGAGTTGTTATTTAATGGGTATAAAGTTCCAGATTTGCAAGATTAAAAAGTTCTGGAGATCTGTTTCACAGCCACATGAATATATTTATCACTACTGAGCTATATACACTTAAAGATGATTAAGGTGGTAAATTTTACATTATGTGTTCTTCACCACAATTTTAAATTTTTTTAATCACTTTATTTGTCCCAAATCTTCAAGTAAAATTGATGTTACCATATTTACTCAATATACACAGGCACCTACTGAATCAAGCAGCCTCAGCTGCCATGCAGCTCTGAAAGTGGCTCACAGAACAAAACCTACTTCTCTCAGATCCCCTCCTCAATTCACCAGATATCAAGCAAGCAGTGAGACTGTGGTAACTGAAAGAGAATATAAAGATTAAGTAGGCCATGATCCCTGTCCCTGAGCAGATCAGAGAAACCAGCTGCACCGAGCTCAGTGCTGGGAACCTATTATCTGTGCAATGAATCAACCAGTTCTACAGTTCTCCTCAATTAGCTGCTAAATTACAGGAGAAAAGTGGGATTTCTCAGGACTGAAGTTTCTCTGGGCAAAGTTCCCCTATAGTATAGCACAAAGAACAGTACCCACATGTGGGACAGAAGTCAGTATAAATTTTAAAACATTCAACTAACCAAAAGTTCTTTTGTTAAAAGAAAAACTTGAAGTAAAAATGATAGAAATGACCTTCCACTAAAGCAGATATGTATAAAGAATCCTTAAGGCACTTAATAGCCTAGCAGAGCAGGGACGGACTCTCCATAGCAACAAGAGTGAGCAAATGCTGTCCAACAGAATAAAAATATGCAACCCAATAAAATAGAAAATTGATGGCTGTGATAACTATAAAGAAATGTGTTAGTACAAATTCCAACATTTTATCCATCAGACCAGTTGAATTCAGTACTGGGCAATGTCTCATCATGACAGCACCCGGAGTTGTCCCGTGAACAGTAATAATCCATGCTACTTTTTGGTGGGTCTTTTTGTGTACGGCAGTATCAATTTTGTCATAAATCTTAGTATTTCGTCTCTGGGTACAACCACAAGAGACACTTAGTCTCTAAGACCAAGCTTCCTTTCCTTAATAATGGTATATCGGCAGGTTGCATTACCACAGAAACAGCTTTACTTCCAATGGTATCTGATAACGTGAGCATTATGGGAAAAGCAGCTTTGCTCCATCCTCAGGGTCTCATCTTAGGCCTTCATCATTTCTGGATTATTGCAAAAGCCTCCTACCTGCTCTCCCTTCCTCCAGTCTTGCATGCCTCAAACCCATCCTAGCTTACACTCAGAGTTAATCTTTCTAAATCCAAAATTTATCACGGCACTCCCCTGCTTAAGACCTTCCATGGTTCACAAAGCCTTCAGAATCTCTGACATGGCATAGGAGAGGCTCTTGGTGATTTAGTCCCTGTGTGACACATTAAAAAAAAAAGGAACTTTATTTTTTTTAAATTTCAAATTTACAGAAATATTGCAAGAATAGTAAAAAGAACTTATTCTTGTGGAATCTAAAATATGACACAAATGAACTTATCTACAACAGACTCAGACATAGAGAACAGACTTGTGGTTGCCAAGGGGGAAAGAGGTGGGGGAGGGATGACTGGGAGTCTGGGGTTAGCAGATGCAAACTATTATATATAGAATGAATCAACAAGGTCCTACTGTATAGCACAGGGAACTATGTTCAATATCCTGTGATAAACCATAACGGAAAAGAATATGAAAAAGAATATATATATATATGTATAACTGAATCACTTTGCTGTACAGTAGAAATTAGCACAACACTGTAAATCAACTATACTGATTCTTTCATCCAAATTCACCACTCATGAACCCTAGGACACAACCTCAGTGAGAGCAGGAACTGCATATTTTATTCATAGCGTCTGGCACAGTGAAGGAGGAACTGATGAGGGGCCCAACTTCTGGTTAAAAAGAGTGGACCGGGGCTTCCCTGGTGGCGCAGTGGTTGAGAGTCCGCCTGCCGATGCGGGGGACACGGGTTCGTGCCCCGGTCCAGGAAGATCCCACATGCCGCAGAGCGGCTGCGCCCGTGAGCCATGGCCGCTGAGCCTGCGCGTCCGGAGCCTGTGCTCTGCAACGGGAGAGGCCACAACAGTGAGAGGCCCGCATACTGCAAAAAAAAAAAAGAGTGGACCGAACACAAATGTTACTCCCTCCTGAGCTCTCACTTAAATAACTGTTAAAGTCATTTTTTAAAGAAGCATAAATCCATAAGGACAAAGAGATGACAGCAGCCAAATGGGGGAAGACAACTGACCCAGCAACCCGAGTCATGTGAATCTCAGAAGGGCAGCCCAGAAGAAAGGCTTAGGAATGGAGGCACGGGTGTCTCTGATGCATGGGTGCAGGGAGGGCTGCAAAGGGAAAGGCAGGTTGAAAAAATCTTAGAAAGAGCCATCAGGCTCCCCAGAGCTCCCGCCCAACCCTACACAAGCATGTAACCAACTCTCCCTCCAAGGCCAGCAGGGAAACTTCTCTAGAGAAATTGTTCAGGGCTTCCCTGGTGGCGCAGTGGTTGAGAGTCCGCCTGCCGATGCGGGGGACACGGGTTCGTGCCCCGGTCCAGGAAGATCCCACATGCCGCGGAGCGGCTGGGCCCGTGAGCCATGGCTGCTGAGCCTGCGCGTCCGGAGCCTGTGCTCCGCAACGGGAGAGGCCACAACAGGGAGAGGCCTAAGTACTGCCAAAAAAAAAAAAAAAAAAGAAAAGAAAAGAAATTGTTCAGCTGATGGATAGCAAGCAGCTACTCTGTGCCAGGCTCAGTCCTAGATGCCCAGAAATCTCCATGGGAACACAGCCAAGGCCTGCCCCCATGGAGCTTCTGCTCTAGTGGAGAGAAACGAGCAAGTGGACCTGTGATAACTGCTCTGGAGCAAGGTGCAGCAGGGCAAGGGACAGGGGGTGTGCTGCTCTTGCTAAAGAGCAGGAACCTGACAGAAAGGAGAAGTGAGCCACGCAGATACCCAGGGAAAGATCACCCCAGACAGACACAGCAGGCTGGCTGCACAGACCTCGATGGGGGAGCACGCTCAGTGGGCGAACCATGCGGAAGCTGATGTGGCGGGGTAGGTGATGGGGGAGGGGCCAGATCACAGAAGGACCCGCTGGAGCAATGATTCCCTTAACCTGGCCGCACTTTGGAAGCACCTGGAGAGCTTTAAAAAATGTGAGTCCCACCCCAGAGTTTCTGATCTGAATGTTTATAGGTATGAGGTGTGGCTGGTTATCAGTAGTTTCAAAATCTCCATGGGTCGTTCGAACGCGCAGATGAGGTTAGAACCATGGAATCAGAGGAGCTCTGGGCTCAGGGATGCCAGGCGTAGCTGTGGGAGGAAGTGGGGGGCTCCACTAAACACGGGGAGACTAAGTAAAAGGTGACAAACTCGCAGCCCCTCCCGCCTCCTTTCCCATCTAACTCCAAGAAACCACAGACAGAAAACCCTGGCAGCCAGACTCCTACACATCTGTTGGAGACTGATATGGGGAAATAGCCACAGTGAATGCTCCCAGCGTGAGGCAGGGAGAGCCAAACAGCTGGGGTGCTCCTTGTGCTTTAATTTCTTAAAAACTGAGAGGTATACATACCCCAACGAGTGGAACAGGAAAAGCGAAAAACCATCATAAGAGGCTGAGACAAAAAGAAGAAGAAAATAGAAATATCTGTAATATGTAGACGTATTTGGGGACTATGTAAATAATTGATTTAACCATGAAGTATAATTGCTTAGACTCCCTTGGACACAATCATTTGGAACAAAAATGATAGCTAGGCTGTATCTGTGATGGATGGAAAAAACTGCAATAATAAGTTTATACTATTTCTAAGGTAGAAAATATATGAATAATTCCAACAGTTTTAAAGGTTTTTCCTTTCCAAGAATGACATAAAAATTTTTTAAACTATATGTGATTACATGTTCAAATATATATACAATGAGATATAAACATGAGACCACATGTTATTTCTAAAAATATCTAATACACTTATAAGAATATCAAATAATGTCTCTTAATTGCCTATGTCAGCTGTATCAGTTGCTATACTAACTGATGTAAAGAATCAAGCACCTTGGGCTTCCCTGGTGGCGCAGTGCTTAAGAATCCACCTGCCAATGCAGGAGACACGGGTTTGAGCCCTGGTCCAGGAAGATCCCACATGCCACGGAGCAACTAAGTCCCTGCGCCACGACTACTGAGCCTGCGCTCTAGAGCCCACGAGCCATAACTACTGAAGCCCGCGCGCCTAGAGCCTGTGCTCCACTGCAAGAGAAGCCGTCACAATGAGAAGCCCACACACTGCAACGAAGAGTAGCCCCCGCTCACCACAACTAGAGAAAGCCCACACGCAGCAATGAAGACCCAATGCAGTCAAAAGTAAAATTAATTAAATTTATAAAAAAAAATCAGGGCTTCCCTGGTGGCGCAGTGGTTGAGAGCCCGCCTACTGATGCAGGAGACACGGGTTCGTGCCCCGGTTCGGGAAGATCCCACATGCCGCGGAGCGGCTGGGCCCGTGAGCCATGGCCGCTGAGCCTGCGCGTCCGGAGCCTGTGCTCTGCAACGGGAGAGACCACAACAGTGACAGGCCCGTGTACCGCAAAAAAAAAAAAAAAATCAAGCACCACTGATTTATTTTGTATTGATATATTTTAAAAGTAAATTTTAAATACGTAAATGTCTAAGGAACATCAATATTTTAAAGATGCCATTAAGGCAGAAGGCATAACAATAAAGAAAGCAACAATACTTTTAAGGAATACTTTTAGTATCTTTTAATAAATATCTAAAAATATTATACTAAAAAGCTAAGGAAGAAAGCCATCTCTGTATTCATGGATACTACGGCAGGAGTTTGAGACCCCAAGAATGCATCTAAAATAAAGTCTGGGGGCTTCCTGGTGGCTCAGTGGTTGAGAGTCCGTCCGCCTGCCGATGCAGGGGACACGGGTTCGTGCCCCGGTCCGGGAAGATCCCACATGCCGCGGAGCGGCTGGGCCCGTGAGCCATGGCCGCTGAGCCTGCGCGTCCGGAGCCTGTGCTCCGCAACGGGAGAGGCCACAACAGTGAGAGGCCCGCCTACCGCAAAAATAAATAAATTAATTAAATAAAATAAAGTCTGGTTTTTGAAGGTTGTTTAAGTATGACAACTCAATTCATTTCAACAAACATTTATAGATGTCCTACTATATGCCAAGTAACCCACCAGGTGCTGGCACCTCAAAAATGAAAGGCATTGTGTCTGCCCTCAAGGAACTTAAAAGTCATGAGGGAGACAGAGCCCAAACATTACAAGTTGTCATTACAGGTCCTTACAGGTTGTGAGAATACAGGTCCAAGGGACAGAGACAACATAAAGAAAGGATTGACTGATTGTAATGGGCCATCCAGAAAAGTTCCAGGAAGGAAATGAGGATGAGTGAGGGTCTAAGAAAAAGGGAAAAGTTGGTTAGGGGCGTAATCAGGTAAAACAACTGGTAAAAGGGTAGAGAGTCTGGTATGTTCAGGAAACTGTAAGTAGCTGCTATCGTTAAAAGAAGGGTGAACCTGAGAGAGGAGGCAGGACTTTGGCCAAAGCCAGATCTTGGGAAGTCTCATGTGGCGCTCCTGTCTACACCTCCAGCACCAAAACCTTCATGAAGGCCTGCCTGGGGGAGGGAGGCCAACGCTGTTTAGCCTCCTGGGTTCTGCGTGCTTCACAGTATTCCTGAGACAATTTCTTAACAATTAATACCTTGACCATGTCAACGTAATACTTACAGCCATTATTCCCTGAACCAAAAATTAAACAAGCCTTCAAATCCCTTCATTCATTTCCCTTTTCCTCCTTGTAGCATCTCTCATCTCGTTATTCTTGAGCCCATGCTCTTCCATTCTCATCAAACCTGTCTCCTTGAAGGCAGGAGACATTTTGCCCAAATGACTCCACGTACCTGAGAAACAAATATCCTTCCCAGTCTATGGGAATAGACACAAACTCTCAAATTGAAGCTCTGCATTCACGTCCTTTAGCACATTTTCTCTACAACCTCAGTAATTCTATAACCTCTATGCTCAGTTTCTAATTCACTCCCTTTCTGAATTCACCTAGCATATACTAAACATAACACTGAACCCTTGTCAAGAATTATGCTACTGATTTTATATCTACTGTATTTCCAGTTTGCCTGAGTGTAACATTGCTCTTATAGGGTTCCAGGAGAATAAAGAGTGTAGATACAAACAAAACAAAATGCCCTATGGCGTTAATTGTTTATATTATACATCCTCTCCTACTTCCTCTGACTTTGAGCTAAAGATTATCGCTCCTTTTTCTTTCATTTCAATGTCACCCTTTACAGCTTCTTCTTCTCAGCCCACTTACAAGCTCAAGTTTCCTACACTTGAAGATCTTTTAAATATTCTACAATCCATGCACACCCTTTCCTTGGCCTTGTCTCTCCCTCAACCTTTGCCTCTTCTCCAACAAACTTCTTAACATGAGCTACACCTACTTTCTCTCCGTTTTCTTCTCACTCATCCTTCAGACCCCAACATCCTGGCTTCTGTATTCATTGCCCCATTGAACTTGGCCCTCGCCAAGGTGACTGCCAAGCCACAACTACTGGCACTTTAAAATCCTCATCCTGGGACTTCCCTGGTGGTCAAGCAGTTAAGACTCCATGCTCCCAATGCAGGGGGCCTGGGTTCAATCCCTGGTCAGGGAACTAGATCCCACATGCCGCAACTAAAGATCCTGCATGCCACAACGAAGATCCCGCATGCAGCAACTAAGACCTGGCACAGTTAAATAAATAAATTAAATTAATAAAAATTTTTAAAAATCCTCATCCTGCTTTACTGCTCTATGGCATTTAACATCTTTTTTTTTTTTTTTTTTTTTTTTTTTTTGTGGTACGCGGGCCTCTCACTGTTGTGGCCTCTCCTGTTGCGGAGCACGGGCTCCAGACGCGCAGGCTCAGTGGCCATGGCTCACGGGCCCCGCCACTCCGCAGCATGTGGGATCCTCCCGGACCGGGGCACGAACCCGTGTCCCCTGCATCGGCAGGCAGACTCTCAACTACTGCGCCACCAGGGAAGCCCCATTTAACATCTTTGATCACTTCCTTAGCTTTCTTCCTTTCTACCAGAAACTCTTTCTTATCTCTACCCCTCTCTCAAGCCCAAACTCTTCTTCTGTACATCACTCAGATATTGACATTCCCTAGGAGTACCTCTCGGTACAGGTTTCCAAGGAGAATACTCCCTTCCTCTTTTGTGTTCATACCCTTTCTATGTACCTCTGTCAGGTGCTCGTCACATATTTGCATATCCATCCACTCCACTAGCTTGAAAGCTCCTCAAAGGCAGGAACCAAGTCTTGTTCCCCTTTGCACCCCTACCAACCTCCCCAGGGTCCTAGCACAGTACCCAAACACATGGTGTTGTATAACAGATGTTTCTGGAATGAACATCAAATCAGTAATCAGAAGTTAATACAGATTATTTGTATTTTTAAAATATATACACATGTAATATTAAGATTATTCTGTTTACAGTTCCTAGAAATGAAATTTATTTTAAATATTTAACCAAATAATAAAAGTTAGAGTATTTATAGTTTATCATTTTAGTTACCTCTACAGCATCTAGTTCATCCAGTCTCAAAGGCTATAAAAAGTTACAAGGTACCTTCAGCCACATGAGCCAGCGTGGCCTCAAAAGCTAATTCACTTCATGCCAAATGGCAAGCATCTCTAGTGTCCATTATAGGACAAGGGAGAAGGGGCGGCAGGTGCCATGCTGGGCCATGAAGGTAGCAAGAAGAAGCCCCTAAAGCAACCCAAGAAGGAGGCCAAGGAGATGGACGAGGAAGATAAGGCATTCAAACAGAAAGAGAAGCAGAAGAGACTTGAGGAGCTAAAAGCAAAGGCCGGGAATTCCCTGGTGGTCCAATGGTTAGGATTCAGTGCTTTCACTGCCATGGCCCAGGTTCAGTCCCTGACTGGGGAACTAAGATCCCACAAGCTGCACGGCACAGCCTAAAATAAAATAAAAGCGAAGGCCGTGGTGGAAAAGCTCCCTGGCCACAGGTGGAATACAAATCTGGCAAAAAGTAAGCTGTTCCTTGTGCCTGAGGCAACGATGATCCTTAAATCCATTCCTGTTTAAACATCTGGATTCGCCGCCGTAACATCTGTTGTCACCTATAGCTAGAATGAAATATTATCTTGGACACTGCTGTACATTTAAGAAAACACTTTTGGAAAAAACAAACAAACAACAACAACAAAAAAAAAAACTAGGGAAAATCTTATTATTTGTCCACTCCCAACTATGAGGGAGAAGGTACTTACGTACTCAATTACGGTCACCCTAGAATAAGCCAAGTAAGCCAATAAGGCAGAAGAAAATGGAGGTGAGGCCTACTTCCCAAGTCCAAGGACCATGTCCACTACTAAAGTATCACACACACACAATGAATATAAAATAATTTTAAGAGGAAACTATTTGGGAAAGACCATGGTAGCACAGGAGGAAAAGCTTGATAGACTTCAAATTTAAATTGCATCTTAACTGAGAAAGATGCTTCTATCCTTCAGGGAAATCACTCTCACCTCTATCTATAAGGTCACATAAAACCACTGCCAAACATGAATTTCCTAAATACCTACCACACACAATTCACTCTTCTCCATTCAAGTAAACACAGCTCTAGAGCTCAAAAATCCATTCAATGACAATAGCAAGATGTCTAGGTCACCCAGGGTTTATGTGGCCATAGTAACAAAAGATATATTTTAGAACCAAATTCTCTTCGTCTGGCCTAGTTTGAATCAGAGTCGGTACCAAGGTGGCTATACAGAAAACAGCAGCTCTCAAGCAGGATTGGGGTGGGAGCGGGGGTGATTATCTTCAATTAGAAAAATGCCAGTTGTTTTCCACATCAAAAAAGAAAAAAATCCATTCTAATTTTCAAGGGTACAGGTGGAGGGAGTTGGAAGAAGCAAAGCACTGAGAAGACAGCAAAACACCTTGCAACCTATTCCCTGAGCTATTAAAAGATGACTCCTAAATTTATCCTACTTTGTCTTCCAATATAGAGGCTCGCCCATAATTGGTGGCACCTGTAGTATTTGTTGGTTAGAGGGAAGTGTGAAATTAAGTCTCATTTACTGCAATTTCAGTATTTCTCCTCTGAGTCAGTCATCAACACGCTCAAGGGCAAAAATTATGATAAATCTCTGATAAGATATGAAATTGCATAAATAATGAAACAGAATTAACTTTTTAAAAATGGCTCCCAAACAGCATAAACAGAAAAATAGAGAGTAATCATGCATTAGGTTTTTGTATAACAACTCAACTCAAATTTATCTAATTTTCTCAGATAGTTGAACTGGATATGGGATGAAACTGTCTAACTGAGGAAAACAATATAGACAAAAATGTCAATCAACCAAAAACTACATTTGAGTATCTAACATGGCACTACAGGAAGACAGTCACATACATACAAGAATGCCAAGTCTGACATGACCTTCGTCCATAGGATCTAAAAAAGGAAATAAACAAAACATTTCAAGGACACACACAGATTTCCAGGTATCCCAGTATTAGTAAACAAGATTTTTCCATCTACTTCTAGTCTCACAAGCTCAACTCTTCTTAATTGAGATGAATAACACCTGAGTTATCAGTGTCAACATTTCTTAATCATCAGATTCCCTACCTAGACAAGTCCCTGAAAGGACCACTGACAAGTATCAGATGGTTATCTTTCTACAACTTTGCACTGAAAAGGGTACAAAACATCTTGGTTAGTGACTACCTGTCCAAGAATTCAATAGAAAATGATATGCTTACCTTTCAGATACCACAGAGGATACTAATCATGTAACATCACTGCCCTTTTTTCTTTTCTTTTTTAAATAGCACATACATCCTTGCCTATCAGAAAACCCTATAGGACCTACACTCATCAGCATTCAAAGTACTCTCTTAAGGTTTATTTTTTTGCTAAAGCTTTTGCCTTAGTGACTCAAAGAGACTACTGAAATATACTTGGGCAAAGGATTAAAATTTTTAAAAATCTAGATAGCAACCAAATTGTGAGAAAGAAGGAAGATGTTAATTAAGTTAACTTTTTGGGTTGAGCATAAAATTACATTCTTTGTTAAGAATGTAAGCAGACAAGAATCTCATTAAGTATTTGGTGCCCTATTTGCCCCTAATACTTATAAAATCTGAAGGCATAATCCACAATGTACAATGCTTAAATCATGGAAACTGCAGAGAATAACATCCTAGACCAGAAGGTATCTCAAGCAGTTATCTCATCTCACCTTCTGCCCTCCAATACTAAACTAGTCATGAAAAAGTGACAATAACCTCATTTTAAAGAGCATCATGAATTTTAGAATTCTGAGAATAAAGTGAGCAATGAAGCAGAAGTAATAAAAGAAGGATAAGAAATATGAGGGGAAGGGAAGGAATGGGAAGTAAAAATAAAAGCACCATTCTGTTAAATTCCACATATTACTTGCTTTTTCAAAATCAAGCAGTAGTAGCTCATCTCTCTCCCATAATCAGTAAATTATGTTACCTATTCCTTGGCAACCAGAGAGACAGAGGGGTGACTACTGGCCTAAACATTCAGTGACGTAACATAACTCACTGTAAGAGAAGCTAAGAGTGGCAATAAGCAACTAAAACCGTAAGAAATGCATTTCATTTACTCAGCATCTTCAAATACAAAGTATCCTCTATAAATTAAAGATAGCTGAGAAAAACCTATCCTTGAATTATCATTTGAGTGTGCTAAATTTAATTTAACACTCTACCCTAAAGCTTTCTTAAATAAAAAATTGGGGGCATAATGCAACCTTTTGTGGTGACCCTCCCTGATCAGTCATTATAAAGTGACACTCTTAGGATACTGGTACCCGCCGGCCTGTTTGCCTTCACTGTAATGAACGTTTTGAGCTATGGCTTTCGATGCCTAGCTTCCCCGCCTTCTCCCCGACATGAGTTTGCGGCTCTCACTCCTTGCTATTGTCAGCATGCTTCCCCCCTTTTTCCCTGCCCTGCTCCAACTTGCTGACCCTACTTTTCAGACTCCGTGTCTCTTCTCCTGCTTTTCCCTCAACCCCAATGCCCTTCTCCAACGCGGTCTCACACCAAGCTCTCTGACGTCTGTCCATCTGAAAGCTGAAAAATATGGCTTTCAGTTCAATTTTAATTTGCATTTCTCTTATCATGAGTGGGTTGAGCATCTTTTCACATGTTTAAGAGCCATTTGCATTTCATTTCCTGTGAACAGTCTGCTGATAGCCTTTGCCCATTTTTAATAAGGTTGTTAAAACTCATATACATACTGGAAATTAGTCCTCTGTAATATGAGTTATGATCCTCCAACTGCCACCACTAGGCGCATCATCACATGTATTTTGGCTCTGCTTATGGTCTTTGCCATGCAGAAATTCTTAATTTTTATGATTAAATTTAAGTCTTTTATGGTTTCTGGATTCTGTGTAATATTTAGAAAGATCTTCCCCATTCTGACATTAGAAAAGAATCTGTCAGTGATTTGTTCTCTAATACTTTCATGGGTTTTTTGTTTTTTTTTTTTTTTTTTAACACTTAAAACTTTGACCGGGACTTCCCTGGTGGCACAGTAGTTAAGAATCCACCTGCCAATGCAGGGGACACAGGTTCGAGCCCTGGTCCAGGAAGATCCCACATGCCACGGAGCAACTAAGCCCGTGCGCCACAACTACTGAGCCTGAGCTCTAGAGCCCACGTGCCACAGCTACTGAGCCCGTGAGCCTAGAGCCCGTGTTCTGTAAGAGAAGCCACTGCAATGAGAAGCCCGTGCATGCAACAAAAGAGTAGCCCCGGCTCGCCACAACTAGAGAAAGCCCGTGTGCAGCAACGAAGACCCAACACAGCCATAAATAAATAAATAAATTTATTAAAACAAACAAAAAAATTTGACCCACGTAGACTTTATTCGCTTATACAGTCTGAGGTTTGCATCCCACTTTTTTCCCAGATGGTGACTCCACTTGGACCAACATCATTGATTGACAAATCTGTCTTTTGCCCAGTGATATGAAATGCTTGAAGTTTGGGGTGTTTGGGGTATTTGTTTATGTCATGATTCTTTGATGCTTAGGATTTCTAGGATAATGGCATTCAGGTAAGCCAGAATTAAGAGCAATTTAGACTTTAAAGCATTGCCTTATACCTTCTTAAAGAATTTACCTGTGAGCTCCTTGGGGCAGACATCTTGACCCATGTACCTTTCTGTGACTAGCACACAGTAACTGCTTATTAAAGGTCCTTTGAATGAATAGTGATCTACATTTTTTAAGACCAAGTATAGATATAGATTCTCTTAGGACTTGGAGGAGAGTTGCATCACTGTTGTTTAATTATGTGTATGTCCCAAAGGGTAGTTTTGCCAAACTTCCCTGTCCACTCTAGCCCTTTCTTCTTTGACAAAAGTCCTTCAGTCTAGTCAAAATGTAGTATCCCCCCTAGAGTCAATTAACATTTTCTAACTTATTTTATTTTTGTCTGTGTTGGGTCTTTGTTGCTATGTGTGGGCCTTCTCTAGTTGCGGTGAGTGGGGGCTACTCTTTGTTGTGGTTCACGGGCTTCTCATTGCGGTGGCTTCTCTTGTTACAGAGCATGAGCTCTAGGTGCACAGGCTTCAGTAGTTGTGGCCCACGGGCTCTAGAGAACAGGCTCAGTAGTTGTGGCGCATGTGCTTAGTTGCTCAGCGGCATGTGGGATCTTCCTGGACCAGGGCTCGAACCCATGTCCCCTGCATTGGCAGGAGAATTCTTAACCACTGCGCCACGAGGGAAGCCCCTAGAGTCAATTAACATTTAATCACAATTCAACCAGTTATATTACAACCACTATGGAAAACAATTTGACAGTTTCTTAGAAAACTGAACATATATCTGCCCTATGATCCAGCATACTCCTAGGTATTTACCTGAGGAAAATGAAAACATGTGACCACAAAAAGACTTGTATGTAAATGTTCATAGAAATTTTATTCATAATAGCCCACAATTGAAACTAAAACAAATGTCTGTGAACAGAATCAATAAACAATTGTGCTATATTCATATGACAGGACACTAGTCAGCAAAAAAAAAAGGAATAAACTACATGCAGCAACATAAGGTGAATCTCAAATCATTACACTGTATGAAAAGAAGCCAAACATAAAGAGTATATACTGTGTAATTACATTTGTATCATGATGATAGCAATCAAACCATGGTTCCCTGGGGAGCAAGGGAGAGAGAGGAAACCGCCTTTCTGGAGTGATGGTAATGTATTCTATCAGTGATTTTCAATATGCTGGCTCTGAACCAGCAGCACCTGGGGATTGTTGGAAATGTAAGTTCAAGTCCCCACCCCAGACCTACTGAATCTGAAATTCTGGGGGTGGGTGCAGCAATCTATGCTTTAACAAGCCATCCAGGTGTTTCTGATGCTCCCTGAAGGTTGAGAGCCACTCTTCTATATCTTGTTTGTGAGGGTGATTACACAGGTGTATACAATTGTCAAAGCTCATCTATATGTTCGCTTAGGATACGAGCATTTTGTAAGCAAGTGACAACTCGGTTTTTAGAATTTGGATATATTTCTCTAAATATTATCTTTAACCCAAATCTATCTCCTCCTCCTGTTTTCTGCATCTTGCTACATGGCAAAAGAATCCATCTGGAAGCTTGAATGAGAAACCTCCCTTTTCCACTCCTTCCCCTCCTTTGCTCTATGCACCTCTGAAAGGCCCCTCCCTCTTCAATTCTTACCCTCCATTTCTAGTATTTCTAATCCCACACCCTAGTTCAACAGACACTCTCATTTTTTTTTTTTAATCTGGTCTAGCAGAACAGTCTACCTCTGTCTTTGTCTGATTCAGGCTCTAAATTGCCAGAACTATTTCTCTATGTCAGCTCAGTGTTTTCCTGCTGCTTTTCTAAAGACCATGGCTCCAATCTATCTAAAGCACAAAGTCTACACCAAAAACCTTTGACAACCTGGTGACAGCCCAACATATCCAGTCTCATCCCGAGGCATTGGCCCCGTTGGACCTTACAGTGCACCAACATTGGCAGTCAAGATTCTCCCAATATGTCAACCATGTTCTTGCCTCCAAATCCTTCATTCAAGGTGCTTCTCATCTCTAAAATGCCATCTCCCCCACTTCCCTGCCTGGTGTAATCCTAGCTGCCCATTAAAATCCAGCTAAAATATCACCGCTTTCAAAGTTCCCTATCATCATACCCGAGGCAGAATTAATTGCTTCCTTTTCTGTGCTCAGATTTTCCTACTTCAGAGAATGTGTATCTATCTAGGCCTCACTCTTTTTTTCTTTCTTTTTTTTTTTTTTTTTTTTTGCGGTACGCGGGCCTCTCACTGTTGTGGCCTCTCCCGTTGCGGAGCACAGGCTCCCGACGCGCAGGCTCAGAGGCCATGGCTCACGGGCCCAGCCACTCCGCGGCATGTGGGATCTTCCCGAACCGGGGCACGCACCCGTGTCCCCTGCATCGGCAGGCGGACTCTCAACCACTGCGCCACCAGGGAAGCCCCCTCACTCTTTTTTACATGCACATTTCAGTCTTCAAGTCAGTAGGTCTAGGTAATCTCTATCACTCCACCACTTAATGACCTTTCAATGGGTCTCTATTACCTACTAGACAAATAGTAAATTCCTTAGCAGAAAGTCCTGTACAAGTCTATCTTCAGGCCCCTTAATATCTCTCTGACACACGTCTCACACTGTTAGCGAAGCGACAGCCCTCAAAGCCCCATGCTCTCCTGAGTTTCCAGACGTTTCCCTGGGCTTCTGCCTCTGCCACGAACATCCTCCCTCCCCCTCATCACTTCCTCTTTCCCGATCTCCTCCTCTCATGCTCTCTAGTGACAGGAGAGTGCTAGGAGTCAAACTACAACAAACCAGTAACAGGTCATCAGGTCTAAGAACTAGAAATAGGCAACAAGGAAGATCAGAAGCCAAGGAAACTTGAGTCAAGGCAAGAAGGAAGAAGAGGCTGAGCTGACCTCTCCCAGCAAATGCTGGAGACATGCGTAAAGCCTGGTGTCCACCTTTGAGAAGCTCTTTTAGTGGAGATTGAACAGACATATAAACAAATGTCTGCAATGCAGTGTATGACAGAAGAATGCTGTTATACGAAAAAGGACACACATCAAATATAGAGAGACACATAGATAAATTAAAGGCATGTCATTGTGAGATTTAACCAAAGGTCAAGGAGATCACTAAGCACAAACACTGTTGAACTCCAACACCATCACTGCTGTAATGTATTAACTAGTAAATCCCTGTTGAATTATTTGCCCTCAGGCAAGTCATTTACCCCTTCAGAGCCTCAATTTCCTCATTATAAGACAAGAGAACTTGATCAGATATGGAGGTTTCTTTGAATTTGGATATATTTACAAACAAAAGTAAAATATTCACAAACAAAAGCAGAATCCTAGACACTGAATATATGGACTTTGTCAACATGAGGGGAGACGAGAATGACTTTTGGGTACTCAACTAGATAAGAAAATAAAACCAATGGATGGGATTTTATATTCACGTCGGTGAATATGACACTGAATTTTAAAATCCTGAAAACTGCAGCTTATAATGGATCTGCTGACACAACCTCAACCATACTAGCAAATGCACTCCCATAATCAGGTTGTTATGGCAACTAGAATACTTGGGTTAAAAAGAGGAAGAGAGTGTATGTGTGTGTGTCTCAGATTGTTGCCACTCCTATTATTTTAACTGTTTTATACATATTATCTCAAACTAATTCTCCACTTAGCACACAACAAGCCTCCTGTTAATGTTTTGTGATAAACAAGAATAAAATGAGCTTCTTAAAACTGATTCTTCCGGAGGGGTTCAAAGAGCACCAAGCCAATGTCTACCCCCGACACACCTCCTCTAGAAAACCTCCCTAATCTCTCCAGGTAACACTGTTTCCTCCTGGGTGTAAGCCCCATGTTATTGACTATTCTATAGCCACTTTAGTAACTGTCACACTAAGGACAACACTGTTTGTTTGTATGCCTGTCTCCCTCACTCCACATCAGCTGCCTGGGAACAGTTTATCCTTAGTCACCCATGCACAATGATCCAGATATTTTAGGCGCTAAACTGTTCAACTGAGGACTAAAGTATCAATCCTATCAAATAATAAATATGAAATCTCTACAGAACATATTTTAATTTATCAAACATATTTCTTATAAAACATATTTCATTTCTCTTATTATTCATGAGAATTTCTCCTACGAGAGAAAATTGAGAAGTAAATGGTACGTCTCATGGAAAGAATTATAGGCTGGGATTCTGATTCTTGAGGTTCTACTGTTCTAATATATCTACTGTTAACCAGCTGCAAGATCTGCATCCTTGGGTAAATGCCAACCTCTCAGATGCTCAGCATTCTTATCTAAAAAATGAGGTGTCTGGACCATCTGAGGAGAGCCCTTTCTGACTATGAGCCAGTGCGACCAAGAAACCAAAAAAACGTTAAAGAAATCTGGACATGTCGAAAACCATTCATAGAAGAATTTTTTAAAATTATTCTCAACCAGGTAGGGGTGGGAATGGAAATATGCATGGGCATATTTTCTCCTAGAGTGACTTTTTCAAACCATACCCCATCCAGAGAGATTAATTTATCCACTCCTTTCCTACCTCCCTGGAATACCTGCGTGGAGAGAAGTTATGACAAGTATGTGTTACATGTAAATAATGGAGACAAGAGAAAACAAAGTGAAGCTGAAACCATCATTTAAAACAGAGAAAAAGGCCTATTACAAAGATTACATATAGGAGCATGTTGACCCCTGCCTATAAAGATTGTATTCTTTCACATGCCCCAAGTAACTAAGAAGGTAAGCCTTACCAGATCCACAGCCCAGCTTGTTCAGTATTTTCTCTAGTGATCTTCCCCCTCCCGAAGCTCCTCCTCAGGGAGCTTCCCCAGTTTCAGCAAATGGCATCTCCATCCACAGTTACTCAAGCCAGACTATTGAGAGTCATTCTCAACATTCACATCTCCATCACTTCACTCTCTATCACTCCCCAATTCATCAGCAACTTCTATCTTGCATACTTGCAAAATATTCCTTTAATCTGTCCACTTCTTTCCTTTTCCACCTTTATTACCTTAGTCTAAGGAACTGTTATGGACTGAGTGTTTGTGTGCCCCCAAATCCATATGTTGAATCCCTAATCCCCAATGTGATGATACTAGGAGATGGGGTCTTTGAGGGGTAATTATGTTCAGATGAGGTCACAAAAGTAGAGCTCCCATGCTGGGATTAGTGTCCTTATAAGAAGACGAAGGGACAACAGAGCTTCCTTTCTTGGCTATGTGAGGATACCGAAAGAAGGGAGCCATCTGCGAGGCAGGAAGAAGGCCCTCACCAGAACCTGGCCATGCTGGTGCTCTGAACTTGGACTTTCCAGCCTCTGGGACAGTGAGAAACAAATGCCTGTTGATTAAGACACCAGTCTATGCACGGAAACAACCAAAATGTCCACTGAATGGATCTGAATGGATAAAGAAGATGTGATTGTATATATACAATGGAATACTACTCAGCCATAAAAAAGAATGAAATAATGCCATTTGCAGCAACATGGATGGACTTATCATACTAAGTGAAGTAAGTCAGAGAAAGACAAATACCATATGCTATCACTTATATGTGGAATCTAAAATATGACACAAATGAACCTATCTACAAAACAGAAACAAACTCACAGACATAGAGAACAGCCTCGTGGCTGCCAAGAGGGACAGAGGGTGGGGGAGGGGTGGGTCGAAAGTCTGGGATTAGCAGATGTAAACTACAATATATAGAATGGATAAACAGCAAGGTCCTACTGTATAGCACAGGGAACTATATTCAATATCCTGTGATAAACCATAATGGAAAAGAATTTTTAAAAGAATGTATATGTATAACTGAATCACTTTGCTATACAGCAGAAATCAACACAACATTGTAAATCAACTATACTTCAATTTTAAAGAATACATACTAGTGAATTACAGAAGATTTATTAAACTTGGATTAAGCATTTCTAATAAATTCTTTACTTAATTTTTTTTTTTTTTTTTTTTTTTTTGTGGTACGCGGGCCTCTCACTGTTGTGGCCTCTCCCGTTGCGGAGCACAGGCTCCAGATGTGCAGGCTCAGTAGCCATGGGTCATGGGCCCAGCTGCTCCACAGCATGTGGGATCCTCCTGGACCGGGGCACGAACCCGTGTCCCCTGCATCAGCAAGCGGACTCTCAACCACTGCACCACCAGGGAAGCCCTACTTAATTTTTAAAAAGACACCAGTCTATGGTATTTTGTTACAGCAGCCTAAGCTATGATAGGAACCATCATATTTTGCCTAGATCATCACAATCATCTCCTTACTAGTCTACCAATCTCTTAATTTCTTACGATGCCACATAGGACTCAGATCTTTTAAAAACATGGCAAGGGGGCTTCCCTGGTGGCGCAGTGGATAGGAGTCTGCACTCCCAATGCAGGGGGCCCGGGTCCAATCCCTGGTCAGGGAACTAGATACCACATGCATCCCGCAACTAAAAGTTCGAGGGCCGCAAGTAAGGAGCTGGTGAGCTGCAACTAAGGAGCCCGCCTGTCTCAACCAAGGAGCCAGTGAGCCACAACCAAGGAGCCTGCCTGCCACAACTAAGACCTGGTGCAACCAAATAAACAAAAATAAAATAAAAACATGGCAAATCATGGAATGATTGAAACCTTCCTATAACTCCCCCCTTATCTTATGGCCTATCATTACATAGCTGTCATCAATATTATTTTTACTTACTCATGCCCACAGTAAAATGCATCTACCACTTCCCACTCACAGAGCTCTAGTCTAGAATTTATCCCTAACAGATTTATATACTACTACCTAATCTTGGGGTTTTCCTCCTATCCTGTCTTTCAAATAATCTATAAAAATGTTAAATGAAAACTGTCTCAACTCCTAGACGATCCCCAAAGCTCTTCCATTCCAACAACTGACGTCTATTCCTACAGTTCTCTTGCTGGCTCAGACAACTGTGCTATCCACTTAAAGGTCTCCAAGGTTACTTAAGTGTTCAGCTATTTACTAAGCTTTTTAAAATAGATTTTAAGGTATATACTTTGTCAAAATATATTTTTAAATCTAAAATATAACCCCCGTCTCTATTCATTCATATAGTTATTTATTTCTGAAACCAAGCTACCTTTGCTTCAATAATTGCTCACCTAAGTATTCAAGGATTCTACACTTTTAAAAATAGATCTACCGGGCTTCCCTGGTGGCACAGTGGTTAAGAATCCGCATGCCAATGCAGGGGACATGGGTTCAAGCCCTGGTCCGGGAAGATCCCACGTGCTGCAGAGCAACTAAGCCCATGCGCCACAACTACTGAGCCCGCGTACCACAACTACTGAAGCCCGCGTGCCTACAGCCCAGGTTCTGCAACAAGAGAAGCCACCACAATGAGAAGCCCGCACACTGCAACAAAGAGTAGCCCCCGCTCGCCGCAACTAAAGAAAGCCTGAGCGCAGCAACGAAGACCCAATGTAGCCAAAAATAAATAAATAAATAAAAATAAATAAAGTGGCTGCACAATTCTATATTAAAAAAAAAAAAACAGATCTCCCAAAACAAACTTATAGTTACCAAGGGGGAAAGGTGGGGGGAGGGATAAATTGAGAGATTGGGACTGACATATACACACTACTGTATATAAAATAGGTAACTAATAAGAACCTACTGTATAGCACAGGGAACTCTACTCGATACTCCATAATGACCTACATGGGAAGAGAATCTAGAAAAAGAGTGGATATATGTATATGTATAACTGATTCACTTTGCTGTACAGCAGAAAGTAACACATTGTAAATCAACTATACTCCAATAAAAATTAATTTTAAATAAATAAATACATAAATAAATAAATATCTACCCTCCAGAAAGTTACTAATCTATAATTTTCAGAATTCCCTCTGGAACTTTTGTTACAGATAGAAGACTAACAAATTGTCAGGTTTTCTATACCATCACTGTTTATGTAGAAATGTTTAGTGCTTTCCCAATTTCACCCTTAATTTCTTTTAAAACACACAATTGCCATTTACTTCAAAATATTTATCCACACAAAAACTCCTATGAAATAGTGTAATCATTAAGCTGATAATGACCAAATCAAAATTTTGGCCCTCCTACTCTGGAATGGATAGCACTAAAGATAACAATTCCAGTTAAACAGCCCGTCTGAAAAAGAACATTAAAACTTACAGTGTAAAATGGGTGGTTAGAATAAATTATCTCTGAAGTTCTTCCAGCACTAAAATTAAACTAAATTCCATAATCATAACTGCTGACATTTATTGAACATTTGCCATCTATGTGGGGCACTGTGCTGGGTACTCTTCATGGATCACTCAGAATAAGTCTATAAGCATGTTACTAGGAGACCACTCCTAACACAGAGAAATGCAAACGGGACACAGACGCTTTCTAAAAACAAATGTCTCTAGTATAAAGCAAAATGGAAATGGAAGATCCCAAATTGTGGGGATTACCTTGTTCCCTGGGATTGGAGAGGCTGACTCTTGTATGAAGTGATTCCCTAAAGACTAGAGGCCTAGAGCCACTGAGAAGGGCATCAAAAAAAAAAAAAAAAAAAAAAACATAGAGCCTATCCAAACAATCCAGTTTGCTCCAGAGAATGGCTCCTTGCCAGACTGATGAAGATGCAGTATCAGAGCTCATTGAGAAAGCAGAAGTGATCTCACAACAGATGAAGAGCTACAGAGAAGTTCAAGAGTATTAGAAGAGCTCTAATAAACCTGGAAATCTGAAAGGCCCCAGTAACCTGGAAATCTGAAGGGCCCCATATAAAAGTATATGATGTGGCCATACCTAACATTCGGTTTTGGGACCATGTGTTCACTTTAGTGTCCCCACTAGGCTGCAGGGTTCTCAAGGTTCTTACCTTTTTCTTTCTTTTTTTTTTTTTAATCTGCCCCCAGAACATAGCCTAGTCTAGGACCTGGAACATTAGAAGCACTTAATAAATATTTAATGAGAAATATTAGTAACCAATCTCCCCGGGAACATATCTGTCCCACTCACTGGGGTGTGTCTGTAAAATCAGCCTTCTAAATTGTGGTCTGGAGACCTCTAGGGGTTGTCTGCAGGTCACTAGGAGAAGTCAAAATCTGAAGAAGGACAGATTGGATGGAAAGGGCCAAACACCAGGACACAGGTTAAAGCCCAAGATAAGAGAAACAAGTAAGTGCTATGGTAGAGTAATGAACTAAAGAAGTTTAGAAGTGAAACATAAAACAAATCCAAAGAAGATAAAATTACAATCAGTTTATCTGAATGTGACACATATGAAGACTTGTTTCCTATCAATTTTATTATAAAGTACAAGTCTAGTTCATATCCCCTCATAGCACCACACTCAGTTTAAAAAATTTTAATTAAACGTAAGTGGTACTCTAAAACATACTACTATTTGAGCCTATAAAAGAATAAAATGAATAATTTTAGAAGGAAAAAATCACCCCTTTATAAATGTTAAGCAGGGAAGCTGGAAAGGCAACATTCATTCTATATTAAATTCATTGTCCTTTTCTCAAGAACAGTCAATTCTTAGGGTCATCTGCCAGTCATCTGGGATCTCAGAGAAACTGCAGACCTCATTCTGGTAAAGTGTTGATTATGCTGGAGACACACCACTGTCAAAATTATACTGGGAGTCTCACGTGTAAAGGAAAAGGCTCCATTATCTTTTTTCTTAGTAGGGCATCCTACTGGATTCATACCACAGTTCAACATCTTACTAGTTGGGTCAAATTGAGCAAGTTACTTAGCCCCTCTGTATCTCAATTTCCTCCTTTATAAAATATGACTGATAACAGTCTCTGCCCCAAAGCTACAAAAAGTAGATTATTACACACTCAAAGAATCCAGAGTTGTGTCGTGTACCTAGGAAGGAATCAAATATTTGTTAATTATTACAATTAATGGGCTAAAGTGATCTAGAATGACCCATGTAAGCCAACAAAGATTTGATGTCTTTAACAAGAGCAACCAAAAAAAAGCATATTTTAGAAAGAATTTGCATGATTCTACAATACTCTTAAAATGCAACTTTTTTCTTTATTAACTGAAAAATAATGACACTCGATTGAGATTATGGATATTTAAAATGCCCTAAAAATAAGTAGTTGTCACAGAAGCAGTCCTGAAACACAAATCCTACTCATCTAAGAACTGGAGAACATAATGAAGGGGTTATTTTTTTATTTTTCCTTTATAAAAGCAGTTATGATTTTGCAAAGACTCAGAAACAGCTGTGAGCATACTTCTTGGTATGGACAAAACATTCTTGCAAGAAAGAACTTTGTGGGGAAAAGTCGTTTATCTTATTATACATGAAGCTCTTTAAAAATCTATAAAGACTATGAAACTTCTGCATTTCTTTGGTCAGTTTTATAGTGGAAATGGGTGAGTTCAGATTAACTTAAATTTAGAGAATAAAGGGAGTTGCAAAATGGAAGATGGGAGTTGAAACACCTGAACAAAAGAAAATTGTGCTTTATCACATGCATCAAAGAGAACATAAAATCCATCTCCCTGAGACTTTCCCTCCTCTTCCTATGGAGATGGAGGTGAGGAGAACAAGCCATTCACCCAACTAGCCGCTCAACCCATTAGATCTCTGAACAATATTAATCACAGCGACAACACCTTGCTTCAAAGCAGAAAGTCCATCCTACAGAAAGTAGAAGCATTTTGGCTCATCTTTTTCTATTCCATTTACGTGTATAAAGTGGTCATAGTCATTAACTATTTACCAGGCTTTCACATATGTAGATAATAAACACATATAAACCTCGTTAGGCATAATTTGACAACATAAAGAAGTGTTACACAAACAATCATGCCATAACATGACATGGGACAGGAGATACAGCCAGGGGTGTACCATCCATGGACAACTTGGGAGAGCAGAATTCTACAGCCTCCAGAGAAATGGGAGCATGGTCCTCAGCACTGGCTCTGAACCTGGGTATAATTTCCATCCATGCCCTTTTAGTGACCCCCCCATATTTCATCTTCCCCATTCTCATTTATCTAGCCAACCTGGAAGACGGAGAGGGAGAGAGAGAATCGGGATGAGAATGAAGAATGAATTTCAACAGGGGAGAATGCAGCACACAAGTTATTCAAGGACCTCATGTTATTGTACTCCTGAGAAAGTTAAGTAGGCAGCCAAATGCTCTGCTTTTTCAGAAAGGAGCTGGGAGTTCAAATATCACAGGAAAATAAAAATACATAGGAAAAAACCTGCTATTATTGGAAATAATTATACAATAATTTATAAAATTATACACTATTATGGATATTATGTAATTATATAGTATTACAATCATTGGTCCTCATGAACACAATGACCCCATCTGATTCTTACGTCTCTCTTTTTAGATCTTCATGGAACTCTTAGGTCACATTCAAATGTTGAAAGTGGCTTAATAATCAATGGCTTTAAACTTGGAGTGTTTATTATCGCAATGTTCTACTGTGTTTGATAAGGTAAACAAGCAAGATGGTCTTTTTCAGCAATAAAGCAGAACTGACTGGAATGCATTGGATTGAATTTGCCCAGCCCAATGGTAGGCTCAACAGCTTGGGCAGAATCCTGAACTATCAATACATACTCCAGAACAAGTCAAAACCAAAACTTATAGAAAGCAATGAACCTAAGGAATGGCCATTCATTACCGTATAAAATTACATTCCTTTTTTGGTATCATGCATAATGTTAAGTGGCAAAATATTCAAGAAAATAGTCTAGAGATATGTTCTCTGTAGATATTCATATTATGAATGTGTGTAGAATACCACAATAAAATTAAATTTTACCTCTTCCTCATATGTGATCATCTTAGTCAGAGTTTAAAATTCTAATGCCTAACAACTAAATGTACAGACTTTGTCTCGATCCTAATTCAAAAAAAACCTATGTAAAGAGACAGTTTAGGACACATGAGAAATTTTAAATAGTCTGGATATTATATGACCCCAAATGATTATTACAATTAACCCCTTTCTTAATTATTAATTATAATTGTTATTGTCAAGTGTGATAATGGCACAGTAGTCATGTGAGAAAGTGTTAACCCTTTAAACATATACATACTAAAGTATGCAGGGGTGAAATGAGATTTGCTTTAAAATATTTCAGCTACGGAAAAACCAGAGCTAAATGAAGGCAATATGGCAAAAATCTTGGTAATTATTGAATCTGGGTAATAGGTTTATGGAAGTTCATATATTATTTTTTATAGTTTTGTATAAATATGAAATTTCTCGTAACACTTTTTTTTTAAAAACATTTAAAAGCATTCTATTGCCCAGAAACCCTCCTTAAAGGACTCTATGAACAGGTAGGGGAAAAAATCATCCTGTGATATTTCAAAAATGAAGTAAAAAATTATGAAATTGACATTTTTAGATCTATTCATTTATACAACTACTCAAAATTCCCTCTAATTTAAGAACTTCTTAAAAGGAAGACCCTGCTAAGTTTTTATGTCAAGTGATGCTTTCTTCCAAAGCAACAAAATGCATGTGCCTAAAACATATAAAAACATAAAAATATATTCGTTTAAAAGCAGCCTTTTCTCTGCTTACCCTCAGATTTATGTCAGAACACAGCTTACATTTTTTTTCTTACACATCTTTCACAAAAAAGTAGCCTTTTCCTGCTACGAATTTTTTAAACTCACAATATACTTTTCTATCTCAAAGACTTTTTAAAAATTATTTTCCTTCTTTAGGGAAAGCTATATCATGAGACAACAGCTCAGCAAAATCCCTGCAAATAATGCAGAGGTAAAATACAGGTTACTTTCTTCCAGCCAAAAGGACTAACAGGGGAAAATGAACATTTTCAAAAGCATTTTGGAACCTTATTCCAGCTACCTCTGTGCTCAGCTCTTTTTTTCCTCCCAAAATACGTCACTTAACTGTCTGTCAAAACAACTCTTGCCCACTCTACCTGATCACATTCCAAAGCTGCAGCTTTTCCCGGATTCACTTCTCAATGACAAGCTGCTCAGAGAGCACCTATTAAACCGAATGTGATCATCCGCTCCTTCCTTTTTTCCTTTCAGGGCATACTGCTGCCCATCAGGAGAAGTAATTAATGGGTTTATTATGTTATGAAAGCGTCATTCCATCAGTTTGCTGCCTGGTTTGAATAGCTCATATCAGCTCTTCATTCATGCCAAGTGTGCTCAGTGGCCGGAGATTACGATAAAGCCGTGCCTCCTTTTGGATTTTCCGCTCACTATTCACAGAACAGTGGAACAGAACTATGTGTTACAGAAACACAAGGACAGAAGAAATCCCTTCAACCTCTACAGAAAGGAAGCTCATGGACTGAAAAGTTGGTAAAGGGAAAAACAAGGAAAGCAAGAGAATGCAAGAGAACATCCACGCTAGTCCAGACAAATTTTTAAGGCAACTTGATTCAGGAGCATGTGTCATTCTGAAATATGGACAGAACTTTTGCAGAAGGTAAAACGTCTATAGAAAGACCCAGGATTTCTCAATTGTTGCAAGTCAATGAATTTTTAATAAGTTCTGAACACTCAAGTTGTCTGCGGTCAGATCGATGGCTGTCATCAGATAGAGAAAGGCAAAATTCACCCTTCTAGTTCTATAATCTTATCCAAAAGGAAGCTTCATCTATTACTGCATGCTGTCCTAACTAATGCTCCAAGATTACCAGGAATACAGGTAGAGACTGCAGGAAAGAAAAACACAGTGGTAAAAGAGAACACGAAAGGAAGTAGAGACAGCATTTCAGGTATCGAAGCTTACTATTTCCAGCCGGAGTTCAAATGACTGAGCTTCAAACAAACCACTGCCAGGTAAGATTTAATTTTATAACATTAATTTATGTCTCGACCACTGAAACTAAACCTGCTGATGCTGTGAATGAGCTAGTAGATTTGAATTTCATGTGACCCTCCCTTGAGCTCTGTGCAGATTTAAGCCTTGGAAGGTAAATGCTTGCTTTTACTTATGCTCATAAACTAATCAGCCATAACTAGGTAAGAAAACACTCCAAAAATTCCATTCATTTTTCAATAGATTTGTCCCATCTTTGTCTTTGTCTTAAAACTCCCAGTTCTGTTTTATTTAATAGCTTGGGGGAAAAATGCACAAAGAGAGCCCTGAATGGGGCAGAAGAGCCATTCAGATGCTATTTACCAAACACATTCAAATGTAATTTGTTTCCCAGGGCACTTGGTAAAACAAAGAAAAATTATTGTTTTTAATATTATTTCTATTGATGCAGAAGAACAAAGCTCAATGACTGGTTTTTATCATTAGCCAAAAAAAAAAACAAAAACCCTGTGATGTCATTCTCATTCACACTCAAGAAAAACAATCTCTAGTAAACTAAGGTATAACAAGCACTTCAGTAGAATGGAGCTAAAATACCCTAAGGTTCTGGGCATATTTTCATAACATTTATAAATGAGGACATTTTTCTGATTTAACAACAGAACAACAAAAAAATGATATCTTAATGCCTCAAAAGCTTTAACTCAGATCAAATGGCCCAAACCGTAAAATGCAAAGAACTACTGAAACCATCAAAGAATTTTACAGGGTACAGTGGCTTTTAGAAATTCCCTAGAAATCACTCCATAATGAGACTTTTAGAGAGACTATCTTATTTTAAATAAAAGGATTTGTCAGAATCTGAATTCCCTACATAGATTTTTAGCAAAAATTCAACCATATTAGTTAACTTCAAAAGGAAAAGTTCAAAGCTTAATCTTTTCATAAAGAAGCCCTACAAATAATATGCTTCTATTATCTTAGAAGACAGGAGATAAGTGAAACAATAAAAGCAAATCACACCTAACTGTAGAGACCTTCTGATAATATGAGGAAATTTATCTAAAGTAATTATTCAGTACTTGCCTAATAAATCAAATTTGAAATTCTTCCATTTCACTGAAGTCTTTCCTTTTTTCAAAACTTAATTAATAGAGTAAATTACATGATCCCATCACTCTTTTCAAGACAGTCTATAAATAACCTTAAATGTCATAAATCTTGGGCGTCGGAATTCATTACAGAAATTCACCCGTCATTTTCCAGTAAAGGAAAGCAGTAATTCAAATACAAGCAGTAATACTGTACTGTATCAATTTGTTGCAGAGAAAAATGTTTATTTAAAAATTTCAAAATACTTTACATACCAGCCCTAACTAAAAGTATTCTTTAACTATACTGACATGTACCTGAACCCTTAAGAATTCATCTTTTTCCTCATTATATTTTGTAAACTGACATGCTTTGAAAATATGCATATATATTTTAAGTTAGAAAACTATTTCAACTCAAAGAATTGTTTAACTTAGGCAAAAATAAGAGATTAACAATATTATACTCAATTTGCTTCCAATAAACAGAATTGAAGGGGGTATAAAATTACATTCCTCAAGTCTTCTGGATTTTATTTACTCATTGTAATGTACAAAGAGACCCATGTCCCACCAGTTTAGGGACTTTGCTTCTATGATTTATCTTCTAAAGACAATGGATGAGCAAACCCACCTTCCCTTTAGCCCTCGTTAGCATCAGTCCCAGTGAATCCTCATTTTTCTTTCCTATCTAAATCAAGCTATTTCTCTATAATAACCCATTCTGAATAATGATTATTGAGATTTAAATAACAGCTTTCAAAAAAAAAAACTCTATAGCAATTTATTCCAAATTAGCCCAATCTAGTTTCTTCTTCATTTTAAGTGAAAAAGTAAAGAATAAAAACATTAGCTAATTTTTAACACATCATTTATCAACGATCCAAGTTGAAAACTGCTTCAACTTTAGCATCTCATGGGTACAAATGGATAAGGAATTTTAGGCTAGAAGATTTGGTTTGGTACCTGAAGATTTAGTTTATTTATGAGAGTTTTTGTGTTGTGTGTTGATAGATTTAACAATTAAAGAGATTTCGAACATCTTGGGAAGTATTCAATGACTGTCTAATTGTTTCTGTAATTTGGAATGTTTTTCATGCACACATGATATAAAAAGTATTATATTATAAAAGTAATATAATTTTGTATTAATGGATTCTTTCATAGAAATGGAGCAAATATTTTGGCTACCAAATCCTTGAAATGATATTTAGTACTGTATTTTTAGCTTCTGCTCTTTTTAAATCATCCAAAAGCTGTACTTTTTATTTAAACCATGAGAATATAAAAGTAGGTGTATAGGTCAAAATAAAGTACAACCATTCTGTGTCTTTGCTGACTCTTTTCAGATTGATATGTCATCTCTGTCTGAAATAGCAAGCCACATAATTTTGCATGGAAAATAAGAAACATACCTATAAGTTATTTTTAAGTGTTAACATTTAAAGGGACCAGCACTACATAATATTTTTAATTCCATAAATATTTACTGATATCTGCATTATTATAACTCTCAAATTTTTCCTTAGAATTTTGAAAGAATTTCCTTCATTCCAGTATCATGGAAAAGTTTTTCAAGCTTAATTCAACAGGGTATTTCAACTAGCCGGTATCTTTGATCTTTATCATGGTTAATTTTTCTTCATGAAGTGACCAAATTTGAATAAGGCTGATGGCTCATCATGGAGATTCATCTCTCCAGCTTCTTCCTACTGAGAGAGAATCATCTTTGGTTTGTGACATCACAGTCTGAGCTGGGGAAGTGGCTGTGATAGCAAACAGATGATTATATCCTTTCAGTGTGAATGAGCTGCAAGAGATGTGAGCACTATCATTTCAAGTCCTGTCACAGAGACACTACTGAGATGCATGACTGGAGCCAAGTTAGGGAAAGATGCTTGCATTGCATTTGTCACTTTTACAGCATCAGCCATTAAAGATAAAAGTACCATTTCACAGTTTACTTCATTATTAATTTAAAAGAGGGAGTAAATATCATGTTAATAAAACTCACAGATAATGATAAAATGGGAGGGAGGAAAGTACCAGCGAGCAACCAGACAATAAAGGAAGAGGGACACGGAGAGTAAGGGATGGGTGCAAAACTCCACCCTGGTTCAAACAAACAGTGATGCCGCTCAGGAAACTGAGAAAATTATCAATACACTCAACACAGGAAAGAATCTCTGAATGAGAAAGGGACCCCTAAATATGGGTTATAAAGTGATCCCATGACATAATTAATTAGTGTGAGGCGCATACACAGTACTGTAACATGGTGGGGGGCGGTGAGGAGAAAGCTGGTGAACATCCTTGTAAGAAAACATGAATTCAGAAAAGAGGAATCTCTTTAATAAGCAAACCTAGTGTGTTCTATAAAAGTCTTCAACAAAAATTTGCAAAAAATAATAAAAATAATTTGGAAGTTAGAGTTCAACCAAGGGGACAAAACGAGACCCCTCTTACAAACACATAAACATACATAGACCATCTCTCCTCTTTTTATCATCTTTTATGCAGCTCTCGCTGCAAAGGACAGAGCAGAACCACCAATCCTTCCACAGTGAACACATGTGCAGTTTATCCTTTGATTAGTTGCAGTAGCCCCAATTCAACATCAGTCATTTGTGTCTTAGCCTCCTGAACTCAGAGTCTGTGTAACGATTACGTTACTCACAAAAAGTAACAACTCCATGAATTACTGGAAGCCAACCTGAGGACTTGTCATCTATAGTTACTCAGTTTGCTTGAAACAATGCTGTGTTAGAGAATTCCTAAAGCATTCTTCCAGTCCCACACACCGGTTAATTACTACCACTTGATTATTCAACAGCTGTTTGAAGATCCTGTCATTCTCCACTTTTCATATGGTATTGAAGGTATTAGTGAAATAGCTCAATAATCCAGACCAAATTTTATAGACCACTTATAGACTCACAGTGCGATGTCACATGTTGTCATCATCAGAACACATGGGTTTCCCATTTACTGATTGTCATTATAGGAATGTAGCGTTGAATAATGTTCTTCAAGTAGCAAGTCAAAGACAGCTTCCAGTTCAGTTATCCCAATAAAAATCTTTAGCTGTTCATAGAATTTTCTTGGTGCAATCATCTAAATATGCTGGTTGATGCACAATCTAAATCTATCGGGCTTCGTACTTAACATGCTACCACTCTAATATTTAATCCTTCATCGATTGCATGTTTTCCTTCATATGTGTTGCAAGGACACAGTCCTCTGTATGCAGTGATTTCTGGATAGTTTGTGGTAATACCTACAGAAGAGTTTTCATGCCTAGAAACTTCCATAGCATTTTGGTAACACCTCTTTTGTAACATCTTGTTAGATTGCACTGAATATCTATTTATATACTTATCTTGCCTATTAAACTCTGCACCCTCCTGGGTGAGGGCCTCATCTCATTAATGTGTCTATTCCCAAGATAAGCACAGGACTAGTTAATCTAGTTAAGTCACTGTACAAATGTATCCTAATACATTCTCAAGTACAATCTCAAACAGGCAGAAGAAGAGTGATCCTGAAATATACCTTAGCTTCAACTCACTAGTAATGAGCAACTAAGACAAATACAGAAGTGTCTCAATGTGAGGAATTTTTTGGAGCAGTCATACAGAAATAATGGCTACAAAGAGATCAGATCTGTTAAGCATAGTATGTGATATTATGAGGTATGCAAACACAGGAGAGCAAATTTATCCCTTACACTTGTGCTGTATTTGACATATGGAAATCACACTTGCCATACCATACTGTGGTCTAGAACTTCATCAATAGTCCAAAGGGACCGAAATTGATCTTGCTATTAAAAGGTGATTACAGGAGAATTGGGATAAGCATTTTGCAAAAGAAACTGAAGCAATACTACAATCAGCTTTCAACTCAAAGATGAGAATGGGGAAATGGCATGCTTACAATCTTACATTTATTCTATGCTCTCTCTGTATGAGGAATGAATCTATGTGGGTACCTAAGTTTAGTCTCCTTTCTGAGTTTGAGAGCCACATTATCAGATTTATGTGTTAAATCTATGCCAACAGTGGTGATCTCTTTCAAAGTAGGGACAAAGGCTAGAGTCTATGCTGCACCTGACCCTCTCTGATAGAAAGTAAGGTAAGAAGAGTGTGGAAGCAGGCCAGTATCACTCTGGAATTCATCAGCATATGTGTTGGGGCGGAGTCAGCTACAATCTCTAGAGATGCTCAGGGTATGTGGACGAATGCATTCATTAGTCCTCATAAAAATCTGTGGTTTGATGTTGATGGGCACAGCTCAAGGGCTTTTTTTTTTTTTTTTTTTTTTTTACCTTCATCCCATCATTTTTTAGCAGTGTTGCATTCTTTCAAACAAGATCTCAGATAGACCATCAAAATAAAGCATATAAAAGCAGACCTCCCCTGGTTGGGTTGAGATAGAAAGCCTGGGGCCATGCTAGGTAGAAGGTCCCCTTGGCACCCCATCTCTCCTTGCTCTCCCCTCCCCATACTTCTTGGAAAGGCTCCTGAGGTATATTTGTTGTAACTGTTCTGCCATCTAGAGGATCCACAAAAGCATTCCTCTCTATTTTAATACACACATTTAAAACCGTATAGACACTGATGAATACTCTGATCTAAAATTCCTGGAATGAGTCATGTCAAGTCTTAGCTTTTGCTAGCCCAAGTGGGCACACGTTGCAAAACAGTGCTGGCTAGACATGCAGACTGCTACTCACTTATTCTGTTGCCTCAACAGTGATCAAGCAACCAAGACCAAGGAGTCTAATAAATTACAAGTTGATAAACATGGACTAAACATCTGTAATTTGGGTTAGGATATCGCAGAAGTAACTAAAATTAACAACATCTCAGAAAATTATATCATTTGCAATCAAGAAGTAAGGCATGGAAATCAAAGAGTGAGAATATGTCATATAAGGAGTCAAAATGCAGTGTGAGAAATCAACAGAATTTAACTGTTGGAAATCCAAGAAGCTTCCGCTATAATATTCTTTCATTGATAACACTGTGCCAACCATTTTAGTTACTGTCAGTTTATTCCAGGTTTGCAGGCTCTGTAATTTACTTTGAGAATGAGATAAGGCTCAAGTATTTAAACTACAAACCATACACAACTAAATTTTATATCTAGCAGGATATAGTGGATAAAAGCAACCTTTGTTTTTTTTTCCAAGAGGAAATATCATTTTCCATCACCCAAAAAACATATTTCAATCACAGTGACACACTGGTTATGTAATAATTTATTCATTCACTGATCATCTCCAGCACTATTTCCTGTTTACTAAGGAATTTGCACAACTATTATTCCAAAATCTCAAATGATTCCTATCTTGAAGCCAATCTCCCAAGTGAGCAACGTCTTTTTCCCCCTAAAATGTTTTAAAATACTTTGAAATATATCTTGATAGTCTATTTATTTTTAATATTTTACTTTGAATTACTTTAAACAGACAGCCAGTACCCATGTAATTACTACCTAGCTTTAGCAAGTATCAATTTTTGCCATCTTTGCATCAGATTTTATGTCCCCTCCATAAATAGATCTGTGAAGAAAAACTCCAATAGGCAATACTACTGTTTTCTCTAAGATAAGCATATTAGGAGCTAGTTGTAATTCTACATCTATATTAAGGTTTTTAAGTGTCAGAAGGATACTTAATTATTCTTTATAGAACTACCTTCATTACAAATATTTTAAATAAATGTAAATACCAAGGCAGAGATAAAGACTTTTTAAAAATTTATTGTACCCTTCCTGTCTCAGATGCCCAGCTGAACTTTTGAAATAAATGTCCTTGATAACAGAATCATAGGCTAGTTTCTTTCACCTCCCCACTGTGTCAGCTTCCTGTGGTGTAGTAACATCCTGGATAGAAGTAAAATAATCAATATTACAGGGTCCCTTGGGAAGGAAACCAACCCTCAACAGTGATTTCTTATGTAGAAAAGAAATACCTCAACTTGTGGTCACAAAGGCATGAACTAGGTATGGTAAGGTTAATACTGTGTTTTTAAAAAATGCATTTTTGGCTCAAGTCAGTACCAAAGAGCTAGGAAGACTGAAAATGTGCATCTCCTCGCTCGAAGGACAGTGGGAAAATCCAGCCACTCCCCTTTTTAGAAACAAAATAAGACAAAAACCAGAATAAGGCCTTTAAAGGGAATGTAAGGCTGGACTTCTTACAGGGAGACAAGGAAGCCTTCCATCAGGATAACAATTGGGAGTGAGCTGCAATACTCTCACCCCTTAAAAGGTACTGTTTCTTGGGCTTCCCTGGTGGCGCAGTGGTTGAGAGTCCGCCTACCGATGCAGGGGACACGGGTTCGTGCCCCGGTCCGGGAGGATCCCACATGCCGCGGAGCAGCTGGGCCCGTGAGCCATGGCCGCTGAGCCTGCGCGTCCGGAGCCTGTGCTCCGCAACGGGAGAGGCCCACGTACCGCAAAAAAAAAAAAAAAAAAAAAAAAAGATACTGTTTCTCAAGGGGAAAGGTGGAAGGTGGGATAAATTAGGAGTTTGGGATTAACATATACACACAGTACTATATATAAAATAGATAATCAACAAGGACCTACTATATAACACAGGGAACTCTACTAAATATTCTATAATAACCTATATGGGAAAAGAATCTGAAGAATGGATCTATGTATATGTATAACTGATTCACTTTGCTGTACACCTGAAACTAACACAACATTGTAAATCAACTATACTCCAATATAAAATAAAGATTAAATTTTTTAAAAAAGGATACTGTTTCTGGTATACGGTTACCATAGAAAGATCATCTGATTTAACATAACAAATGCTGACAATGAGACAGATTCAGACAAACCCTCCCCTCCTCACCACCTCCTGCTACTCTCCCCTTGCCTTTAGCCACCAAACATCAAATACTGCACATCACAATAAGTTCCAATTTTACACATTCACTTTCTCTCTCGTTACGAGGCTCTGACAGCATACTTAAGAGCCAGGCTGTTGTATCCCAGCCCAGTGGCTTCACTGAGCACAATTCATATGTTCTCTCTCCTCAAGGACACTCTGAAAGAAAGGATGGCCCATGCCTATTTTCCTTTTCATTACATCCCTATATCTCTGTGCAATTTTGAACCTTGAAATTCTATTTCTACGAATAGAGGATCACAGGTGCTCTATTACTCTATGTTTCCAATAATAAGATCTTCAGGTAAGTGAGTCCTATCTGTTAAAGTCGCCAGGCTTCCATCAGAAAGACTGGTTCAAAATTCACTGCTTCTATTTAAAACTACAAATGAACTGGTCCAGAAAGACTGGGGGATCCGAGTAGATGATGAGAGAAGAAAATCTCTCTGTAGGCAGAGATCCAATATAGACTGGCCATTCTGATCAAAGTGGCACTTATATATTATTAGTACTTCCCAAACAGCCTCTGAACATGTTGGGGAACTAGACCGTGGTAAATCCATTGTAGACAGAAGTCTCTACGAGATTTAAAAAAAAATAAATAAAGGAAAAGAAGTACATTTTAAAAACTGGGAAAAGTACCAAATGAAAAAGTAAGTTGTACAAATTGGTCCTTAAAGGGTCTGAGAAAAACAGAAATCAGCCTCTGTTTTTTCCTTTCCCATGGTTCCTACACCCAAGAAACATGAGAAGGATATAAATCACAAACATGGAAACTAATCAGTAATATTCGCTTCCATACTGAAGTCCAAGGTCTAACGAAAGCAAACGTGGAAAATGGACAGAGGTTGCTAGACTTCTGAATGGTCGGAGCTTGGAGGCATCTTGGATCTTAGTTCCCCGACCAGGGATGGAACCTGGCCCCCTGTCAGTGAAAGCAGCATCCTAACCACTGGACCACCAGGGAATTCCCAAGAAAATGTTTTATGAAGAATGCTTTTGCAATTTGTTTAAAACTTCTAATAAGATAGCACCCCGAATGTTATTTCTGTCATTTATATGATAGTTTATACAAAGAATTTATAGAAGTGTAGTATTTAATATTGGGAGGAGCTTAGTAGAAATAAAATATCTCAACTGGAAAAAAAAAAAAAAAAAAGAAAATGGACAGAGGAAAAAGATACATATCCATGTCAGGCAAGAGTAGAGAGCAGGGGTAGCAAAACGAGACAGCCAAGAATCAGACAACAGATGGAACTTTGGGCTTGTATGGTACTCCAGGCTTCTTCTTCGTCCTATATGAATATGTTTGGGAAAGTTTATATACTTGAGAATATTCACAATTTTTAACCCTGAAAAAAATGATCTCTATTTTCTCTCTACATACCAATCTGATTATTGCTTACCCCAAGGACACGACCCCCAAGGAATCCACTCAAATTCCTTTCCAAATAAAAACTGGAACTCAATGGGATGTCTACTGCTGTGATATGGAAACCACTCTATCTTATGAGCCTTCAGAAAAGGTACTTATCTGAGCAATTCATCTCCAACAAATACCTATATGGCCTTAGGTTAAACCCCAACTTATATGAGTCTCAGTTTCCCAATTTGAAAAGTGAAAGATTTGGACCAAACGATACCTAAGACTGTTTCAGGGTGTACATTCTACGATGCCCCTTGAAGAATGAGGAAAAAGACATCAAAAGTTCAAAACAAACTAACTTCACTCAACTAAGAGTAGTTAGTTTGGGGAATTCCCTGGTGGCCCAGTGGTTAGGACTCGGTGCTTTCACTGCTGGGGCCTGGGTTCAATCCCTGGTCAGGGAACTAAGATCCTGCAAGCCATGCAGCATGGCCAAAAAAAACCTTTTTAATAAAAGATTAAAATGAATTAAAAAAATAAAAATAAAAATTCATTTTAAAAAAAGAGTTGTTAGTTTGTCACCCTTGGGGATCTTAAAGGGTACATGTAAAAAAGCAATAGGGACTTGAAGTGGTCAGGAAAAAAGCGACTTATGCGTGGCTGTATATGTTTATGTCAGCTGCTGATTACTGGAATAGCAGGAGCAACCCAAGAGATTTAAGACTGATTATTAGAAGAAACCATTCAGGTGAGTCCTTACTTGTTTTTAGCTATGAATTCATTATGTAATGATAGTTCTTAATTCTCTATTCTCTGGGTTTCAAAATAAGAAACAACTCACTTTTTCACTATGATTTTGAGTGTTAAAGGAAAAAAAAAAAGAGCATAAGAATAACAGGGGCAAAGACTTAAGATATTCTGGTTGAATAAGTACTATTTTTTTTTTTTTTAATGATCCCACAGTAAACTAGTACGGCTCATAGCAACCAGGCACAGTAGAGATGAGGCACAAGAAAATCAAACACGCAGAGCTGAAGACACATTGTTTTAAAGTTACATCAGGAACGGCAAATTCTTCTTTAGGAATTATACTATATAGCTGACACATGCACACTTCTACACAGACCAGATTTAATAATATCTTTTTGTTTGCAGCTTACCTTTTAAGTACCAGTGCACCGGGAATGTCTTAACTTGACAAGACCTCACCCAGCAGCCTGCTCTAAAATGATTTCACTCTACCTGTTGCTTTACTTATATAAGGGTGTCCTGGTATAGTCCCTCACATGAACACTCCAATGGACTGCCCCTCAAGCAACACTCCCTCTGATTTCTCCAACTGTGGCCTGATGGTCATATATGATATGAGCACGACGTACGAATATCAAACATACACAAATGGGCTTCCTCGGAGAGGTACCCTGAGAGCAGGCAAAGCATAAATGAGTACCTAAAAGCCTTGAGCATTACAACAGGTGGTCAAGTACCTAAATGGGAAAGAAAAGCGAACACCACAGAGAAAAAAAAGGGGCGGAGGTCTAACGATAAAACTGGTCCCACAACTTGGCCCATTTATCATTAGCTATACACAGAGCTCAAAATTACTTCCTGCTCTGAATAGAGGTATAGGCAACTCCCTTAGCTATTCCCAAATTCCATTTACACCGTAAGCAAATTAAAGCATCAAGAACAGTATGAAAACTACTAATGTGCAATACCATTCTGACTTTAAAATATAAGGGAGGGACTTCCCTGGTGGTCCAGTGGTTAAGATCCCTGAGGCTTTTAAAGTATACTCATTCTGGAGCATTTAAAGAGGCATTTAGGGACTTCCCTGGCGATGAAGACACTGCGCTTCCAATACAAGGGATGCGGGTTCGACCCCTGGTTGGGGAACTAAGATCCCACATGCTGCAGGGCAACTAAGCCCATGCACTGCAACTACTGAGCCCGCGTGCTCTAGAGCCTGAACACCACAACTACTAAGCCCACATGCCGCAACTACTGAGCCCGTACACTCTGGACCCCACGCGCCCCAACTAGAGAGAAGCCTGTGCGCCGCAATGAAGAGCCCGCACGCCACAACAAAGACCCAATGCAGCCAAATAAATAAATACATAAATAATATAAGGGAAATTATACAATTCTCATATAGGTAACTCTAGCCTACCCTAAAAATGACATCACGACAGCCTCCAATCAAAATTCAAAAAAGACTAACCTGGGATTCAGAAACGCTTTGCAAATAAGGACTCTCTCACTTTAAAATGGGGATCATCAAGGTGTAAAAATGCTCAACGGTCTACTGAGGTTACAGTGAGTTTATGTGTAAATATTACAATCAACTTTTTCCAAGACTCCTCTAAGCCCTGGCAACAATCCCCTTGGATTTTCTCTCAAAATTATAAGAAGACATCCAAATAAAAAATCCAAGAGGGTAATGTGAAAAATATTAACAATAGTGATGCCTTGTTGATTTTCCTAATATGAAGCAGATGAATTTCATTTACACATACACTGCATAAATAGGTTAACACATAATTATCCTCTTGCTCAAGCTGCTAATTATCAGCAGTCAAGAAAAACTCATTTCCGTGTTAGAGCTCCTGAGTACCTCTGTCACAATAAGTCAGATAGTTGAAGTAAATCCCTATTTTTCCATACTTTTCAGTATAAATGAAACAAGTAGCAGGTAATAAGAGTAATGTTTCCATTCTCATGAGCAGATCAAAAGGCAACAAACTATACAACAAAGATAACTTTTTTAAAGTAGCTAAAAGTTTTGTTTGTTTGTTTTTACTACAAGGGGGGCAGGGGGTGGGACATAACTATTCCCAGACCATGAAATGACTCATTTTCTATACAATATACCAAAAGGGACTACTGCCACACAGCCAACTGCATGCATAGTCAGAAGGTAAGAGTTCAGTAAAGAATAGTGATGGGGGCTTCCCTGGTAGCGCAGTGGTTGAGAGTCCGCCCGCTGATGCAGGGGACACAGGTTCGTGTCCCGCTCCGGGAAGATCCCACGTGCCGCAGAGCGGCTAGGCCTGTGAGCCATAGCTGCTGAGCCTGCGCGTCCGGAGCCTGTGCTCCGCAACGGGAGAGGCCACAACAGTGAGAGGCCCGCGTACCGCAAAAAAAAAAAAAAAAAAAAAAAAGAAGAATAGTGATGGATTTTGGAATCAGGCTGATAGAAAATTGCAGTTTCACCATGTACTAGTGATGTGACATTAGGCAAATTATCTAACTTCCTTGAGCTTAATTTGCCTCATTTGTAAAACGGTCCAGTACCAACCTTGCAGGGTTATCTTGAAGTTAAATAGAATGTTGTACATAAAGTACCAACTACCTGGCCAAGTGCTCTACAGATAAGAACTATTTTAACACATTTTGTTTGAAATTTGAATCTGTTTATGTCTACACCTCATCTACCCCCTCCACACCAAATTAAGGCAGATATTGTTTTTCAACCTAAATTAATATGAAATGGACCCAATACATATCACAACAATGTTGCCTTCTCCATTGCAAATTCCTGCAAGAATATCCCCTCCTCTCATCTAAACCTTACTCTGATGACCCCAAGAATTAGAAATGCTGTGCTTTGCAAAAAAAAAAAAGAAAGAAAAAGAAAAAAGAAATGAAAGTATTCCTGACAATAGCTCATCACTAAAATCTGTTCTGGAGCAAAGCAATAACATATGGTTAAGAGACCAAATTTCAGTCCAACAGTCAAATTCAATTTGATTTGATCACTGCCAAATTGTGATCATATATTCTTTTAAGATCTTACAAATTTTTTTAAAATGCTGTAAGTCCTTACCCACATCTAGCACTGTAGCACTGTACCAAATATTCCAGATTTTCTTACTCAACTCAAATATCTAAGCAAGAATACATTCAGATTATGGGGCTGCTGAGAATAGCAGTAAGGATAAATGGTTATGTCATACATCAAAATGTCAGGATGTTTTTCCCCTTATCAATCTAAAGACACATTAAACAGATTCTCTCTCTGGAACAGCCCCTGTTTGGACAGCACCTGGGGCAACAAAGCCTACCCTAGAATTACCCCAACTTCCATGGAAGATTAGCCACATAGGTGGTATGTGCTGGGATGACTGCTGGCTCACTGAAGCATGCCTCCCTCTCATCTATCAACTGCTAGAGTAACTTTTGGAAGACTGCACCTCCTGATTGCATGGGACATCAAGACAGTTTCTTGCACAAGACACGCAACATTAAAAAATGTTTCTTTTTTAATTGACATGTAGTTGATTTACAATGTTGTGTTAGTTTCAGGTGTACAGCAGTGATTCAGTTATACATATATATCTATCTATTCTTTAAATGAAGTTTTTCTGATCAATGGACTTTAGACATGTATACAAGTCATTTGGAATGAAGCTATTCATATATATATACACATACACACACACACAAACACATGCATAAATACACATACATACACACACACATATATATACACATACATATGTACCTTAATTGGTAGCCAACACATCCTCAGAGATAAATAAGCATTTTGTAACTGATTAATGAAGAAATTAAAATCAATTATTGATGTTTTACCTTGTTTAACAAATGTACCCTCATTCACCCGATTCAATTAATATAAATGCTTTGTCCCAGGCAACTCTTGGCCTCATTCTGAGAGAACTGGTTCTCCTGAGCCTTTAAGGAGCAATAGGACATTTGCATAACCTAAAAATATTTCCCCCAAGATAGTTATTATTTACTGTCACTATTTTAGCATATGCCCACCAATTCCTTGACACTCCTCCCCCACGTAGGTGAAGCTTAATTCCCATCCCCTTCAGCGTGAGGAGGACTCAGTGAACAGAGAGTAGGAAGTAACGTGACAGTGGAGAAACCTGGCAGATACCATCTTCATCAAGGGATCAGAGTCAACATAATCAGTAATGTCACATTGATAGCATGTGTGCCAACAAGAAAGGCACACCATCTCTGTGGTATTCCTCCCCAAAAATCCATAACCTCAGTCCAATCACCAGAAAATAGCAGAAAAACCCAAACTGAGGGATCCTATGAAATACGTAACCACTATTCTTCAAAAGGGTCCAGAAAAGACTGAAAAACTGTCACAAATTAGAGGAGACTAAGGGGATAAACAAATGCAATGTGGTATCCTGAGTTAGAACAAAGAAAGCACATCAGTGGGGAGAAAACGGGGAAATTCAAATAAAGTCTGTAGTATACCAACATTAATTTCTTAGTTTTGATAAAGGTACCATGTTTATTTAAGATGTTATTTAACATTAGGGGAAGCTAGGTGAAGGGTATAAGGGAACTATTGTTGCAACTCTTCTGAAAAATCTAAGTAGTATTAGAAAATTAAAAAGTCAAAAAACAAATAATTGGGCCTTAATATTACTTAGTATTAAATGAATCCACATGCAAGATATCCTGCAACTTGACCACCTTCCTCTCTTGTTGGAATAGATTTATGCTAGGCATCAAAGTGAGTTGCTTTTCATGGAAGACTACCTTCCCAGGACTACAGTTCTTAAAAAGGAGACAAACTGTAGTAGCAAATATATGGACCACTGATGCAGTAAATCACAACCAGCAGCTACAAATAACAGTTTATTCATCCATTCGGCAAGCTTATAGTCATGAACCATGTGCTGTGTACCGTGCCAAATACTGAGGCTAAAAAGATCTACCCTCAGGGCTTCCCAGGTGGTGCAGTAGTTGAGAGTCCGCCTGCTGATGCAGGGGACACGGGATCGTGCCCCGGTCCGGGAGGATCCCACATGCCGCGCAGTGGCTGGGCCCGTGAGCCATGGCCACTGAGCCTGCGCGTCCGGAGCCTGTGCTCCGCAACGGGAGAGGCCACAACAGTGAGAGGCCCGCGTACCACAAAAAAAAAAAAAGATCTACCCTCAATAGACACACAATCCAGTATGATCAGGTCAAGAGCAATGCACTCAGAAAAGCCTCTCTGACCTTCCCAAGATGAACTGGGTGCCCTCCCTTGGTTGTTCCACAGCTCTGTGCTGTCCACACTGAACTGTAATTGTTGGTTTTCTCACCTGTATTTTCCCACAATTGATACTTGCCAAGTACTATTCAGGGCCTGAGATTTTATCCTATTTGTAAGATAATAAGTTAGCCTATTACTGTTCCATGGATGCTGGCAGAAGACATGAGACTCCTGGATCAGAGACCAAGGACATGATTACTCATGGCCAAAGCTTCATGTTCATTTGTATTGGTTTCTCAGGCCCCCTCTGCCTCAGAGCAGTAATTCAAAGAGCCCATCATGGAATCCTCTACATGCTATGGGTCACGTTACAGGAAAGAAACACTAAGCTTAGGTGACTCACTGCTCTTACATTAAGTGGAAGCAAGCCTGACCTTTGCCTGGGGGAGATGTTACCTCATCCCTCACGGTTGCTTGTTGCCTCAGGTAGAGAGCGGTCAGGGTCCTGCATTCTTGGCTTGTCCAGAAGGAACATGCAGGAATGCTCAGGACCCCTGTTGCCTCTCCCAACAATCATCTTTTTTTTCTTTAATTAAGTTTTATTGGAATATAGTTGCTTTACAATGTTGTGTTAGTTTCTGATGTACAGCAAAGTGAATCAGTTATACATATACATATATCTCTTTTTTAGATTTCCTTCCCATTTAGGTCACCACAGAGCACTGAGTAGAGTTCCCTGTGCTATACAGTCGGTTCTCATTAGTTGTCTATTTTATATGTAGTAGTGTATATATGTCTATACCAATCTCCCAATTCATGCCACCCCCCTTCCCCCCTTGGTGTCCATAAGTTTGTTCTCTACATCTGTGTCTGTTTCTGCTTTGCAAATAAGTTCATCTGTACCATTTTTCTAGATTCCACATATAAGCGATATTATCCAATATTTGTTTTTCTCTTTCTGACTTACTTCACTCTGTATGAGAGTCTCTAGGTCTATCCACATTTCTGCAAATGGCATTATTTCATTCCTTTTTATGGCTGAGTAATATTCCATTGCATATACGTACCACATCTTCTTTTTCCATTCCTCTGTTGATGGACACTTAGGTTGCTTCCATGTTCTGGCTATTGTAAATAGTGTTACAATGAACACTGGGGTGCATGTATCTTTTAGAATTATGGTTTTCTCTGGGTATATGCCCAGGAGTGGGATTGCTGGATCATATGGTAGTTCTATTTTTAGTTTTTTGAGGAACCTTCATACTGTTCTCCATAGTGGCTGTATCAATTTACATGCCCACCAACAGTGTAGGAGGTTCCAACAATAATCTTAATCACAGGGAATGTTTTAGGCATTTCTGTACCCTTAACACCTGGCATGACATGGGACACAGTGTAGACACTTGTTAAGTGTTTGCTAAATGAATGACTACAAGTTAGAAATCCTGAGTTTGAAGCCAAAGACAGCTGCTCAATATCAAGACCATGGACACAGTCACTTAATCTCCTTAAGCTTCATTCTCTTAATTTCTAGAAAATGTTCAAAAATAGAAACTCAAGAAAGGAAATGAAAAGATAATGAAAAAATTACCTCCAAGGATTCTTCTATCTCTAAAACTGAAAGTTTCTATAATTTTCTAAACAGGAGATGCCAGAAAACCTGGGTGCCTGATTGTCTCTCTGACAGATGTGATTCCCATTGCATTCCCACCATGGAGGTAGAAATTCGTGACAACAAACTTAGAATTCTACTAATTTTGGTTATCCAAAGTTATTCATGATAACCTCAAATTTCACTATAAAATTTCATAGAGACTAAACTATAGAAACAAGGCAGAAAACTCTGTCACAGAATTCTCAAGGTAAATATTAAAACCACATAAATTATCTACTTAGCTAGTAAATGATAGATGAATAGATGAAGAAAACACTTTCTCAAACTTCATGATTTTAAGAGACTAGCAGTGTCATTAACACTGAAACATCTCCCTCTATGTGCAATACACAGGATGCAATATTTAAGGGATAATAGATAATGACTACGTGATTATTAAGTCCCTTCTACAAGTGCCAGCAAAACATGTAAGATACAGATTTAATTTCCAAAAGGAATTCCCACCACAGATTATGAAAAGCTATGTGGGGAATGTACACCACACTCAGTCACGAAATTAAGCAGTATATATTGATATTTCATTAGCATCATTTCCATTCTTAGGTTAACTGAAAACGCTGAGACAGATGTAGTATTCTCGTAACAAATCATGCGAAGGTATTCCTTCCACTCCCTTCAAGTATGACGGTACACTAAGAATATACAATGCAGTATCTTGTATGGGTTTTAATCTTTTGAGTTATGTTACCTTTCAGATGGAAAAGAGATATTTGAGTTTTTTTCCATCAAATTCATTTGATATTGGCTTTTTTTTGACCAAAAGAATCAACAGCACCAGGCAGTCCTTGGACCTGTCTCTTGCCTCAGCAGTGTTAGGTGGAACAGACCCAAGATTTGCCCCCTTACTCCAGCCTCTTGATCACCCCTCAAATCCCCTCTCCACCTGCAGCCTCCAGGACATCTCCTTGCCATCCTTTGCTTCCCACAACAGTTAGCTCCTTGTCACCAATCAACCATGAGCTCTCAGATCCACCAGAATTATTCCACCAAGGTCAAAGCTGCTATCACCCACCTGATCAACCTGCATCTGTGGGCTTCCTATACCTCCCTCTCTCTGGGCTTCCATTCCAGCTGCAAAAGTGTGGCTGGCGATGAGCTGCCAGGAAAATGCAAGGGCATCAAACATCTCTAGAAGATCCAGAACCAGGGCTGCAGCTGAGTCCTCTTCCAGGACATGAAGAGGCGGCCTCAAGATGAGTGAGGTCATGGTCTGGGTGGCAAGGAAGGGGCCCTGGCCCTAGAGGAAACCCTGAACCAGGTCCTGCTGAAGCTGCACGCCCTGGGTTCTGCCCACAGAGACTCCCATCTCTTTGACTTCCTGGAGAAATGCTTCCTGGAAGACGAGGTGAAATTCATCAGGAAGGACAACCACCTGAGCAACCTCCTCGGGCCAGCCAGAGGCAGGGCTGGGCGAGGCCTCTTTGAAACGCTCAGCCATAAGCATGACTAAAAGCCTCCATAGGCAGCACCTTCTAAGGCCCTGCTGCAGCTCCCTGGCCTCTGGACTTCTGCCTCCAGCCCCATGGCAGCTTCTTAACCAATCACAAACCCTGTCCCAAGATGCAGACCAAGTGTCAACAATAAAGCTTCCTTTTGCAGAGACAGATATACAAGAGAACGTGTATCTTAGATAATGATGCACATGTAGACTTTAATGGATGGTGTCAAATGGGAAAGATACCAACTCTGAAGCCAGGCATACTTAAGTCTGAATCCTTATTCTGCTGCATATTAGATGTGTGAATGTTGCATATATTATTTAACATTGTTTTAAGGCTTAATTTCAACACATGTAGAGACAATGAAATCTACCCTGTAGTTACCGTTCCGAATCAATGATATAGAAAAAAGCCTACATCCTGCACCTGGTAGGTATTCAGGAAATGGCAGTACTTATTGCCATCAGCTTGTTAGCTTAAGGTCATTTGCTGTCACAAGGTCACTAATGGCCACAGGGATCTGTTTACACACACACCCCTTACTTATTTATTTTAAGCCTAACCCTTCTGAGAACACTGGAAGTGTTAACTTAATGCGCTTGAGTAAAATGCTATAGAATCATTGCAAAATTTAAAGAAGCCAGGAGAACAGAATTATAGGATTTAAAAAAAAGTTGCCTGGAAGTTCCCTTGTGGCCTAGTGGTTAGGATTCGGCGCTTTCACTGCTGTGGCCCGGTTCAATCCCTGGTAGGGGAACTGAGATCCTGCAAGCCGCAAGGCACAGCCAAATAAATAAATAATAAAATTAATTCCTTGATAAGTCACCTTGCCTGTCCCTGTGCCGCAGGAAGGACAATTGTTGGATCTATTCCAGTCAAATGAGACCATATCTATTCTGAAAGGTTTCCAATTAGGATGATTCCCCAACTCTCCCTTAGATGCCCAGTTAACATCTCATGTACAAAATGTACATGAATATCTAATCTATTTCCCTTACATTTTAGTTGAGCCCATTTGGTTTTTTCCATTGTCTTTAGGGCCTGGAACACATATGACATAATTATTAAATCACTTCTCAGACTTCTTTTCCTTAGCATCATAAACCTTTCACCACAGATCCAATTTTTCCCATTTTTCATCATCTTTCAAGTTCCCTGTGTCACCTCTGTAGTTGTAGAGATTGAAAGAGGTCAATAAATCCCATAAGAGAGAAAACGAGCTAATGGCCATTGTGTTTTATATTCTAATTATCTATGTCAGTATTATGCTGTTACTTTAATGATGGCCCCATGTTAATGGCATGATTTTAAATACAACTAGATTTTCTCAATCATCACACTTACACTGTATATCTGCCCCAACAGTTTGCTTGTCTTTGCCTATAAAATAATTCTTAACTCTTTACAGCACTTTATAGTTTATTTAATAGTTCTACATGATCCCTACAACCATTCTGGATTAAAGCAAGGCAGGTATTATTTTTTACAGTTTAAAAAAATAAAAAAGGACGTTCCGAGAGTTTTACTCCCTCAAGGGCATGTAGTTAGTAAGTGACAACCAGAACCAAGACAGTTCAGCTGATATCCATCAATCCAATGCGCCTTCCATTCTACAACCAAAATACACATACAACACTTTGGGTACACTTACTGAAATAGATGACTTTGTTATCACAATCCTATGGTTATGTCTGCCCTTTTCATAGCCTTTAAATTCATGTTCTGTGCTTTTTATATTAGAAGAGGTTCTACCCTGACCTTCATTAAAGGTTTTACCGAAATAACTCTTTTATTCTCTCTTCCTAGAGCAAGTAAAGAGAACTTACCAACTTCTACTTAAATATGACATTGATCATGAGCATTTATTTGCTCTGCTTCCCAAAACCCTCTTTTAAATGAGGGTAATTTTTTAAAGGGAAGTATGAGTCCACAAGAATAAAGAGACTGAGAGGGTAGACAGCAGAGTTGAGAGGAATATGCTAGATGCTATTAGAATGTAACATGCAGATTTGATGATGTAGCCAGTTAGACATTTATCAACCAGAACAGTATCTAGAATACAAGTCAAATCCAAAAAGATTCAATAATGTTCTCTCGGTAAAATTTCTAGTAAGAATAATCTAAATTATCTAATAGTCTAAATAAACATTCAGTTCATAAAATGAACTTGAGACGTTTCAGTCACTGTGGCTCAGGTCTGAAAGACTGGGCTCAGGAAGATGGCAGCAACAGGCAAAAATAGTGGTGGTGAGAAAATGGCTGCTCTGGGACCAAAATCAGTCATCGAACCAAGTGTTATTTGACTATAATTTGCCATAAGACAAATTTTTTAAGGAACAGATCGAACTGGATGAAAGCTGGGTACCTCTGGAGATAATATAATTCAACAGGTTAAAATCCCTCAGACTTTAATAGAAGTAGTAAGAAAATCAAAGTCAAAACCCATGAAAATAAATAAAGATAAAGCTAAAATCAGAAGCTCTCCATGCAAAACTCTCTCTGATGAGTATAAAATGTCTGATGACTGATGACCATAAAAAATGATGTAAATACAGATCCATTTATATAAAAGGCTTCTCAACTGGTACAACCCTTGGTGAGAAAAGAAAGATTAGAAGATAAAGGTCAAGCACAAAATATTCAAATGAGAAACAGAGACCCCTGACCAAAAGCATAAAGACAGACTCTCTAATACTTTTCGAGAAAGATTAATTTGCAAAAAATAAAAGAGAGAGAGAGAAGGCAAAATGAAGTATAAGCTAAATTGAGAGCTAAACAAGAAGAAAAACAGCAGTGCTATAAATGCTGAAATGAAATCTCTAGAAGTAAAGATTAGATTTTTGCTGAGTTTTTTGGATGACTTAGATGATCCGACCTGTAGAGAGGATCTTCACTTCCCTTCCTCAAATTGTGGGGAAATAAAGTGGATAGACTTTATCAAAGGTGCAAAAGAGAGAAATAATTCTATTTCATGAGAAAGCTAAAGAAGCACTAGATATAGCCGAAGAAGCCAATAATGGTAACCTCCAATTAAAGAACAAAGAAGAGAGGTGGGGAGTACCAGGAGAGATAAAACACAGCCCTGAAAAAAATCGTGGTGGATCAACCAGAAGCCCTCAACAAATGGAAATCAAAAGGTCACAGATTTAAAGGAAAAGGGAAAGGAATTAAAGCTGCCTAGGCTGGGTCTGTTTAAGGAAAACTACAGTTTCAGAGCAAGAGAATGAAAATTGACAGTAATGATAAACATGATAAAAATGAAGCAGCTGGACCAGTAAAAGTAGACAAAGAGTCTTCATCAAAACAATAGAAAACACAATGGTGCAGGAGACCAGTAGGGCAGCAAACAAATTTCTAGGTATTCAGCTGCTTCTATCTTTGGAGGTTTGAAAAAAAGAAAATCAAATTAGACCCACTTCAATGGCCAGCTGTAAGAAAGGAAAGATTTGTGTGTGTGTGTGTGTGTGTGTGGTTTAACCTGTGTGTGTGGTTTAACCTGTCTTCTTGTTGTTGTTGTTCAAATAAAGATTTTTTTAATGTATAGTTCTGCTTGTGTTATTTCAAATGATTCCAATATCAAAGGGAATGTTTTTCCACTAAATTGCCTTGGTTATATAAGACTATATTAGCAAAAACGAATAAAATACATATCAAATAAAAAGAAAAAAACAAAAGAACTAAATCAAGGAGGGCAAATACAACTCAACTGTCCCGCTGCTTCATGGGAAAAAAGGTTCAAAGTTTAATGAAAAAATACAGGCCGCTAGAGTGACAGCCTTCTTTTCCTTTTCGGTTTAATTGCCAGCAAAAGGACGCAGAGGCAAGAAAATCTAATATTATAATTAAAATCTCCCCAAAAAATCAACTTTTCTTAAAATTACACTGAGGAAGATATAGAGTAGCTTTTTTTGAAGGTCTAATTGGCTTTATTCAATGATTCATGAATCAGGCAGCATCCCATCTATAGGATAGATGGGCTTTTCCTATAACAGCTTTAAATGAAAATATGCCTAGAGAACTATGCTGACCAAACTGTAGTCTAATCATTTTTATTTGTTCCACTTAAAATAAACAGCTTATAGACTTGCACATAAAAGACTGTTTTCCTCATGTTTATCTTCAACATTGCTCCAGTGCATCCTGCTCACACTGTAAACATTTGTCTAACTCTGGTTATCTGTGACATCTGAAAAGAAAAAAATAAAGCATATGGCATGGTTTTAATAACTCACTGTTTGAAAAAGAAGTAGGAGGCAGAAAAAATGCTTAAAGATCTAAGTTTTTATGCCTGAATGTGAGAGTATGGTACCATTTTCAAAGGCTTTGAAACATAACCTAGAACTGCAAGAATACTGTTCAAAAAGAAAAGCTGAAGGCATGGTTAGCTATAAGCTGAAGGCTTCCAGAAAGAGTACTAAACAGATGTCTGAAGACTCCCAATCCTACCAGAAAAAGGACTTCAAGCAAACTAGTCCCCTTCCCATATCCTCCATTTATAAAAATGAGATGCCACTGCCCCTGGCCAGAAACTCAAAGCAGAAAGCACCTGCATGTTGAAGACACAGGTTGAAGGTGCTGAAAAGGGCTGCTTCTCCCAAAATGTTTCCCATGGTCTATGGTAGTAACTGAAATTCTACCATGAGAAGTCCATTTTTAGACTTTTTTTCCCCTTGTATAGAGAGATACATAAAGAATAGGCAATAGATATAGACAACTTAAAGGATTATTAAACAAACACAAGGAACCATTATCCAGATCAAGAAATAGAATACCGCCGACGCCACAGAAGCCTCCCTACCAACCCCAACGCACACCTACTATGCGCCCTCCCCAATCATTTCCCCTCATCTCTCCACTGGAGGTGACTGCAGCCCTGATTTTTGTAATAATCATGTCCTTGATTTTCATTTTACCATTTAAACATGCATCCCTAAATAACACAGTTTACTTTTTGTTGTGTTAGAACTTTCTATGGATAGAATCATACTGAGGTATTTTGGAGGTATTCACATAAGGTTTCAGAGATTCATCCACTTACAATATTTATGTACTCATCCCACTGTTAATGGGCATTTGAGTTGCTTCCATTTGTGGCTCTTCTGAACAAATATAGCTATGCACATTCATGCACATGTCTCCTGATACACACGTGCTAGAATTTCTCTAGAGTATCTTCCAAGGTTGGAATACTGGAGCATCAACTTTACTGGAAAATGACAAACTGTCTTCCAAAGTTAATATACCAACATACATATACACCAACTGTGTGCACAACAGAAATTTACTCTTTGAATTCATTCATGGTCTTCAAAAATTCACCACTGTAATGGAAATCCTGCTAGGAGAAGAACACCCCATTAAGCTAGGTATACTCTTAGCAAAAGGTCTGTCTTCAAAATGGCAGTTGAGAATTAGACCAAAGGTGTATGCAAAGCACAGCTAATTCTGGAATAGGAAATAATGTCTAAAGAACAGTCCAAAGCAAAGAGCCCCTGACTGGGAAACCAAGTCTGGATGACACATTGCAATGGCAATGGTGATCCTTCATGACGTGGCGGACACCGAGATGGGGGAGAAAAGCAGATTAATAACTAGAGGGAACAAAGCACTGGAAAGAGGAAAAGACAGTTTTATGACTTAACTTAAGGCCACCAACTTTTAAATGTTTAGTAACTCAGACCACCACCACTGATTATTCAAGAAATAGACTCAATAAGTCAGTTATATTATACCCAAGGATAACTTTTAATTTCTCAGAAAACAAAGATATATAAATTGTTGGCAATCATTGCTATTATGTCTAACATTCAAGGAAAAAAAGAAATTGGACTTTACTGAACACAGTTAACTAAGCTTCTATCAACAAAAAATTTCAGATAAATACTAAATCTAGGTACCTTGGTTACACGTTAAGCAGAACTAAAATCAGTGGTAAATTTGGGATAAGATGCTGACATCATCAAATCAAACACTGTTACTTCCTACTATTCCTGCATTTCCTACTGAGAGAAATAGCGTTGCCTAAGATTAGACAAAAACATGATAGAATAGGATTCAAATCCAGATCTGTTCTACTTAGAGGCCTGTGACCTTCTATGAAGCCACACTGACAAAAGAAACACTACAACATCATATGCTGAACTTCAATGTCCAACACTAAAAATCTAAATTTTCAGTCTTGATAAGTTATTTCTAATTTTGGTTAGGAAAGAAATTATACACTAAAAGAAAAGTAGAAGAGAGAATCAAAAGTTATATACTCTTTAGAAGACTGAAATGCAAGGTGGAGTAGTTAAGCCACCTCACTCCACTAATCTAAAAATGGTCGTAAAAGTTTCAGTTATACAAGATAGGTAAGCGGTAGAGATCTACTACACAGCAGAGTACCTGTAGCTAACAATACTGTATTGTATACCTAAAATTTGCTAAGAGGGTAGATCTTAAGTGTTCTTACCACCAAAATTAATAATAAGGTAAAGCAGACGGGAGGAAATTTGGGGGGTTGATGGACATTCTATGGCCGTGACTATTTCACAGGTACAAACTTAATCCCCGAACTCATCAAGTTGTATATGTTAAATATGAACAGCTTTTTATATGTCAATAATACCTCAATAAGGTTTTTTTTTTTAAAGGTTGTGAAAGAATGTAGCAACTGATAAAATTTAACACGCTTCAGAAAACAAAGCAAAATTTGAATTTGTAAGAGGAAATACAAGAGAACATATCTTTGTGATCTGGAGGGAAAGATGAATTTCCCAAACAAGGCACAAAACAACACAAACTGTAAGACAGAAAGTTGATAAATTCAATTACATTAAAACATAAAACCATGAACCAAAAGATACCATTACAAAAGTAAGAGAAAATCCCATAATATAACTGTAAAAATAAACATCAAAAGATAAGTATCAAGAATATATTAAAAATATATGCCAAGAATATATTAAAAATATATGTCAATAAGAAACAAACAAGCCAAATGGTCAAAGAATGTGTGCAGGCAGCTCATAGAAGCAAGCTAGCACAGCAAAAAAAAAGATGCTCAGCCTCAACAGTTAGCTAAGGAAATGCAACAACCCAGCCCTCCATGCCAGCTCAGACACTCACTTACGATTTTATACTAGAGTACATCATTATCATCATTTACAACCTCTGCCCCACTAAACCCAAACTTGAAATGCTCCACTCTATGGTCACCACTTCCCCCCTTTCCGACTCATACCCCTTCAAGGAGGTCAACAATCCTTCTGCACAGAGAAATCTATAGTCCACTGATCCCACTAACTTTCCTCTGCCCCTCACCTGTCTCATGCCTGCACGTCTCTGTTTGCCCAGCTTGAACGCAACAGCAATCATTCTAATCACCCCTTTTCTGTTTCTCACTTTATTGCATTTGCTTGGCTGAACAACAATATAATCATGATTAAATCCTACTCTCCATCTCTCCACACCTGCACCCATACAGCAGAATGTGAATGGGGGAAAAACACACCTTTTCTCACCTTAAATTCATGACCATCAACCTCCTGTGGGCGTCCATTAGCATACAGCAACCACACCATATTTTCCTATTTCATTCAATTTCCCTCTCTAGACAGCTGTTTCTTTTTTTTTTTTAGTATTTTTTTATTATTGAAATGTAGTTGATTTACAATATTATGTTAGTTTCAGGTATGCAGCAAAGTGATTCAGTTATATATTTTTTCAGACTATTTTTCATTATAGGTTATTATAAGATACTGAATCTAGTTCCCTGTGCTATACAGTAAATCCTTGTTGCTTATCTATCTTATGTACAGTAGTTTGTACTTGTTAATCCCATACTCCTAATTTATCCCCCTCCCTTCCCCTTTGGCAACCATGAGTCTGTTTTCTACAGATAACTGTTTCTTAACGTCTACTCTCTCCTCACATTTCCAACACCTCCTCCCTGACTCCCACTGACAGCTTTCTCATTTCACTAAGAAAACAGAAGCAATCAGAAGAGAACTTCCTCAGCCCCCATCACATCTACCCACCTACTACCTATACCTATGCCCAAATATTCTGGGTTTCCTCCAATTACAGTTGAAAAACTGCCCCAGCCCCTGGCAGTGGGCAATCGCTCCATCTGCACAAACGATTCCATCACCTCATGTGGACCAAAGAACACAGATCCAGCAATTCTCACCTCTTCTCACATTATTTTTGACCTCTTTTATGGATCTATCAACAGATAAACATGCAATTACTTCTCCCATGTTTAAAAAATATGTTTTGACCCACTTCCTCCACCAGCCCATTATTCTCCTTCCCTTTATAAACAAAATTCCTATAGTTGTTTATACTTTGTCTCAAATATCTCTCCTTCCATATTCTTTTTGAATCCAAGAAAGAATTTATCCCACCACTCCAACAAAACTGCTGTAACTAAGATCACCAGTAACCTTTTGTTAAATTCAACTGTCAATTCTTGGTTGTCATCAGCTGTGTCTGACACAAATCCCTCTTTCTTCCTGGAAACACTCCTTCATTCCTTCTTCATTCTCCTTTGCTGGTTTTTTTTTCTCATTTCCCTAAACTCTAGACACTGTGGTACCCAGGGCTCAGTAGTTTTCTACTTAATAACTCCCTTGGTCATCCTCATGCATTCTCATGACTTTAAATACCATCTGGCATCACCCAAATGTATATCTCCTGTCCAAACCTGGGTCCTGAACCCCAGATACCTTTAACCAACAACCTACTTGATATTTCCAATATTTCCTGTTGGGTGTTGTGCTGGGTCTCTTGCAGTTACCACTCCAGATTCACTCTCCACCCATCCCCTCTCTGTTCTGCCCTAGGAGGTTGATCTATATGGATCACAGCTTCAGGCTTCCCTTGCCTTCTGACTTCCAGTAGGTTAGGCTTATGGGGAGCCTTGGCAGGAGAATGGAGGAAAAAAGGAGTCTAAGACCAGAGCACTTATTCCCCTGTCCCTCTCTCCCTGTAGAGTCATCTTGCTGGCTACATCTTTAGACCAAAGGTGATTCATCCTCTCAAGGCAAACTTCTCACATGAAGCTCTCCTTCAGAGTTCTAGTAACAGGGGTGGTAACATCTCTGCCTTTACCTGCCCTCCCAATGCTGTACTATCTTTGTGCTTTCCCTACATGCTACCTGTAACTTTGTAAATGATTCCTTCGTTAAAACTTCTTTATAATTATATTGAGTGTACCATCTATTTCCTACAGGATTTTGAGTACTACAGATGTCTAACTGGCATCTCAATTTTAACATGTGCAAACTGAGCACCTCCTATAGTTTTATCCATCTCATTTAATGTCAAACCCCTTCTTCTAGCTCTGCAGGTGCAATCTTGGTGTCATCCTTGTGCATCTTTTAATCTCATACCCCACATTTGCAAGTCCGATCTTATACCCTACATTTGCAGTTCTTTCAAAATAGATCCGAAACTCAACCATGCTTCACCACCTCCACCGCTACCACCCCTAGCCCCAGCCACCATCAGTGCTTGTCTGCATTGCAATCAGCCCTTCATATCTGCAGGTTCTACATCCGCGGATTCAACCACAGATAGAAATCTGCAGATACAGAACCCACGAAACAGAGGGCTAGCTGTACTACACCATTTTATGCAAGGGACTTAAGCATCCACAGGTGTTGTTATCCACTGGGGGTCCTGGAACCAAACCCCCATGGATACCAAGGAACAACTGTATTTCAATAGCCTCACTGGTCTACCTGCTCCCTCCCTCACCAGTCTTCAGGTTATTCCAACTCAGCAGCCAGAGTGACCCCGTTAAAACAAGAGTTAGCTATATCACTCTTCTCTTCAAAACCCTCCAGTGGCTGCACATTTCACTCTGAGTAAAAGCCAACATCTTTATAATGGTCTACAAGCCTCCAGGTGATCTGGCCACGTGACGCATCTCTGACCTCACCGCCTACCTGCTCACTTTGCTCCAGCCACGCTGGCCTCTCTGCTATTTCCTTTACTCCTATCTCAAAGCCTTTGAACTTGCTCCTGCCTCTGCCCAGAACACTCTTCCCACAGATATCCTCAATGCCTGCCCCATCACCTTCCTCAGGTCTTTTATTCAAATGTCATCTTATCGGTAAGACTTTCTCTGGCCACCTTTCTAAAATTGTAACGGCCCCTCCTCACTTCATTTCTACCCTAAGCAATTATAGCCATTTGACATCTTATATAGTTTCCTTTTCTTTATTCTGTGTCTCCACCCTCTAGAATGTCAGCTCCACGAGGCAGGTGTTTGTGTCTGTTCTGTTTCACTTCTGTATGCTCAGCCTCTGAAACGGTACCTGGAAATGGTGGGTGCTCCAATAATTGAAGGAACCTCAACTAAATACCACTCAATCAATTGGCCACAATAAAAAAATTTTTTTAAAGTCTAACAGTGCTACGTATTGGCAAAGATGGCGGACGCTAGGAAGTTCAGCTCATCTCCTCTTTGGAGAGCATTTTGGCAATATCTAGGAAAGTTTACGATGCGCACGTCTATGATGTTTTTTCTGGGTTGTATATTTATTTATACAAACAATGATAGTATACTAAAAAATAAGAATCATTCCAAGGAGTATGGTCAGTGATATTTTTTCTAGGTTGTATATTTATTTATACAAATAAGGACAGTATACTAAAAATCACAATCACTCCAAGGAATATGGTCAGCCTATCTAGAGGACATTCTTAATATTTTATGATCACAGAATGAACTCCACTTCTCAAAAATAATCCAATATAGCCTACCCCACCATAGAGGAAGAAAGCATGGAAGCTCTTCTCAGGCTTATGCTGTAGTGAAAAGAAAATGATAGATCAGCAGCAGAGGGGGAAAGAAATGTAAGCACATATCAAGATGTGACAGTTGTGATCTCCCAAGAAACTAATCACCAATAAACAAACCACTTAAGAAATCAGTAAGCAAAGACAGACTACAAGAAAAATATACATATAAGACCCAAACCATGCCAGGCTTTAAGTTATAAATAAAACGCTACAATAAATAACCAAAACCATAAGCCAATGTGCATAACTGTTGGATTAGACTAGCATTCTGAATTGCTTTCAAACATTTATGCAGTCTCTTTTATTGCCAGATACCGTCCTAGTAACTTGACTACACAATTGATTCCATTAAATCCACTGGTAGGTAGTCCACATGTTAATTTTATGCACTACTTCAATTTGCCCCCTAAATCTTTTAGTGGAACAGCTGGTAAAAATTGAAACTGATGAGCCCACATTTTATCCTTCTCCTATCTTGAAAAAAAGTGCTTATAAGTCCATAACTGGCCAAAATGCAGGTAATAAGAGGGAAACACTCATCTGAGTGGCAAATAGATGAGCTACCAGTCCCTGAACAATGAGTTGGATGCCATCATCCAAACAAGGGGGTTACGCTACGTGGCATAAACATAACGACCCCAGGCTGAATCTGCTCTCCTACTCAAATCTAATACTCTCTCCACTTACCTCTTCGTTTCCTACTCAAAGGGTTTATTCTATTAACTTGGAAGACAATTCATCACTTTATGATACTTAGTTTGGTGCAGGCATTCAAAAATACAGGCAGATGAGAAAAAAGAAAGGTACAACTTAACAGCAACATAAAAGCTGGGAAGAAGAAGAAATTCAAAGCCAACTGTCTGAAAATATTACTTTCACTTTATTTCTCTGTTTCTCATAGCTTCATCCTTTAAATTTTTTTTAACCTGGCAACTTTTTTGAGGTAATTGTAAATTCAGATAGTTATAATAAATAATACAGCAAGATCTCCTACACGGGTGGCCCCAATTATAACATTTTGCACAACTATAGTATAATATCCCAACCAGGAATTGACATTTGACATAGAAAGAATCCACTAATCTTATTCAGATTTCCCCTGTTTTATTTGCACTCACTTTTATGTGTGTGTATATAAGAGTTTGTGTCCACCACCACAATCAAGATATTGATCGGTACCAGCACTGCAAGGATCTTTCGTGTTGCCCTTTTATAAGCACATCCACCTCCCACCCACTCCTCATCCGTAACTCCTGAAAATCAAAAGTCTAGCCACCATTTATCCTTTGAATTCTTATGCCACACGCTGGTAGGAAATAGCCTTCTATACAACCAGCTCTGGTCCATTTCCTGTTACTACTCTCAGGCTTCACACTGCTGTGCGTTGCTCAACGGAGTCAATCTTAAACAGCTGGTCAAAGAAGGGATGAGTGTCTCACCTTGCTGACAGAGAAGACTGTCCAAAACCAACAAAGAAAAGTACCGGAGTTCAGACACATATGGCTCCAATATGTGCCCACCCACTAATATGTACGTTCTTGGGTATAAAAGGAAAAAAGAATGTATATTCTAGAAACTTTGTAAAGTTTTGTATAAACTTCAGTACTAATTCCTCTGAAATCAAAGAAAACACTTCTGTTTCTCAGCCTACCCAATTTAGAGGCACATGGTTTAGCATTTTTCATTCCTATAAAGCCTTTTATCCATTTCAACCAGGACTGAAGTCTTTCTACATCAGTACATGGAAACCCAGATTTCCATTTAAAGAAATGTCACTTTTTCCTTGCCAACCATTAGACACACTGTCCTTTACCTGGATTTAAAATCCAAAGAACAAACAATGAATTTCTAGTTATTAAAATGCTATTTAAAAAGGAACATAAATGCCTATGCAACTTTCATAGCACTAAGCAGTATGCATGCAACTGGAATTCATACCTGCAGAGCTGAGGAGAACACTGAAATCTGTCCCCCTCTGTGATTCTCCACTTTCATTATCGACCTCTTTTTCAGTCTCTTGATATCGATCCCAGTTAGAAACTATCTTCCTTTTAGAATAATTTCCCTGTTCTTCATTCTCTTCTCCATAGGTCTCTGCATCACTGTCATCTTCGACCTGCAATCATTAGACACAAATCGATAAGCAGGCAGTGGAAATCTTAACCTTAGTAGCCTTAGCAGTAAAAATTTTTAAAAACAAATCAAAACAAAAAAATAGTACATAGGTATCACGATAAAGAGCACATCTTATAAACCAAACTCTATGCAAGTATTAAATAATATTTCCAGAGAACCCCATTGTATCAGAATGTACTTTCAGTGTAAACTCTTTATTTAGCTGTGAAAAGGAAACCTGATGAGATCCTACCTAAAATGTGTAACTGAATCACTAATGTCTACCCCCAATGTAATCCTATTTCAAGAGTTGTTTCTTCTTACTGAAATAATCAAGGCTATAAGAGTCTTAAATTCAAAAGACTTTAGGATGGAAATTAGTTCTTCCAACTTACAGATTTTACAAACACATTCCGTAAGTATATTTTACAAGCTTTAAATGGGAACCTATGCAGATGCATTCTAGAGAACAGTTTCCAGACTTGGGCATTAAAATGTTAAGAGAGCATGCAGAAAAATGCAGAATGTGAGAAATTACAAAAGATAAAGGGTCTAGTTTCTTCAACAAATAAATTGCAAGGAAAAAAAAATGATGGGGGAGGAGGGAGAAACCTATAGATTAAAAGAGCTTAATAAGAAACTAACACACCACTGTAAAGCAATTATACTCCAATAAAGATGTTAAAAAAAAAAAAAAGCTTAATGGACACATAACCATTGTAATGTTGGGAACTTATTTGTACTCTGATTCAAACACTATAACTAGAGAAAATCACTCATAAGACTATTGAAGAAATATGAACAAGACATTTTCTTATATTAAGGAAATATTGTTATTTTATTTATTGTTTGGTGTGATACCATTATTTTTTAATGTTTTTATCTTTTAGAAATAAATATTGAACTATTTATGGATGCAAAGATATGACATGTGGGTTTGCGTCAAAATAATAGGTGGAGAGGAATGGTGGGTAGAGATGAAATAAACTGGGCATAATTGATCATTTCTGAAGCTGGATGATGAGTACATGGAAATTCATTATATTATTCTATCTATTTTAATATGTGTTTGAAATTTTCCATAAAAAAGATTAAATTTTAAAAAAGATGTATATAGAATCTAAAGATACAATTCAAAGGAGTATCCCAAAGATTATAAAATCCTTACCAAGAAAAGAATTTGTGAAATATATTAAAATGATCCATCTGTACAGGATGAGTTAGACTTTTTTAAAGTAAATTTTTATTAACACAGAAATAGGCATGTACATTGCAGAAAATTAGGAGGGAAAGACAAGTAGAAATATTAAAACCCAACATTTCCATCACCTGGGAGTACCACTACTAACACCTTAGTGTATATACTTCCAGATCTTTTACTATGTAAATATTTATATATACTTTTTTTTTGGTCACCAGAGTTATTCTCCACTTCTGCATTTCAGTACATTTCATTTCATATAACATCCAGACTATTTCCAAATTTCCCTAACTGACCAAAAATTTTCCTTTACAGTTGGTTTGTCTAAGCCAGTATCCAATTCAAGATCATGCATTGTATCTCAGTGCTTGTCCCTTAAGTCTCTTTGAATCTAGTACAACCTTTATTTTTATGACATTGATTTACTGAAGAGACCAGTACAGGTAGAATGCAAAAGGACCCATCTTCTGTCTGGCTGCTTCCTTGTGGTGTTAGTATATTAGTTTATAGGAAATGGTAGATAAAAAAATTTTTTTAATCTAAACACCCAATAGAGTCAGGTATTTTTTGGCTAAAATACATCATAGATGGTGCTCTGAACCTTATGTTACATCACATCAAATGATAGATGATAAATGGCTAAGCCAACATAAGTAAAGCTAAGATTAACCAATGAATTTGGATGATGAAGCCTGATCCACCCACTGTTTGGATATGTTTTCCCTGTTACATCTAGGAAATTGTCTGTGTAGTGTTATTTTGGTCCACTACAAATTTCTAGTTCTCCATCAACCATTCACATAACAAATTTAACAGTAGTCAACAGTCCTCACCTGAATCAAATTTCATAAGTTTTCATGAAACAATGGAGTAAATGACCTTTCAAAATCACTTTCAGCACTCAAATATCATCATAAACCTCCTTGACAGCACCAAAAAAATGGCACTCCACATTATATTCTAGAAATTGCAGAGATTGCCTAAAACCTAGAGGTTTCCTACCATTCCTGCAAGTTTCTCAGAACCATAAGATGCTGGCAGATTAAAGGTATGTGACTGAATGAGATCTGCTATATAAATAACAAATACCAGGAACATTCTAAAGAAAATAGCTTTCCAACTGATGAGAATTTGGGGAATAGAACTACAGCTGAAAAATACTTGCAGGGTTTAATTTGAGAAAATCCAATATTCTTTTGCTGACCCACTGGGTAAACAGAGTTCAGAGAGTCTTCTCCAGTTAGTAAAAAACTTTGAACACAGATATAGCCATAGCAAAAATGTAACCCCAAGCAAAATAATTAGCTCAATGTGAAAGGATTATGATCTGAAACACCCGAGGAAGTATTAACACAGAAATAACCACTGAAATGGAAGATTGGAGACCTAGATAGAATTAATGACCCTGCCATCACCTCATTTAATATTTACAGACTGTTTATAATAGGCTGGTCCTCACACAGCTGAATGACTCACTAATCCCCAACTTAGAAGAATCACTGAACAAGAACCTGATTACCTCCACCCAACAGTGGAGACAAGAAAAGTCATCATTAGCCTCCATCACAATAGGGTAGTAAAAGTAATAAAGTTTAGAATACATTTGATGTAACTTAGAGAAAGGTGTATCTTAAAAACTCCTAGAGATTTTATGTTTGGTTCATCTGGCAAAAATCTGGGACAAAAAATAAAATATGCAAAGTCCCATGATGGAGAAAAAGAAGAGAACAAATAAGAAAATACTGATGAAAGCAATGTGAAAACTAAATAGGAAGGCATCATTATTATGTTAACCTCATCATTATGAAATTAGTCTGGTGTATACTGTGAACTATAAGACACTGATGAAAGAAATCGACAGTACAAATAAATGGAAAGCTAGTTCATGTTTACAGATTAGAAGAATTAATAGTTAAAATGTCCATACTACCCAAAGCAATCTACAGATTCAGTGTAATCCCTATCAAAATTCCAATGGCATTTTTCACAGAAATAGGACAAACAATCCTAAAGTCCATAAGGGAACACAAAAGACCCCAAATTGCCAAAGCAATCTTGAAAAAGAAGAACAAAGCTAGAGGTATAACGCTTCCTGATTTCAAACTATATTACAAAGCTATACCAATTAAAACAGTATGGTATTGGCATAAAAACAGACACATAGCTCAATGGAACAGAATAGAGAGCCCAGAAATAATCCCATGCATATATGGTCAATTAATTTATGACAAAGGAGCTAAGAGTATACAATGGGGAAAAAAACAATCTCTTCTTTAAATGGTGATGGGAAAACTGGAGAGCCACATTCAAAAGAATGAAACTGGGCCCCTATCTTACCCCATACACAAAAATTAACTCAAAATGGATTAAAGACTTGAATGTAACAACTGAAACCATAAAACTCCTTGAAGAAACATAGGTGGTAAATTCCTTGACATAGGTCTTGGGAATGAGGTTTTGGATTCGACAACAAAAGCAAAAATAAACACGTGGGACTACATCAAACTAAAAAGCTTCTGCGCAGCAAGAGAAACTACCAACAAAATGAAAAGGCAACCTACAGAATAGGAGAAATATTTGCAAATCATATCTGATACAGCCTCTCTTCCAATAACTGATTTTAAAAGCAACTGTACAAAACAATATGTGCACAATTATATTTCTATATGTTATAGACCCAACAATATACATTTGCCAATAACAGCAAAAAGGATGTGAGTGGGAGCAAAACTGTATTAGTCTAAGGAAATAACTCTATATGGGGAATACACAAAAACAAATGAAAAAGACTAGAAATAGGAAATAAGAAGGCTCTTGTAACAAAAGCCATAAATATATGCTTACTCTTCTTTCTTCTCTCATATTCTTTAAAAGATACAAAATTATATAAGGTAATAATTATAACAATGTGTTACTGGTTTTGTAACATATGGATGTAATATGTATAACAACAATGGCACAAGAAGGGGAAATGGGGACTAGAGTGTATTGGAGTAATGTTTCTATATCTCATTGGAATTAACTTATCTGATGCAGATTCTAATAAATTAAAAGGTATATGGTAAGCCCTAGAGCAACCATTAAGGAAATAACTACAATAAAGTGAAAAAAATCATTAAAGGAATTAAAATGTTACATTACAAGTATCCACTTGGTGCAAAAGAAAGCAGTAAAGGAGGAACAGAGGAATGATATACATGAGACATGTGGAAAACAGAAATTAAAATGCAGATACAAATATCCAACTGTATCAATAATAACATTAAATATGAATAGATTAAAGGAAACAATTCAATCAAAAAGGCAGAGACTAGCAGAATAGATTTTTAAAAATCCAACTATATGCTGTCTACACTAGACATGTTAGATTCAAAGATAAAAATATCATTAAAATGAAGTAAGAGGATGGAAAAAGATATTCTATGCAAAACAGTTCGCCAAAGAGAGCTAGAGTGGCTATACAAATATCAGACAAAATAGACTTCAAGGCAAAACTGTCATAAGAGACAAAAAAGGACGTTATACAAGGATAAAAGGGTCAATCTATCAGAAAGATAACAACTGTAAACATTTAAACATATGTTCCTAAAAGATAGAACCCCATAATATATGAAGCAAAAACTGACAGAATTGAAGGGAAAAACAGTTCAACAATATTTGGAAACTTCAACACCTCATTTTCAATAATGGCTAGAACAACTAGACAAAAGGTACCAATACACACAGCAGAACAAATAAAAATATTTACTCACTGAAGCTATAGTCCTATTTAACTTACAACAATAATTTACATTAACTTGCAATCAGCTTAATTTAACTGGCCAGCCTATGAACATTATGTTTGGGCAACACTATTTTTTAAATATCCTCTTACCTTTTCTTTCAAAAAAGCAACAGTCTTTAAAGATTATGTTTATCATTAAGAGCTTGCAGATAAACCAGTAAAATCTGGGAAGTTACTAATACAAAACAGCTAGACAACAGATCCTATTTAAAGCCTTTTATACTCAGGAACCTAGCTTTTGAATGTCCCTGTTCCACTTTCTTCTGGAGTAAATGGGTGTAGAAAAAGCTTTTCTGCTTTGAACCTAATAAGGAGGTTGAAAATAGTCAATCACACATTTTTCAGCAAACTTTTATGTTTCTCACAAAATGTAATTATACCACAGAAGGGAACAGGTGGGATAGAAAAATATGAAAGAGAACACTTTTAAGGAAACCCTCCTACAGAAAGTAACTGGAAACTGATTTCAGTAATTAAGTAATAATGTCAAATATATCCAACCAAAAATGTTACACTGTGTATAATTTGAAAATTATATTAATTCATCCTACTATAAAATTTTAAAATGTTATCAAGCTTTAAAATATATTAGTTAATAATCTAGTTGCCAACTTTTATATTTTTAACCCTATTAAGGTTATCTTTATATCACGTAATCATTTGGACCATAAGCAGCAACTGATACATCACTATTTTTTATTGAAGTATAGTTGATTTACAATGTTGTGTTAGTTTCAGATGTACAGCAAAGTGATTCAGCTATACCTACATATTTATCTATTTTTTTCAGATTCTTTTCCCTGATAGGTTATTACAAAATACTGAATATAGTTCCCTGTGCTATATAGTAGGTCCTTGTTGGGCATCGCTATTTTTTTAAATTATGCTTTTAATAAAAAATATTCACACGCCATCATGGTTAAAGAGTTCAATGACAGCTTTCGGTATTAGAAAAGTGTGCTAGCAAAAATAATTTTTATATATCATTTCAAGAAGCTAAACTTTAATAAATGATTGAATAAAAATATAGTATATACCTAGTATACAGGTATACTAAGAAGGACATTTCCATTTGTCATTGTGTATTAAATAAAATATACATTACAGCATGATCATACTTGAAAAAATTAGTAAATGCCAATACATGGCATATATATATAAATTATCTATTGAGCCCAGAACAACGTACATAGTATTTGAGCTCCAAAATACTGTGGCCATTCAGAATGGGAAAAAAAGTGATCCAGACTGTATTCAAATTCAACTGTTTTTCTAGCAAGAGAATTATATACAGCCTCTTTTCTTGTCCCTCCTTGTGATCAGTATATGGGAAAGAAGAGAGGGTGGAGGCATCTGAGAACAGAGAAAATGGTAACCCAACCCTCACAGCAGCTGTTCAGTGACACTTCTCCACAGGCCTCCTCACTCACCCCAGTCCTTATATCTTTCTTTCTCAAGTCCTTCTTTCTCACCTGTGTTATTGTTTCAGAGCGTTGCCTAAAAATAGGAGGCATAGAAAGCCAATTACCATTTGCTTGCAGCCCACCTAAGATCTTGAGAGTTTATTGCTTCCATGATTTAAGGGCAGTCTGGGAAGTTAGACTGCAGTAACTTTCATTGGGCCAACTGGTGATTTTATTTTTTTTTCAAATTTTAAAATAATAGCTTTATTGATGTATAATTCACATACCATGCAATTCACCCATTTAGAGTATGTAATTCAATAATCTTTAGTATATTCACAACATTGTGTAACAATCACCACAATCAATTTTAGGACATTTTCATTACCCCAAAAAGTCTGTACCCATTAACAGTCACTCTCCATTTTCTAGAAAGCCCTAGAAAACCACTAATATACTTTCTGTCGCTATAGATGTGCTTATTCTGGACATTTCCTATAAATGAAATCACTTCTCTGACTGAATTCTTTCACTTAGCATAACGTTCTCACGGCTCGTCCATGTTGTAGTGTGTGTCAGTACTTGATTCCTTTTATTGTTGAATAATATTCCATTGTATGTATATACCACATTTTACTTATCCATTCGTCCCAACTGGTGATTTTAAACTCTACTTTGTGTTTGTCCTTTTATGGAGTCCTTATGGAAAGGAGGGTGGGAGTGGCAACACAATGAATCAGTTTCGCTTTATCTGCTTTACAACTTGAGCTCCATGTAAGAATTCAGGCTTAAAAAGGTTTAAAAACTACCAAATTAATCCACCTTGTAAGTCCCAACTCCCAGGTAAAATTCTACGAATTAATATCAACAGTTTTTCCAGTAGAGAAGGCACTAAATGCAACTATAAGGAAGACAATTTGCTTCTTGCTGTGGTTATGCTCTAAGTCACACAAATTAACCAGAAAAGCAACTAAGAGGCCTTCAAGTAAGAACCTTGCTTTATCAAAACATTTGACTGAAAGGTTTTACATACACAAAAATAATCAACCTTCGTATAAAGAGTGCATGTAGACCAAGCATTCCTGGGTAAAGCTCAGTGTACAAAACATATTCCCCTCCACCACAGCCATTGACAGTTTACTCTTCCTAAGAAGGCACATGGTACTTCAGGTGCACCTGCCTCTGTCCCATTGTCCCAGGGATTACACTGCATGGGCTTAACACTGGAAATCAGATTTTCTTTTTCTTAGATCGAAGTAGAGTGATGTACAATATTATAAAATTTAAGGTGTACAACATAGTGATTCCCAATTTTTAAAGGTTATATCCATTTATAGTTATCATAAAATATTGGCCATATTCCCTGTGCTGTATAACATATCCTTGTTTGTAGCTTATTTATTTTATACACAGTGGTTTGTACCTCTTAAACCCCTACCTCTATCTTGCCCCTCTCCTCTTCCCCCTCCCCACTAGTTTGTTCTCTATAGGCCAGATTTTCTTTCAACTCTGCCTCAGTTAAATTTTCACCTCACTTCTCCACCAGCACAGGGTTGGTTTCCTTAGTTCCTGAGGTTTTAATGTCATCACCTTCCATTTTCAAGAAAAATCACAGACCACTAAACAGCTGTTGTTTATCTGGCCAACTTTAAGACACTCCCCAAACCCTCAAATCACCAGAGAGAACTGAATTAAATTAGTAAAGAATTATCAAGCTAAAGGGAACCTGGGTAGCCCTGGTCCACCCTCTGCCCTCAAGCAAGATCATGTAGAAATCACATTGGGCCAGTCTACCTGGGTCTATGATTATGTTCTCTACCTAAATTAATCATATTTCTTCCTTCATAATGACAAAGTTCTGATTCCTTAATCATTATCACTGATTGTTCTACATCTCTTAAATTCCCCATGACCATTTTTAGTGGTTATAATCAAAATGGACTTGGTACATGTGGCTTGACCACTGCCACCCTCTCCCCACCAGAAATTTTGAAAATAAAAAATAGTCATCTTCATAGTTCCATATCAAGACACATTTTTTCTTTAAATACAAGCCTAAGTGGCACTTTTCTTTCCCTCTGTCTATCTTACAATGTATCTGAAGAGGACTGTTTTGTTCGTGCACTGCTCGTTTGCGAGTGTTCCTTCAACAAGCATTTCTTGAGTAGTTGCTGAGTGCCAAGCACCAGCTCAGGCACTGGGAATAAAACAAGACAAGGTCCCTAGCCTTAAGAACCGCTGTCCTGTGGGGAAATCAGAGAAGCAAACATAAACTTAAAGCAGTGTGATATGTGCTTTGAAAAAAACCTAAGACGCTATGGGAGCAAGAGAGCATCAGAAATGGAGGAAGGAGAGGGATGGGGGACGTTTGCAGGACCAGTCTTGCACTTCAGGGAAGGCAAGAAGGTTGAGGGAATGGTATACCTCAGCTCTAGCTGTGAACACATGGCCTGAGATTAGTCTGGTAAAGGAAACGGCTGCTATCTCCTGCTGGAAGGCGGTCCCCAGTTTCAAGGAGAATTAGCAAAGAACATGCTTCTAACTAAGGGATGAGAGCTGTTCAAAGCACAGCCCAGGGAGGTCAACCATGGGAAAGGGTAAAAAAGAAAAACATGTTTGATGATTCTAGGAAGATGGTAGCAGTAGTAGCAGTTTTTTAGTCTTCCCAAATCCCCCCATAAAGTCCACACAGAACCACGAGGACAGAAAAATCAAAAATACACGGAAAACATCCACAAAAACCTAGGCGGCAAGGTACAGCCACAAAGTGACAGAGATGAACAGGTAGAAACCAATCACCAGCAGTCACAAGCCCCACATGTACCAGCACCTGTGAGAGGAAGCAAAGGGAGCAATGGAGCACCTAGGAGACCTGAGCATCCCAAAATAAACAACAGGTGCTCACCAGAAGAGGTCCGTGGAGAACAGTGGCTAAGAATCTTGGGTCGTTTGTATTCCAGTAGTGGGTGTGTACAAGGCGTTCACAGGAAAGCCTGAAGGGGCTGAGTAAGCCAGGGCCTTATGAACTCTCAAAAGTAACAGGGCAAAGCTCCTTTGCAGGACAAGACTCCACTCTGGAGAAACTGCTAGATGTAGAGTCACAGCTGAGCAGAACAGGAGAGGGAGGGAGGGAGGGAAAAGAAGGTCCAGGTTTGGGGGTAGGGGTGGTGAGGACGCAGGGATATACCAGATGTGAGATGTCCTTTTTTTTTTTTTTTTTTTTTTGCGGTACGCGGGCCTCTCACTGCTGTGGCCTCTCCCATTGTGGAGCACAGGCTCCGGACGCGCAGGCTCAGCGGCCATGGCTCACGGGCCCAGCCGCTCCGTGGCATGTGGGATCCTCCTGGACCGGGGCATGAACCCGTGTCCCCTGCATCGGCAGGCAGACTCTCAACCACTGAGCCACCAGGGAAGCCCGAGATGTCCATATTTTTACACTTCAAAATAACAGAAGAGGGGGCTCCAGAGATGTGAAATCTGAAAAGCCAACCTTAAGTGTGTCTCCCTTTTAAAAGTTCCGGAAACTGCTTTCACATGAAAATCAGGAACAACCGAGGCTCATGATCAAATCCCATACAAAGCTGTTATTGTAAGGACAGAGATACTAAGGATAAGCGCATTTTTACAATAAATCCCACACAGCATCCAGAAGTGTTTTATCATAATACCATTTCACTGTTTTAAGTATGTAACTAGAAATTCTACCCTGAGTCTTTTGGGGCAAAGGATAAAAGAGAACAGCTGTCCAGTCTCAATGTTGCTCAGAGATGTCAATACAAGAAAAAAAAAAAAAAAGTGAGGCGGAAAGAATCTAAGAACAGAGAAAAAAGATAAACAACCCATGAAGCGGTTGTTCAGTGACTCGGCTCATGGGGCCCTTCACGCCATCCCTTTCCTTCTCCAGGTCCTTATCTCTTTCTCATTGGTGTTATTTTGGTTCAGAGTCTGATAAAAATGAGGTATGAAAAACTGATTACCATTTGTTAGCAGAATCAAGAATCTGGGGCCATACAGCTCATCTCCATTCCTAGCTCCTCAGAGGCTCTGCACCTTTCCTTCAAACGATACACCCCAGATCTGAACAGTAACCGCTACATGGACACAAAATGGGGCAAAATTTTCTACTTCCTAGGTTCCTTATCAGAATGAAGTTCACAGCACTATCAGATCAGCACAACAGATTGTTTCAAAATTACCTAATAAACATTATATTAAAGATAGCTTCCGAGATGGACTCTGATGGCTACCTGTCTCACACGGTCACTTATTTCCTTGTTACTTCCTTCTTTGCATGGGGCAGTCTCTTTGCTCACAAGCTTCCCCCTTTCTTTCATATTACACTTTAGTCAAAAGTTATCTCAAGCACTATTTATCTCCAGAGCTGCAAAATGAACCTGAATCTTTTCTAAAATATTTCTACCAGTTTTTGGTCCAGCTAACAAACTTTTCTCCATCAAACTTGTGAACCCACTGTGAGCTAAACCCAAGTGTCTCTGGGTGCTTCTGCGCTCCAGAGTCCGGGAGAATGAAGAAACAGTTTAAATACTTAGTGAACACCCTCCTCTGGTGAGCACAGGTATTGAGACAAAAGCAAGGTTTTTTTCTTCTTTACGTTCAGAGTTCTGAACCACTGTCTTGTAAATAATCGCTTGGGCTTATCAAAATATTGTGTATGATTTGCCAAGTGTCTCTTCACCAACTACGCACACACCCACCCATCCCAAGTTCACCCACAGTCCACCTGTTAACAATTCATCACAGAGCCTAGAATGGAGTGCTACACTCTCCCTACGAAATGAAACAAAGTAACCGCCTCCACCTGCCTTTTAAACAGCATGGAGATCTCATCCTTGTTTCAGTAATGTTAAGTGGCTTCCTTCAAGAAGTTAGCTATTTTGAACCATTTATCACTTAATTTTTCATACAATGTCCCTGTTACCACGTAGCTATTAGTTCTAATAAGATGCCAATTACCAAGGTAAGTGATTTCAGTAAGCCTTATTCAGAGATTCTGAAAGGATTGAAAACTGTTACCTGGCAACCATTTATTCCAGCAGCACTTAGAAGAATCACAGTCATATACAGTTCTTTTGTATGCTGCTGTACTTTATCCTATGCACACAACAGAGTCAATCAATTTATTTTTTTAATGAAGTCATCTACTCTTTCCCATGCCTCAAAACATGTTTTACTACTAGATAATGTCATTTTCTACCTTTAGAACAGAATTTCTTATCAATACCTTTACAAACTTGTTCCACAATAATCAACCCAAGGAGACAAATTGAAAATTTGGTTGAAATAACAGTATTTCTCTTAAAGCATCTTTGTAGATCATCTGCTTTAAGCCCCAAGGCTTTGGAAATGAGATGAGATGAGGTTCAGAAAAGAACTCGCCCCAGGTCTTACTGGCAGAGGCAGAATGACAATCTGCCTGAGACGCAATTTAGTGCTTTTGCAAATATGTCTCTTCACTGAGCAAAATCTTAGTAAAACAAATCATTCTCTCTAATGTTTTTAGTCTTTTAGTTTCTAAAGCTTTTGTGAAGGTCCTGCTCAAAACTCCTAACTACCAACAGAGAAAAATAACGAGACTGTTTAACGGGCAGAAGAGATGTAACCAGCCAGAGACTGGTAATTCAAGAATCATCTTCTGATGTGTGAAACTACCTTCCCTACATCAAAGACACGAAGAAAAATATGCAATTAAACAGGGGAGTTGATGAACCTTTGCAAAAATTGTCGAAACTGAAATAGAAGATGATGTCAATGGGTGACAAACTGATAAAATGTGAAAAAAAGGAAACTATAAGCAAATAGGTGTGATTTACATCTTATACAATCTATTCTTATTAATTAAAGGACGAATGCTACCATCTGGTAGAACACACTTCTCACACCGCCTCACAACTCAGTCAAGTGGACTGCAATTTTCACTGCACTTTCCTTAGTGACTGATCTAAGTTACAGCTGTGCAGTTAGAAACTTGTGGGCCTTCATACAAGTTCTGCACATCACCTCATTTAGATCCCCTGATTGAATTACAGTCTTACTCTCCTTGTGGCAAAAACCTATAAGCTTAACCTATAGGTCAAATTTCTGAAGACAAAAGATACAATCTCTATCCTTTTTAGCTGTTCTCTCTTTAAAGACAAGGGCTAAACCCAGGCCCTACCCAGTGAAAGCTGTTGAATTTGCCATTTCACATGAAAGAACAAACGGACCTAAGAGAATTCTCTTCCTGTTAAGTCCCTACCTTAAGTGACGTGGGGCAGCCCATGCACACACTGACCGAATGAGGAGGAATGAATCACTTGACCAATCATTGGAAAAGTGTTTCTTTGTGCATGTATTTTATCTGACACATAATTTAATGTATGCTTCCACAGTCTCTCCTTTTCTACCATTTGAAGCGCCTCTTTTGAATTTATCCCCCTATTCAGTTCTTCCCTGATGAATAGAATCTATACAAAATGCATAACATTTCTCTTTTGTGGGCTGGCTGATTTTTTTTTTTTTTTTACACTAAAATCTTTTATCTTCAAGAGCACTTACACATGACAACATTAGCCTGAAGAGAAAAGGACTCAGATGCTCGGAGCACTCTTGTCAGTCGGCTCCCTTAGCGTCCATAGAAATCGGATGACAACTTCTACAAACATCGTATTTAGAGATTTCAAGGGCAAATATTTTGTAGATGGCATAGATGGCATTGTTTGCAATGAAGACAAACGCCTGCGTTAAACGCGAGGCCTACGTTTGCCCCATAATACGTGACATTTGCAAGGAGCTCAAGCCGGCACGCTCTTCTTTTCAGGTTGAACTGCCTTCTCTGTTCCTCTGCCATCAACAGAATGACATCATGGCTACATGTCAGCAAAAACTCTTTCCTTCCCATCCGCACCACTTTAACCAAAATTGAGAAATGAGAAAAAGAAAATCCACTTTCCGGAGGCAGAGAGGTTCGCAAGACAATTTCCCCTGTGAAAGGACAGAATACTATAATCAGCATTTCCCTTCTGCAGCTCTTTTCAAGTGTGACCTTTAGGAAGCTCTTCCAACATTAGTGAGGAAAAAACTTTAATTAAAAGAAAGGGCAGCAAAGACACATAAGGAAGGGAGAGAGCTTTTTACCTTGCATTAGAGACAGGTGGATTTTCTCAAAGCCCTCAATCCACAAGGACAAAACGCAAATCTCAGGACCAGGATTATGGAGTGCACACAAGCCAAGGGCCTTGAAGCTGGGCCATGGAACAGCGAGCCTGAATAATCGCATGTCGGTAAAATTCCCTTGGAGTTAGCAATACTGACATGATGTGTGCCTCATCTTTTGTGTAAGCGTGAGACTATCTCCGCTTCATAGAAATGTAAAGCAACACTTAATTCCACCTTCTCTAGATTCCCACCAACAGTATCCAAATACTCTTTTGTGGAGGAAGCACAAATTAAACTTGTAGTATTGCTTTCCTCTAACAAGGCAGCCTGTGAGTTTAAAATCGTAATCGAAACTCTCAAGAGGAATAAATATGAAAAAACTACTACATGTTAGAACATGAGCTCTAAGCTTGGCAGAAGGAAAATGCTGTATCTTTCCATAATATGCTCAGCACAAAAAGGCTCAACTGCCCCCAAACAGTGTCCCCACTGGGATGTCTAAAAAGGCAACACACTGACTAGATTAAAGAAACTTGAAATTCAAAGCCCTTCCCTGAGAGTAACACACTGTCATTATCACAATTTTGACAAGAGGAGAAGAAAACAAAATGTCTGGAGAGTGACTTATCATTAAGATAGCACAGGGAGATCAGCTCGGTGCTTTGTGACCACCTAGAGGGGTGGGATAGGGAGGGTGGGAGGGAGATGCAAGAGGGAGGAGATATGGGGATGTATGTATATGTATAGCTGATTCACTTTGTTATAAAGCAGAAACTAACACACCACTGTAAAGCAATTATACTCCAATAAAGATGTTAAAAAAAAAAAAAAAGATAGTTCTGAACAGGCTACCTCAGAGACAACCCTAGAGGCCAGAAGGAACAGGAAGAAGGCCCTGGGTCTGTCCCAAAGAAAATGTCACAATCACCAGCAAGATAAACCTTGCTTCCTTCTGCACACAATCCCAAGACCAGCCTTCAGGCATTATTCACAGCAATTCAGTGCACTAACCGTTAAAAAGGAAAAGGGAAATTCCTCTCATCATTTCTAATGGTCCTGAAGCCACTCAAAAAGCAGTAAGATCCAGAGTGGTAGATTTCGTTAGTTGAGGCACACAATTCACTTAAAAAGACATCACAGGTTTACAAGTCTACTAAACAGACACGCTCTTCTCTCACCACTGAAGAGGGCTGATGACTTGCCTCAAAGCCAAAGTGTATCATGTGAAAAATAATAGCCCTCTCGGTCTGGAATACTTACCTTTTTAGGATCTGCTAAAAATTATAACTAGATGGTCCCCAATAATTATTTTCTTTTATCAATTTCCATATAGTAAAATACAAAGTACTATGAGCTCAGACAAATGGAATCAATTTAACCACCACCATGATCAAGATACAGAACAATCCCATCATCCCAAAGTTTCCCTTCGTACCACCCTCCAAGCTTCTTTCACTTAACCTAGTACATTAGTAGCAGATCCATCCATGTTTTTTTGTATTCTTTGCGGTACGCGGCCTTCTCACTGTTGTGGCCTCTCCTGCCGCGGAGCACAGGCTCCGGATGTGCAGGCCCAGAGGCCATGGCTCACGGGCCCAGCCTCTCCGCGGCATGCAGGACCCACCCGGACCGGGGCACGAACCCGTGTCCCCTGCATCGGCAGGCGGACTCTCAACCACTGTGCCACCAGGGAAGCCCCCATCCATGTTGTTTTAAGTAACAGTGGTTCATTCCTTTTTTACTGCCAAGTTGTAGACCATTGCATGGATAGTTTGTGTCTCCATTCACCAGTTAAAGAATCTTTGGGTTGTTTCTGGCTTTTGGCAATTATGAAAAAAAAAATGCTGCTATAAACATTCATGTACAGAAAGTTTTCATTTCCTTGGGGTAAGTAAATACATACCTAAGAGTGGGACTGCAGGGTCATATGAAAAGCATACATTTAATTTGATAATAAAGTGCTAGGATTTGGTACTGTCAGCGTTTTTTTTAAGCCATTCTAATAGACAAAGTGGTTTCTCATTGTGGTTTTACTTTGGATTTCCCTAATAACAAATGACGTTGACCACCTTGTGCTATTTGCCATCAATATATCTTCTGGGGTAAACCATCTGTTAAAAAATGGGGAAAAGATTTAAACAAATTGCTTACTTTCATACTGAGTTTTGAGAGCTCCATGTATTTTCTGGCTACCGGTCCTTTGTTGGATATGTGATTTGAAAATATTTTCTCCCGAGTCTGTGGCTTGTCTTTTTTTAATAGAATTTATTCTTTATAGCAATTTTAGGTTCACAGCAAAATTGCATGGAAGGTACAGCAATTTCCCATATATTCCTGTGTCGCTTTTTTTTTTCCCCCTCAACAGTGTCCTTCCCAAAGCATAAATTTTTAATTTTCAGGAAGTCCAACTTAGCAATTGTTTTATTTGCGGATCATCCTTTTGGTGCTATACCTAAGAAATGTTTGCCTAACCCAAGGTCACAAACATTTCCTCCTATGGTTTCTTCTAAAAGAAGAATAGCTATCTTTCCATTCATGTCAAGATACTTGAACTCATGGAGGGAGCAGACTTATAATAACTGCTTTAAAGTCTCTGGCTCAGAATTCCATTATCTGGGCCATCTTGGGGTTGGCATTTATTGATTGTCTTTTGCCTCAAGAGTTGGTCACATTTTGCTGGTATACTGTGAAATTTTAGATGTAGAATAATATTGTGAATATGAAGTTGTTTAGACTCTGGATCCCATTAAAAGTCCTCCAGAGAATGTTATGGTTTTGTTTGTTCCATTTAATCTGGTTAGATCCAGACAGGAAGTTCTGTCTCATCTCCTGTGGGCGACAGTTCCAGTGTCACATCAGTTCTCAAGGCTTTTGCTACACTGCTACTTCCAGTCTGTCTCCCCAATGTGCAGCTCAGGGTGAGCCCCTGCCTTTTGACATTTCACACAGAGAGGATCCCCTTCCAGCTCTTTCCTCTCTAGGATTCTCCCAATCCTCTGGCCCAAAGGTCGGGTTTCTCTTAGAGTTCTAGCTGCCCGCATTGCCCCTCAGAGGGCAAAGCAGAAAGGGGAAAAAAAAGAAAGAGGAAAAAGAAAAACAACCGGGGGCCTCCCAGGCGGCACAGTGGTTGAGAGTCCGCCTGCCGATGCAGGGGACACGGGTTCGTGCCCCGGTCTGGGAAGATCCCACATGCCGCGGAGCGGCTGGGCCCGTGAACCATGGCCGCTGAGCCTACGCTCCGCAAGGGGAGAGGCCACAACAGTAAGAGGCCCGCGTACCGCGAAAAAAAAAAAAAAAAAAGGGCATTTTCCCATACTTTTTTGACTGCAGGAGCCCATTTTCCTGGTCCTCTGGCCAGAAAAACAGACTTCTACACGTTTTAGCTGCTAGCACCACCAGCCAGCCTGACTCTCCAAAGGGTCTGGTGCTCCCCGACTCCGGCATTCATCCCATGATTCAAAAGAAGGAGGGGACCCGCCACCCCCTACTCCAACTTGCATTTCCCTAGTCTTCTGGTCAGAAAAATGGACTTTCTCTTGGTTTTTAGCTACCTCCGCGCCATGGCTGCAGCTCTGCTGAGAGCCTGCCTTTGGTTCAAGGCCAGAGAGAAAAGGAAAACGATGAGAAACTCGCCTCCCTGGTCCCCACACAGGTCGCTTACCCGGGTTTTCACTCCCTTCACCATCTGCCAGCTTTTCTTTGCTTTTCTGAGTCCTTGGGCAATCTGTCCATGGTGTTGAGCTGCACTCAGCAGAAGAAACAGGCCGTAGTGGGCCAACTCCACCTTGGTCATGTCTGCCCAGTAACTCTACCGTGGTTTGCTGAGGCAGCATCTCTCTCAACCTCTTGGATTATGAGAGCTTCCACACACCTGAGTTGAGGGCCAGCCCATTTCTCACCTTCCATTTGATGGTACCGCCATTTTATTGACTCTTATAAAACTGTGATATTTGTGCACATTTCTTATTCTCCTCTTAGGTGTCACAATTTATCTAATACCCTCAAAAAAAAAAAAAAAAAAAAAACAAGAAAGAAAACCAAAACTTCCTGACCTCTGGAACACTCTCCTCTTCTAGTCCCCACTCTGTAAGCCTCACCTCTTACCTTCCCTGCCACTCAGGCTGGGTTTAAGAGGCCAGGAGGGTGCATAACTATTCATTGTAAACAGCTGCTCATCAGGTATGTTGCTAGAGACTAAGGAAAAGTAATCTACACACATTCTCCCTGTTAAGGGCATTGAAAGACAAAGCACCTGTTGGAAATTGACAGATGCTTATTTCTTTGGCAGAGGCATTTAAACGCCTTCTGGCTCTTTTCACGGATGGCAAAATAGAGGACTGTATGCAGAGAGGAGCCCAGAGAGTGGATTTGGTTTCAGAGTTACTACAGCTACACCCAGCCTCCCTTCACTACTTTTAGTTGTAATAGGAAAAACATAAAGCTGCTAACAAAAAATAAATGTGAATATTTCCAAAATATACTAATGCCATGCTTAAACACAAAATCCACTATTTGCTCACATAACAAATATCTATTGAAAGCCTATACTATGCCAGGCACTGTTTGATGTGCATGGTACATTCCCTGCCCTCCTGGAGCTGACATTCTACTGTAGGAGTCAAACAACCAACAAATAAATAGATAGACAGATAATGTTTGAATAAATATATGCATAAAACACTGTGCTTTCAGGTAGTGACAAATAAAACTCTACAAATATAAAGCAGGGTAATGGTCTGGAGAATGATGAGGGCACTATTTTATATAGAATCACCAGAGAAACATCTTCAGAGAGAATTTAAGCAGAGAACCAGATAAGTGAGGGAGTAGGCCATGCTGGGATCTGGGGGAGAAAGGCAGAACATTCCAGGCCCTCAGGAGAGAACAATCCTGCCACATTCAAAAATCGGAAGTAAAGCCAGTATCCTGGCTACACTGCACTGAACTTGGAGAAGAGTGAAGGAATGAGGTCTAAGAGGCTCACAGGAGTCAGATGATGAAGAGCATTATAGGGCAGGGTAAGGAATTCAGATTTTATTCTAAATGTGATGGGAAGGCAGATTCATAAAGACATGAAAAGTGCAAGGTTTAATCTGACCATCTCTTAGTCCTAACCAGAAAAATTACTTTCAAACTCAGAGCTAAATCTAACATTCAAATCTATTTCATGGTCAGTCTTCACAGATCAAGAAGCCAATACAAAGTCAAATCACAAAGTTAAAGATGAATAAGGCATAATTAACTCACCCCCAAAAAACACATTATTTATATTTCATAAGTAATATTCTCAAATGCCAAATTATTCCTTTTCTACTAAAAAACAAAATTGACATCACGGCTTTTAGTTAATAACAATATATCAATATTGGTTCGTTAATTGTAACAAATGTTCCATGCTAATGTGAGATGTTAATAACAGGGGAAAAACTGGGTATGGGATCTATGGGGACTCTCTATACTAGTCTCTCAATTTCTCTGTAAATCTAAACTCCTCTAAAAAGTCTATAAAGTCTATTTTTAAACTATAGATATAGTTATATATAGTTATCTAGAGGTAATACATAGTTATATAGAGATATATAAAATCTCCATATATTGATATATACGTAAAATCTCAGAGCAGGATATATGCTCTAAACCACACACCAACAAAAGCAATCACCTTATCCTACTGCTATGAGTTATTTCAGTTGATACAACAATGAAACTGAAAATTAGCTTCAAATCAACTAAGCAATTAAGATTGCAGATCTTTCACTTTTTTTGAACAAGCACTATCCATACTCTACCTACCTCTTAAGTATATGGACATGTTTAGAAAATATGTTAGGCATGCTTACCTCTTTAAATAAGTTCACAATAGCAATAGCAAATAATTACTATTATGGGGGAAATGGAGCCGGTAATAAGAATAAAGCAAACACTAGGCAGATTTTTAAGTCGAACAAAAGGGCAAATGTTATATCCCAGAGCCTAAAATACTCCAGAAGTCTGAAACAATGGCCCAGATGTAGGCTAAATACAGGTGTGACAAACCTTATTTAGCTCAAACACTTGGGGGATGCGGGGGTTATGTGAATATTTTAGAGGGGAAAAAACAAATATGTTTATTATCGACCGCAGAACAGATGAGGTTTGTTTCTCAAAAGAGGACACAGGTTTAAACAGTTGAGAAATACAGACCATGAATCTTCCAAGATAAGACAGGCTGAAACACAAGAGCTCCAATAATTTTCCAAGCAAAGTTTTCTTAAACTTTATTAAATATATCACTTTCTGCCTGTGATAGGCAGAATAATGATTCCCCAAAGATGCCCACGTCCTAATCCCCTGAATCTGTGAATATGTTAGGGTACACTGCAAAAGGGAATTAAGGTTGCTAATTAGCTGACTTTAAAGCAGGGAGACTGCTCTGGATTATACAGATGGGCCCAATGTAATCACAAGAATCCTTACAAATGGAAGAGGGAGGCAGAAAAAAGGAGAGAAAGGAAAAGAGATGTGACCACAGAAGTAAAGTGAGACAGACCCTATGTTGCTACCTTCGAAAACGGAGGAAGAAGCCAAGAGCCAACAAACGTTGGCAGCCTCTAGAAACTGGAAACATTCTCCCTGGAGCCTCCAGAAAGGAATGCAGCCCTGCAGACACCTTGATTTTAGCCCAGTGAAACCCATGTTGGGATTCCAGAACCATAAGATAATCAATTTGTATTGTCTTAAACCACTAAGTTTTTGGCAAGTTGTTACAGCAACAATAAAAAAACAAATACGCTTCCTCTAAAAAGAACTCTCCTGCTTCGAGGAGAGAGCCCTTTTTAACCCAGTATCAGGGGGCATCTTTACCACAGATGAGTGAAAGGGGGAAAAATGTGTCATTCGCATGTGAAGTAAACAATCACAAATAAGAAAATCCAAAGATCAGTAACTAAAAGAATTGATATATGTAAGCTACAACAAAAAGCAGACTGGGCTATTCATTTCAGTAACAGTCAAGTGGTCTTAGTTTGCATTAAATTTCCCATCAGTTTCTTAATCTATTTCATCTGAAGTCTTCACATTACCCACTATAAAAAATACCTATTTATTTATGGTTAGAAAGTTAGCCATCTGTATTAGCCATACAGACTGCCCAAACAAATTACCACAGACTGTGTGGCTTAAACAACAGAGATTTATTTCTCACAGTTCTGAAGGCTAGAAAGTCCAAGATCAAGGTGCCAGCAGATGATGTCTAGTGAGGACCGGCTATCTAACTTGTAGATGGCTGCCTTCTCACTGTATCCTCACATGTCAAGGAGAGAGGGCTCTGGTCTCTCTGCCTTTCCTGACAAGAGCACCAGCTCTATCAGATTAGGGCCCCGCCCTAATGACCTATCAGATTAGGGCCCCGCCCTAATGACCTCATTTAACATTTATCACCTCCTTACAAGCCCTATCTCCAAATACAGTCACCTGGGAATTAAGTCCTCAACATATGAATGTGGGGGGAAACAGAAACATTCACTTCATAACATCATCAGTAATCATTATTTAGGTCAGAAAACAAAAAAGAAAGATATTTTGCCCAGAGAATATTCATTAGGGAAAACTATTAAGTCATATAAATTACCATAAACAAAAAGGAAAAAACTGGGAGTATAAAGCACTTCCAAGCAGCATACTAATATACAACTTATATGAATATATATGTGTAGATACAGAGAGGGGCACATGCCAGTTGTGGGTGTTGATCGAACATAGACAGTCAGCTCCTGAACTAAAAAAGAAAGGTGCCCCTTTAATTTGTTCTTTTAAAATAAATGTGTATTTAAAGATATACCAGCTTTGGTAGTGGAGAAGTACAATGGCTGTGGCACCAAAAGTCACTATATATATAAACTGCAAATATCAACTCAGTTTATATAACCCAGAAAATGAAGGAAGTAGCATAAACAAAAGTCCATATATCAGAAGAGACTCAACGCAAAATAAAAGAACAACTCCCTAAGTTTGCTGTTCATTCCACAAAATTTATTCTGTAAGTTCTACCTTAACTGTAAGCCATTAATGCTGAAAAATCAATGAAACTATATTGAAATTTCACAAATATGATAATACATATACCAGATCTGGAGTTTATACTGCAAAAGTCCGTTTCAGGCAACATTTTCATCTAGAAATACCTACGTTAAGGTTAAAATATTAAGCAGCCTATTAAGCTTACACATTTGCTAATTATCCTTGCCTGAATTACCCTTGGCCATGACATATACACCAACAATCAGAGATAAAGCCCACACACCCAAGAGATAAGAAACCCCCTCATTAAAGAAGATTTTCTCCTACAACTTGTCTCTCTGATTCCCACTCTTTTTTCCTCTATGGGTAAGACGGTATGATTCTAACAAAACAAGGGGAGGAGAAACACAAAAGAGAATCATGAGTGTACATCATTTCTCAGATTTCCAGTCTAGTTTGAAATAATATCAACAATCTAGGAAATAGTCAAAATTGAGGAGTAAAGATTTATAATCACAGTGAAGAATGTGTTGCTGTTGCTGTTGTTTTAATCTATTCAGCTAAGGTTTGAACCCACTCAGGTTTGCACGCATTCCATGGTTGTTCAATCAATGACTAAGTATGAAATGAATGTTACTCCCATTTGGAAAAATGTTTGACTGCTTACCCCACCTGCTGTTCAAGGCTAAAACTGTACTTTGGCTGCTGGTTTCACGTCAGCTGCGAGCAGACACATCTGTGCAGCAGATGATGCCTGGGAGTGGCTTGAATTTTCTTTTCACTCCTGTTTTGGAGCCGGACAAGGGCACTGGAGTTCATACATCTAGTTCAACCTGCATTTGACAGATGGCTCAATTGTCCTTTATTTGATTAGACCAAAGAGCACTTACACATTTGCTTTTCTCTCTACTATTCACTTCTTATTTAAAAAAAAAAAATCCTTTAACTTTTGTAAAGAGAAATGAAGCATCACCATTTCACAGTCACTTTTAAGCAGTCTGCACTTCCAGAATGTGGACTTACAGAGCAAATCTGAATCTAACACGATTTTTTTTAAGCTACAGGATGATTTAATTGATTATAAACTATAATGATGACATTATAAAACTGAGTGGTCTCTTAAAGGCTTTTCACACTTAAATGTTTTATAAGTGAGAGAGAGAATGAGAATGAATAAATAGTTGTTTGCTATAGAGGTCCCAATTTTAGAAAAAGAAACTGAGAACGGAAGGGAAGTGGGATGCTAAAAGTTTCCCAGTCTTTTTAATATCACAGCAGCCCATTTAGAATCCCTTACGTTTAAGGAACTAGAAACTGAGGGATAGAAGCATGGCTTCTTACAGCCTAGGGAGTACAGTGTGGTGAAGCCACACACGTAGACCTAGGATACTGGGCGGAAACCTCCATTTCTGTGTCATTTGGTGAAAATCTTAAATTCCCATCTCCACATTTTACTACCCCACATTTGCTATGTCTAAGAGCAATGAGATACATATTGAATAAACTAAAAAAAACTTAAGTCAACAGATCTAAGGGATAAACTACAATTCAATATAGCCTAACCATTTGCTGTATTAGAAAAGATATATATGCTTGATAGGAAAGCATGAAAAGTACATAACCCCCCTTCTAGGAGGGGGAAAAAAAGCAATTCACAATTCATTGTTTTGTTTGTTCATAAATAAAAAACTTGTCTCATCCTAGAAGTTAGAAACCTCAGGTATTCATTCCACCACCAACTACCTTGCTATATCCTTTAAAAGGCCTAAATCCACCCAACTACTAATATCTTCATCTATAAAACTACACTTAGGGCTTCCCTGGTGGCACAGTGGTTGAGAATCCGCCTGCCAATGCAGGGGACACGGGTTCGATCCCTGGTCAGGGAAGATCGCACATGCTGCAGAGCAACTAAGCCCGTGAACCACAACTACTGAGCCTGAGCTCTAGACCCCATGTGCCACAACTACTGAGCCTACATGCTGCAACTACTGAAGCCTGCACGCCTAGAGCCCGTGCTCTGCAACAAGAAGACAGTGCAATGAGAAGCCCACACACTGTAACGAAGATTAGCCCCTACTCGCCACTAGAGAAAGCCTGCATGCAGCAATGAAGACTCAGTGCAGCCAAAATAAAATTAATTAATTAATTTTTTTAAAAAAACTACACTTAACACTGCCAGCCTCCTTCACAGGGAAGTTCTGATCAGTTAAATGTAAGGATGGCTTTCAGGGCCTACAAAGAAGCAGTTCTAGGTAATTTAAATTAATGTTTGTTTCTTTACTCATATGAGTAATGCATGTTCATGGCAACAAAATAAAATTCAATAGTACAGAAAGATATAAAGGAAAATCTTCCTTTTCTCCTATTCCTATTCCCCAAAGGTAACCACTACATATGTTTCTTATACAGCCTTCCATTGTATGCCTATGTATGAATATCTTCTTTTTATACAAATGTAATACTATACTTAGTTTTCTGAAGTAACCTTTTCCCTTGATATTAGACATTTTCCGTATCTACCCCATTCTTTAATAACTACATGGTATCCCTCTGCATAGACATACCATGATTTACTTAACCAGTCCTTCTTAACAGACATTTAGGAAGTTGTTTCTAGATTTTCCTTATTTTAAACAGTGTTGCAAAGAACAATCATCTACTTACATTTGCTAACTATTCAGACATATTTGTAAGATAAATTGCTAACATGGAATTGCTGGGTCACAGGCTAAACCCTGATGTCAAATGGTTTCATTAATGAGTTGTATCAACTCCCACCAAGAGAAGAGTATCTAAGTGTTGAATATGATCAACACTTTTTAAAAAAACATAGTTTTAAAGGTTCTTTCTGCATATGCTTTCATTAGGAAGTTTATCTGCAAGGAAATTAAGAGTTTTTTTTTTTTTTTGGCTGCGTTGCATCTTTGTTGCTGTGCACGGGCTTTCTCTAGTTGCAGTGAGCGGGGGCTACTCTTTGCTGTGGTGCACAGGCTTCTCACTGTGGTGGCTTCTCTTGTTGCAGAGCAGGGGTTCTAGGTGCACGGGCTTCAGTAGTTGTGGCATGTGGGCTCAGTAGTTGTGGCGCACGGGCTTAGTTGCTCTGCAGCATGTGGGATCTTCCTGGACCAGGGATTGAACCTGTGTCCCCTGCAATGGCAGGTGAATTCTTAACCACTGCGCCACCAGCGAAGTCCCTAACATAGATTTTTAAATATTTGTAAGCAACCTAATTCATGTTCCCACCATCTCTTTGAAGCAAATAAAGAACCTACAATCTCTACTTGGCAAAACAAACAAAAGTAACAATAATAATAAAATTAGGGCACAAGAAATGCTCTGTCCTAGGTTAGTCCTGACCTAATTTTATAGCATAAAGAAACACTACTAAAAAGCTAGTTACTTTCATTATTCCCTGCTAGATAAAAAAATTTTTTTTTCTCCAATCCCATTATTCTATACATAGAACTAACACAGCACATTTTTATAAATAATTTCTAGTTTAAATTTAACAAACATGTACTCTTGTCAATTCATTAGTAACAGATTAGGAAATAGTTAAGAAAAAACAGAAAAATAAACACTAAAATTTCTTATGGACTTTAACATTTCAAATATAATTTAAAATATACAGAACCATATAAATTAGACAGCTTTAAAAAAAAAAAGTTTTCTATTTAATAACTGACCAAAAAAATGGCAAAGACAAAAATGGCAAGGACTCCAAAGTATAGATGAAATAAGAATCATTTGAATAATACATACAACAAATGAGTTTAAAACATAAATAGAAAACAAAATAGTGAAAAGGGGCGCTATACATATAAGACCTCTGGATACTATAATTCCTGTTTTATTCTCACAGTCTAAAAAATCTGTGGTTTGCATTACACTGGAAAGTTTAAAAGATTTAGAACAAGGAAAATATGAAATCCAATGTGATTTAAAGCTCTTGTGTAGATCTGGCCCTTGGGAGAGCAATAACTTTTTAGTTACTGAGCTCTCAACCACCAAAGGAAGGGTACTTCAAATAGCATAACAAAGGCAAATGAAACATAAAGGGTTCCCCTGACCTGAACTCCCAAAATGGCACTGTCTAAAAACACACACTCTCTAGCTTGCTCCATTTACCTTCTAAATTACCTTCTATTGATAAATCCTATCACTCATCTGAACACCACAGTGTTATATCATGTACAGGCCTTCAAGTAGCTTACAATTAATGAAGGAGACATACAAGTAAATAACTGTCTATAATAAAATGAAGACTAAAAATAAGTGCTCTATTTACAAAGTACCACATTGCTAACTGAGGAAAACTGGAAGCTTCACTAAAGGTGGCATTCGAACTAGCATGTGAAGATGAATAAGATTTTGAAAACCAGAGAGTGTGAGAAATGTAATATATCAGTCAAAGTTTGGATTGCAAACTATAGAAATCAATTCTGGCAAACGTGGGCAGCAAATGAATTTACTAAAAGAATTTCGAGTAGCTTATAAAATAGATGAGAAGTCTAGAGGCTGGGGAAAAAAAAAACAAAAAACCCAAGCAGGAAACGAGCAACTGAGAACTCAGGCACCTAACAGAAATAGTGAGGATGCCATGATAATTGCTATAGCGAATAATCTCTAATTATCCTACATCTATACGTCATTGCCTCAAGATTCAAAGCCTAATAAAGGACATTATTGGGTCAACTGGAAAAATCTCAATAAAGTTAGATGATAGTATTGTATCAATTTAGTTTCCTGATTTTAATAATTGTTCTATAGTTATGTACGAGATTTCCTTGCTTTTAGAAAATACAGGGCTTCCCTAGTGGCGCAGTGGTTAAGAATCCGCCTGCCAATGCAGGGGACACGGGTTCGATCCCTGGTCCAGGAAGATCCCACATGCTGCAGAGCAACTAAGCCCATGCACCACAACAACTAAGCCTGCGCTCTAGAGCCCACAAGCCACAACTACTGAAGCCCACACGTCTAGAGCCCGAGCTCAGCAACAAGAGAAGCCACCACAATGAGAAGCCCGCGCACTGCAACCAAGAGTAGCCCCCAGTCACCGCAACTAGAGAAAACCTGCAAGCAGCAACCAAAACCCAACGCAGCCAAAAATAAACTAATTAATTAAAAAAAAAAAAAAGAAAATACATACTGCAGTGTTTAGGGGTAAAGGGACATCATGTCTACCATTTACTCTTAAAGATTCAAAATAAAATCTTTAAGAAAAAACAAAATAGTCGATGCTTTGTGTCCACCTAGAGGGGTGGGATAGGGAGGGTGGGAGGGAGATGCAAGAGGGAGGAGATTTGGGTATATATGTATATGTATAGCTGATTCACTTTGTTGTACAGCAGAAACTAACACACCATTGTAAAGCAATTATACTCCAATAAAGATATTTAAAAAACAATAGTGTGTGTGTATGTGGAGAGAGAAATAGGAGAGAGACAGGAATATAACCTGTCCAAACTAAAGTGATTGTCTTTCCGCACAAAGTCCTTTGTACAGTGCATGACACCACATAGTCCCTTCACCCAGAGGTAATCCCTATTATTTGTATATGCATCGTCTTGCCTAACCATCTTGTCTTATTTTCTAATCAAAGTTTATTTGTAGAATCCTCTTTTCAAATGCAATGTATTTATGTTGCTAATAATATACGACTATAAAAAATTTGAATAAAGGGAAAGACAAAGTTCCACATAGTCCCTACATTTTCCCCACTCCAAACACAGATTAATAGCTTGATACGTATTCACACCCTTTCAGGGTTTTAAATGAATGTACACATCTTATAATTTTCACATAAATACATATTATCTTTTTTCCTTAAAGTCTTATCATGACATCTTTCCAGTTTTATATCGAAAGACCATACAGCAAAATGTTGACAGTGGTTATTTCTGGGTAATGATATTACACGTAATTTTTATTTTCTTCTTGGTATTTTTCTGTTATTTAACAGACTAGGTAGAACTTTTGATCTTAGGAGATACCTGTATCTCTGATACAAAAGGGAAGGAAAAGAAACAGATTAATTTTGACAACATAGGGAGGAATATTGGAAGAAGTCAAATTTGAGAAGTTTAGAATTGAAGAAATCACATGATAGAGACCGTGATGTGGTGTGTATCAATCACATATAAGTGAGTGTCACCCAGGATGTACTAAAAAATATAAACTGTAAATTAGGTGCCAAAATCTTCAGAGGAATCAATCATGAAAATAGTCTCATAAAATGATAAAATATCATATTTGACTAAATAATTAAAAATCATTCATTTTTGCCTACTTATCATACTCTGACTATATGTGATCAATCCCAAGTTGACAGTTTCAGGGAAAAAAAAAGTCTCTCAAATTAAACATTAAAAAGTCCCCCAGGGCAGTTTTTAGTCTTAAGGGAATTCTTCCTATGTTTTGGCTCAGTCAAAAACGCTCTTGTTCCAGAGAACAGAACTCTGTCCTACACATAACAGCGTTAAGGGGAGACATGTTTTGTCACAAAAAGAAAAAGAAGTTTCCAAAAATTAGAAAGAGTAGCAACGGCTGCTTCAAAAAACAGTAGGATAGAAGCAATTCCAGAATGGCAGAGTAAGGACTTCTGAATATCCACTCTGCCACAAAAGCAACAAGAACACTGAAAAAAATTGTTAAAACCAACACTTTCAGAACTATGGAAATTAGCCAAAACTTTGCAACAACCTAAGGAGTGTTTATTCAAGAAAAACAGCTAAATTTCTGTAAGAAAAGCAACTTGCTTATTCCAATCCCACTCTACCCAGCTCTACAATAGCCCTGAAAACCAAAAGCCTCACTACAATGGTGACTGTGAAAACCAGCAGCCTTGCAGCCACTGGAGAGGGTAGAAGAGCTTGCCAAAGTCCCATCCCCCAGAGAGGTGTCACTATTTGACTTTTCTGGAAGCTCTGTGAAAAGCTCCATTCTCAGATCTTGCTTTTTTAAAATAAATTTATTTATTTTATTTATTTATTTTTGGCTGCGTTGGGTCTTCATTGCTGCAGGCGGGCTTTCTCTAGTTGCAGTGAGCAGGGGCTTCTCTTGTTGCAGAGCAAGAGCTCTAGGCGTGTGGGCTCAGTAGTTGTGGCTCACAGGCTCAGTAGTTGTGGCACACGTGCTTAGTTGCTCCACAGCATGCAGGACCTTCCCAGACCAGGGCTCAAACCCATGTCCCTTGCATTGGCAGGCGAATTCTTAACCACTAAGCCACCAGGGAAGCCCTCAGATCTTGTTTTTATTTGAGCAGACTTCGAACTCACCCTGGGTAAACAGTCATATAACCAGGAAGTTTGTAAAAAAAAAAAAAGAAAAAAAATCAGCAGCAAAAGTTTAAAATCATAGCCACTTGAGGCAGTGATACCAGGTGGGCTCAAAAGAGGCTGAAACTTATAAGGTAAAACTGGAGAATGAGATGCCCAAGAGGGCATTGTAAAGCTTTGACATATTCCTGAGAATCTAGGAGGCCATGCACATGTGCACAGCTGTGGGCATGCCCAGGAAAGATCTGAGAAGGCCCTAATCTTTTCCCTCAGGCCAACCTTGAGGCTCTACACATGCAGGAAGTGAACAAGGCAGAGCTTTAAATTTCCTGACAGAGCATGGAAAACATACCCAAAAACACACGCACAGAGCCTCTCAGTAAAGGCTGGGAGACTTACTGCTTCAAAGCTTTTAAGGAAATTCTAAATGAAAAAAGATAATACCTTATTCAATAAGTAATACAAATTCTAAATATTCTATACATCTGTAAGTTCCTGTGTGTGACTAAGTGTAGTTTTGCATTTGACCTGCATACTCTAAGATTAAGACTGCATGAGGGAGGGCAGCAGCATGACTGTAGATAAAAGAACCACCTTTGACTGTGTTCATCTCATTTCAATCTTTACAACTTTGTAAGGTAGACACTCTTAGTCACCCTTTACAGGTAAGGGAACTGAGTTTCAGAAAGCTTATGCAACTTTTCTGAGGTTTTACAACTAGTAAGTAGGGGTTTGGAAGGTAGGTTTCTAACCAGTCGGCTACACTGCAAAACACACATCACCGACCGCCATGTGATATAGCCCCCGAAAGAAAAATGAAAAAACAGAAAACAAAAAACATGGGCGGGGGCTGGGGGGGAGGAGAGAAAGGAAGGAAGAGAGACAGGCAAAAAGCAGAACTTAGGTAGGTTTTGAGAAGTTATACCCTAACTATTCATTTGTCTATAAAGTCCCGTTATCTACCACCTTGAAACAGTAATTCCTATTTGTCCATAATTCTTCAACTCTAATACTTAAGTTTTCAGAGACCCCATCCCACATGGGATCACCGTGATGCCCCCACCAGCATGGACACCCATCCTCAGGCTTCAACAGCACTTTCCCCTCCCCTCCCTGCCCCCCACGAAGCCACTCAGGAAACAGATGAGGTGCAAACCTGAAGCTCCCCTCCCTGCCAATTCTGTCTAAAAACCCTCCATTTTAAGTCCACGTCCACACTGTAAAAATGAAAAACCAACTTATCTGCTTAATTTTCCCCTCCAATATACATAAAATAATTGCTCTTAAAATAACATTTTCTATTAACCACTTAATTCAATGATTCTCTTGACTGTGAAAAAAAAGAAAAATACTTTTTAAAACTTAATAGGTAAACAAGGACCTATTGTATAGCACAGGGAACTCCACTCAATATTCTGTAACAACCTATATGGGGAAAGAATCTGAAAAGGGATATATGTATATGTATAATTGATCACTTTGCTGTATACCTGAAACTAAGACAACATTGTAAATCAAATATACTCCAATATAAAATAAAAATTAAGAAAAACTTAACAGGAATTGTTCTACAAAATCATAATACTACTGACATTAAAAAAAGAAGCAGCAAACCAAAATACAACCTGGGAGTGGGGTGAAGGACAGTAAGGGAAAATAGGAAGCCAAGCTTTGCCTTTAGAAAAATACTCATTTCTTAATCAGGCTTTGCTCCCAGAGAACTCACAAGTTCTTCAGAAGGACCTGAAGTTTGTGTATCTGCAACAGGGATTAAGCCTTCTTCAGTAGTATAAAAAAAGACTAGGCTTTAGTTAGTCCAAGTATTAAACAAAGACTTGTTATTTTATCATCAGCATTGTAGTAAAAGAAAAAAAATGAGAGCAAAATATCCTAGTCCTCAATATCATGAATCCATCTACTGGGATGTGAACTTTAGATTCATAATAGAACCACAGATCCAAATCCATGATTTAAATGAAATTCACACTGCATTAGACTTTGAGAGAGAAGGCTAAGTATTTCACATTTTCCCAAAATGCAGCTGTTAATGGTCCTTTCAAGCCAGAGACTACAGACATCTAAATGTGGTGACTAATTATTTCACAAAATACACATCCATTGACAAAATCTCCCAGTGCTAGTAACTTTCCACAGCTAAATACAGAAACGGAGGGATCACAGCACTGATAATCCAAGCATATATATGAATTTTGGGCAACAGTCCTGTCATCCCAATACTTTGCTGAGGTTAATATTAAAATGTGTTTGCTATCCCTCAATGTAAGTTTGACTTGGTACTAAAGAAATATGGATCAGAGGTATTTGTATCAGTCCTTAATAGCAAGAAGAAAAAAGGCAAATTAAATATGTACAATGGGGAATTCATTCTATCAGTCTCTTACAAATTTTTTAATTGTCATGCTATTTGCATATACCAATGATGTGACATGGATGGTAGAAATGGCATCCTTGGGAGTACTGTTCTTTACAGAAATTGTCTTTTAAGTAATTTAAGGCTGACAGACATCAGGTTAGTCAAATTCTAAAAACAGCATCCTAGCGACATCAGGATAAAACTAAGCATATCAATTTGTATTTCTCAACACCCTTTGACAAAATCCACTCAAAAGTGTGATATCATCTATAACAATTATCAAGGCACTGCCCCATGAAAACTCTGTAGAAAATATTCAGACAAACAAAGTTGTTGATTATTCCCATCCAAAAGGAAAAAGAAGAAGTATTAAAGAATTTATTCTTGGTACCTCAACACACACGCACAAACGGCTCTAACAAAAGAAAAAGAAATTTTAAAGAGAATGAATGTAGTGCCCTAATAAGTTAATCGGGAGCTTCTATAAAATAGAAATAATTGTGTCAGTATGGTCTTTATTTCTCCCTTTGGTATTTCAAAGTGCATCAGGAAATAGCGACATTTGAAGAGCAAACACCTTTACAACCACTTAAATTAATTTCTTAAAAAATGCTTGTCAGTCATGCTGTGGTGTGGCTAAGACCAAATGACTTCTTACATAGCCTCTCTAGAGGTCACTTGCCCAGTACTGTGAAACGTAATCACTACTTTTTCTGAAGAAAAAAGGAAAAAGCAGAAATGGCTTACTACGTAATTCCCCAGGAAATGTAGCCGTGTTGAACTATGAGCTTGCCATTTTCCATCCTAGCAGTAGTTTAAATCAGAGACAGTAACACTACTGAGAATGACAAAAAATTGGAAAATTGGAAACCATACTCTGCACATAGTGTGAAACCCCAAAAAAACCCCAGAAAAAAATACTCCAACCTTCTGGGTGAATACATGCAATAAACTATCTTACTAAGGAAAGAAAAAAAAAAAAAGTAAGTAATGTGATCTTTTTTTTTTTTTTTTTTTCCAATTTAACAGTGAACAAGACAAGCTCCTGTCCTCTAGGACAAAGCAGAAAGTCAAGAGCTAAGGCAGCTCAAATACGGGGCACTGAGCTCAGTGAGAGATAGGGTTCAGGTCACGAGGAGATGAGGGGAGATGAGGGGAAACCATCCCTAAGAAGGAGATCCTGAACAGGGCCTTCTGACAGTAGTGCAATTAGCAGAGCCTTCACGTACTGATTTCCTCTTTTCCCTGTTTAGAGCCCTTTTCCACAGGGCTCTACACAGGCTCCTGATAGGAAGGAGAGCTCGTTAAGTAATGTGATCTCAGCAGGCCTCTGATGGAGTAGGCATAGGCCTGGGTGGGGGTGGGGGGGTCATATAGATTTTCCTAAGGGTTTTTGAACAAGCAGGTTGTTAAAAGAATCAAGTTCCAGTTCCAGATATTCAATGTCCATACTCTTTCCTAAGAGCAGTCTATCTTAGAAATACAGGACACTTAGAACTGGAGAACAAGGCAACCCCTTCTCGGCCATTCTCAGTCTGACTGTGGTGCATTCCTTGAAGCCCAAGCAAAGGGTAATTTGAAATACAGGTGTAGATATTGAGAAAGTATTGAGACCTTTCACAAATCAGTAGTTTCCAATTCCTTGTTTTCAACAAAATTGAGGAGGACCTAATCTAGTTGTCAGCTGACAGATCATTCAAATGTTTTACAGTAATGATTTCAGCATATAATCAGAAAGGTATTCAAAGAGTTGAGTGACACTTATATGACGAAAATCCAACCAGTCCCATCTACCAATTTATGAGAACTATGTTTCTCAGTACTTACATCTATAAAAAGAAAAATTAGGAAGAGAATTGACAGTGAATCCTGTCTCATTCAGGCAATAAGTAATATTCATTCATGGATACCCAACTAAATTCATTAGGGAAAAAGATTATTTACATGATCTTTTAACATAAAATTTACATGAAATTTACATGAAATTTTACATGTTTAACAACTGCTAATTAAAATAGATTGTATATAAATCAATGTGATTTTAATTTAATCTAAAAGAAAAATTTATACCCAAGCCTTAAGGTTACAGAACATTTTTTTAAATCACAAGTTGTTACAAGGAAGCAGAAAGGGTAATCACTAAAAGATTTTCAAGTTCAAAAATATATTACACTGGGTCAAGCTCTAAGGGAGATGTGGAATTAAAAAACAAGTTAAAAAGAATAAGGAATAATGTAAGTCTTCTCACTGTTCATACTAATGTGATTCTTAAATGGATGGTGGTGTACAAACTTCCAGTTATAAGATAAATAAGTACTAGGGATGTAATGTTAACATGAGCAATATAACACAGCTGTATGTTATATATGAAAGTTAGAGTAAATCCTAAGAGTTCCCATCATAAGGAAATTTTTTCTATTTTTTTAAAATTTTCATCTATGAGATGACAGTTGCTCACTAAACTTATTGTGATGATCATTTCATGATGTATGTACACCAAATCATTATGCTGTACACCTTAAACTCATATAGTGCTATACATCATTTATAACTCAAACTGGAAGAAAAAAATAATATCGAGGGACTTCCCTGGTGGCAGTGGTTGAGAAACCGCCTGCCAATACAGGGGACACAGGTTAGAGCCCTGGTCCGGGAAGATCCCACATGCCTCAGAGCAACTAAGCCCGTGCGCCACAACTACTGAGCTCTTGTGCCACAACTACTGAAGCCTGTGCGCCTAGAGCCCGTGCTCTGCAACAAGCCATCACAATAAGCCCATGCGCCGCAACGAAGAGTAGCCCCCACTCGCCGCAACTAGAGAAAGCCTGTGTGCAGCAATGAAGACCCAACACAGCCAAAAATAAAAATTTTTTTTAAAAAAGAAAACCTTGAAAAGAAAATTTTTAAAAATAATAATAACATCGAAAAAAGAAAAAGATGGAAAAATAGATAATGATGGCGAATATTAAATGACTATAGTATTTAGACTCCATGCATAAGAATGATGTGACACTTTTATTTAAAAAGTCAATACAGGGGCTTCCCTGGTGGCGCAGTGGTTGAGAGTCCGCCTGCCGATGCAGGGGACACGGGTTCATGCCCCGGTCCGGGAGGATCCCACGTGCCACGGACTGGCTGGGCCCGTGGGCCATGGCCGCTGGGCCTGCACGTCTGGAGCCTGTGCTCCGCAGCGGGAGAGGCCACAGCAGTGAGAGGCCCGCGTACCGCAAAAAACAAATAAAATAAAATAAAATAAAAAATAAAAATAAATAAAAAAAATAAAAAGTCAATACAGAGACTTCCCTGGTGGTGCAGTGGTTAAGAGTCCGCCTGCCAATGCAGGGGACACGGGTTCAAGCCCTGGTCCGGGAAGATACCACATGCCACGGAGCAACTAAGCCCATGCGCCACAACTACTGAAGCCCGCAAGCCACAACTACTGAAGCCTGTGCGCCTGGAGCCCATGCTCCACAACAAGAGAAGCACCGCAATGAAAAGCCTGCACACCGCAATGAAAAGTGGCCCCCACTCGCCGCAACCAGAGAAAGCCCGCACACAGCAACAAAGACCCAACACAGCCAAAAATAAAAAAAAATAAATGTATAAAAAAAATGAATAAGAGCAGCTGACACATTAACATGGAGCAAGAAAGCAAAGATCTGACACCCACAATAATTGAATATGGTATCTGTATTACCTTAAAACCTTATAATCATATCAAAACATCAGGAAAACAGGTATGTGAAAAGGATCACTCAAGTCCTCCATACATCCACTCTTCAAATCTCAGAATCACTCCAGATGCAGTTTGGGGTAGTAGTTAAAAGATTCAGCTGTGGAGCCGAAATGGCTGGGTTGAATTCAGACTCCTTAATTTGGTGGTTGAGTGATATTGGGCAAATCACCTAAGCTCTCCTAACTGTGAGTAATCTAACTGTGCCTCAGTTTTCTCATCTCATACTAAGTGCTCAATAAATGTAAGTTACTATTAATATTTCAGGGAAGAAAAAAATTTCCAAGGACTGCCAGTAGGCCTTGACTTCCTCTCTGTCAACAGTTCATCAAAAATATTAAAATAATACTATGCAAATCCTAGTATTGGGGTTTTAAGTTAATGATTGCATTAAGTACAATATTACACCTAGTGGATATTCAATGAAGATAATTAGCCTTATGACATGCTTACCCAAACTCCATAGGCTTGGGGTTCATACCATCTATAGAGGAAATGATTTAAGAGCAGGAGTGTAGCAGATACAATGTACTCAACTAAGTTACCTTGGAGTATTACCTATCAAGAAGTTGTTTTGTTTAGTTTTATTTTGTCCTGTTTTCTACTTATAAGCCATGTATCCGTAGTAGTCTACAACAGTAGCAAAGGGAATGGACAGTATTCAATTCTGCAGTTAGGTACCTGGTCCTTACACAGCTAAAACTCTACTGTGAACTTTTTTTCTTTCTAATCATTTCAATTAATCTCCATTTGGGGCACAAATGCACCATAGGATATGAGAGCAAGGAGGCCTCAGGCACCTTAATCAACCTTGTCCCATTTAGCCTTTAGGCACCAAGAATGGTATTCTTAGCAAGCCTAAATAGGAAGAGCACTTCAGAATCTGAGACGTGGAAGTGACCTTACAGGCCACCAACCCAAACCAAAATGAAGGAATAATCTTTCCAACCTCTCTTCATCCACCTCTGCCTGAAAATATGATGGTGGTGGTAATAGTGGCTGCAGCTATGCCCCAGGCACTGTGCGAAGCATCTACATTCACTGACACACTGAATCATTAAACTGTGAAGTAAGAAAATCCTAAAAGAAAACACAAGATGGAATTTTTCAGACCATTGTAAAAAACGATAAAAGCCTAAAGTTTTAATACAATGGTTACAATATTAGCATAAATCAAAAAATACATTATTCATCTCTAAATGATACACCATCATTTCACTCAATTTAGTTCAACAGAGACCAAATACCAAAGGTACCATTACTACAATTACTGTTAAAACATGATCCCTGCAACCAAGGAGTGTCCCCTTTATTCTCAGTAAAGCAGTGATTGGTTCACAAAAATATAAGAGATAAAACACAGTCAAGTCAAGGGCAGCTGGGTATAAATCCCAGCTCTGCCAATGGCTACAACAGCTTAGGCAAGTCAGTTAACCTATAAAAATAAAGATTTTATACATATAAAGTATACATATAACAAATTTGTTATCAAGTTATTTAAACAACTTCCAAGTTGCTAAAAAAATTAAGTTGTAATAAAGTTATATAGGTAAATAATGTTGTTATAAAAACAAGATGTGATATATAACGTGCACTAGACTGGTCAGTTTCCTTCATTTCCTGGTGAGCTGACTCTAAGAATTTCTTCATACCTCTCTCAAATTTTACTTATTACCTGCCTTAATCCTAACAAGGTTAAATATGGCACACTTAAATTTTGTATTTTTTTCCAACTCTATTTCTGTACAGAACTCCTATCTTTAGGGACATCCTACCTACTATGCCCTTAAGATATTACAAATATCAATACTTCAGTAATAGGAAATTTAACTCAACCCAAGACTATAATAATTTTTTAATCTATGCACATGGGAATTCAAAATATAAAGACAGTTTTGTACTACAAATGTTAAAATAACAGAACAGCTCATAAAGACAGTAATTTAACTCCTTTAGCTAGGGTATCAGTAGAGTAACAGTTTGCCCCCAAACCATTCCCTGCTCCCAGCTGTAAGACACTTCCAATTATGAATGTGTTAATATGGCCGATTATATTGCTAGTAAAATTGAGACCTGACTGCTGAAACATTTACAGATTGAAAATTCAAATAGACGAAGGCCACCAACCCGATTCCTACACATATACAATGAAAGAGAACTATACTATTAAAAAAAAAGAGAGAACTATGCATCCGATCCCGCCCCCAAATACTATAGAGTCCAGCTCGTCCGAGTCATTCTTTCACTGAGTAAACATTTATTATGTGCCTACTGTGTGCCACGCATTGCACAGGCAGTGAACAAAACTGACCCCCAAAACCACTCCTTCTTAATAATAGGAATGTCTCCCTGTGAGGTTAGGCACTGGGAGACCAAGCCCTGGTTGTCCCCACCCCAAAGGGTTAATCACACAGACACCCGCACCCGAACCCAACCGGCCCCCTAGACTTGCGGATACATAGCCGCGGCCGCTGGGTTCTTTAATAATTGGGCCAAGACCTCTTGGGCAGGCTGGGGAAGCCCACGGCCTTGACCCTCCAGGGCAGCCCAACAGAGATGGAGCAAGGGACGCACACCCACCACCCACGCCACGTGCGCACCCCGGCGCACGCCCCCTCCACCCTTCCTGCGCAGGCGCTGCCGCCGTCGGGCTCGCGCGTACCCTGCACGCCGCTCGCGGCTTCTGACTCGGGGCCCGGACCCCCACCGGGCCCGGACCCCCACCGGGCCGCGACCCTGACCCCGAGCAGGACCCCACCAGCCGTCACCTCTTACCGGCGCACTGGGCCCGGCGCCCCGGCCTCCTGGCTCTCGGCGGCCGCCTCGCGGACCTCCTCCTCCTCGGCCTCCGCGGCTGCCTCGGAAGCCCCTGCCGCGGCCCCGGCGGCCGCCTCCATCCCCGCCGCCGCCTCTCGCCACCGCCGCCGGGGCGCCCGCCCGCTCGCGGTCGCGATCCCCGTTAGGCCGGCCGCGGCCGGGTCGGCGTCCCCGGCCGCCCCGAGCTCCTCGCTCCGCCTGCATCTGGCCACCGCCGGCGGTGCTGAGCGCGCGGGAGCCGGGCCGCCGCGGAGACGCCCTTGCCCCACCGGAAACGGGCCGCACGGAGGAGCCGCGAGCGACGGGCCCCCGGTGACAGCGAGCGCGGGGTGCGGGGCCGGGTATGGAAGCTGGCCGCGGCGGGGGCGGGGCGGCCCCGGGGCCTAGCAGGTGGGGCCGGAACCTGGTCTCCGGCAGGGCCGGAACCTGGTCTCCGGCAGGGCCGGGGGTTCAGAGGAAAGGCCTGACCAGTAGAAGCTGCAAGTGGGAGACAGGGGTGTTTCTGGGGGAAGGGCAGTAGTAAGTAAAAGGATGGGTTATCAAATAAAGTTTACATAATATGAACTCGTTTTTTAATTAAAAGAAGACATACTGATACGGTGTATTTGCCTAAGAAAAGGTCTTAAAAAGTATATACCAAAACATTAGTGTTACCGAGTGCAAGCTCCTGGTGCACGCTGCAGGCTAGTGAATCCGAGAGATGACTTGTTAGAGCAAAGAGTAACGACTTACTTGGAGAGACAGCAAACCGAGAAGAGGGTGGACTCCTGCCCCCGAGGAACCAGCTGCCTGCGTTGGAACTCAGGCTTCTTTTATACTAAAACGGGAGAGAGCAAAGTCAAACATGTCCTCTTCCTCCCCGCAGTCATTCACAGGTGGGCCTGGTCAAGATGTTTCTTGTGAGCTAAAAAAAAAGGTATTTTAGCTTAATGCTAACTACCTGGGAGGCAGGGTTCCCAGAGATGGGCCATTATGTATAATTGAAGCTTACAGGCAACAGCCCTTTAGTGACTAACTTGTAATAGAATACGAAGGTTCTTCCCTATTACATTAGTGGTTAACTGCGGGGTGAGACTTCCAGTGAGTTAATTTTTCCTTTTTTTTTTTTCCTATTTAGTCTTCTGATCTTCAAGAGTGAATAGGTGTAATTATTAAAGTTCCTTCATACCTCTGGGTTCAGGAGGAGCTATGAAGGAAGTGGGGGTCGGCCCTCAGGTGAGAGGTGTGGCCTGCAACAAGCCACTGGGAGTAGAGAGAACAGTGCAGCCTGTCATGGACAGAAGGGGCTCCCAGGACGTCAAAAGAATTTTTATAGAAATGGCTGCTTTAGCTCACACTTACTGAGCACATGAGCATTTAATTCTCCTGTCAGCCCTGTGAGGTAGGTACTACTGTCATCCTTATTTTACAGATAAGGAAATAGCCCTAGAGAAGTTAAACCACTTGTCTGATGTGACACAGCTGCGGCAGTGGTGGAAATGACGTTCTAATTCAGGCAAGCTCAGTCTCTTCATGTTTGTGTGTCAGTGTCACTTAGTAGACAGTTTTGGGGACTCACCCATATTTTATGATTTAATATTTTGTTCCTTTTTATTGCTAAGCAGTAGTTCATTTTATGGATCCAGTCTATTTTAACCAAGGGGGGAAAGGGCAGTTTGTTATATGGATACATAGGAGCCATTTTTAACTTTGTATTACCAGAACTTGCCTGGTGGTGCAGTGGTTAAGAATCCGCCTGCCAATGCAGGAGACACAGGTTTGATCCCTGGTCCGGGAAGATCCCACATGCCGTGGAGCAACTAAGCCCGTGTGACACAACTACTACTGAGCCTGCGCTCTAGAGCCCACTAGCCACAACTACTGAAGTCTGCACACCCTAGAGCCCGTGCTCCACAACAAGAGAAGCCACAGCAATGAGAAGCCTGCACTCGCCACAACTAAAGAAAGCCTGTACGCCGCAACGAAGACCCAATGCAGCCAAAAATAATAAATTATATTTTTTAAAAAGCTTTGTATTATAGAAACCACGTGAAAATAATACAGAGAAGGGTTAAAACATCCATCATCCAATCAGTGTGGCGAAACAGGTGTTTTTTTCCCAATCCTTTCTGTCCCTTTCTTACATTCATACATAGTTAACACTGTTCATTGCTTCTAATTATCTACTCTGTGTTAGGCACAGTGCTTGGTCTTGAAGATTTAGAAAAAAGAAAAGAAAAAAAGCCACAGTCCTTGCTCTCAAGCATCAATAACTCACTTCCCAGAAGGAAGATAATAACTCTGTAAGCAGGTGATTGCACTATTGTGCTGAGTGCAGTGAGAGATTCAAGGTGGTCTGGAACGAAGAAAAGTTAAACTGCCTAAATGAGTCTCCCAGGGCTTCATGAGAAACAGACCCAGGAGCCAAGTCCTGATGGTTGATCAAGAGTTGGCCTGGTTGATAAGTGGGACTAGAGAACTGCTGAAGGGTTGTAAACTGCAATCTTGAACAAAGTAACGCAGAGCACAGTTCTAACTAAGTACTTCCCATATAGCGCTTCCTTTAGACCTCACAGCAGCCTTATGAGGTACTACTAGTGTCATCCCTGTTTCACAGATGAGGGACCTAAGACGGAGACGTAAAGTAACTTCCAAATCACACAGCTAGTGAGTAATGGAATGATTGGAACTACCCAGGGCAGTCTGGCTTCAGATTCTATACTGTTAACCACTGTACTCAGAAAACCATTCTGTAGAGGAGAATCAATTCCAGGCAGCCATCAGGAAACTACTGGAAGAGCCCAAGCCACAAATAATTAGGGCCTAAATTAAGTTGAGAGCTAAAAAGGAAGATAATGGGACAGATAGGAGATGGGAGAACTGATAGGACTTTGTGTCCAAGTCTAAGTGGGGAGGTCAGGGTGAGAAGTTAGGGGTGATGCCCAGGTTTCTTGCTTGAGTGACCAGGTAGCCAATGATACTATTAGTCAAGAGAGGAAATACAGGGTTGAGAGAGGAGATGTGTCAGGATAATAGTATTTTTTTAACACCGTATTCTATTATATATATTTCTCTATTCATTGTCTTAATAGTTAACATTTTTGTCAATACAGTCACTTCTCACACAGTACATCAATTTTTCTTTCTTTTCCCTCTCTACTCTTCTCCAGCCTTTCCCATTTTTTTATTCCTCCACATCCTATTTCTTTTTTTTTACCTTATCTTTTTTTGTGAAATTAACACTGTCAATGGCACTCAGAATTAAGATGAATAACTTAATTCATGCTCAAATTCATAATCCCACCCCTAGAGAAACACTAAACAAGCAGATGGGAGTGGTAACAAGAATTTTATCCTTTTCTCTGCACCCCATAAAGGAACCAACAAGAGAACCCCTTGGACAACATGGGCCCCCATCCTCTATGTGGCCAGGAACTGTAATGGTTTCGTACATTATCTCTTCCTAATTCTACGTGCAGTGACATAAAGTTGGTTGCTTGAAACGGGTTACAGTGGGAATTTTTACACCACGGAAATTGGCAAAATTCTGCAAATCAGGACTTTGTTTCCACCCCCATCAGCGGGGGTGGAAACAGGTTGTTAAATATTTATCAACACACCACAGATTCAGGCTGTCACCAAGATGAAGATCCACATATTAATCTCACACCAGACAGCACAAATCAGGGCTTCTCAACTCTGACACATTTAGGACTTGGTAATTTTTTTGTGGTGGTGGTGGCTTGTCCTGAGCATTGTAGAATTTAACAGCATCCCCAGGCTCCAGCCACCAGGTGCTACCGACTGGCGACCCTCCCTCCCCCCAGTTATGACAACCAAAAATGTCTCCAGACATTTATCCCAAGGGGCAAAATCACCCTGCATGAGAACCACTAGCAAAAATGGATTTAACTGTATAACTATCCCTCAAGAAGCCTCCAAAAGTATGACACTGAAAAGATCAGTGGGGGTGGGGAGCAGGAATTCCCTGGCAGTCCAGTGATTAGGGGTCCACACGTTCACTGCTGAGGGCGTGGGTTCAATCCCTGGTCAAGGAAATAAGATCAGTGGGTTTCAGATTAAGCCAACTTTGTTCGAGCACAGAGAGACTTGTTTGTGGGTAGTAAAAGGTAACATTTATTTAACATTTACTTTGTGCCTGGCACAATTCCAAGCACTTTACACACACTAACTCATTTAATCTTCATTAATATTTCTATGAAGTAAATACTATTATTCCTATTTTACAGATAAGAAAACTTGAGTCACAAAGGAGTTCAATCACTTGCTCAAGCTAATGAGTGACAAAACTGAGATTCATGCCCGGTCAGTCTGGTTTCAGAATCTGTGCCCTTATGTCTATGCTGCGGGTGCCATCAGAAGTCCAGGGACTACATTACTCTGCCCTCCCCATCTATGAGTTCAAGGTTTTTTCAATTCAACCAGGAGTGTTTAGGATATGGAGAATTTGAAGGTCTCCTGCTAACACTTCCTAACTGGAGGACATCACTGACAGAAATGCTTTTAACCAGGATGTTGAGAATGCTTTCCTCATTTGATTCTGATCCACATGGGAAAAGTGTCATCAAGGATGAAAATGGCACACAAGTACCTACTGCATTGCAAAAAAAAAAACGAAACAAGAAAAAAAACCCAGAGAGCTTTTAGTTTTATAAATAACAAAGGGAAGGAGGATTTTCTGCAACTGCTTTGACATGATAGTCCTGATTTTAAATATATGCCATTGCATGAATAAAAAATTCAGTTTTCCCTTAGGTAGTATTCATGAGATATCTAAAACAAAGTCCTGAATTACATAGGTAACTCCTAAGAAAATAAACTGCACTTGTTGCATATTTTAAAATATATATGACCTAATTTTTTAAATGAAGCCAATTCCTTAAGGTAAGAGTTCTCAAAATGTGGACCAGCAGCATAGCATCACCTGGGAATGTATTAGAAATGCAAATTCTCAGGCCTAACCCCAGAATCAGAAACTCTGGGGATGAGGCCCAGCAATCAGGAGTTGCACAAACCCATCAGGTGATCGTGATGCATGCCCAAGTTTGAGAACCACCATCTCAAGGTAGTATTGGGCATTTAAACACCACAAGAATACCTCCTAATTCCTAGTCCAAGATTTTATAAACTCTCACTCTTTGATGAAAGTACATGTTATTTTTCTTCTTTTTTTTCAATTTTTTTTTATTGAAGTACAGTTGATTTACCATGTTGTGCCCATCTCTGCTGTACAGAGAAGGGACTCAGTTATGCACATATAGACATTATTTTTTTTTTTTTTTTTTTTTTTTTGCGGTACGCGGGCCTCTCACTGTTGTGGTCTCTCCCGCTGCGGAGCACAGGCTCCGGACGCGCAGGCTCAGCAGCCATGGCTCACGGGCCCAGCCGCTCCGTGGCATGTGGGATCTTCCCGGACCGGGGCACGAACCCGTATCCCCTGCATCGGCAGGCGGACTCTCAACCACTGCGCCACCAGGGAGGCCCCTAGACATTCTTTTTTATATTCTTTTCCATCATGGTTTATCCCAGGATACTGAATATAGTCCCCTGTGCTATATAGTAGGACCTCGTTGTTTATCCACTCTACATGTAATGGTTTGCATCTACCAACCCCAAACCCCCAGTCCCTCCCTCTCCCTCCCCCCGTCTCCCTTGGCAACCACAAGTCTGTTCTCTGTGTCTAGGAGTCTGTTTCTGTTTTGTAGAGTCTGTTTCTGTTTTGTAGATAGGTTCGCTTGTGCCATAGTTTAGATGCCACATATAAGTGATATCATATGGTATTTGTCAGAAAGTAGCTGTTATGATAGGATTTGTTTTTAAAAGGCACTGTGCCCTTGCACATATAATTCTTATGGGAAAAAAAAAAGCGTCTTCCTGATTCTTCTCTTTATAGGCAGGCAGATTTTCTAGTTTAGTTGATTTCTGATGCTTAGTCTATGAACAATGCAAATTGGAAAACACTGATAAGGTCTCTTATGTCTGTTTATTTACTTTGTGTTTTGAACAGCAGCATCCACCATTGAGGGGTGCTCTCTGGCTGAAGGGGGAGGGAGTCTGACAGGAGTCATTCTTTCAGGCCGGGTTCCCCAGCCTGTAACCCGGGGAAGATGAGGGCAAGTGAACCGCCTGTCAGCTCACAATGGTGCTTTGGCTTCCAGAGCTGGTGTCAGGGGTAGAGAACCCCCAAAAATGAATGGAACAAACTCCAAACATACAGAATTCATGACCTGATCCCTTCTCCTCTCTCCCTCCAACCTCACTCCCACTCCTGCTTTCTGTTTCACAGAGAAATGGGAGCGATCAGGAAAGACTCTCCACCACTGCCATTACTACACCTCCCAGCCTACCGTGCCTGCACACATACACCTTTCCTCCTCTCCTGTTCCTGAGAAGGCCCCTGCTCCAGTGCGAGGTCAGTGCCTTTAGTACGGCACTGGGTCCTATCCTTGCTCACCTATTGGAGGACATCTCTCCAGCAACTACCCCTCCTCTCTCCTACACATCAGTTCTTCTAATGACTGGATCGCTCCCATCAGGCTGCAAACATGCTATAATTAACACCTTTCTTAAAAACAAAAACAAAAACAAAAACACTCGGTCCCACATTCTAATCCAGCTTCTGCCCCATTTCTCTACTCCTTTCTACAGCAAAGCCCCTCAGAAGAGTCATCTACGGCACTGTCTCATTCCTCCTCCCATTCAGCCTTGAATTCACCCCACAGGGCTCTCATGCCCACCACTTTACCAACGTGACTTACGTTCTCCATGTAACTACATCCATTAGTCAGGTCTCGGTCTTAATTTTTCTTGTTTTAATCAGCTTCATTTGATACAGTTGATCGATCACTTTCCCCTCCTTGAAACATTCCCTTGTTGCTTCCAGAATGACACACCATCCTTGGGAATTCAAAGATGAATATATGATCCATGCCACCAAGTCTGTTAGGAAGACTTGGACAACACCGTCAAGAGCTTCTGGACTTCCAGAGTCTCACATAAATCCGTTTGTGGCGGTACTGCCCAGACTTTTTCATGTCCAGGCACACATAAAAGATGATAACATCTGCCCCGTACTTCGGGATAAGGAGACGACCGACCCCAACAGAAGACAACCCACCTAGGCAACTCCAAGGCCTGAGGGTCACAACACATGCTTTGAATGGCTCCAATTTATGCCTTCATGTAAAGCAACCCACCTCTGTTTTCTTGGGCTACAATGAAAATAGTCATTTGATGGCCTTGGTCATAGACTTCTCTGTCGCATAAATGTAGTGCAAAGGCTCAGTAATTCTTACATACTCTTGTTCTTAGAATTGTAGAAGTTTAACTCCTTCAGTTCAAGGCCTGTTGTATATCCCTCTTACAGTATGCCCCGCAGCACCTAGCACAGTGGTGAACACAGAACGTATTTTTAAAAATATGTCAGATTAAAATTCTGTGCCAGATACTATTGCTTCAGCAACATCGTCTTTTTTTTTTCTTTTATGTGAAAGCAGGTTTATTTAGAGAGATACACATCCCATAGGCAGGATGCAGTCCGTCTCAGGAGGCGAGAGTGGCCGAGAAGTCCTTTCTTAATCACCATACGTTTTTGGACAGCATTCCGTTCTATCAATCAAAGGTTAGATAGACCTTACTTGAAAGTAGAAACCAAAAAAGACAAGTCCAGAACTTCCCTTACTCACACATTGTATCATTGGAAGTTCTTCCTGATATCTAACCCGATGGTACCTTGTGTCTAAGCTTACTTTCTGAAAGATTTAGCCTTGAAAAGGAAGGAGAGGAGGAGCGGCACATGAACAGTCTGCATAGCAACACAAGCTGGTGATGATGGTGTCCTGATATCACTGGATTGTAGATGCTGTTAAAGTTTTCCACTGTGGTTGCTATGCAAACAGTGAGGCGTGGTTTAAAGCTTCTCAGAGAACAGGTGTTTCAGAAAAGCAAAGCCCCTGAAGTCATCAAGGCCACTCCACAAGGAAAGGAATTCATCTGGTACACAGTGTTACCTTTCTCAGTTTTTATGTTGTTTTGCTCCATTTCTAATTTATTGACAACAAAGAAGCAAGAAGCAATCTACCAAGGTTGGGAACAAGGACACTTTTATTACTCTGAGATTCTTGTTTTCTGTTCAGTAGTGGAAAATAAACCAGGGATGATTATCTGTTCTCTGCCAATGCAGGCACCCTAGAAATAAACATATTCTCGACACTATGGTGAAAAATGGAAACTTTTAAAGTTTGAGTAACCAAATAAGAACTCAGAAGAATTCTCACTCCTCCCCATAACCACTTCTATTTCATTTGCATCCATAACACACACAAAAACATTGAGCTTTCCCTCCATAAATACAATCTTTCAGTCAAAAACATTTTAATGATTCAAAAAGTTTATTATGGAAGACTAAGATGCCTGAAACTCAGTTTTCACCCTCAACTATCATCCAGCTATCAGAACAAAAAGGAATCAATCCTCAGTCATGGAACCTACCTCATGTCCCAGATGCCTTTGTCTGTGGAAAGTCTGTCCATCCCAGCAGTTTAGGAATCAGGAAAATCACTCTCAAAAATGAGGCAGGGGAAAAAAAGGAAAGAATAGAGGGAAGCAAAGCTGGAAAGGAAATATGTATTAATGTCAAATAAGAACTCTGTCCTTGTGATTAAGTAATTTTTTTTTTTTTGTGGCCACGCGGCATGTGGGATGTTAGTTTCCCCGATCAGGGATCGAACCCACACCCCCTGCATTGGAAGTGCGGAGTCTTAACCACTGGACCACCAGGGAAGTCCCTCAACTGTCCTTGGAAGGCAGAAGGGGATCCGAATTGTTATTGGACATTTCAGTTGGAAAATTCCATTTTCAACAGCACATTGTAAGCTATGGTTCCCCTTTTCTAAGAAGTTCAGAAATTACCCCCAGCCTTGCTATTTAAAGTATGGCTCGTGGATCAGCAGCATTGAGAGGTTTTGAGAAATGCGGAATCGCAAGCCCTGCCCTCCTGCAATTTAACAAGATCCTCCAGGTAATTCATGAGCATTTTGGGAAGCACTGATCCTGGTCATCCTTCAGTTCTAACGTGCTCTGAGGTGATGCCAACGCTGCCCCTCTATCAACCGCACCCTGAGTAGCAAGGATCTAGAGAAGGCACTGGCTTTCCACCCTGGCTGCAAGTGAGAATCACCTGAGGAATTTCAAAACAACATGAGCCTGAGTCTCTCCTACATAGATTCGGAATTAACAGGTCTGGGGTGGGGCCCAGACATTAGTATTTTCAAAAGCTCCCAGATGATTCTAACAAGTGGCCAGTGGTGAGATCCACTTACCTAGACTAACTCTTCATTTTATAACAATTAAAACTCCAAACTGCCATTAGAATAGGACTTGGTGGTTTCCCTACATTGTCTCATTTGGGAGTCCTCAAAACAACTCTGTAAGGTAGATACAGCAGATATTGTTATACCTGTTTAACAGATACGAAAATTAGCTGAGAGCTGCTTTCACTACACTAACTTAGGGCACAGCTAAATAACTGCTATTTCCCTGGTTGAGAATAGCAGAAAGTTGAGGTCTAAAGTTAATACAACATCCAGTGTTTTCCACTGTGAGTCTATAGGAAAAGCCTGAACTCATTTTAAAGGATAAATCACCAATGCCAATCTCTTAATTTTATATGTGAGGAAACTGAGGCCCAGAGATTTGTCTCAAACCACAAATTTTAGCTGAAATGAGAATTCAGATCTCCACACTCCTAGTTCAGTATGTTTCCCACTAAATTGCATTTCCCAAGCGTGATCCATCTTGTGGGATTCCACAAGATACTAACAGGTGTTCCAGATTATGGAGGATAATCTGCTTTACCCAAAGCCTACTGATTCAAACGTTAGTCACATCTACAAAATGCCTTCACAGCAACACCTAGACTCAGGTGTTAGACCAACAGCTAGGTACTGTAGTCTGGCCAAGGTGACACTTAAAATTAACCATCACACTATGTAATAAACAAAAATAAAAAAGCATAGGTATCCTAGATTGCATAGTCCAATTTCCTTATTTTGCAAATGAGAAAACAGATCAGAAAGGATAAGCCCCCAGTGACACACATGCGTTCACAGGAGAACATGCACACCCACATTCACAGAACCTTTCATAAGTTGCTCACTACCTTCTAATACAATTAAGTAGAAAAATTAAATCCCTCCAAAACACCATTTATTTTTATTTTGAAGACGATTAGAAAAATTCAGCGGTCCATTTTATTACTTCTCTCCAGGCTAATGCTCCCACATGCTGGATGTGGGGACTACTTTCAGAGCAGATGGGGAGTCTGGAAATAGCTGACACTTTTCTCCCCCAAAGCGGACTTACTCTCAAGTTCATTCCTGTCCCTCCTACCCACCCCCTCAACCTCTCCAAGTCTCACCTGTCACTTCTCAGGCTTTCTCCAACTTGATGCCTCCTTTTGCCTCTGGGCTTGCAAACAAGCTCTTCCATCTGGGGCACTCTTTCCTCAACCCCCTACCCCTCCACACACACACCCCTTTTGCCTGGCTAAAGCCCAGTCATGCTTAAGTCTCAGCTGAAACATCTTTTCCTCAGGTAATGCCCCTGCCCCTACCAGACTGGGTTAGATGTCCTTCCCATGCACCCCTATGGCACACAGTACCAACCCCTGATATTTACTGTCTATTTATCTATATCTCCACTAATGGTATCCCCAGCATGGTATCCCCAGTGTTAGAGTGTATCACATAAAAGACATTCAATAAATATTTTTTGGGGGAAGGAAGAAAAGGAGGAATGAAGGAAAAAGGGAGGAATGAAGGAAAAAGGAAGGAATTTCTGTAGGGCCTATCTTGCACTGCATAACTGAGATCTGACTATTAGAAACAGTCTGTGATGAAATTTGCCCAGGGAACTGCAGGGGGTGGAGCAAATTTGGTCATTTCAGGTGCTAGGGAGTCTCTGTCGAGTGACCTGGCATCCTGGGGTTTTGTTTTGCCATCATTTGGACATTGATATCACCAGGGAGTTATCGGTGTAAGGTAACAGGAAGCTGAACCAGGGTGGTAGCAGCAGGAATGGAAAGGGACCCATAAAGGGATGTTTCATGGCTAATTTGGACTGCATGCGTTGGGATGTGAAGGAGAAGGGTGCAAGATCAGGAGGCTGGGAGAATCTGATTTCCAGTACAAGACAATATCATCAATTCAATTCCATACTGAATTGGAGGTATTAGGAAAGCATCTAAAAATACAGCTGAAAATAGAAAACAAAGCCAAGAAGATCTATAGTCCTTCACAAATTATTTATATCAATTACTGTTATCAAAGAAGTGTCAAAACTGGCCAGTAGGCAGAACCGGTATTGCCTATATGATGTGCTTTGAGGGTCATCAAAAAGACTCTTCTCCTTCACGATCTATCATCATGTCAAGGTACCTGAAATGTAATTAAAATGGTACTTTTCAGGGCTTCCCTGGTGGCGCAGTGGTTGAGAGTCCGCCTGCCGATGTGGGGGACATGGGTTCGTGCCCCGGTCCGGGAGGATCCCACATGCCTCGGAGCGGCTGGGCCCGTGAGCCATGGCCGCTGAGCCTGCATGTCCGGAGCCTGTGCTCCGCAACGGGAGAGGCCACGGCAGTGAGAGGCCCACATACAGCCAAAAAAAAAAAAAAAAAAAAAAATGGTACTTTTCGTATATCATCACATATAATTTGTATGCACATATTATATCTCTGGAAGGAAAGATAAGTCATGGTAACAGTGGTTACCTCTGGAAAAGGGGGATTAGGAGATTGGAGGTCAGAGATGGGAGGGGAAACCTATCTTTTACCATTTACACTTTTGTACCCACTGAAGCTTTTTATCATGTACATAGATCTTTAATGTAGAAAAGAAAATTTTTTATTTTATTTTTAAAAGTTAGAATTTGTCAATGGACAGTTGGTTAAATAAATTATAGTACATCCATTAAGTGGGATAATGTACAGTCATTAAAATGAAAAAAAGATAGATGTGATCCAAAAGATGTACTGATCCAAAGGTGTCCATGATGATAAGTAAAAAACAAAATTTAGAGTGTAAACATTAAAAATCCACCCATTAGAAAAAAATGTGTTTAAATATTTGTTAGCATGTATATGCATAGGGAAAAGCTGTCAAAATACACCTGTTAGCATTGATTACCCTGGCAAGATGGAATTAGAAGAAACTTTCGCTTTCTAAGTTATATATTTTGACATTGCTTGAACTTTTACAAGGAGCATATTACTTTATAATCAGAAAAAAAGATAATTTAAAACATTTGGGACAATGCAAATAGCCCCAAAATGGAGGGAGGGTCATCACATTCAGCAGCTGGGGCAACTTTTAAACCCTCTAGATGAAAACTAGGTACTCATGGGGAGTGTGTGCATTAAGTCAGGGAGAAGTGCTGTAATACAGCCTTGGCTCACAACAGTGCCTCAATAATGTTTAATAACTGAATTTATAATTAAACTCAATAAAGTTGGACTATAAAGTAGATACAACTTGTCTTTTTCCCAAGTGAATGACAAAATAGGTACTTATCACCAGGAGCTTTAAAAACAGAGGGTCTGACCTCAAGGCCATAGTCTAAATAACTTAACATCACCTGTTTTCCCCTCTTCCCTGCTTTCCAACAATCTGATTCTTTTCGTTTGCCCTTTTTAAAAAATTGCCCATTAGAACCACAAGAGGGCAGCAGCCTCATGTACAAGAAAGGCTCTCAGGCATTGGTAATCATAAAAAGCAAAGGGAGGAGATGCCTTTATAAAAAGTGTTATCAAAGCTTTAGAGTTGGGGTTTCCCTGGTGGCGCAGTGGTTGAGCGTCAGCCTGCCAATTCAGGGGACACAGGTTCGTGCCCCGGTCCGGGAAGATCCCACACACCGCGAGGTGGCTGGGCCCGTGAGCCATGGCCGCTGAGCCTGCGCCATTGGCCGCTGAGCCTGCGCGTCCGGAGCCTGTGCTCCGCAACGGGAGAGGCCACAACAGTGAGAGGCCCACGTACCAAAAAAAAAAAAAAAAAAAGCTTTAGAGATTTCAGCATCTTGCTCTGAATAGGTGTGGGACTACATTTAATGTTCTGTTAGAAATTATAAACAATGAGTGGAAAAGAAATCCTCGTGAGTGGAGCTAATGTATTTCCCTCTCTTCCAGAAGCTGGCCAGAAGAATTGAGATAGAAAAGAGAACAGTCTAGAACCTAAGACTTACTCCTAATGTAAACTCTTGCACCAGGATGGAAGGGGAATCTTACCACAATGCTACTACCGTCAACGGCACCCCAGTGAATCACCAGCCTTTGGAACGCCACAGGTTGTGGGAAGTCGTCACCATCGCAGCTGTGACAGCCGTGGTGAGCCTGATCACCATCGTGGGCAACGTCTTAGTCATGATCTCTTTCAAAGTCAACAGCCAGCTGAAGACAGTTAACAACTATTACCTGCTCAGCTTAGCCTGTGCAGATCTCATCATTGGGATCTTCTCCATGAACCTCTACACTACCTACATCCTCATGGGACACTGGGCTCTCGGGAGTCTGGCTTGTGACCTTTGGCTTGCACTGGACTACGTGGCCAGCAATGCTTCTGTCATGAACCTTCTGGTGATCAGTTTTGACCGATACTTTTCTATCACAAGACCCCTGACGTATCGGGCCAAGCGTACCCCAAAGAGGGCTGGCATCATGATTGGCTTGGCCTGGCTGATCTCCTTCATCCTCTGGGCCCCAGCGATCCTCTGCTGGCAGTACTTGGTTGGGGAGCGGACGGTGCCACCAGATGAGTGCCAGATCCAGTTCCTCTCGGAGCCCACCATCACTTTTGGCACTGCCATCGCTGCATTCTACATCCCTGTTTCTGTGATGACAATCCTCTACTGCCGAATCTACCGGGAAACAGAGAAGCGAACCAAGGACCTGGCCGACCTCCAGGGCTCTGACTGCGTGGCTGAAACTGAGAAGAGAAAGCCAGCTCACGAGGCTCTGCTCACGTCCTGCTTTAGCTGCCCCCAGCTCACACTGGCCCAGAGGGAAAGGAACCAAGCCTCCTGGCCATCCTCCTGCAGGAGCACCTCCGTCACTGGGAAGCCATCCCGAGCCACTGGCCCGAGCACTGAGTGGGGCAAAACAGAGCAGCTAACCACCTGTAGCAGCTACCCCTCCTCAGAAGATGAGGACAAGCCCACCACTGACCCTGTCTTTCAAGTGGTCTACAAGAGTCAGGCCAAGGAAAGCCCAAGGGAAGAATTCAGTGCTGAAGAGGCCAAGGAAACTTTTGTGAACGCTCAAACTGAAAAAGATGACTATGACACCCCAAAATACTTCCTGTCTCCAGCTGTTGCTCATCGACCCAAGAGTCAGAAGTGCATGGCCTATAAGTTCCGACTGGTGGTGAAAGCTGATGGGACCCAGGACACCAACAACGGCTGTCGCAAGGTGAAAATCATGCCCTGCTCTTTCCCGGTGTCCAAGGACCCTTCGACGAAAGGCCTTGATGCCAACCTCAGCCATCAGATGACCAAACGAAAGAGGATGGTCCTCGTCAAAGAGAGGAAAGCAGCCCAGACCCTGAGTGCAATTCTCCTGGCTTTCATCATCACGTGGACCCCTTACAACATCATGGTCCTGGTTTCCACCTTCTGCGACAAGTGTGTCCCAGTCACCCTGTGGCACTTGGGCTACTGGCTGTGCTACGTCAATAGCACTGTCAACCCCATTTGCTATGCCCTCTGCAACAGAACCTTCAGGAAGACCTTTAAGATGCTGCTTCTCTGCCGATGGAAAAAGAAAAAAGTGGAGGAGAAATTGTACTGGCAGGGGAACAGCAAGCTCCCCTGAAAAGTAACGACTCCCCTCAAAAGAATGACCATGGTCAAGGTCCTCTGAGGACGGGTGAGCTGATTCTGGTTTACTTTTCAAAAAGACCTTTTGAGTCCCTGAGGACCTGGAAAGGCTCGAGGTCTGTCGCCAAAAGGAAAGAGTCACAGCTGCCACAGTTGCTGCCGTATTGAATGATTCTTATCCATGACCAGGGTTGTCTGATGCTGCTGGAGTGTTTGCCACCAAAGTAAAGAGACAGACTCATAACCCTTCACAGGAGGAGGAGCACTTGGTCACAGTGAACAATAGCTGAGGGAGCTCCTGTCCAACCTTCTGTGGGCAACAGCAGGACTGGTGGAAACCTGTCACAGAGTTTTGTGCAGTATGTATGTGTCTGTGAAGTTGTCTCATTTCAGTGAGAACCAGGAGAATGTAAGTCAGTGTCACCTGTTAACAAGAGTGATATTCAACTGGCTTCTAAGATTCTATTTCTTTATAAACTGATCAGTATTTATTATGCAGCTATTATGTGTTCTGTACTGTGGTATGTTTTCCTGTCCCTACATCTGAGCAAAGCTCTTGCTCTTCCTTTTCACAACTGATGCCAATTCCTGGTACCCACTAAGGCCAGGCTGGTCCCCACAGAACCACCCTTCCTCTCAGAGTCCTGGGTCTGAAAGGACACTGGAACCTGATCACACCCAGTCCTACAGAGAAGCCTCTATTCTGCTAATAAAGGTGATCAGGTCTCCACAGTCAGTTATATTGTTTTTACCAGTGGGGATTTTTTTCCTTTTATGTAAATACATATTAAGTGTTGTAGTTTGTGCCCTTTGAACCCAGTTATTTATGCTCTGTCCTTAGGATGACTAATTGTATGACAGCTCTTCACTGGGTAGAGACCTTCTCCAGTCTGTTTAATCATGGTTCTCTTAAATTATTTTCAGAGGTCTTACTTTCTAATCTCTTCACAAGGCAAACCTGAGGCAAAATGTGCAAAACAAATTTGGTTTCACTCCATGCTTTTGAACTTCTTCCAGGCCCTTTTGCAGGCCCTCATCCAGACCCTCAATTCACACCCAGGCACAAGCAGGTCACTGTGCTGTCTCAAGCCAGAAATGCTATTTAGAGGGACAGCAGGGGAAAGGTTCTTTAAAAAAAAAAAAATAGGTCCTCCAAATCATGGCTCAGAAATGACTTACTGGACTTCCCTGGTGGCGCGGTGGTTAAGAATCCGCCTACCAATGCAGGGGACACGGGTTCGAGTCCTGGTCTGGGAAGATCCCACATGCCGCGGAGCAACTAAGCCCGTGCGCCACAACCACTGAGCCTGCGCCCTAGAGTCCGCAAGCCACAACTACTAAGCCCGCGCACCTAGAGCCCGTGCTCCACAACAAGAGAAACCACCATAATGAGAAGCCTGCGCACCGCAACGAAGAGTAGCACCAGCTCACCGCAACTAGAGAAAGCCTGCGCACAGCAACGAAGACCCAACACAGCCATAAATAAATAAATAAATAAATAAATAAATTTATTTAAAAAAAGAAAGAAATGACTTACTTAGTCATTCCTCTCCAAATTCACAAAAATGAGAAGCCCAGAAAAATACAGTTGAGGTCCAGTAATGCTGGCTATGGTCATTAAAAATGACCATGTTTTCTTTAAAAACAAAATGTAGGCCATAATAATGTATAAAAATAAAAGTTATCAACATACATTTAAATATCAGGATTATCCAAAAACCAAATTTTAATTGAAATCTCTGTGTATATAAACAAACCAAATCTAAGAGGTTTCTTTGATAATTCTGAAAATAAACCAATGTGCAAGAAATCAAAACAATACAATAATGCATAAAATTAATGAACAGTCCACAAAGAAAGCAGCACTATAGCATACAACAAGGATTTTAAAGATGAAACACTCCTGTCAGACAGAAACTCATTATTTAATCTGTTAATTACATCTGCAGTTGTATATAAAAATCTCTGGACGGGCTTCCCTGGTGGCGCAGTGGTTGGGAGTCTGCCTGCCGATGCAGGGGACACGGGTTTGTGCCCCAATCCAGGAAGATCCCACATGCCGTGGAGCAGCTGGGCCCGTGAGCCATGGCCGCTGAGCCTGCGCATATGGAGCCTGTGCTCCGCAATGGGAGAGGCCACAGCAGTGAGACGCCCGCATACAGCAAAAAAAAAAAAAAAAAAAAAAATCTCTGGACTTCTTTTCACCTAATGTGGGCCAGTTCTTTTTCAGCCTCATTTGCTAAAGGGATGTAAAAATAGCTGGTTTAGTTGTCCTGGGAATTTGGTATGTACTTGAGTATAGGAGAGTTTCAAGCTTTCCACTGAAGAGTGAATTGGCCTCTTCTACAGAGTACCAAGGACGCTTCAGGGAAGTGGAAACCCAGGCCTCTCCAGCCCTGTAGGGACTTGATGTTGAGATGGAACATCTTTGAAGCAATGTAGCTGCTGAGGCTTTATGAAGGGCAGGTTGACACCCACCAAGAATTTGGTAGAGAATATTAACTGGCTCAATTCTCCAAGACAGAGACTCCCAGGTCTACAAGATGCCAGCAGGATGTGGCTTCATGAGCTCTGGATAAACAGTTGATTCTTTTAGTTAGTTTAAGGCTTTGATAAAAGTGAAAATCCCTCCAAGAGAGTAGCACTTTGAGCTCACTCACTGTTCACAGTAGAGAGAGATACAACCTAATTCAAACAAAAGAACACAGAACTGAGGGGGTGGGCTGGTGGAGGCACACTTTTCTCACTCCACAACTGCCTAGAACTAAGCCTTTTTTTTGTCTTTTGTGAAATTAATTGAGAGGCCTATGCCTCCTACATCACGGGCTTTGGGAGGCAACCAGTTATGCAGACTACCTATGCCCCTTGACAAAGACAAAAAGAATGCCCCAAACTACTAGGGGAAACTAGACTTCTTTAGAATAGGGTCTCTGGTGGGGTCCTCAGAATGAACAGATCCAACTGTAAACTACAGGGACCTGATGGGTGGATGGGTAGGGTGTGGACTGACTTTGGATCTTAGGCCTTCTTATACCCCATCTCCAAAGCTCTGTTTGTGGTACACTATGTGCAGCTTTGATTAGTTGCCTGTTGGATACTGCTATGTTGCTAATACTGTGGTTTGTTTCTCCTTGCTGTGAATTTGATGGCTTGTCGAGGAATCTGTTTTCAGTACAATTTTTGGTTAAAGCATTTTGTCAGTATTCCTGGTCTCTGCTTTGCTCCTTTGGTGAATGTCTTTTGAGGGTGATGCTGATGTTTGGCTCTTTGTCATTGTGAAATCTGTACCTAATCTCTGGAGAGAAAAATCCCACTGTCTACTGTAAATACTGGAATCACAGCAAAGGATGTGGGGACTGGACTGCTTTTCTGTATCATACTAGCATTGTTCTAGATATTAAAGAAATTTAACCACACAGTAGTCCAACGCAAAGTGTTTAAATAAGAAAATGGTCTCGGGCTTCCCTGGTGGCACAGTGGTTAAGCATCTGCCTGCCAATGCAGGGGACACGGGTTTGAGCCCTGGTCCAGGAAGATCCCACGTGCCATGGAGCAACAAAGCCCGTGTGCCACAACTACTGAGCCTGTGCTCTAGAGCCTGCAAGCCACAACTACTGAGCCCATGTGCCACAACTACTGAAGCCTGCACGCCTAGAGCCCGTGCTCTTGCAACAAGAGAAGCCACCTCAATGAGAAGCCCACGCACCGCAACCAAGAGTAGCCCCCGCTCACCGCAACTAGAGAAAGGCTCCATGCGGCAACGAGGACCCAATGCAGCCAAAAATAAATAAATAAAATAAATTTGAAAAAAAAAAAGAAAGAAAATGGTCTCAGTGAGCTTGACAGATCCATCTGTGTTAGAGACTCCACACACATTCGCGTTGCCTGGCCTTTTAAGGGGGTAGGGGTTGATATACAATGTAGATACATGTCCCTCTTGCCACCTTTGTGATTTTCCCCTTTCCTCTCAGTTACCAAATGACCAAATTAAGATGAAATAATGATGACAAGATTCCTGTGACTAAAGTGATCCCATCACCCTCCAGGACGAGGGAGGTGAGGCAGACCTCAAACCAGGGTACATTAGCCAATACAGACCCTGCAACAAACCAGAACAGCAGCATTTCTTCTCCAACTGCTCAAAGAGCTGGTGCCCCAGTCATTTCATTCCCATTGTAAGTGATACTAATTCCCATCTCCCCCCACTCATATCACCAGTAAAGTTTGAAATTATATAATTCTTTCCAATAAGAGCCCCAGATTGAGAGTGAGAGGAGGAAGGGAAATACGTTTTTTAAGCATCCAGAAAGGAACCAGAAGAAAAATTATTTAAAACATACAACTTTTTTTGGGGGGGAGGATAATTTTAAACTTAGAAAAAAAGCTACAATAATAGTACAGAGAACTCTGATATCCTTCTCCCACATTCCCCAGTTGTTAACATTTTGCCACATTTGTGCTATGTGTGTGTGTACACATTTTTTTTTTCTCAACCATTTGGAGTAAGTTGCAGACATCACATCCGCTGACCTCTAAATACTCCAGTGGGTATTTCTTAAGAACAAGGAAATTATCTTATATTACCACAATACAAATACAAAATCAGGAAATTCAACATTGCAGTAATATTATTATGTGAAACGTAATTATGTAATACAGTCCATACTCAATTTTACCAGTTGTTCAAACAATGTTCATTATAAGAATTTATTTTCCAGTTAGGATCTAATCTAGGACCACACACTGCATTTAGTTGTCATGTCTCTTGGACTCTTTTAATTTGGAAGAGGTCTTCAGCTTTCCTTTGTCTTTTATGATATGGTCATTTCTTTAGAGTACATTCAATCCAGTTTTTAAAAAAGAATTTCCGGGGACTTCCCTTTTGCTCCAGTGGTAAAGAATCTGCCTTCCAATGCAGGGGATGCAGGTTCGATCCCTGGTTGGGGAGCTAGGTTCCCACATGCCGCAGGGCAGCTAAGCCCTCGCACCACAACTACTGAGCTCCCGTGCTGCAAACTACAGAGCCCACGTGCTCTGGAGCCCACATGCCGCAACTACAGAGCTCAAGCGCCCTTGAGCACGCACGCCACAACTAAAGAAGAGAAAAAAACCCGCACGCCACAACTAGAGAGAAGCCCGTGCGCCACAACAAAGATCCCGCATGCCGCAACTAAGACCTGACACAGCCCCCCCAAAATTAATTAATTAATTAATTAAAGGGTTCGTTTAAAAAAAAAAAGAATTTCCATCCGTTTGCGGTTGTCTGATGTTTCACATCAGATTCGGTTTAATTTGTTTGTTTTGATTTGGGCAGGAATGTCATGAATGTGATATTGTGTCCTCAGTGCATCACATTAGCAAGACATGATGTTTTATCCCAGTAGTGGTGACACTAACATGGATCACTTGGTTAAAGTGTACCTCCCATCCACCCCACCACGTTTCTCCACTATAAATTTACTATTTCTCCCTCTGCAACCAATAATTTTGAGAAAGAGATTTTAAGCCTCTATAAATGTCCTATGGGTCATCAGGTTTTCACTCAGTAATTGTAGCATCTCTTTATTATTCTCATCAAGTTATTCCTATGATGATTGCCAAGTGGTTGGCATTCCACTGTAAGGAAGACTTGTTCCCTCTTTATTATCTATTTATTTACTTATTTATTACTATTATAGACTAACAAACTCATAATAATTGGTTAAAACCCATTACTGTCATTATTTCAATGTTAAAATTGTCACAAATTTAAGCAGTAAGAGCCCCTTCAAGATGATTCCTGTGACCCTTTGACATAGTTCAAACATTTTTTGAGCACTCCCTTACTTTCTGGAACAAGAAGATATTCCAGGCTCATCTTCACTCTCCCCACCCCAACCCAAGAATCAGCCATTTCTTCAAGGAGCCCTGGTTTCATTAAATAGAGAATGGTACCTGACTCAGTTCTAGAATCAGGAGGGAAGGCAAAGCTTGTTTTTCTTCCATTAACATATTATCTCAAAGGTTTTGGGTACCTGAGGTTTCTACTAAAGACTCTAGGCTTTGGGGCAGTGATTTTCATATACCACAGTTAGTTTAGAGACTGGTTATCAGTAAGCAGTCACGCCAGGTGACCGTGGAACGCCATACACAGGATTTTCCCTTACCGTTTGTCCTGGGAGGAGCGAGGTGTGTCCTCGAGAAGATAAGGCGAATTCAGGCCTGCAAGGCCTCCAGGCGGCCTCTGCCTACCTGTCCAGGCCTTCTCCTCTCCCCTCTTCCAGAAGTGGTGCAGCTATATGGCTCTCTCAGTTCCTTCAGGGGCCGACCTCCCTCCCACCTCAGCTCACACTGAGAAGCCCCTCACTCTCATCCCTTCTCAGCCTCAGCCTAGTTTATTCCTATGTAGTCTTTCATCTTACCTCACAGGTCACTTTCTCAGCAAAGTGGTCCTGCATTGGCCCTCTACCCTCTCATCCAGATTCCCATGTTATGAGCTTTTATAGCACCCAGGACTTTTCCGTGGAGCACCTATCAAGGTTTTCATTACATATATTTATGTGTTTGGTTATTCATGTCTATTTCTCCCACTAAACTCTAAGCTCTGAAGCCAGAGTTCATGCTATTTTGCTCATCATTGTGTCCCCTCACCTAATAGCCTTTGGCACATTCAAGAGTATAGGTGGGGCTTCCCTGGTGGCACAGTGGTTGAGAGTCCACCTGCCGATGCAGGGGACACGGGTTCGTGCCCCGGTTACCAGCAGGTGAGCTTGGGAAAATTTTAACCTCTGTTTCCTCATCTGAAAAGTAAGAATATTAATAATTATGAACTTTCACTGAGCACTTATATGAATAAGGTTAGTATCAATATTAAGTGGGATAATACATGTAAAGTGTTCTAAACAGTTCTACTTATGAAGTAGGTATTTCCCCCATTTTACAGATGAACCTTTGATCCATTTTACTCATGATGAAACTGAGGCTCAGAAAGGTTTCTTTCCCAAGATCATACAATTAGTAAGTGACGGAGCCAGGACATGTATTCACCCAATTTCTCCCTTAACTTAGAAAGTTCCTTCTGACCCATTCATTCAAGATGGATATGGAGGCAACACAGCCAATTTTGCATTGACTGAGGGAAAAAGAGAAGGCTTTCAGCAGGTTGGAGATCATTTTGGGCAGTTCTGGATAAGTGCATAAGTTAGGACACTGGGTTCAAGTCATAGACACCTACTGGAACTAGCTTAAGTAAAACACATAAACACTATACTAGAGGATATACCAGTGCTCCGTGGAACGCAAGGGCAAGAACGCAGCGACCTCAGGAAAGGATTTGAACGAAGGTACAGCTCTCAGATTTCATCTTCCACTTCAGCTTGGAACCTGTTTTCTCCTTTTCTGTAGTGTACATGGTAGAATAAAGAGCCATGAGCATCTTGCAAGTTTATAGGTTGCAATCTACTCGTTTAGTCCCTGAGTTTTCATTTTAAATTCCCCAGGAACAGCCTTTGGCCTAACCTGGATGAGATGCCCATAAAAGCAGAGCCGCACAGCACAAATACGGTTGCTGGGACAACACCTTTGCACCCCCTTCTCAGGGGAGAACCAGTTACAGGGGTAAGCTGGGTGACAGCTCAAGAGATGTACATTAAAGGAAGGAAGGCTCTCAATGTCAGAGTTTAGATTTTCCTCTGCCCTTCCCCACTTTCCAGTTTTGTTAATATATCTCATTTTCTCCTCCATAAAGTATCGATCCTACCATTCCTCACATTCTGGGAATAAAATAATTTACTTTTGGGGATAGAAAGAAATTTGAGAGACCATCAGGTAGGTGCATATATAAACCTCCTAAGAGGTGACTTTTGACCAATTTTTTAACAACGCCAAGAAAAGTAAATCTCACGGTCACTGGCACCTCACAATTTTGTTTACTATGCCAAGAAATTCCTCTTCACAAGAAACTAATTCCTTCTGCTGTATTTAAGTCCATTTCCTTTCTCAGACTTCACAGAGTGGTACACAGCTCATCAGAATTTGCTTTAAAGGGATTATCAAGCCTTTGAAAAATCCCCTCGGCATTCTCTTTACCAAACTAAAAATTACAGCCACTTTAATCCTTCTTAAAGTATATCTAGTTAATATAGTCATGAGGTCAGTAGAATCATTTGTATAGAAAAGTATGAATATTAATCGCTGGCAGCTTTTCTCTAGACCTGCTCTGTATATCTTATTATAGAGGCTAAAACTGAACACAGTACTCTCCAAATCAGGATAAATGATAAGTAAGGGGCTAGGCTGGAGATGGTGGGGGAAGGGATTCAAGAGGCTTTCACTGAATCCCTGCACGAATTGCAGCTGAACCTCCATGGACTTGAAAGGTTGTCCAGCAGCTACTTGCTCCACCAGTCTCTGCCATACTCTCTTTGTGGGCCAGATTCCTTAGACTGTTGATTCTGCTTACCTGTGGCTCAGGATCAACATACCGCCTTCTCTGATACAGTACCACCCAACTGACTGGCTCAAGTCCCACCCTCAGTCCAACCAGCTGTGGATGGAAAGGCAGGTCCATCCAGGCCTGTGAAGAGACAAGTACAAAATGAAAATTTTCTTTCTTGTGTATAATGCACAAGATACCATGACAGCAATGACTGCAAGGAAGCTTTTCTTACATATCTTCTCATGGTCCCTTATGAATCACCTCGTAACACGTTTAGAATGATTCCATTTCTTAATCTTCGTGCCAAATTTTCATGATCACTTAATTCTGAAGATTTTCTAATTTTTTTTACTACAGTTATTTAGAAATATGCTTTAAAATATCCAAATATATGTAGTAGGAGCGGGATTACTTCTAGTGGGATTACTTTATATATACATATATACATATTTTCCATATGTATGTGGAAAATTTTGTTTCAACATTACCTAAGGAGGTACAGATACAAATCTTCAGTCATTACTAGTTCATGAAATTTTAGTGGAATTAAATGCCTTGTCAAAGTTTTCTATTGGAAATGCTGTGCCCAGATAGTTTTTATGGCTCTACCCATTCCTCCTGTTTACCACTTGACATTATTAATTTACTCCTCCCTCTTCTCAGGTTTGACCAGGCTGGCTCAATGCTATCAGACGGAAGCCGTTGTGAAAGGCTTCAATCCCCTATGCTCCCATGATAAAGCTGTGTTACTGTGGGAAAGGAGATAAGCTAATACATGGTGCTATTTGGGGTAGGAGGGATTTTTATCTAAAATAGCTATTTTAGTATTTCATCATCTTTTTTTCAGGAATATTAAAACAATGTTCATAATTTATAGGCAACATCTGAATTTTGCAAAACCTACCCTCAAGTTCTCCTAAATAATTATAAACACTTGTACCAACTGGATATTCTCATATACTTTTCAAATTAAAAAATAATTGACTCTGATGACAATAATCATACCTAAAATGCTAAAAGGAGAGCACAACTAGGTCCTGTCTCAACATACTCTTTGAACAACACTAAAGGACTGGGTCGCTAGCTTCTATTATGTTCCCTAAGGTTAGTGCTTAGCAGAATTTTGGTTGGGTTAAAATACAAAATGCATATGTAAACCACCCTAAAAGGTGAACTTTTTGTCCAACTTTTAAAGAACTGATTGTAACCATGCAAAAACATGACTAGATGTGACCTGGAAGGCAATTCTAAAAAATGAAAATAGTTGTTTTAGTTTTTTCTTTAGGATATTTAATTAAAATATTTTCAATAGATTTTTTTAGTTGAACACTAAAAAAAAAAACCCAAACTTTCTGAAAGTTTGAGTAACTACTTAAATGAAAAAGGTCTTCTTTATCACTGACCTCATCAGGACCTCGAAACTCTTCCAGCTACTGAAAAGTATGCTGAATGGTTGCTTCCTCTCTCTCATCAGAGGGAACATAAGAAAAAAAATGATAACAGACTTTACTACTCTGGGCATGTTAGGCAAAATGCCCATTTTTTTCAAAATGTTAACCAGACTCGAGATGAGTCCTGAGGTTTTGACTCCTAAAAAAATGCTTGGAAACTTGGGAGCTATGGGATCCATCCCAGGCACTCATGGCTTCCTGGCAAGAATGGGCCACAAAGATCTGTTTTGCACAAAGTTACTACTCAGGTTTAATTTAGCAGAACTGAAAAAATTTTAACCACAAAGCTTACATTTAAAAAGAGATACATGTAAACAGAATCTAAGAAATACCCTAAGGAAGAGCAAAACACTTTGTCTCCGAGAGAGGAATAGCAGAAAGAACCCAAGGAAGTTAAAAAAGTTGGCACCAATCATACAGTTCTCAAGGGTAGGAAATAATAGTATTGGGTTAAAATTATATTGGAATTTTGGATCTGAAAACGAATTTACAGGTCTAATCCAAATCCCTCAATTTATAGACGATGAAACTTGAGGCCCATTTATTCATTCAACAAACATTTATTATGTGCCTACATGCTCAATGCTGGAAATACAACAATGAACAAGACAAGACATGGTCCAAAGAAGGAATGTGACTTGCCCAAATTCACAAAGCAAGTTAGCAACTAAACGGGCTCTTTGCACTCAACTCCAAATTGTCTAATAATATACAATCTTTTCTGCACCTGAAAATACACTAAGCATTTGATGGAGCTGTGCAAAGATTTTCATATACAATTGATGTAATAACATTCTGTAATAAGGTATAAATATATATTATATTGAGTGTTAAAATCTACATAAAATAACAAGTTTTTTAACTAGCAAATGAAATGGTAATTTCCTTGGAAGTGCTAATTTCTAGCTTATTAGGTATTCCATGTGCGAATTTTGACAACCCAAATTTTGAAATTTTTGAATATGATTTCTGATTGTACAACTATGACTCTTACTATATTCTGGCTCCTTTGAATTCCAACTTTCATGCAATCTGTGTTCTAATATTTTAGTTATTTTCAGTAAATAACTATTTTAAAAGATTCTAACCATTAACCAGTTTACCCACCTTATTCATTCATAGCTTAACCAGCATGGTAACTTTAGTGTATGTAATATAATCAGAGATACAGCTTTTAAAATGTCCTGCACTGGAACTTATTTTTTCTTTTTTCTTTTTTGGCAGCGCCACACAGCATGCAGATTGTAGATTGTAGTTCCCCCACCAGGGATCGAACCTGTGCCCCCTGAAGTGGAAGCCCAGAGTCCTAACCACTGGACCGCAAGTGAATTCCCTTTTTTAAAAAAATATTTGGGGCTTCCCTGGTGGCGCAGAGGTTGAGAGTCCGCCTGCCGATGCAGGGGACGCGGGTTCGTGCCCCGGTCTGGGAGGATCCCACGTGCCGCGGAGCGGCTGGGCCCGTGAGCTATGGCCGCTGAGCCTGCGCGTCCGGAGCCTGTGCTCCGCAACGGGAAAGGCCACAACAGTGAGAGGCCCACATACCACAAAAAAAAAAAAAAAAAAAAAAAAAAAAATATTTGTTTTTGGCTGCATTCGGTCTTCGTTGCTGTGCATGGGCTTTCTCTAGTTGTGGCAAGAGGGGGCTACTCTTTGTTGTGGTGTGCAGGTTTCTCATTGCGGTGGCTTCTCTTGTTGCAGAGCATGGGCTCTAGGCGCACAGGCTTCAGTCGTTGTGGCACGTGGGCTCTAGAGCATAGGTTCAGTAGTTGTGGCGCATGGGCTTAGCTGCTCCGCGGCATGTGGGATCTTCCCGGACCAGGGATCGAACCGGTGTCCCCTGCGTTGGCAGGCAGATTCTTAACCACTGTGCCACCAGGGAAGTCCCGAATTCCCTTTCTTTGAACTCATTTCTTTAAAAGAAAACTCATGTACCTCATTTCAAAATGAAAAATGGCACCTATAATAGGATAATAAAAGGGAACGTTAAGAGTTTGGAACCAATCTTTTGTTGTTGTTGTTTTTTTTTTTTTTGCTGATTTAATAACCCTAAGAAAGCAACAGGGGAGTTCTCTAACATAGGAGAGGATAGGAGCCCTACTAGAAGCAATACTGCAGCCTCAGAGTTCTTTAATTAAAACAATCCAGGGCTTCCCTGGTTCAAGCCCTGGTCCAGGAAGATCCCACATGCTGCAGAGCAACTAAGCCTGTGCGCCACAACTACTGAGCCTGCGCTCTAGAGCCCGCGAGCCACAACTACTGAAGCCCACACGCCTAGAGCCCGTGCTCCACAACAAGAGAAGCCACCGCAATGAGAAGCCCGCGCACTGCAACGAAGAGTAGCCCCCGCTCACGGCAACTAGAGAAAGCCTGCGTGCAGCAACGAAGACACAACGCAGCCAATAAATAAATAAATAGATAGGCAGATAAATAAATAAATAAAATTTTAAAAGACTGCTAAAAAAAAAAAAACCCCAAAATCCAAAAGAAAAGGTGTTGTAACTTACTGAAATAAAAAGGTTTCGAGACACTCCTGATATTTGAGATATCCTGACTGGATATTTCAGCACCTCTGAGAATCAATAGTGGGGAAGATGAGGGGATTTATAAGCTACCTCTGCTATACTACCAACATTGCAATATGGAGCTCTAAGGTTGATTTTCCATCCTCAGACTCTACAAGGCTCTCCTACTGCTGCACTTCTTTCCCCTGGCCATTCACTCCATTATTATTTGTGCTTCCTCCCTACATAATAAGCTCTACAGAGGACAGGCACTGGATACTATCCATCTCTGTATCTTACCTTGAATCACAGCATATAGCTGATATTCAATAATTGGAAAATGAAACCAGAGATGGTAATCAGAATTTAAAAATTGGTAACACCTATCCTAATTCATATATCCACACTCTGAAACTAACTGTAATAATAAAAATTAAAACTACATCAGAAACATATGGTTCTACTTCAAATATCAGGGAATCTTAAATGGCAGGGCAGGACTAAGAATTCTGAAAGGTCTAGTTACACAAAAACCCACGGTGCATGCTGCTCTAAAAATATCAACCACTTCTTTTTAAACAGGAAAAATCAATTTCAAGCCTCAGATAATGAAAGATAGAAGAAAATTGTCAGAAATAAAGGAAACATTAAGTGAAAAAAAAATGACAAGATAATTTTATCTCTGGATTAAGACTTATTTTAATATACATAATGTATAGTACTTCATATAATTTATTAATGTCATTTTCTATAGGACACTGTAATTAATTCAGTGACATCAATATTGACCTCATACAGACAAAGGATGAAAGCTGGGTTTTCTTGTGTACCAAATACAAAACATGTGCTGAAGAGTTATCACATACAACAGTTATAAGAGATCAACTTTAAGGATGACTCAAGTTTACAGTAGTTGCTTCACACGGTTCTCCCTCAAGACTTGGATGTCACCCAGTGTTGCCATGTTTGTGCAAATGCCATCTCTGGCTTGCCTGACTACCTCCTTTTGCCAGCCCCACTTTTGCCTGTTTTACTGCTGCCACTGCTAGATTTGCCAGATGATTTTGAAGAGAAGAGTCTTGTCATGAACTCAGAAACATCAGGCAATTCATGATTGGAATTCAGCATATTCATTGACTGCTCCATCTCCTGTGGGAAGACAAAGCACAATGATATGAAAGGCACGCGTCATTTAACAACTAACACTTCCCTTAAGGAAGGAGGAGAGAAATAGAACAGGTAAAAGGTACTGGTTCTGAGCAATGATGTAATGTCATACCCAATAGCATTTCAGAAACCATGTTTCATGCCTCCTTTATATCACTAAGCATTTCAATCCTTAGTAAATGTCCGATAAGTGTTGCCTGGGGTTTGATTTGGCTTATGTTTTTATAAAGGGCATTTTCTCGGATAATGGACATATGTGATCATATTCCTGCCACCTTATTTTGTTTTCTGATCAGAATGCTTTCTTATTGTTTTAACAAGTGTTTTCTTAAACTCATGCTTTTTCTAGACGCATATAACCAGAATATCAATCTTTAACCACGTATCAAGGTAGCAGAAAAGTCTGGAAGGTAACTGTAATATTTCCAAGACTTGATTCCTAAGGGCCTTAGTAGTAAATCTATGAATACTGTATGACTTGGGTGACCTCAGTTACAGCATCTAAAGCAAGCAACATCAATGTTAAAATGTTACAAACAGTCACTGGCAGGACCTAAGGACACGGCACTTTTATTTTGAGGTTCTTGTCCTCCCCCTTACTGAGCCAACAATCTATAAAGTACTGTTCCATTTTTGACAATATTAATGTAATGTCTGCTTCGTTTGAATTATATGTGACATTCCAAAAGTGAACTTAAAATTGTATTAGTTCGGACATGAAAAAAAATAGCACATACTCTATTATCTATTGTTTAAAATTGAATTTTTTGTTCAATTATTAGCTTGGGCTTTCTCCCCAAATGTAGAATATATACATGAGTTTTCAGGCAGAAAGCACCTTTACAAATACAGCCAGGAAAAGAAACATTATGTTAACATGCCCTAGTAATCAAGAATTAAATGTTTATTTTAAATATAACAGGTCTTGAGTCCCCGCAAAAATATATCATCAACTCTATTTTTGAACCTGTTCAATTCTGAAGCTCCTGAATGAACAACTTTTTACACTGCTTACTATATGCAAAGCATTTTGCAAGAAATGAATTTTTAATCCAATGTGACTTCTAATGTTTCCTTCTACTGATACCACAGAGAGTTAACTGCCTTAACAGATACAAGGATATAGGATGTACACTTTCTGACCAACACTGAGGCAAAGATGCCAAAATTTAGCAATAAAACATTTTGAAACATCATAAAGCTTTCTTTTTTCATGAAGCTTTTTCTGCCATTCCAGCTTGGGATAAGTGTCTTACCTTCTACAGAACTTAATCACCTAGTACTTCAGCAAACATTTTTTATTTATGTATATCTTATTTTTCCATTTAAACCCACACGTGTGCACATACACACTCACACAATCCTCTGATGGCAAGAAGAGTGCTTTATAAATCCATTCTACTTCCTACATTTAACTGAACTACGAGCTTGTTGACAACAGGGATGACGTGTAATCCATTTTTGTATCCCCTGTATCCAGAACCTAAAAATTGATTAATAAATGTTTATTCAGTGATGAATAAAGTGTAAATACATATATATTAAATACAATAGAAAAACCTGGAATTCAGGAGATATTTGTTGATGGGTTTTGGGTGGAAGAATAGATAATTTTTTTTTTTTTTAATTCTGAAGATTTTATACGGAAGCAAGTATTTAAAAGAGACAAAGTGGTGGCACTAAAAATTTGAAGCATCTTACTTGGCAACTCCTCTCCCCTTTGCCAAACAGTATGATCTTCTGGTAGAGAGTTTGAAAACCAGTATTCTATTTTTCTCCCTTGGTCTATCCGAATTTCTTCTGTGTGTCTGAACACATAAACTAAATGTGTACTCTGAAGAGTTTTGTAAAGTAAAGATAGATTATAAGAAGCTACCATTTTGCAAATATTTGGATTAGGTATACCAGAATTATTATGCTTTTCAACTATTAAACAAGCGAGGTGCAAAGAAGCAAGTCCTAAGCAGAATGTTTTAACTATATGAAGAGACCCAGGCTTTTATCAGGCAGAACCAACTGAATTTATCTGGTCCAGTGGAAACAATTAATTAAATGTCAGGAACATAATACTGTATCAACACAACCTGTAGATGAATTTCGCTTGGTAATTAGGATAAAGCTGAACAAACCCAAGCCATTCAGCCACAATGGACAGACCAGGCATTAGAACATGGCTCAGTCATCTTACCCGCCTCATGTCAGGATCACTTGTGTTGACCACTTTGGGCAGAAGCACAAATATCAATAATGGAAGAACCATCATCATAACCTGTGAAAGAAAAAAATTCAGAAAATGTTTTTCCTACTTAACTGTAGAACAAAATCTGCACTTGACAACTAATGATGGAATTAAATATTGTAAACAGAATAAAACTAGCAGCCACCACTTCACTTCTACTGAACGAGTCCTGGTGACAGCAAGGTGCTCCTCAGTATCTGACTGTTGTCATATAAGAGTCTTACCTATAAGTGTGTGGACTTTATATAGACAGCTTGCTTCACATCTGTGCTACCTATCATTTTGCAGAGTTTAGAGTTTTACCTAACACAAATAGTTTGCAAACTGAACTATTCATTCACTTTCTTCAGTCTGCAGTCTGGCATTGAGATTGGTGATCCTAATGGCCAGTTGGATCCACAAGTCTTTCCAGATGACTTGTGGTTCTTAGAGAAAACACCACATCCCCCCTCGAATGTACAATATACCACTAGGCAACTACTATAGCAGACAAGTTTTAAAAAATGACCTAGGAGCTTCTACCACTGCATATGTTCCCATGGGATTTCAGAAATGAGAACATGGAAGATATTTCTCAATTAGCTTTGGAGTCTCATCGCTAACTTCGCCTATCCACTCTACCCTCCTGCCTCTTTATGCCTAACTGCAGATTCCAGGTACTAATTTATTCCTCTCAAAGGATGTACAGCCTGAAACATCCCTATTTGTGTTCTAAATAGCTATCAGCAAGAAATATGATCAACATCTAGATAATTCTAAGGTAATAATTCAACTTTCAAAAACAGCAAAGAAAAAAAAGTCAAGCTGTTTCTAAATATGCTATTAGTATTTTATATTAGTGGATACCATAAAATCGTTTCATGAAAATACCAAGTACTTAAATTACTACAGAATAACTTCTCTGTTCATAACACATTAAAAAAAAAGACTTTGTAAAAACCTTACTTGTGCCATCAAGAGGGTAAATTTATTAAATGACAGCACATTCATCAATGGACTAACATTCAGGTAGTATGAAGGATGAGATAGCTAGCTCCATGTGTGACTTACAACATAGGCTTATTCTATTTGAATTTCAAACATAAGTACTTATCTAATTTCTGCTGCACATTTCAATGTCAAATCTACTGTGCCATTCTCACTACTATCTTTTTCATTATGTATTCCCAAAGCTACTATTTTCATGAAATTCATGAACTGTTCACAGTAATCCTTTGATCCAACAATCTAACTCTAGCTTTCCTTTCACAGGGGTTAGAATTTTTCAACTGCCTGGAAGCAAATTACAGATTAGTAAAGATACTTTATTGTAGCCTGATACATACCATTGGGTTCATCAGAAAGTCTGTCCAGCCCCAAGATTCCCTTTTAATAAAGTAAGAAGGTGGGCCTGAAGATTTCATTTGGAGAGGATAGGGCAGTCTGACCACTTCTGATGTTTTGATGTAATTCACATATCTCGCTCTGATAAAGCAACATGAAAAAAGCATCAGTAATCCTATTAAAAGCATTACTAGTTAAAAGAAATGCTTATAATATATTAGCAATGCCTTATAATTACCTTTAGCTTTTTCCAAAATGCTTTGGCATCTAAACTTTTGATCTTGAAAATCTGATCAAAGTAGCTTTATCTGTATGTCTAGAAGACTTAGCAAAATGTAGAGGGAGAACACTAGATTTGGAATCAAGAGACCCAGTTTCTAGCTATAGCTCTGTTATTACCTAGGCTTGTAGTCTTAAGTTCTTAACTTTTCTGGTTATATCAGAAGTTCTCCTGGAATTCTTCTAGCTCTAAAGCTCTTTGATTCTATTTAATAATAAATTTATTTTGTTATAAATATACAAAAATGCTGGAATTTTTTTGATTGTCTGAAACATGCATTGTTGAGTACACCTAATTTTAAAGGGTATTTTGCAAGAAAAACTTAATGATTTAAGAAAGTCCTACAATAGTGCCACAGGTAACATTACATTTTTACCAGACATGCCAGTAATTTTAATCACCCATGTTCAGACATATTCCAGTTTACTTTTTGAAAATTGCCTCCCCTATTTTTTCTATCATTTCCTTCTGGAACTTCTATTAGACACATGTTAGACCTTTTCATTCTTTACTCCACATCTTGTTAAATTCTCACTTGCACAGTGTCCTTTCCGTTATCTGTATTGCTTTCTGGGTAATTTTTCTTTTTTTTTTTTTGCTGTATGTGGGCCTCTCACTGTTGTGGCCTCTCCCGTTGTGGAGCACAGGCTCCGGACGCACAGGCTCAGCGGCCATGGCTCACGGGCCCAGCCGCTCCGCGGCATGTGGTATCTTCCCGGACTGGGGCACGAACCCGTGTCCCCTGCATCGGCAGGCGGACTCTCAACCACTGCGCCACCAGGGAAGCCCAATTTTTCTGATCTGTCTTCCAGCTCATCAAACCTCTGTTCAGTTGCTTAGTACATCCACTGAGTTTTGTATTCCAAAGCATAGCATATACTGAGTGTAAAAGTTCAATTTTATTCTTTTTTCAAATATCTATGGCTTATTTTGGTATTATGGTAAAAGCATTTCTTTTATTTGTTTAAAGCATTTTAAATATACTTGAAACAATTTTGTAGCCTATATCCAATAAGCCTACTATCTAGAGTTCTCAGAGGTCTGATTCATCTGCTGACTCCATGTACATTGTTTTCTTGGGTATTTTATAAGTTAAGTAGACTTTATTTTTGCATGGGACTGGACAGAGAGTTATGCATTTGTCTCTGCCAGGAGTGGGGGATTATGACCAGGGGCCATCTTATTAATTGTTCAGATTGGAAGTTTCTGGATCATGCAAGAATAAATTCATACCCAAATTTCAATGAGGGTGTGACTATCAATTTTCAGGATAGATTTTTCCCTCCAAAAGCCAGGGCCAGGTTGGGAATCTGATCTTTTGGATTTCAGGCCAAGGGTCAAAGGGGGAACCAAGTCTTAGATCTAATTCTGACTCCAAGCATGCCCAAGGCTCGCCTCCCACCTACACACTGCTAATAAAATCCAAGGCTTTTGGTGAGAGAATAACAAAACCCCCAGGTAGGAAAGTAGCCTACAGTTTATCCTCTGAGGATTTCCCTTACTTTTTTGGGAGCTATACATTTAAAAGGAAATGTTTATCATGCTTTACCCAGCATTTCTAAAATTTTTCATTCTGACAAAATGTCAGAAATATGTCTCACATATATTTGAAACTAACTTATGCATGCTTACAAAATATTGGTCAAGAATATTAGTATCTTATATGGATCCCTCTTTGTTCTCTACTCTGTCCTCCCCAATTATTAAAATGATAAGGGCCTTGATTTTTACCTATGCTTCAGGCATGCAATCATCAGGAATGGATCTGAGAACATGAATCCAACTGCTGCAACCAGTCCTTAAATACTAAAGCAGGAAGTACTCTTTACCCAAAGTGAAAAAGCAAATAAAACTTTGTATTTAGAAAAATATTTCTAATTGCTTAGACTACTTTACTCAAAATTCAAAGTAAAAAGAATAAATAAAAATAAATTATAATTTTTAATCTACAAGTATCCCCCTTTAACAACTTTCACTCCCTCCAGTATTCAGTTTTGTTTTGTTTTTTTGGGGGGCCAAGCCAAACGGCTTGTGGGATCTTAGTTCCCCAACCAGGGATTGAACCCGGGCCCACAGCAATGAAAGTGCAGAGTCCTAACCACTGTACCCCAGGGAACTCCCAGTATATTCAGTACTTTAAAAAACTTTTAAACCCATATAAAGTTCATATGGTAAATCTACAAACCACCCCCATCTCCAAGCTTGCAATTCTAAAATACATAAAAAGTCATGATAAGCCCTTTACAGTTTAGATTTTAACATACTAGAGTTTTATACATATATTTAAAAAAACTTTTATGCCTCTAAAAAGACATGAGAAAGTCAATAGCTAATGTGGTTCAGTTACTTTGAAACAATCCATTTATTACATCAAAAATATTTATAAACATATTTGCAAGGGATTACCTCTAATTCATGTTCCACCTTGCTCTCAATAGCCAATAGCAAGAAATATTAGCATTTGGACAAAGTAGAATATTCTAAGACAATTTAATTTCAAAAATAGAGGGGAAAGTAGTTTGTTTCTAAAGAACGTGTTTTTAGGAGCATCACAGTATTGGTTTTGTAATAATACCAAGAATTTAAATTACCACAGAATAACTATCTCTGTTCACTACACATCCTAAAAGAGGAAAAAGAACACTCTATCAACAGGAGCTGACTTCACTGGACTAATATGCAGCTGATATTAAAGGATGATGCAGCTCAATATATGACTCACTATTTTAATTATAGCATATTTACACATTACACTTTAAAAACTTTCAATGACCAAAAAAAAAAAACAAAAGAAGAGGGAAAGCATTTTAGGAGTAAACACTAACTCAAATATAAATATTACAGTACTAACCGAACATCTCTCTTATGTCAGCTCAATTTGGGGTCTCTACAAATCAACCTAAATACGCTAGGCACATAACGAAAAGGTCAGTAGTAAAATACAGCTCCTCTAACCCCCAAATTATTTTTGCCTTTGCATGACCTCTTTTTTATTACTGCAACATGAAGTAATTCTTTGATAGTTCAAACAAAGAAGAGACATTACCATTTAAAATTGTTTGGTATTTGTCAATTACACCTCAATAAAGCAAGCAAGCAAGCAAGAAAACTGCTTCCTATACTTCCTGGTCAGATTAGACTAAAGAGAGCACTATTGGCATGAGACTAATAACAAATAAATAAATTGGGGTTATAAGAGCATAATGCTGAATCTGAACACTGTGGACATCTACACAACTGATTCTAACTTCAAATGGGTTTGTGGTATTCCAGGATCAGAGCCTGAATTAGTCCAAAATTCTTTTCACCTCGACTTCAAAGCATGTGTTCATCTACTTAGAACTTGTGAAACTTTCCTAGTCTTCTAGCCTCTAATATTGTACTTTTCTTTTTTTTATTACGATCCTCACTTTGAAGTAAACTCCATGATGTAATCTACCGTTTTCCAAAGAAATACTAAATTTCCATTGCACACTAAATGTTCCAGACAGGAAGAACTATAGAAATTTCTAGATCAACATACTATCAAATAGATACTAAAAGGTATTATCAAAATATCCCAATGACGAGTATTTTCAACTTAGAAAAGTTAAATTATTTCTGACTTTAATAATCACATTTCAATTAAAACTTTCACAGTGCTTTTGCTCCTATAGTAAGTAACCTTACCTCTTCTCTGTATAATCATATTAGGAGTTTAAAAATAAATATTAAGCCAGAGCAGGAGAAAGTTCAACTGTACAATATTATCAATGCTCAGATTAGAACAATATAAGGATGTTTTAAATATTTTAAGGAATACCTGTAGTTTAAATAGGAAACTTTCCAACCTTAACTATAAATTCTAAAAGGAATATATATAGTGAGGTATTCAGTAGCCTAGCCTTTGGTAAAAATTAAATCAGTTGTTCTCACCTCATTTTGCCTTTTGAAGTGATATCTACTCGGACAGGATCAAACCTGTAAGCTGGAGAAATAACTTCCACTACATAAGATCCAGAAGGTATATCATGAACCACAAAACTCCCATCTGTCCTGGAACAATGAAATTATCATATTTAGTCACTTCTGATCAATAGCTTATTCTTTTCTTATGTTTTAAACCATCTGTTAACTCCCAAACCAACACCTCCCAAAATGACAGAGTAATTAGCAAAAAAACCCCCAAACTGGCAAGAGTTGTCCCACATTTCAGCTTCCATAATTAACACTGCATGAGTTCTGAAAACGCCTCAGACCATTCCACAGAGACATAGAAAGTACTTCTATTCCTTCTGTGAAATAGAGATGACAGGTGACAGGAGCACAGGTCCAATTCTAAAGCCATGTCTTCATTCAAGGGAATGAATAATATATGTCATTCGTACAAGATTAGGTGTCCAATTTTGCAGATCCCCTCCAGCAATTTCTTAATTAAAAATGGCCTTTTTTCCTAGTTTTAATTTGTATTTTGTTTTCTTTCCTTTTTTTCTTTTATACGGAAAAGGTAATTAAGTAGTTTGTTCCACTTGTTACAAATAGTTCCCATCTACCTTGGTTACTTCTTTTTGGGTATGTAGAAGTTTAAAATGTTTATGTAGTTAAAACCGCCCACATTTTCCTTACTGCTTTCTTCTAAACTTCTAGACTTAGAAAACCACCCCATCAAGAACTGATAATTTCATGTTCACAGACCAAAATTAATTTGTTTTGCTAATGAGAAACTGCCATTCTGAGGAAAAAGAAGTTTCTGTTTCAAGAGAACAAATGGTTCTAAAGGGACTGACTTTATCAGAGAATTGCCAGTCTCACAATAATGTTAAAATAATGCTCCTTAAATCATTAGGCTCTTTCACAGTTAAAGGAATAGTTGATTCTGTCACATCCACAATGTTTACTAAAAAGTAAGAGAAAAAAGTTCCTTACTACTTCAAAGTACACGCTAAACTGAAACAGAATCGAAGTGCAAACATCAAGTTAACTTACTCCTGAGCTGGATGTCTTCTATTTGCCCTTCAGGTCATTCTCCACCCTTCTCTCCCCACAGCAGGAAGGGAAGAAAATGGGCTTAGTATACTTTTCCCCCCCAGCTCTCTCCGTGAGAGGCCCCTAACTGGCTTTGTCAAGGGACACAGCTCCTTTCAAGGCAGTTCTTTCCTCTTTTCTAGGTTCCAGTAACCTTTACTTCCTCGCCTCCCTTCAGGCTTAGAGGTGACAATAGCCTTGAGGTTGTAAACTCTGGAGTACTGCATAATCTGGTTGTTTCCCTACACCATGACTACCCTGGTTAATCCTTTCGTTAAACTTTCCTTGAATTATTCTAATTATTCAGTTTCTTGATGGGACCCTAACTTAATGAATTTCAAAACATTTTCCTAGGTCCAGAAGAAAGAGAATTAAGTTAATTCCAGCACAACACAAATAACAGCAGAGCTAATGGCGGAAAGAAAAAGCAAATATATTTTTCCTCCTAAGGTAAATATTTTGCTTTAAAAGATAACATAGACATTGTATAATGAAATTTTAACACTTGGCTTTTAAAATGTACTCTACAATACAATGACCTTGTTGGACCCTGACGTGAAAGAACAATCACATAAAACTATTTCTAAGATAAGTGGGAAAACATAAAAATGGACTGGGTATTAGATGATATTATGGCATTATCATTTCTTTTGTCAAATCGATAATGGTACTGTGGGGTTTTTTTTAAAGTCCTTATCTTTCAGAGATACATAGTAGTGTTTTTACAAGTGAAATTATATTATGTTTAAGATCATCATATTTAAATATTCCAGAAAGAAATTAATGAGGTGCAGAGGATATATAAAATCAAACAGTAAATTGTCATGGGTTCCTAAGCTATTCTGTTTATTTTAGTGTATGTCTGTAATTTTCCATAAGAAAAAGTTCAAAAAATTATAGTACATAATCTTACGTATAGTACATAATGCATAGCACATAATTTCAAAAAACTGAAAACTACCTAAATGCCCCCAAACAGAGGACTAGATAAATAATGGTTTACATACACAGTGATGAGAGCAAGAAGTGGCATGGGAGTCCTCAGTTGAAACTCCCCTGATCTCCATTTAGCCAAGTCCCAAGCCACCTCCAATAAGCATAAACATAGTCAAAATTGCATGTTACTTATGCATAACAGGTACAAGACAAATTACCTATCCCTCTTCCAAAAAGGTTGCCACCATAAGCTCTTTATATTAATTCTCAATTAACCTTTCTACATACAAATGAAAAGAACATGAAATGGTATCAGAAGCTGCTCACAAAATATTAAATGAAAAAAAGCAGGTTACAAAGCACTGTATATTGTATATTACTATTAAAAACGTAGGTCATATGATTCCAAAGAGATACAATAAAATGTTAAGGCTTGTTATCTCTACTTTGTTTATATTTTCTTCAATAAACATATCACATATATATTATTTTCAAATAAAAATAATAAATGTTTATTTTAAAAAACTGTATACTGCAGAAGAAAAAAGAGAGGTCAAATGGTTAATTATGGCTAATTTTCTAAAGCTTAATGAGAGTTTTATTATTAAAAGTTCATTTATTAGGGTAAAACTTAAAGAATGCCCTAATGCCAGATTTGTAATAACACACAGCACTTTAAAAATGACTGTAAGCTTGTCACTATTTATTAATCTGAGGTTGAAATTCTCATTCAAAGGCACCTGGATACTCTGAATATTTCCAAAACAGATTTAGAATTAAATGTCCACACTTAAATTGTCTGGTTTTCAGATACCACTTGCTGGTATACAAACCTACCAGAGAAACGCTTCCTTTACCAAATGAATTTTCAGTTCAAAGTTTCACTTTCCAAGCAGCAATTGAAACATTTAAAACATTATACTTGTGCCTAGACATCTGAAAAGCAGGCTGCTGCAGAACTGGACTTCTAATCAATCTACCACGTCTTTTAATATAGGCTCAAATCCTATTTCTACTAACAGCTAGAAAGGACAGAAGGGAGTAAGCAAGCACTGTGGAGTCTCACATAAATGACAATAGTGATGTCGCAAATCCCTCGATGAATTCAAGTGTAAAAAAGAACAAAATCCCACCTCCAGGCAAAAAAAGGTGCTTTGATTAGGGACTTCAGGGTCCATTAATTTTAGAAGCAGTAACATTAGCCTCCCAGTCTGTGTCATCACTAGAAGCCCTGTGGGCTTTGAGAATTCCCACTTGCTTAGTACCTTTCTACACAACATGAAGCTACCAAAAGACTGAAATGAATGCAAAAAGGGGCCAGATTCCAGGGAAACCAGATGAGATGCAAAAGAAAGAATTCAGCAAAAGACAAATAAGGGGTCCATTTGTGCCCAGGGCCCAGGAGCGGTCGTCCCCATCCAGGGCCAAAATGGAGTTGAAGATAACCGACTCCACTGCTCCGGGCCTGGGACGAGCGCCAGCCATCCTCATTTCTGAGGTACGGGACCGGGAAGGGGAAAGCGTCGACTGCCTCGCAAGGTTCACCCTCGGACAGCGACGTCATCAGGTCTTGACACTCAGCTCCCCTATGGGGAATTCCCTTCCGGCTCCCAACCCAACCGCTTTCGCGATGCCCTCAGGATGCTCACTTAAGAAAGCCAACGTGCTCTTCTCCATCTACCAGCACTCGGGCCGCCGAGATCCAGTCCTGGGGCTTCACACCAGGAACAACCGCACGCCCCTCAATCTTGAAGCGATCTCCGATACTGACCCCACTCCCTCCTGACCCCTCGGAGGTAGCCCCAGACACCTCCGAGCTCTGGGCATCCCCTGAGAGCATCAGCAGAAGGAAGAAAAAGAAGCCCCACACAGCAGCCGCCATGACTGCAGCTCTCGGCGCTTAGGCTGGGAGCCCCGGAAGCCCTCCCCGTCTCTCGCCGTCGCCGTCTCCGCAGGCTGATGTCGTCATCCCTGCGCGCCGGGTTCGGGCACCAGCTGTGGGCTCAAACCCGAGCGCAGGAGTCTTAGCTAATCCACTTGCGAGGCGGAAGTGTTGCGGCGACCTCCGGGCGCTCTGGGTTGGAGTGCGGTGTGAAGAGCGCCGCTTAAGGGGGCCGCTCACAAAGTGAAAGTGAGGTGTGTTGCTGTGGCCGCCGGGGGTGCTGAGGACCTCACGCGAGTGAAAGATGATTAAAACCGAGAGGAACGGGGATCTTAAGTAGCGTTTGCAAATGAGGCTCCGACTTAGGTAGAAACAAGTCCAGAAGGGAGCGTTTAAAAAGCTTCTAGAGGGCTTCCCTGGTGTCGCAGTGGTTGAGAGTCCGCCTGCCGATGCAGGGGACATGGGTTCGTGCCCCGGTCCGGGAAGATCCCACATGCCGCGGAGCGGCTGGGTCCGTGAGGCAGCTGAGCCTGCGCATCCGGAGCCTGTGCTCCGCAACGGGAGAAGCCACAACAGTGAGAGGCCCGCGTACCGCAAAAAAAAAAAAAAAAAAAAAAAAAAGCTTCTAGATTCCCCAAGACGTATAAGATGAAAAGGCTCCCGCTTGTGTATTTGAAGGAGATACCACCTCTGCATAGAAAAATAGCTGGAAAAATACGTAAACTGTTTACTAAGGGCTGCGTCTGGTGAAAAGGGAAAGAGAGGACATTTATCTGCATTTATTTATCTACAATCCACCATTCGTCCAGTTTTGAATGCTTTACCGTGATAACAGATGAGTGGGGGGAACCTGCCAATTTGATCATGAGGGCTAAGCCAAGATTTCAGAGATCATCTGCTCCAATCCTTAAATTTCTTGATGATAGAAAGGAAAGTGGCTTGCCCAGGGTTTCTGTTGGCCTTAGACATTGCCACTCTTAGAGTTAGCCTCCCAGAGAGGAGTAACCAAAAATTGAAAAAAGATACAAGAGCCTAGGACTCTGAACCCCTGGCGTGGGATAGTGACGCAGCCCTCGGGGACCACCCCATACTCTCTTCTGAGCGTCGGCATCTGCTGCTTAGGGGTACTTTCCCCGAGTCTTCTGAAGATGGCCATTTCTTCACATTTAACCTTTGGAAGGAGCAGGCATGCTCTAAAAAGATCATGTGCTACAACCCTCCCCATCAACACCAACCGTCAAAACTATGCTAAATTATAAAGTTAAATTTTACTTTTCTAAAATGATACAAATATACAGAAATAGAAATAGCTTCATCCCAAATTTTTCTCATTTTCTTTCACATATTTTTGGTGACACTGCTTTGCTGGTGTCTAAGGCACATGTTCAGTTTGACTAACAGGTCATCAGTGTTGGTCTTAATACTCCAGGTAGAAGCTGGGAAGTTTACTTTTTCTGTGGGGCAAATGGTGGGAGAGGACCAGCAGCACACAGCAACTGAACCCTCTGTATCCCCATTTCTGCCTTTCTCTTTCTGCCCCTACCTTATAGTCATTCTAATACAAAAGTATCCACTGATTTGACCCCTCGATTTCCAGGCTTATACCTCCCCAGAGGCGTTAGATGGAGAAGCCTAAGTAATGTTTTCAGGTGGTGTGAAATTCTGTTATCTCTCGTGTTTTCCAGGTAAACCACAGGAATTGCATAGATATTCAACTCCAAATTATACAAGAGTTATTCCATAAAGTAGCCCTTGGACTCGTGCCTTATGAAAGAAACTATAATTATAATGAAATATTTTAGAAAGATTTTGTACTGGACTTGCTCTGTTTGCCCAGTCAAATTCACTTTCTACCCTTCACTCTGCTTTGTGCCCTGGAAGGCTGGACCTTGAAGGATTGCAAAAGCTTGGTTCCTTTGCCCTCTGAGTGCTTCCAGTTGGGTTCAGCCAATAGGAAGTATGAGTAGGACATCCCTTTTAGTTTCCCTTACCAATGCCCATACTTCCAAGAAAGTTTAATGAAGGGATAATTTACAATCACCATTTAAGTCTTCCGTCTATTTCCTCAAAGGTCCTGACCCATGTGGGTTTCAGGCAGACCTAGTTATCTTAATTATGGAAAATATTGTTAAAGTGAGAGGTGATCAGTTTATCATTCAGGATTTTTGCTTTCTCTCTCTTCCTTTTTTGCTCCCTGGTTCTTGGCTTCTTCATATCATGGCCACAAGGGGGTGAGCAAGGATAGGGACAAAGACAACACTCAAAAAACCACACAAGGAATTTTTATAAATGTTGGATTACACCAACAGAGATTGACTCTGGGTTTTACAGGTAATCTTTCTTTTCTTTTTCAAAGAGTTATGTGTCTGATTTTTTGAAATATTTTTATAATTATAAATATATAAATTATTAAAATATAAAGCTATTTTTAAAAATAAAAGAAGCTAAAATTGCTAAATTATATATATGTAATAGAATTTACTTTGAACTCTTAAAATTTGAATCAGCCAAAAAACAGTTGCCATTCTTATCTAGAGTTTTGATGATCACTTAAAGTGGCATCTTTGGTGATGATTTTGATCTTTTTTCCCCATCTCAGTATTCTGCTTGTCAGCATCTCTCAGTGTCATGGTGCTTTTCAAACTATTCTTCACACTTTGGCTGTCATAGCAGGTTATAAGGTGTGACTACAAAGTAATGTGGATCATACCCTTAGCTGCTTTGCTTATATTTAAGTCAGGGGGTTTATTTTTAAAAATAGAGTAATACTACCTGAATGCTTGGGAAACTTTAGCTGTGCTAATCCCCAAATACCCTGCTACTTACTTTAAGTGATTTTTGCCCTTTGAGTTTTCAAACCTCATTTACTTCAAGTAGATTAGCTAATCTTTTTCACTCAAGTAAACTGGAGCCAACCAAGTCTCTTGATATTTAAAAATGTCTATCATCCACTAGGACCCGAGGTTTCGCTTTCTCAAGTTCCCTATGGAAGCCTTCTGAAATGGACTTAGATGGAGTTCAAGAGGCATCTAACTTGCCTTAATGTCCTACAAAAATAGATAACAATGGAAAGATTTCACTTTTCTTGTTTTACCCTAAATTCTCATCCCTTCCACCAAATTCTGTGAAAAAAATAAGTAAAATAAAGTAGGGAAGTGTGAAGATACGCTAAACAACTTATAAACGTGAGGAGAAAACAGTCATCTTTGATATTAAGCAAAGGCAAAGAGGCAAAAATTTAAACATCCTGTGATGTTCTAGCAAAAGTGTTTTGTCAATGCTAAAATATACATACTGCTAGTTAGTGTATTTGAACAATAGTGAAAAAGAAGCCAAAGTGTTAGAATAAAGGTGTTATGTAACACTTACTACCCTCTGTGCTTTTGGGTTCTTCAGGCCTGGTAGACCCACTTCCCACTGGCTTGTGGCTGCAGTGTAGGAATGTTCAATGCACCACAGGAACCAAGGCTAAGGGATTGGCTCCAAGACCAGTCACGGTACCTGAGAAGTAACGGTAGTTGACCTCTAGGCTCCAACAAGTCATCCCAAAGTCCTCCTCGTGCCTCCTCTGTGTGGTCTGCCTCACATGCCAGCCCTTACAAAACAGTAGCCCTCTATTTACATCTGTGCATAATAAGCCTGAAAGTTGGATGGTCTTCATGCCTTGATTTGAGTCTAACTGCCTTTTAAAAAAATAATTGTGGTAAAATACAAATAATCTAAAAGTTACCATCTTAACCATTTTTTTAAAATAAATTTATTTATTTATTTTTGGCTGCATTGGGTCTTCGTTGCAGTGCACGGGCTTCTCATTGCAGTGGCTTCTCTTGTTGCGGCTCTAGGCGCATGGGCTTCAGTAGTTGTGGCACGTGGGCTTCTCATTGCAGTGGCCTCTCTTGCTGCAGCTCTAGGCGCGCAGGCTTCAGTAGCTGTGGCACGTGGGCTCAGTAGTTGTGGCTCGCGGGCTCTAAAGCACCGGCTCAGTAGTTGTGGTGCATGGGCTTAGTTGCTCCGCGGCATGTGGGATCTTCCCGGACCAGGGCTCGAACCCATGTCCCCTGCATTGGCAGGCGGATTCTTAACCACTTCACCACCTTAGAAGTCCATCTTAACCATTTTTAAGTGTACAGTTCAGTAGTGTTAAGTGTATTATTTACAGTATTGTGCAACCAGTCTCCAGAACTTTTTGAACATGCAAAACTGAAACTCTATACCCATCAAATAATTCCCCATTTCCTCCAGGCCCAAGCCTCGGGAACCACCATTCTACCTTCAGTTTCTATAATTTGACTACTCTAGATAGCTCACGTAAGTGAAATCATACAGTATGTGTCTTTTGTGACTGGCTTATTTTACATAGTATAATGTCCTCAAGGTTCATCCTTATTGTAGTATGTCATAATTTTCTTCCTTTTTAAGACTGAATAATATTCCATTGTATTTATATACTACATTTCTTTTTAATCCAACTGTTGATGGACTTTTGGATTGCTTCCACCTTTTGGCTATTGTGAATAGTGGTGCCATGAACCTGGGTGTACAAATATGTATTCAAGTCCCTGCTTTCACTTCTTCTGAGTACATACCCAGAAGTAGGATTGCTTGATTATATGGTAATTATACGTTTAATTTTTTGAGTAAGCACAATACTGTTTTCCCTCGCAGCTGCATCATTTTACATTCCCATTAGCAATGCACAAAAGTTCCAGTTTTTCTGCATCCTCCACAACACTTATTTTCTGTTTTGTTGTTGTTGTTTTAAATAGCCATCCAAGTGGATGAAAAGCAGTATCTCACTGTGGTTTTGACTTGACTAGTGCTATGGTCTGAATGTTAATGTCACCTCAAAATTCATATGCTGAAATCCTAACTCCCAAAGGTGATGGTATTAGGAGATGGGGCCTTTGGGAGGTGATCTGGCCATGAGGATAGAGCCATCATGAATGGGATTAGTGTACTTATAACAGACACCCCACAGAGATCTCTAACCCTTCCCCCCATGTGAAGACTCAGTGAGAAGATGGCCAATCTATGAACCAGGAAGCAGGACTGCCTCAGAGCAAGACCATGCTGGTGCCTTGATCTTGGACTAACCAATCTCCAGAACTGTGAGAAATAAATTTCTGTTGTTTATAAGCTACCCAGTCTGTGCAACTTTGTTATAGCGGGGCTAAGACAACTAGTGATGTTGAGTATCTTTTCAAGGGCTTATTAGCCATCTGCATATCTTCTCTGGAGAAAAGTTTTTTCAAATCCCTTGCCCATTTTTCAAGAGACTTGTTCTTTTGTTGTTGAGTTGTAGGAGTTCTTCATATAACTGGATATTAACTCCTTATCAGATATATGACTTACAAATATTTTCTCCCATTCCATGAGTTGCCTTTTCATTCTGTTGATAGTGTCCTTTGATGTATTACAAAAGATTTTAATTTAGATGTGGTCCAATTTGTTTATTTTTACTTTTGTTTGGTGTTATCTCTAAGAAACCGTTGCCTAATCCAATGTCATGAAGCTTTTCCCTTGTGTTTTCTTCTAAGAGTTTTATAGTTTTATTACTGTCTTTTTTGACCATCTTCCACATTTTTTGGATGATCTCTCTGCTTCTTGTAAAATCTAAACTACTCATTTTTGATGGGTAGAGCTGTTGATTAAGGATTTTTTTTTAAACTCAATTGTATTACTTTTGGAGAGGTCCTCCCTATTAGAATGCAGAATATTTCCTAGGTACAGAGTCTTCTAAAACTGACAGTGCTTCTCAATTTTCCCATTCATACATATCACCTGAGGATTTGTAAAATGCACATTCTGACTAGCAAGTCCTGGGTAGGGCCTAAGTTGCTGTCCTATGGACTACACTTTGAGTAGGAAGGTATGGGGGAGAGCTGTGATCATCAAAGTATGGCCCTCTGTTCATGGGTTGTCTATGACAATCTTCCAATTCAGATGCTGAAGTACAAGTTCTTTCTTTAATTCTTATCATGTGACAAGCAGTTCTGTAGAATTTCATATAGCATTAATTGCTATATTTTGTGAGTTATTAAGAGCCATTAAAATGTGGATCCGTGAGCGACATTAGCAGAGTATTAGACTTTACAACAGAGCCTTATCATGATTTTAGGGGACCCTAGGCACTCTTGCCTTTGTAGACCCCTTCCTCCATAAAAAAATTTTAAATTCTATTTTATGACTGCATTGGTATAGAGACAGATATAATCCAGGAAGCTTCATTATTGTGGAATCATTATTGTTTTATTTATTTTCTTCTATTTTAAAAGATATTAAGACCTTTGTGGGCTCTTAAGAGTATCCTGGGCCCTAGGCACTGTGTCTACTGTGTCTAATACATGAGTTGGCCTTGGTTTACCATAGATTCTAAATTAGAATTCCATGAGGAAGACTGGCAGCCATACAATACTTGGCAGATTGTTGAGCTCCCACAATTAATGAGCAGAGGCAGATAGTTGGAATTCCTACAATTTTCAGACGGGATGCTGTCTGAAACACATTAGCAGTGCTGTGCATTCGTCATAATTTTCAATTGTTGCTCATCCTACTTTTTGCTTATAATAAATTACTGTTAGTATACTTAATCTGTTAGTTTGTGTGGGAATTAATCCTAGAAAGTTTAATGATACAAATCGATATATTTTTGCCTATAATTTTCCAAAAATCAGACTTTAAGATAAGATACATGTTATTATAGTTCAAATGTCGTTCAGTCCCTTTTTGCTAAGCAGGTGTATAGTTTCCCACGGTATAATTTTCGGTTGTCAGAGCTTGTCCATAAGTTCATATTCTTCTTTTATAAAATAAATACAAGTGACAAAATGGTTTTTCTTGTACTTTGTTTTACATCTGAAGAATCAACTTGAATGTTGAAAATGTCGTCAATGATGGTAGGAGTCTAGAGAGAACCAGATGCTAAAAAGGTGGTGGCAAAATATCTTGAATAGGTTGGTTAAAAGTGACAAAAAGAGATCACAGTAATTTCAGGAAAGAAGATCCATGATAGAAGGACAAAAGTCTGGATGCATCAGGGGAGATAGAGGAGAATGCTGGCCTCTCACTCTGGCACAGGAAAAGGATATTGGAGAAGGGACTGTCTCTTGGACACAGCTAACCTTTACCATAAATTGTAATTGAACTGAAGATTTTGTATGCTAGTATATGCTAATATAGTGTGTTTTTTCCATCTGTGATTAGTATATTAAAGTTTCTTTCACCCTGACCAGCCCATCTGAATGGTCATACTAGTAACTAACATTTGTCTTATCTCCTAAAATTTGGACCTTATATCCAAGAGTACCTACAGCAAGGAAGTCCTAGGAAAATGTCTCTTCCCAACACTGACCTAACTTACTACTTAGCTTCTACCTGTATTTGACTCTCATTGAATCCAGACCATTAAAAGTTAACATTGGTGGCAACTGCACCACTGGTTAGTGACGCATTCGCTGTTTTTCTCTTGGGCTCCAGATCAAGTTCTGGTCTGTGGGAAAGGATGGTGAAAAGGAAACATATATCTCAAAGAAGGAATGTTAGAACCAGAAGTTCTTGGGCAGTGAGGACACAAACGTTCTTTTTCTTTTGAGCTTCAAAGGAACAAATGAATCATAGGAACTTGATGTACAGTATATTTCTCGTTTAGAAGAGACGTATTAACAACTACCAGGTTTTTAGAAGGTTCTGAACAACTCACAGAGAAAGTAAACAACGTGTTAAACTTTAAATTTGGCTACTACATCTAATATATCATGCTAATGAAATTAACATAAAATGGAACACTTAAAATGCTTTAATAAAATGTAAGATCACATTCCTTTTCCTGTCATATGGGCCTCTATATTTAAATACCCCCAATACAAACTACTATATATAAAATAGATAACCAACAAGGACCTACTGTATAGCACAGAGAACTATACTCATTATTTTGTAATAACCTATATGGGAAAAGAATCTGAAAAATTATATGTATATATATGTGTGTATATATATGTATATGTATATATTTAACTGAATCACTTTGCTGTACACCTAAAACTAACACAACATTGTAAATCAACTATACTCCAATAAATAAATGCCCATATATAGAATTACTAAAATTTATTTTTTAAAAAACCAATATGAATCAATAAATATAATGAGTCCTATAATTCTAAGTGCAACTCTACAGAAAATAGTCTGACAGATGATGACCTGACCATGGAACAAACACAGTCTCAGAGAGACATCCTGTGAACTTTCAGAAAATAGCAATCAGGGAGTGACTTTCTTGACCAAAGGTTTTGTTTTGGCTGATTTGATTTGACTAAGAAGTTCTGATAAGGGGGTTAGAACTAGGACCAATGTAGGAAGCTCTAGAGAAATCGATTTCACTTCATTATAGGGAAAAATTTTCTAAGTCAGACAGAACAGGCTGTTCCCAGGAAGAACCAGCTATCTAGCAGAAATAAGCCACTTAGCCACTTGGTGGAGATGCCGTAAAGGAGAATTCAAGTAACATATGGCTGTACACGATGGCTTTAATCTCGGGATCTTGTGATTCTTTATTTGGAGTCTGAACAGTTGTTGTTTTAAACTGCTTGAGATTTTATTAATAGTGGTTACAGGAAATATCTTTCACATACCAAGTGAAAAAGACTCAACACATACAAAACAGAGTGCTAGTTATTATCACTAATAAACAATCAGGAAAAAAGAAAACAGGAAAAAAGAAGAATGAGATGACAATCAGTTCCATTATGATAGGTCATAACACAGACATTGCCAATTAACAATTATTATCTGAATTTAGACAGGATGATGGTTTGGAATTCATTAGTTATAATTTAGCCATTCCCAAACTACTGTGAGGCCCTAAGTAAAATTACAAACTTGAGAATTATCATTCCTAAAAAAATCTTCCCACTGTTCACAGACATCAGTGATTTTCAAACTTCTTTATGTGTCAGAATCACTTGGGAAGCTTATTAAACAACAGATGCCTAGTCCCTACCCACAGAGATTCTGACTCAGTGGGTCTGGGATGGGACCCTGGGTATTTTCATGTTTACAAGCTCCCCAGGTGATTCTGATGCACCTCAAGTTTGAGAGCTGCTGACCTATCTCAGGAGAAAGCATTTGCATTAAATAAGTAGTCTAGTAAAGCTCTTAGACAACAAAGTATAATATAAATGCTGAGCTTTATTCTTTTAAGCAGAATGCTTCCTGTGCAGCTATTAATTATTAGCAAATTTCCAGAAGCAGAAATTATTATGTCTATATATCAGGATACTAATTTCTCTCCAGCTCCAACTCAACACTTACAACACCATAGGGGTGCTTCCCTGGTGGTGCAGTGGTTAAGAATCCACCTGCCAATGCAGGGGACATGGGTTCGAGCCCTGGTCCGGGAAGATCCCACATGCCGCAGAGCAACTAAGCCCACGCACCACAACTACTGAGCCTGCGCTCTAGAGCCCGTGAACCACAACTACTGAGCCCATGCGCCACAACTACTGAAGCCCGCGTGCCTAAAGCCCATGCTCTGCAACAAGAGAAGCCACTGCAATGAGAAGCCCGCGCACCACAACAAAGAGTAGCCCCCGCTCGCCACAACTAGAGAAAACCTGCGCGCAGCAAAGAAGACCCAATGCAGCCAAAAATAAAAATAAGTTAAACAAATAAACAAACAAAAAAACACTTTAGGGGTTAAAACTGCACACACAGGCTTTAGAGTCAAAGTAGGGATGGAGTATTGGCTGTCAATTACGAACAGTGAGACCTTAGTAGAGTGGCTTTACTTTGCTGAGTCTCAATTTCTTCATGTGGAAAAAACAGGGATTAGAGTACTTGTCTCACAGGGTTGTTATGAGGATTAAATGAGATAATGGAAGTGACAGCTACTCAATAAATGGAAGTACTGTTATTATTATGGTGACCAATCCTAGATGATTTCAGTGTGATCTTGCTGTGATTAATGCAGGATAAGAAATAGAATCCTGGGGCTTCCCTGGTGGCGCAGTGGTTGGGAGTCTGCCTGCCGATGCAGGGGACCCGGGTTCGTGCCCCGGTCCAGGAGGATCCCACATGCCGCAGAGCGGCTGGGCCCGTGAGCCATGGCCGCTGGGCCTGCGCGTCCGGAGCCTGTGCTCCGCAATGGGAGAGGCCACAACAGTGAGAGGCCCGCGTACCGCAAAAAAAAAAAAAAAAAAGAAAAAAAAAAGAAAAGAAAAGAAATAGAATCCATTTAATGAGCTTTCTGTGACCATATATTTGTTCCAGGGAAGGGTGAAACATACATCTGTTTCCATTATACACAGTACAATCAAATGTTTTATCTATATTAAAGTAATTTTATCAGATCCCTTCCATTCTTCATTTGTTTATATCACTTAGAAATAAACTCCCCTGTAGTCACATAAGGAGATCATTTTACAGAAAGAAATTAATATCCTAAAATGGCCACCTGTGTGATATTCTAGGCCACACAGCAGACACAAGCTATGGAAATCCAAGATTTGGAAGACTAATTTTATATCCCAGACCAAAGTTCTCCCTCAAAACCAGAATGTTTTTTTTTAATTAAGCATTTAATTTCTTTTTAAAATTGAAGTATAGTTGACTTACAATATTATATTATTTTCAAGTGTACAACATAGTGATTCAATATTTTTATAGATTCAGAATGCTTTTCTAAAACAAAAAATAAATTAATCTTACAGTGGTGAGAGGCTTATGTCCTAATTCTAGACAGAAAACCGGTAACAGTAATCAGCAAACAGCATTAATCATTGTTCTTTCAGTTGGAGTACTTTGACCCATTACATTAAAATGAATATAAACAATTTTCAGACAAACAGCCTTCAGCAACTAGATTTCCAATAGAGCAGTTCAATTCCCCTATCCCAGACTTACCCAACTCTGGTTCTCAAAGGTCCCCAATCTTTTTCTAAAAGAACACCTTTTCATTTCCAGACACTATGATTTTGCATGGGTAGGAGTGGCCCTGAGGTGAGGCCAGAAAAGGCCCAGGAGCTAACAGTGAAGTCCCTGAACATAGGTAGATAGTGCTGACAGTAGAATTACTGAGCTCCCTGCTCCCATCCCTGTGTGGGAACTGGTCAGAGGAGAAACAGATAAGGTGAGACCAACAACATTCATGCCTGATCTACTAGTAGAAATACGGATGAGCTGCTGGAGGTCCCCTGGGTTTTATCGTAATTATCAGCACACATCTATCAAGCAATGAAACTGTAAAGGGTACTGTGCTGGGTACCTTACTGAGCAAGCATTTTACATTAATTCTGCAACGAAATATACAGTCTTACAATTAATGATCCATGTGTTAGGCAGCAAATCCCAATGGCAGTAACAGAGGAGGGTTTGCAGATGTGTTTATGACAACATGGCAGGGTCCTGTTACAGGAATTCTATTACTGAATGAATTGTCCCCGATAGAAAAACAGGTGCGAGTTGGCGGCTAGGCGGCTACAGCCAAGAAGAATGGATGACTGATAAGTACAGACACCTGGATCTTATCTGAATATTCTGGTTCAGTAAAAACACCCAGTAGCCCTTTGTTCCTTTGTTTACTCATTTAGTCAACAGATTTGTATTGAACACTTCTTATTTAGGATGCATGGAGCTGGTTGCTGAGGATGCAATGGTGAGTTAAACAGACTGATACTACCTAAGAGCTACTGACAAGAAAGTAAATAAAATGCAGTATTGCCAATCATATCAATATTTATGTACCATGGTAGGAGCAGTGCAGAATACCCTCTGAGCAGACAGAGGATCACCCGACATAAACAAAAATTGGGGGAATTCCCTAGTGGTCAAGTAGTTAGGACTCTGTGCTTTCACTGCTGAGGGCCTGGGCTCAATCCCTGGTTGGGGAACTAACATCCCCCAAGCCACAGGGCACAAACAAACAAATGAAAAAAATGTGAAGAGTAAGCTAAGAAGCAAAGATTCAAGGAAGGGTTATTTTCAGAGGAGGTGGAGAGGGTGGTTGGAGGGAAAAAACAGAGGGGGAGGGAGGAGTGTTCTTGGCTGAAGGAACAGCGAGTTTGAAAGCTTGGAATTGAAATTGCAGGGTGTGTCAGATGAACTAGCTGAAGAAAACACTGGCCCCCAGTGAGGGTATGATGTCAGGATGAGATGAGGCTGGAGATGAAAGCAAAGCCAAGAACATGAGGGACCTAGTAAGCCAAAGTATTTTATCCTGAGGCAATGGACAACTATGAAGTATTTCAAATCTTGATCTTCTTGCATGTTAGAAAGATCCCTCTAGCTATTTGCTACAAAAGAGAAGGGAGAAGATTTAGTAATTTCCTTCATCTCCTCCCTCAAAGACAACTTGCCAAATAGGTTCATAAAGTTTTACCTTAGTATTTTCAAATTTACTAAAACCATATGAAGGTGCCAGAAAGGTCCAGTGAGGTCAGTTGCAGCATTGAGTTGAAGTGATTAAATTTGAGCAGATTCTGAGCCAGACTGAAGGGGGTTAGGCATTTTTGTTTCCACTGTAGCTGTTGATGCTTTCACCCCTTACCTTTCTCAAGCCCATCTATCTCAATCAACTGTAAAATATGAAGAACACAGCAGTTTGGTTGACATCAGTAATAAAACTATTCCAATTAGCACATAAAGAATTTCTATCCACAGTAAGTTGATAAAGGTTTCATCTGAACAAATTTGGTATTTGATATGTACTGCTTGAAATTGCCAATTTGAGTACAGAGACCATGTTTCCCAGATTCCTTCAAACTAAAGTAATCGGACCCTATGGGGCCTTCCCGGGAAAGCTGCTTCCATGTCCTCTGCCTGCCTCTTGTTAGTAGAAAAACTTTAGCCTCCTAGGCCTTCCCTGAGTTCCAAAGAGAAAATTAAATCAGAGAAGTGAGAAAATGCAGAAACAAAGGAAAACAGTCAAATAAGGGAAAATAATATTTAAGCCATTAAACAAAGTCAAGGATCTTTAGTTCCTCCTCAAGGGCTGTGGATAATATTCTGAGCCATATCCTTAAGCTAATATTTTGCGAATACTGAAACCCCCACGAAGTGGAAAAAGTTAACTGCATGCTGACCACAAGCACGTAGACCCCAGACTGGTTGGAACTACAAGGTTGATAATTTTGACTCCCGTCTACCTCACCACCAACCAATCAGAAGAATGTCCACAAGCTGGTCACACATCCTGCAACCCTCTCCCTCACCCTGTCTCTAAAAGCCTTTCCCTGAAAGCCATGAGGGAGTTCCGGCCTTTTGAGCACAAGCCGCTGGGACTCCTTGCTTGGCCTCACAATAAAATGCTGCACTTTCCTTCACCACGATCTGGTGTCAGTAAATTGGCTGTACTGCACATGCGTGAGCAGACCCAAGTTTGACTTGGTAACAAAATGATAATTGCTGTCCTTGAAGAGTAAATGATAGATTCCTGGGCTTTTCATGGTGCTCTGTGGTACTCCCGACTTAGGCTACTATCCTTTACTTTTCTGAAAGAGCAGGTCACATGGAAAACCTAAGACAGAGGTTGGCAGAAGGCTGCCTATTGCAACATGAGAATGTTCTAGGCTTAATTTTCATTCTGCCATCTTAGGGAGAGATACACATTAACAACTTATTTCTTATGTTAAAATCTTAGGTAGAAACAAACAAACAGAAACAACAAAGCACAAAATGATTGCAAGCTTCTTTTAGAGAGGCTTCTGATATCATTCCATTTCATTTTTTCTTTGTACTTAGCTCTAATACTCAAATTAAGAAATCCTAATTTGTAGTATTTTCTAATTTTTGTGGTATAAATACTCTCACCATGACCAATGACAATTATTATGTCATGCCACTGAAGGGAAGGTGGAGTTGGGATGTGCACAACTGGCTATTCCAGAAGTTGGTGCAAGCTGGTTGCAGCATACCATTGCAGGTGATCACAGTTGAGCCATACCAACCAACTCAAGACAGTCGATTCACCCCCACTTACGATCCAGTCATGGTTAGAGTAGATATGATCTGTTCCTGCTGTGCCCTGCCCAGATCCTGACTCCCAAAATTGTGAGCATAAAATAGTTTTGTTTTAAGCCACTAAGTGGTTTTTCTTTAAACAGCTTTATTTGAGATCTAATTCACATACTATATAAATTCACCCATTTAAAGTGTACAATTAAAGTGTACAATTCAGTGGCTTTTAGCATATTCATAGAGTTGTGTGTCCATCAGCATAATAAATTTTAGAACATTTTCATTACCACTCCCCCCAATCCTTCCTCTTTAGGTATCATTTCGCAATCCTTCCCCAAACCCCTTCCCTAGGAAACCAATAATCTATTTTCTGTCTCTATTGATTTGCCTGTTCTGGACATTTCATACAAATGGGATCATACAATGTGGCCTTTTGTGACTGGCTTAATTTACTTAGCATAATATTTTCAAGGTTCATCGATGTTGTAGTAAATATCAGTGTGTCACTTCATTTTATTATCAAATAATATTCCATTGTATGGATATACCATATTTTATTTATTCATTTATTAGTTGATGAGCATTTGGATTGTTTACACTTTATCTTAATCCATCCAGGCTGTTATAACTCGTATATTAGGAGCCTTATTTTCGTTTTGTGACCCTTACTATACAGTGTCCTAGTTAGAAACAGAATGAATGATAAAAGGACTTTCCATATTACTCTTTACAGATTTTCTGCTTTATGGCTATATTTGAATAATGAATATGTTTCACATACACAAGGAATGTACAATGAGACAAATTATCTAAATTAAACTGTGGTAAAAACAAAGTACTTTAGATATAATAGCAACATAATTGTTCCTTTTCTCTGCCTTAACTCAATGCACAGGCTTATTAGAGTTATTTTAGCATCAATTTTCTTAAATAGTTTTGCTTATATTTATTAGGGTATTGGTAGATTATAATTTAGCCACAGATCAGACCTCATCTTGCCAATTTTGATGCAAAGGAGGTTTTGATATCTACTACAACCTCCATACTTAAGGAAAAATATAAGCAGGAACACCTTTGATTTCTTGCTATATTTAGCACAATAAATTTTAAATGGAAATTTTCTTGCTCCACCTATAACTGAAAAGGCATAGCACCATGGGAATGATGTTGTGTAGTGCTGCAGTAGCAGAGAGACACGGTTAAAAGTATACATAACAGGTATGAACACACAGATATATTTTAGATCTTATAGAGAAATGACTGCTATTAAGAACTGAACAGCAGAAACTGATCAAAACCTCTGTAATTAATATGTATCATAAAAATATTAGACATATTTTGGGAGAATAAAACATTCTCTGTAGAATCACAAAATTCACATGTCAGGGATGACAGTAATACCTAATTAAATGCCATATTCAAATGTCAAATTTTGCTTAGACTGCCCCACCTCCACCTCTTTTCCCCACCTCTTTTCTCTTACTATTTTAGGAGAGGAAAATAGCTCTATGGTTAAGAGCACAGACTCTAGAGTCTAGTTGCCTGCTTTGCTACTTATGAGCTGTGTAGTCTTGGGCAAGTCAGTTAAATTCTCTGTACCTCCATTTCCTGATAAGGACAATTATAGAACCTACCATATGGTGGCTGTGAGGACAAAATGAGTTAATATCAATACATGTAAAGTGCTCAGATCACTGCTTGGCACACAGTATTCAGTAAGCATTAGATATCATCATCTCCAGAAACTTTTTCTTCTGAGGGCCTTCAATTAAAACAAGGGCTTCTAAAAAGGGTGAAATATTTGTGTTCCTTAGCATTATCACTTCTGATCTTCAATAAGACATACATATGCACAATATCAACAAGAAGTCAAATGATTAGAAAAATGTTTATTAAGGTAAAGCTGCAAGGGACTTCCCTGGTGGTACAGTGGTTAAGAATCTGCCTGCTAATGCAGGGGACACAGGTTCGAGCCCTGGTCCGGGAAGATCCCACATGCTGCAGAGCAACTAGGCACGTGCACCACAACTACTGAGCCTGCACTCTAGAGCCCATGAACCACAACCACTGAGCCCTTGTGCCATAACTACTGAAGCCCGTGCGCCTAGAGCCTGTGCTCTGCAACAAGAGAAGCCACCGCAATGAAAAGCCCATGCACCACAACAAAGAGTATCCCCCACTCACCCCAACTAGAGAAAGCCTACGTACAGCAACGGAGACCCAACGCAGTCCCTAAAAGGGCCGAAGGGATCACAAACCGAATCAAGTGACTCAGCAAATCCTGTTAGAAGGCAATGCATTTATTGAGTACTCTTCCAAATAAAGTGTTGTAATATTTCTATAAATACAGAAACTTAAAACTAATCAGCTAGCTGTTGTGTATTTATTGAGATCTTTAATATCTTAATATACAAAAAATGGGAAGATCAGGCTACAGTAAAGGAGCTAAGCTTATTAAGGATTAAGGAGTTAGCTCATTTTCTGGCACAGCATTCAGAAATATTTTTTAAAAAGTCTCAGTTGATATAAAATGGTGTGTAAATCTGCCTTTCCAAACCAAATTTGACATAGCTTTATCAAGATACTCTTACTCTGTGGAGCCAAAGCAGAAGTTGTATAGCATGCTGAGGACTAATTGTCATGGACCAGAGTTAATTATTATTTTGGGTATTGAGCTAAAGTCAGACCTATTTCTCCTAATCCACATAAATGAAAACTACTTCACCTGATAATCTCTCTGAGCCTGTTTTCAAGTGTTTAAAACTCAGGGTCCCCTGATCCTAATCCAGTACTCTTTCCCCTCTGTCACACTACTTGTGACTCTGCATGTGCTAAGGAACAGCTTCCTTCTGAATCCTTAAAAGGAAAAACTCAAATTCCCCAGAACATAAGCAACTTTGGAATGAAAAGTTCAGCAATTTCATTTGAGTTAGTTCAGGGAATGTATTTATTTCAGGCTAACCACACCCCTAAAGAGGGAGTGCTTTTGGCATATGGCTTCATCTTGTGCATTAGGAATGCAATCTGCAGTCATTGCATAACCACTGTACAATGCCAGTTTCACGAGGCAATGGTATTTCAGCTAAAATAGTTATCTCAGGGAGGAGGTGAGTTGTTGGTATACTTAAAGGCTATGATTTTACCTAATTTATACATAATTTTCTATAAAAGATAATGGCATGACAAACCCAAAGGAGAGCTACAGTTTTGCTTTTACAAACCATTTATAATTAAAATGGGACTATTCTCTGAAGAGCCAAAAGTAGTCATTTAGAAAGAATGTTGATACAACAATTCAGGAAAGAAAAAGTGAAAAACAGATACTTAGAATTTACCAAGCAGCCATTTACTCAGGTGGAAAAAAAATTAAAAAGCAAAATATCAAAAAGGAAGGTGAAAAGAATCTTTATTTTTAGCAAAAATTTGAATTATATGAGTTTCTTTAAGGGCACATTCTCCTCAGCTTCCAAAGGTATTAATGGTTAAATGAGACAATTATTGTTAACTATAGGCACTATGTTGTACAGCAGACCTGTAGAACTTATTAATCTTGTATAACTGTAACTTTACACTCATTGAACAACTATTCTCCATTTTCCCCCTCCCCCCATCCCCTGGTAACCATCATTATTTTCTTCTTAAGTTTGGTTATTTTAAATACGTCATAGCAGTGGCATCGTGTAGTATTTGTCTTGCTGAGAATGAGTTATTTCACCTAGCATGTCTTCAGGTCCAACCATGTTGTTGCAAATGGTAGCATTTTCTTCTTTTTTAAGGCTGAGTAATATTCCATTGTATGTATACAGCAAATTCATTTGTCTGTCAGTGCACATTTGGGTTGTTTCTTTATCTTGGCTATTGTGAATAATGCTGTACTGTGCACTTCAATTTTTTAAAAAAATAATTGATTAATTAAATTTTGGTTGTGTTGGATCTTCGTTGCTGCACACGGGCTTTCTCTAGTTGCGCCGAGTGGGGGCTACACTTTGTTGCGGTGTGCTGGCTTCTCATTGTGGTGGCTTCTCTGGTTGCGGAGCACGGGCTCTAGGAATGCGGGCTTCAGTAGTTGCGGCACGCTGGCTCAGTAGTTGTGGTTCATGGGCTCTAGAGCTCAGGTTCAGCAGTTGTGGTGCACGGGCTTAGTTGCTCCACAGCATGTGGGATCTTCCCAGACCAGGGCTCAAACCTGTGTCCCCTGCATTAGCAGGTGATTTCTTAACCACTGCACCACCAGGGAAGTCCTGTGCACTTAAAATTTTGATAAAAAGGACAGTCCTCATGGTAAGTTTTCTTGCCACACACACACACACAAAGGACAGAAGGAAATTTTTGGAAGTGATGGATGATTTTTTTTAAGATTTTTTTTTGATGTGGATGATTTTTAAAATCTTTATTGAGTTTGTTACAATATTGCTTCTGTTTTATGTTTTTTGGTTTTTTGGCCCCAAGGCATGTGGGATCTTAGCTCCCTGACCAGTGATCAAACTGCACCCCCTGCATTGGAAGGCGAAGTCTTAACCACTGGACTGCCAGGGAAATCCCATGGATGCTTATTTTTTGATTGTGGTATGATAAACATCAAATTGTATGCATTAAATATGTGCAGTTTTGGTATATCAATTATACCTCAATAAAGATGTAAAAAATTAAAATAAGTTTAAAAATGATCTGGAAATGTAATCAAGAGTTCTTCTGGGTCAAATTCTTGTAAGAAAAACATCCCAGCATCTACTCATTAAACAAGTCATAATATGCAGGGAAGGGTGGAAAGAACCCAAGACAAAATGTCCTTTAAAGTTGTACCTTAGTCCACTGGATGCCAGTACTTCACCTGTACTCAAAGACATCAATATGGACAATGAACTAATACATAGGCATGTTTTATTTTAATTGAAATATACTTGCTGAATAATATTGTATGTCACAGGTGTACAATACAGCAATTCACAATTTTTAAAGGTTATACTCCTTTAGTTATTATAAAATATTAGCTATATTCTCCATGTTATACAATATATGCTTGTAGCTAATTTATTTTATGCACAATAGTTTGTACCTCTTACTCCCCTATTCCTACATTACCCTTCCCTCCTTCCCTCTACCCACTGGTAATGAATACTTTGTTCTCTATATATGAGTCTGCTTCTTTTTTGGAATATTCAGTAGTTGGTTTTATTTTTTAGATTCCACATAAGTGGTATCATACAGTATTTGTCTTTCTCTGTATGACTTACATCACGTAGCATAATACCCTCCAAGTTCATCCACGTTGCTGCAAATGGCAAAATTTAGTTCTTTTTTGTAGCTGAGTAGTATTCCATTGTGTGTGTATGTATGTGTGTGTGTATATATGTCACATCTTCTTTATCCTTTTATCTGTTGATAGACACTTAGGTTACTTCCATATATTGGCAATTGTAAATAATGCTGCTAGAAACACTGGGTTGCATGAATTGTTTCAAATTAGTTTTTTTGTTTTTTTCAGATATACAATATATCCAGGAGTGAAAGTGCTGGGTCATATGGTAGTTCCATTTTTAGTGTTTTGAGAAACCTCCATTGTTTTCCACAGTGGCTGCACTAACTTACATTCCCACCAGAAGTGTGTGAGGGTTTCTTTTTCTCACATCCTCTCCAACATTTGTCATTTGTGTTCTTTTTTATGACAGCCATTCTGACAGGTGTGCGGTGATATCTAATTATGGTTTTGATTTGCATTTCTGTGATGATCAGCAATGTTGAGCATTGTTTCATGTGCCTGTTGGCCATCTGCAGTTCCTCTTTGGAAAGATGTCCATTCAGTTCTTCTGCCCATTTTTTAACTGGGTTTTTCTTTTTTTTTTTGATGTTAAGTTGTATGAGTTGCTTACATATGTTGGATATTAATCCTTTTATAGGTCCCATTATTTGCAAATATTTTCTCTCATTCAGTAGACTGTCTTTACATTTTGTCGATGGTTTCCTTTGCTGTGCAAAAGATTTTAAGTTTAATTAGGTCCGTTTGTTTATTTTGCTTTTATTTTCTTTGCTTTAGGAGATGGATCCAAAAAGATATCACTGTGATTTATGTCAGAGTGATCTGCCCATGCTTTCCTATAGGAATTTTATACTATCTGGTTTTACATTGTTGTGATTTATGTGAGATTGTTCTGCCTATGTTTTCTCAAGTTTTATAGTATCCATTTTGACTTTATTTTTGTATATGGTGTTAGAGAATGTTTTAATTTCATTCTTTTAAATGTAGCTGTCCAGTTTTCCCAGAACTTATTGAAGAGACTGTCTTTTCTCCATTGTATGTTCTTTCTTCCTTTGCTGTAGATTAACTGATCATATAAGGGTGGGTTCATTGCTGGGCTCTCTATTCTGTTCCATTGATCTATGTGTCTGCTTCTGTGCCAATACAATACTGTTTTGATTACTGTAGCTTTGTAGTATAGCCTAAGTCAAGGAGTGTGATTCCTCCAGCTCTATTCTTCATTGTCAAGATTGCTTTGGCTCTTTGGGGTCTTTTGTGTTTCCATACACATCTTTAAATTATTTGTTCTAGTTCTATAAAAAAATGCCATTGGTATTATAATAGGGATTACATTGAATCTGTAGGCTGTCTTGGGTAGTATGGTCATTTTTTAAATATAAATTTATTTTATTTATTTATGGCTGTGTTGGGTCTTTATTGCTGCACATGGGCTTTCTCTAGTTGCAGTGAGTGGGGACAACTCTTCATTGCAGTGTGCAGGCTTCTCATTGCAGTGGCTTCTTTTGTTGCGGAGCACAGGCTCTAGGTGCATGGGCTTCAGTAGTTGTGGCACACAGGCTTAGTTGCTCTGCGGCATGTGGGATCTTCCCAGATCAGGGCTTGAACCCATGTACCCTGCACTGGCAGGCAGATTCCTAACTGCTTGCGTCACCAGGGAAGTCCCAGTATGGTCATTTTAAAATTCAAGAACATGTTACATCTTTCCATTTGTGTTGCCCTCAGTTTCTTTCATCAGTGTCTGATAGTTTTCTGAGTGCAGGTTTTTTCCTCCTTAGGTAGATCTGTTCCTAGGTATTTTATCCTTTTTGATGTGATGGTAAATAGGATTATTTCCTTAATTTCTCTTTCTGATATCTCATGGTTAGTATATAGAAATGCAACAGATTTCTGTATATTATTTTTGTACCCTGTAACTTTACTGAATTCATTGATGAGATCTAGTGGTTTTCTGGGTGGTCTTTAGGATTTTCTATGTATGGTATTGTGTCATCTGCAAACAGTGACAGTTTTACTTCTTCTCTTCCAATTTGCATTATTGTTATATCTTTTTTTTCTCTGACTGCTGTGATTAGGACTTCCAAAACTATGTTGAATAAAAGTGAGAGTGGGTATCCTTCTCTTGTTCCTTAGAGAAAATGTTTTCAGTTTTTCATCATCGAGTATGATGTTAGCTGTGTGTTTGTCATATATGGCCTTTATTAAGTTGAGGTATGTTCCCTGTGTGCCTATTTTCCAAAGAGGTTTTTTTTTTTTTAATCAAAAATGGATGTTGGGGCTTCCCTGGTGGTGCAGTGGTTGAGAGTCCGCCTGCCAATGCAGGGGACACGGGTTCATGCCCTGGTCCGGGAAGATCCCACATGCCGCGGAGCGGCTGGGCCCGTGAGCCATGGCCGCTGAGCCTGCGCGTCCGGAGCCTGTGCTCCGCAATGGGAGAGGCCACAACAGTGAGAGGCCCGTGTACCGCAAAAAAAAAAGATGTTGAATTTTAGCAAAAGCTTTTTCTGCATCTGTTGAGATGATCATATGGTTATTCTTTTTGTTAATGTGGTGTATCACACTGGTTAATTTGCGGATATTGAAAAACCCTTGCATCTCTGGAATAAATCCCACTCAATCATGGTGTATGATCCTTTTAATATACTGTTGGAGTCAGTTTGCTAGTATTTTATTGAGGATTTTTGCATCTATGTTCACCAGTGACATTGGCCTGTAATTTTCTTTTCTGTGATCTTTGTCAGGTTTTGGTATCAGGGTGATGCTGGCCTCATAGAATGAGTTCAGAAGTGTTCCTTCCTCTGCAACTTTTTGGGATAGTTTCAAAAGTACAGGTGTTAACTCCTCTCTAAATGTTTGGTAGAATTCACCTATGAAGCCATCTGACCCTGGACTTTTGTTTGATGGAAGTTTTAAAATTACTGATTCAATTTCAGTACTTGTGATTGGTCTGTTCATATTTTCTATTTCTTCTTGGTTCAGTATTGGGAGATGGTGCCTTTCTAAGAATTTTCCATTTCTTCTAGGTTGCCCATTTTATTGGCATATGGTTGCTCATAGTAGTCTCTTATGATCCTTCGTATTTCTGTTGTGACAGTTGTAACTTCTTTTTCATTTCTCATTTTATTCATTTGGGCCCTCTCCTTTTCTTGATGAGTCTGGCTAAAGGTTTATCAATTTTGTTTATCTTTTCAAAGAACCATGTTTTAGTTTCATTGATCTTTTCTATTGTTTAGTCTCTTTCATTTATTTCTGATTTTTATGATTTCTTTCCTTCTACTAACTTTGGGTTTTGTTCTTCTTTCTCTAGATGCTTTAGGTGTAAGGCTAGGTGTTTGAAATTTTTGTTTCCTGAGGTAAGCTTGTACTGCTATAAAATTCCCTCTTAGAACTGTTTCTGCTGCATCCCATAGGTTTTGGATTGTCGTGTTTTCATTTTCATTTGTCTCTAGGGTTTTTTATTTCCTCTTTGATTTCTTCAGTGATCCATTGGTTTTTTAGTAGCATATTGTTTAGCCAACACATATTTGGTTTTTTGTTTGTTTGTTTTTTGCAGTTTTTCCCTGTAGCTGATTTCTAGTTTCACATCATTGTGGTCAGAAAAGATGCTTGATATGATTTCATTTTCTTAAATTTACTGAGGCTTGTTTTGTGGCCTAGCATGTGATCTATCCTGGAGGACATTCCATGTATATTCTGCTGCTTTTGGATAGGATGCTCTCTATTTATCAATTATAACACTAAACATAGTCATCAAATCACAAAAGAAGAAAAAAGAAGGGGGGAAAAAGACCTACAAAAACAAATCCAAAAGAATTAACAGGGCTTGCCTGGTGGCGCAGTGGTTGAGAGTCCGCCTGCCGATGCAGGGGACATGGGTTCGTGCCCCGGTCCGGGAAGATCCCACATGCCGCGGAGCGGCTGGGCCCGTGAGCCATGGCCGCTGAGCCTGCGCGTCTGGAGCCTGTGCTCCGCAACGGGAGAGGCCGCAACAGTGAGAGGCCCGCATAAAAATAAAAAAAAAAAAAAAAAAAAAAAAAGAATTAACAAACGGCGATAAGAATATACATACTGATAATTGCCTTAAATGTAAATGGACTAAACGCTCCAGCTAAAAGACACAGAGTGGCTGAATGTATACAAAAACAAGACCCATATATATGCTGCCTACAAGAGACTCACCTCAAATCAAAAGAAGCACACAGACTGAAAGTAAGGGGATGGAAAAAGATATTCCATGCAAATGGAAATTAAAAGAAAGCCAGAGTAGCAATACTTATATCAGACAAAATAGACTTTAGAATAAAGACTGTTACAAGAGACAAAAGACACTACATAATGAGCAAGGGATCAATCCAAGAAGATACAACAATTGTAAATATATATGCACCCAACATAGAAGCACTTAAATATATAAGGCAAATATTAACTGACATAAAAGGAGAAATCAATAGTAACACAATAACAGTAGAGGACTTTAACACCCAACTTACATCAATGGACAGATCATCCAGACAGAAAATCAATAAAGAAACACTGGCCTTAAATTATACATTAGACCAAATGGATTTAATTGATATATACAGAGCATTCATCTGAAAGCAGCAGAATAATACATAAGTATGAATATCATATATCTAACTTAGAAATAAACAGGAATGGCCATGGTATACAAAACTCTCTTTTAAGCTTAGTCATTACTTGAGTTTTGATTATAAAGGTCTGAGTCATCTATTGACACCAGGGCAAATAGCTTCCCTCTTCTGCATCTAGTCATCTAGTAAAAAGTAACATGTACTACATAAAGAAAAAAACATTAAAATGTTCAATATACTACCTTATGCATTTGAGTATGAAATTGCTTACATGTCAGTCACCCTAAAACGTATAGATAATTACTAAATCTTTCAAAGTCTTTCCCAATAGTATGGTTTTAGAATCATGGTACATTTATATAGTATTTTAAAACAACTCTTTGAGGACAGGGACTGTACCTAACCTTTCTGCTTAACATCAACAAGCATACAGCAAGTAACCTGTTGATTATGGATGGCCTCACTACCTCAATCAGCTGATATCTTATTACCCACTGGGTATCTGACAGCATAAAGCCTCTGTTTAGCATCTGGAAACAATGACATATACCAAACAGAGAACTTTAGACATAGCCTCAATCATACCTGTTAGCATCCATTGGGACATAAAACCAACTTTTTAATTTTCCAATAAAAGTTTTAGGAAACTTACTTGAAATATGACTTTTAGGGATCTGTAGAATCAGAATGAGTAACAGGAGAAAAAATTTTCTATTAGTATTTCTTGAGGAAAAAAATATTCCACACATTCTACTTTATAAAAATTTAAACACTTGTTAACAACTTAATTGTTGAATGTTGAAGCAAATGTTTCTTTGGTATTTGTAAACATTTTGTTTATAGTGGTTTTATACATATATTTCTAAACTATCTGTGTTACAATTTACTTAGATCACTACTAATAAATATTACTAGTATATATTTGAGGAAGCTATTCCTTCCATATAGTCAGCTGTTGCTTTTTACTTAAAAGAAGAGGTGGAAAAGAATGATCAAGAGGTAAAAGTAGCAGACGTGAAACTCACACATGTGATTTGACAAATGGGGGTGGGCCAGCTGCTACAAGCAGCTCATGGAAGCTGTGTATATTTTATAAATATCTTTTAATTAAAGTATTTGATTTCAAAGGTATAATGCAGTTCCTCAAATATACTAGTCAACAGCTGAATTAACATTTTTTAAAAAAGCACTAAGCTGTGTCATTTAAACACAAATCTTATAACTGAGTCCTCCCATATCAACTTATATTTGCAAGGAATTAATAGGTCCTACTACCTCATAAAAGCGGGAAAAAATCATTATTTTCATTTAGTTCAAATTACAAAAGTGTATCATTTGTCCAAGAAAATCTTAAGTATATGGTTTCATACTTTTCTAAAACATTAGCTACTCTCTTGAAGACTACACAAACACACGTTATTATAACGATAGTTTTCCCCATTTAAATCCAAACTTATGTCAATATTTAAATAATAAAATTTACAGAAAATTACTTTAAATAATTTGACCAATCTATAATTTCTAATTATCATGAGAAACTTTTAAAGCAAACTTTTGCTATTTCATATTTTGAAGATTTATATAATGAAGTCATTATACACATTAATCCAACTACAGTCTGACTAAGCAGAAATTACTGATTAAATTATTAGACTAAGGCAACAATAACATGGTCCTGAATCAATATTATCAGACATTCTTGAAAGCCTAACATGTTAGGTTTGTTTCAATTGTTATCCAGTCACCTTTAAAAATTGTCTTTATTTTAAAAAGCTCATAAATGACAAAAAGTTATATTCCAATGTTTAAAAATTATTCATTAGAAGGGTACTAAATAATTTTCTATTGATGTGTTTTGCTGTTAATTGGCTTTAAAAGTGCCAAGTCAAAGAAAACAGAACTATACTAGGTTAAATCACTAATAACTTTTCAAATAATGTGGAGAATAAAATTTTATTGCTGTTCTTTATTTTTTTATTTTTTTTTTTTTTTATAAATTTATTTATTTTTAATTTATTTATTTTTGGCTGTGTTGGGTCTTAATTGCTGCATGTGGGCTTTCTGTAGTTGCAGTGAGCGGGGGTTACTCTTTGTTGCGGTGCGCAGGCTTCTCATTGTGGTGGCTTCTCTTGCTGCGGAGCACTGGCTGTAGGCACATGGGCTTCAGTAGTTGTGGCTCGCGGGCTCCAGAGCACAGGCTCAGTAGCTGTGGCGCACGGGCTCAGTTGCTCTGCAGCATGTGGGATCTTCCTGGACCAGGGCTCGAACCTGTGTCCCCTGCACTGGCAGACAGATTCTCAACCACTGTGCCACCAGGGAAGCCCTATTGCTGTTCTTTAAAACAAACATTTAAATGGCTCTTTGTGAAAGCAAGCCAATATAAAGTGTGATCTTAGAGTTGATGAAGACTAAGGAATTTCACCTAGTTAGCAATGTAAACACACTAAACCATTGCTGGAGAATGTTCATTCAACAAAAGTCATTTATGTGTCCATTTGTAAGACCACCCTCCCTTTACTCTGCATAAAGATATAATAATCTTTATGGTTGATCACAGCATAGGATAATAGGTTGATCCTACACATAGGATAATATTCAAATTATATATATAAGTATGTGTTTATGTGTATGTATAATTAACTAGCTTTACCTACCTCTGTTCCTATTCATCATTAATTAATTTTTTCTCCATTTCCAGCATTAAGTGATTTTCTTCCTGGACAGAATGCAGTGATTACTCTTTATTTAAGAATACAGAATCTAACGAACAATTATTTAGGCAGAAGAGAAAATTATCCACTTAGAAGCACCTCATTAGATGGACTCTTTGTCGAAAATGTTTTAAGAGAGAATCAGGTTATTTGGAATTGATTTATTTGGATAGGGCTGAATCTTAAAAATCAAATCTTAGTTCAATACTGACTCAACATTTATAGTACTGCTTAATGTTATGTCAGTTTCATAAATAAGGACTGAACTACTATTTATTCAGAAAATTAAGTTTGATGGCTAGGGGAAATACACTACAGTAGAAGTTGAAATTTTGTTCCAAAATACTTAGAATCATTTAAACAAACCTATGTTTCTTTTCAAAATACAGAAAATTATATTCTTTTTCCTTATAAGCTCCCTTCCTAAAATAAAAATTTTTTAAAAGTACGTAATGATTAGTAATGGTCAAACAAAACAGAATCCTATGCTAAAAATTCTTCAAAAGTAATTCTCAAATATCTTTTTACCTCTTCCAATTTCCCCAAAGAAACTAATAGCTTTAATAGGCAAAAAAGTTTTTCAGTTACCTTCAAGCTTTTCCAGGATATGGAAAGTAGGAAACAATATACCAAACATCAGTATGTAGAGTATGAATCCATTTGCATTAAAAATATGCATACATATGGAATAAAATCTGGAAGGATAGACACAGTGGTTCCTCTCTAGGTGGATGAGATTATGGGTATTTAATTTTCTTCTTTTTCTTATTCTATTTTCAAAAAAAAGTATCAACTACTATTGTAATTTAAAAAAGGAACTAAGAAAAAAACCCTCACGATTCTCAGTTGTTTTAAGATAAAAGCAGAAGAGAAACACAAAACATCAATTTCAAGAAAATTTATGTATTTTACACATTACATGAAAATATCTTAATTTTGAACTTTATAGATGGTCCTTACTTGCATGGGTCTTGTGTGGAGCGTAAAACCATACCATAGAGAAATAAATGTAACATCTTTTAAGAATCAAACACATTTTAGCTAAGGTTGTATTTTGTTGCAGCATGAACATTTATAAACCAATTTCATAAAACAAAAAAGCGAGAATTGGATATTTTGATTCTATAACTACCCATTTTTAGCTGCTATGCTATCACACAATAGCTTTGGACTACTAAATTACTTCCTCATACAGTGTATGCCCAAAGATGCCACACCCTTGCATTTTTATTCCTAAGAATTAAATGCCCACTACTGGTAGGGAAGGTAAATGCTAGGTACTGGGGATGTGATAGAGAACACAGACCCTGGCCTCATAAAGCTATCAGCCTACCTGGGAAGACAGATAATAAGCAATTTCAATACACTACACAGAGTTAAAAACAGGGTTGAGGTGAAAGACTTGTGGCAGAGACCTCTAATAGCTGAAGAGGCTTCAGAGAAGTCTCCGAAAGATACTGTGTTTAAGCTGAGACCTGAAGGCTAAGAACATGATAAATGGGTGGACTTTGGGAGAAGAGTGTTCAGGCAAACAACCCTTCTAGAGGAAGTGTAATGTTTTTCAGAAACTGAAACAAGTTCATTCTAGCTGGAGCATCGGGAGGGGAAGGGAGAAAGGTGGCACTGTCGAGATTGTAAAGCATACTGTTTAGACTCTCTCCTAAGTGGCCTTAAGGAGTGACACAGTAAAATTTGTGCTCTATAGACTATTCTGGGGGAGCATGTGTGGAGAATAGGTTGTATGGATGCAGGACGAATGCCAGAGAGGGCAGTCAGGAGGCTGCTGGAATAATGTAGACTAAGTAATGGCAGAAGTGGAGGGATGTGGCAGATGAGAGAAATTTAGGGGGCTGTACCAACAGGATGTGATGAGCGATTTGGAGATGATTCAAAGATGACTCATTGGGTTGTGGCTTGATAATTGTTGATATTAGGAATACTCAATGAGAATGGAAATTCAAGACCAAGACACAACACTTTTATCTCCCTGGGTGGTGGTAGAAGAGGGGGTTGGAGGGCAGGTTCGGGGCAAGGGAGTGGAGGTGGAGAATGAGGTCAATTCTGGGTACACTTTATTTAGGATGTCTACAAGATAATCCCAGCGGATGTTTCCAGTAGGCAATTGGATATATAGTGTATGCGCTGAGTTGGGTTTAAAGCAAGATATACATTTGAGAATGATAAACATACAATTCAGTGTTTTCTCAACCTTAAAAAAAAAATCCATGCCTATTTGATCAGTCAAAAAATGACCTCCCTTCTGTTCCCCAAATGAGAACAATTAATGTGGATGATAAAGGACGCCATGGGAAATAAACAATGTTTTTTTTCAGGGAAATGGTAGAGGGAGAAAAGAACCTAAGATAGAACCTTGAAGAATACCTATGTCTAAGGGAGAGGCAGGGGGGGCTTTCAAGAGATTGAAAAGTGAACTGGTTTCTCCCCTTCACTGATTTCTTGTCATCTATATTCTAAGTAAGGGGAAAGGAATCTGGATGGCAAAGGGGGGTTAGATAAGCATCTTCTAAACCTTTTGTAAGCTTTGGAACCTATCTAAAAGGAAGGTGTTAACTTGTATTTCTCTTGCTGTCGTTGGGCCTAAGCTACAGGTGTACAGAGAGGAACCAGCGGGTTACTGCAGGGCAAATGAGAGGTGACGCAGGTCCTCATTCACCGGTTCAACTAATTCATCCAGAGGTCTAATGAAGTTTTTACATTTCTTTTTCCTCCTCCCCCTTTCTTTTTCAAATGAAAGTAGAAAAGTAAATGGATGTAAATTCTGCTCCTGACTTCTGGAAAGTGGAGTCTAATTCCAATCCAGGCCCCATGTTGCAAGTTTGGTTAATAAATGCAATACAGTAATTCTAGAAGCTAGTAATTGTAGCAATTCAGTGTATCCCAGGATTCTCACTCTAGTTGGATCAACTCTTCTGAGCTTTTGTATAAATCCATAGTGTCACAACCGTCTTGGCCAGGTCCAGGACCTTTAAAAAAAAAAATCCTGGTTTAAATCTGAATGAAAATACAGAATACTGTAAAGCACAGAACTTGAACACAAAGTACATTTGGGGGCTGACTCCTTATCTAGACTCATGGCATCTACCAACAGAAAACTTCGTAGTTCAGAGAATAGTAATTCTGTATATCAAAGAATATATAGTAAGCACTGCTATAAAAAATACTGGCAGCTGTGGGGCTGCCCTTTCATAGAACTACTGGCACACAGTAACTATGCCTTTTCATGTCTTATGATTAATTATAGTCTATAAGAGAAAATACTGTGGTATATGTTTGTATTTGTACTTAATTTTTACTGAAGTTTGATTTTAGCATTTACTGTGAAGTCAATGATCTGACCCAGAGAAAATTATGATGACTACAATGTTCTATATATTAAGTACAGCACTGGAAAATGTACTCAGTATACTGGGTTTATGATATGCAGTATTTATTTTTATTGTTATACTTGGTGCTGTTATTGAATCAATCAAGTTATATTACAAATTAGAACCATACAGTGTTTAAGGATGAACTTTTTATTCATCTGTGCCTGTTACAGAATGAAAAAGGAGGGGGAATAGTGTGTCACAAAGTTCTATGACAATTTCCATAGCTAGAAGAATTAAAAATTAAGGGAGAAAGAATAACATAGGAGTAAATACCTACCAACAAATGTCCAGCAATACTATTTTCATCTGAAAATAATCTAGAAAATAAAAGTCTGTGTTGAAGGATAAGTAGTGCATCCAAATAGATCACTCCAGTTGAGTCAGCTGCTTGTGATTCTATTTTTTTTTCTTTAAATCAACAAAGGCAATTGACATTACCATTTTGTTCTTAAATAGGAAGAAAAATAACTGGGAATGACCTACCAAAATATTAACTTAAATTTTGTTTTTTCAAACTCCTTGACTAACTTAAGTAACTGAATAAACATTTAGATATAATTTCTATTATCAGCACTTAATAGCTAATAATGATTACTCAAATTAGTTTTCCATTGATAGTAATTATATAAACAACTTGCCAAATACAGAAATGTTCTAAGTTTGAGAGAAAACTATTTCAAAGTCCAGATATATAGCTTTGAACCCACACAAGGATTTCTAAGGTTAGGACATGACATGTACCAAGTATGTTTAGGGGCATTAAGATTTACTTCCTCAGTAGCCCTTAGAGTTCAGTGCTGATATTAATGATCCCTCAAAACAGATATAGATATTTATATCCAAATTCTCACACCTCAGGATTCATGTAAATAATGTATGTCAATTACTTTTGAAATTACTGCCAAAAGATTAGTTTTAAAAACCATCTGACAAGGCTTGCTTCCTAACTTTTAACTTTTATTCTGAACACTCATTATAAAACCATTTACTTTATCTCTACAAGAAGCAAATTACTTGATTATAACCCTCTACCATCTCAAAAAACTACCTGTCCCTGGACTTGCAAAGTTAGAAAGTCATGAACAGAAAACTGAAGAAGGTAGAAGAGGTAGAAAGGCATAGAGACCTTGGGTAGTCCTTCAGTTATACTGCTTAGCAACACAGCAACAAAAGAGCGATGACAGACAGCAATTGTCCTAATCTAGGTCAATACAACAGCCAAAATACTTTGTAAACACTTTCTTTGGCTCTTTCTGGAGATCAACACTGTTCTAATTAAACAGCATGAGAAGGGCTTGATAACAACATAAGAGTTCATCAATATTTACTTATCCAACACCTTTTATCCAAGAATCTTAAAATCATCTAATACTAATCATAACTCAGTAACTGAGAGAGGTAGGTACTAAGGTAAACTGCAAAGGCCAAGAACAGAAATTGGGAGTGTGTGCCACTGAATAATATTTGTGAGCTAAAGACTGCTGCCTTATATGGCTCTGAGTATGTAAAAAAGAAGTATTATCTACTCTCCTTTAACAAACCCAAACTCAGCATTAACAGGATAATACTTTTTTTTTTTTTTTTTACTATGTTTCATTTGTATTTGTACCTAATTTTTACTGAAGTTTGATTAAGTTTGATTTTCAGAGGACAATGTTTAGTCATTGATCTTACCCAGAGAAAACTATATTGACACAGAATTTTAGATATTACATTATTTTAAATATTATTTTAAATATTAAAGTCTATAGTATCCCTTGTGCCAATTATTTGAGTTATCTTTCCATTTGAGGTGAAGGGTTTGTGTTATGCTATACACACCATCTTCCTTGTGACCAAGAGTGAATTTGTGAGATGGATACCTAAGAGAAGGTGCAGTCTGTAGCCATGAATAGTTCTGTGTATGTGTGTACAGTTAAACACCTAAAAGGACTGAACTCTTGTCCTTAGCCTCATTAGCACCATGCACCAACTGCGTTGACTGGTTGAAACTGTTAGATAAGAAAGTGCAAACTAAAAGGAATAGGAACAAAGGAGGGTTGTATTTCATCATCTTAAGGTTTCACAGAGATGACGCAGGTTTACAAATCAAATTCCCATCTCTTGAAAAATGACTTCTTAAATAACTCAACTCTCAAAACTCAGAAGTGCAGTAATCTGAAATTATTCTAAAAACTTTAGAGAATAACCAGTTACTACAATTGATGTTCACTGTAAGGAATACATAGCTACACAAAAATAGAACTCAGTGAAAAAATGACATTTTTTAAAGCAAGAAAGATGCTTGTTTTGGATTCATATCAGTAGTGGCTAATTGGATAAATGCTAAAGATTTACATTCAAGTGCTTGAAGGATTACTGCACAGAAATTCAATTACTCAAAATCTTTGCTCAGATGCCTCTCAGGCTTATTAAAGATGAGATGATGTATGAACCACCAAGAGTGGCATTTAACCCCAGCCACTTTCAAGATAATGCATACAGCTGTTAAGACATTCCAGAATGTTAAGACATTCACTGATACTAAGAGTGGTATTAAAAAAAAAAGACCTCATACAGTCTGCTGGCATTTCATACCAAACTTTGGAGGAGGTAGTAAAGTGTTGGAATTTAAAATAGGTCAGCACTAAGTGTAAACAATTCTAAAGCATTGTATGCAGTTCTTTAAACATATGTAGTGAAAAAAACCAGAATTCATATAAAATCAGAATTTAAAAAAGCAAAAAATAGAAATATTTAGTGAATTTACTCAAATGAAGAAAACTTAAATGATACAGAACTGAAAATATTAGAAATCTATATACAATAAAAAGTGAATATAAATTAGCCAACTCCATGGACATTTCCAGTTAAGCATTCATACAGATACATATTCACCTTTTTCTTATGTATGGGAATAACACATACACACATGACATGATGATTCTGGCAAAAAAAAAATCAGGGATACTAAAAATATTCTCAGGTTTTAAGAATGGTGTGGAATAAGTTTTAACAACAACATTCTACATGAATGGAAACCCCTGATTTAATTCCATGATTTTATCATGCCAGAAGCATGGTTGGTTTTAATTTTCTTAAACAGATATTGGTATCATACACATTGGCTTATTAATAATTAAGGCATTCTGCATACACAGTATCTCAGTGTGAACAAAAAACTTTTAGTATTGATTATCTGCTATGATGGTTTAAACTTTCAAAGTCTTTTCAACATAAGAAAATAGTAGCTGCACACATTTAAGTGTTTTCTTATAAAACACAATCTTAAAAAAAGTAATGATGATTGGTCTTTATAATTCCTAGTAATAAGTCCTGTCTTATTTTTCACATAGTATAAATTATATTCTTATGCAGGATTGCATTAAGACCCAGTAGTTCTTAAACAATGTTACCAAATAACCATATAAATCCCAAACTGCAGCAAAGGTGAACAATCTTCATAGTGCACTTTCACCTCATTGAAGTTGAAGCTGCTCCTTTCGGATATTTTTCCACTTCAATGTGAAGTAGATCCTTAGCATTTCATTAGTGGTTTCATTATGTGGCTTTTTAAAGGAAAAAATGGTTTTGATTTCTTCCACAGTTCACAGTTCTCAGGTGAGACATTTTTTGGGGAAATCATATAGTCCAGGGATGTTTCGAATAACCAAATGCTATTTAGTAGATGAAGTCTCTCAATGCAACTGTAATAAATAAGCATCTACATCCTTAGAGAATAAAACAAAAACATTTCATTAGCCAGTACTGTAAATACAACACATACACACACCCCATTTTCTTCTCCCTTTTGGTCACCAGCTTTGCCTGTTTCCCTCTGTGACCTTTTGAGGGCAAAAGATCTGTCTTACTCAACATTTTATCTGCACTTTTGTAGCACACAGCATGTGCTCAATAAGTGTTTGCAAAGTGCTTAGTGAATGTTTTAGTCTCTGTGATCAAACAACTCTGCTTTTATAGCTAAGCAAGATCATTACATCATTCACAGCAACTCCTTCAGTGCTATATAAACTCTAGACCAGCTTGAGGATAGCCGTTCTGATTTCTACCCTCAAAAAATTGCATTGAGGGCTTCCCTGGTGGCGCAGTGGTTGAGAGTCCGCCTGCCGACGCAGGGGACACAGGTTCGTGCCCCCGTCCGGGAAGATCCCACATGCCGCGGAGCGGCTAGGCCCATGAGCCATGGCCACTGAGCCCGCGCGTCTGGAGCCTGTGCTCCACAACGTGAGAGGCCACAACAGTGAGAGGCCCGCGTACCGCAAAAAAGAAAAAAAAAAAAAATGCATTGAGGGTTTAATATTGTAAAAGAGGTTTTATCATAGCTTAAGGAACTTCATAGATCTTTTAATCACTCAATATTGTTTGCAATAATAAATACAGTATCTTAAGGTTATATTCACAATAAAGCTTCTCCCTTTATAAAAAATTACAATTGAAAGCAAATTTCTAAGGAAACAATTTTTCAGTTCTACTACTAAGAAGACAAGGCACTTCCAGAAAAAGGTGATATATCACGTATTCTATTTTCTATCAACTTTAACTTCATTTCCCCTCCTATTATCAAAAGAACAATTAAAATTATAACAATAAAAAAACTTCAGGAAATTGATTTCCATTCATAACATTATCATTAAGAGTTCTACACAGTAAAATTATACACAGTGGTAACACACTTGCTTGATACATCATTATGCTTCCTCTCATGAAGGTATTTCAAGAAGAATTTTATAAGTAAGTCCAAGACATAAATATAAATATTGTATTTTTTTAAACCAAAGAAAGTTTTATATTTCTGGCTAATACCCATTTATATGATAGCAGTATGCCCAATACAAGGGTGGAAATATTTCCTAACAGTGATTTTTTTCCTGCAGTTATATTTTAACTACCAAAACTATTTTGGAGTTTAAATATTAAAATCCAAAATAACAATGTACGTTTTCCTTTGAGACAAGCAAATCAATAAAGAACGATGTCAAATTTTTACTGTGATTTGAGCAATTTAACTTTCCAAAAAAAGCACATTAGCAAAAGCCAAGTAAAAATACCTCCAAACTGGTTATGTTCCTCACCCCTTGCTTCCTGAGTAGCACTGTCTTTTCAGTTGCCTTTTTAACCTGGGTTCTTAACCTTTTTTCAAATATTATCCTCTAATTGGAGCTAGGTCATTAAACACCTACTACCACATTATTTCTGTGGCTGTATCTGAAACACATTCAATGACTAATTCCTGTATTCCTTGCCAAAGTCATATTCATATCCAGAGGACCTTAAGCGTTTATAAATATGAAATTGACTTTAGACGTTATTAGAGTAGTACTGAATTGGACATTTGAAAGAATTCATTTATGAATGTATAATACTATTACATTATGTCTAATTTTTAATTAAGCGTAAATATAGATTACCTTGGCTATGTTACCAGTATATCCTGGAACCAAAGTAAGATGGTTTTCCTGTTCCCACAATCCACTTAATTGTTGTTTTAAAATTTGAATATTTCTAGGAGAAAAAAAGAAGAAAAAATGCAAATATAGTAAGATATGGACTTTGGTAGTAAATACACTTAATGAAAACAGCTTTAAATTTTTCAAGTATTTTTCAGGATACAATTATACCATTTGAAGTCAAGCAACTCTTTAAACTAGTACATGTCAATCATGGAAATTAAAAGTTACTTAGTTGTTAAAGAAAGTAAGAAAACAACAGGCATTTGGAACATTCAGACAATCGAGTATGAAGTGGGAAAGTGGGAAAATTCTGAGAGCCTAGAAAGCAAATTATGGATTTAAAAGAAACTGTTGGGAGATTTTTTTTTTTGTAGCTTCATGATAATCTGGCTCATTTGGTAGAATACCCACACATTTTCACATCAAGGCAATACTCAAATTATGATTATAATACAGTTTTTAGAAGTGTAATCATCCACACTGGACTCTCATATTAATGTCTTGGAGCCAAAAGACCCCACAGGATGACTCCATTCCTGTGCCTCAATCTTATTGCACTAAAAGCCATCTCTTTTTCTCTCATTCCTTTCTAATGGATATAAGGGTTAAACCACTGCTGTGCTTTTGCCTCCCAAAATGAAGGGTAGAATTCTGCCAGAACAATATATACAGGGGGTTACTGGGCTCTGGAATTCAACTTTTCACATATGAACAGTATCCCAATTTAATACTTCTCTGAAAATGAAGAGAATAAGTATTATATACTGATAATCATGAAATAAAATTCTCACCTAGCTTAATCACGCTGCTTTTCCTGAAAAAAAAAACTTTATTAGTATGAGTTTAAAGGTATACTCACCCATCATTTATAATTTCTGTTTTGGATGATAGTTCTGACCACCACCTTTTTATGACTGCTTGAAGCCAGTTTAAACCAACTATTATATATCTGAAATGACATTTCATTACAAAATTCAAGTGTTTTCATCCAAGAAGCCTTTAGAAAAGATGACACTCTACCCCCCTCAAAAAACACATACAACACTTATCTTTCCCTTTTAAAAAATTTATTTCACTACTTTCACAAAACTACACTTTATGTAACATGTTTATAGACAGTTTTATAATTGTTCTCTAGTCATTCCATATTCTTTTCCTAATTGGACTATAAGCTCCTGGAAAACAGAAACCATGTATGTCTCATGGAGCTCAGCCTACCACTATGCACTTATAAGGCACAAAATCAAGGATGTTGAAAGAGAAAAAAGAATTGAGATTCAGATTAGCACTTACTCTTCAAATTTGCTTTTAAGTAGTGACTTTACTAGAGGCAACAAGTCTACACAGCAGCCAAGTGAGATGTATTGTTTTTCCTCCTGTAAACTAAAGTAAATAAATACTAAGTTATAAAATTATGAACAGGTCATAATTTGTCCTTCTTTAAATGTACTTTTTTTCTGAAAAATATTCTTTATACCTATTGGTGAGCACAGGAAGGCAATCCACCACAACTCCAAGGTCTTCTATCCTGTGGGAACAAAATTGCTTAGATAGCTGATTTCCTTATTTATTTTCGTATTATAACCTTCACACTGCTTTTGAGAAATTTACCCATTCAACAAATGATCTGAGTGTCTATGATGAGTCAGTTGTTAGGGATACAGCAGTGAACAAAGAAATAGGGCTTGTATTTCAATATGTGTGTGAGTGTGGGAGGAGGTGGAGAAGGCAAGGACAGACAATAAACAAGTGAAATATATAAAGCATGTTAGTGGTGGTAAGGGCTATGGAGAAAAATAAAATGGGAAAGAAGGATAGGGAGTGAAGAAATACGTATTTTTAAATAAGGTAGTCAAGGAAGGCCTCACCAAGGTAACATTTGAGGAGACTTAAATACAGTGAGGAAGGTAATGGTTAAAATTTTCACTCAAAGGGGATTTTTAAAAGGTTGGTTTTCCCATAATGGTATCTCTTAGTTTTATAGATAAGAATTTTAATCAGAGAAGGTAACAGCTTTGTTCAATCTGATAAAACAGATGGTTTTCTGTATTTTGGTTACTCTTAGACTGAAGATAAATGTAATTTAAACCATACTGCTACTACTGAAGCTAAACATAGGAAGTTCAAAATTTTAGCCAGTATAACATAAAAAAGAAGAGGCACTTCTACATAATACATTGGAAATTACTTTTACTGAACAAAACCATAAAGGGTCACACTTACCTCACCAAATAAGCTACAAGTTCACTTATACTTCTCCTTCTCCAGAAAGTTAAAGCTACATTCAATCTCAAATTCCTGCTGAACAAAACCTGTGCCATTGTTTCATGGTCCTGAGAAACCTGAAAGGCAGGAATCTAATTTGTTAAAAAGCACATTGAGATATGACATGAAACCATTTTTTTTCAATTAAATTATTCTGGTAGACGTATTTTAAAATTAGGCAAAGATGACTCCCTTTTACTGGCCCACAAAAAGGAATATTGCAGTGAACACAGTAAACAAATGATTTGAATAAATTTAGGACCTGTTTATTTTTTATCAATACTTTTTCTTATTTGCTACCATTTTCCTTTTAAATCTCAATAGTTCATAGAATAAATTATTTTTACTCACCTACAAACCTAGGATTTAATTTATAATGTGTATTAAATAAAAAGGTAAACATATAGGCTAGTCATTACCAACTGAATAGCATGAGTAGGGAACCACAGAAATTGAGTTTTGTGACAAGTATTTAAATTCATTCATTTTTTTCTGTATAATTAAGGTAATATATTCCTATTGTAAAAAGTTCAAGTAGCACAAAACTTTATAAAATAAAAAGTGAATATTCTCTACTTGCCCACAAAAACAACTAACATTCCTCAGGAGTAATCACAGTTAACAGACTGGTAAGTATCTTTCAAACCACTTTCTAGACAAAGACAAATTAGGTAGATATAAAATTAAAATATTCTAATATCTATATTTTTGAAAACCTTGTTTTTTCACACACATTATGAAGATTTTTCAATGTCAAAACATAGATCAGCCTCATTTTTAAAAATTACATATTCTCCAGTCTTTATGTACCATAATTTTAGATTGATTCTGGTTTTTCCCTATTAAAACTGTGCATCAATGAACATCCTTATGTATATAAATACGTGCACTTGTACAAAACCTTCTGTAGGATTCATTTTAGAACTGGAACAGCTAGATCCATTTATTTTCAATAACAGATTAAGATATAATTCACATACCCATTTTGAATGTACAATTCGGTAATTTTTAGCATATACATTCACAGAGTTTTGCAAGCACCACCATAATGAATTTTAGAACCTTTTCGTCACTCCCAAAAGAAACCCTGGACTCCATTCTCCCCTCTCTCCAGCTCCTCACAACGATTAATCTACTTTCTGTCCCTGTGACTTTACCTAATTTGGATGGTTCACATAAATTGAATCATACAATATGTGGCCTTTTTTTGTGTGTGGCTTCTTTCACATAGCATGATGTGTGAAAGATCAAGATTTACATACAGTGTAGCATACATTGGTGTTTTACTCCTTTTTAATGATCAAATAATATTCTATTGTATAGAATATGACACTTTAGTTACCCATAGTCCGTTGACGGACATCTGAATTGTTTCCACTTTTGGCTATTATAAAATGTTATAAGCATCTGTTCATAAATATCTGTGTGGACTTATGTTTTCAATTCTCTGGGTATATACCTAGAAGTGCAACTGTCGGGTGAAAAGGTTATGTATATTTGAACTTTGAAAAAATAATATAGCATCACTTTTAAATTTAGGTTTTTAGAGCAGGCACTAGTCAATCAGGAAAAAACATCTGAAACAACAAAAGAACAATCAATAACCCCATTAGTTAAGTGTGAGGTTAATGCAGGTTTGTGAAAAGTAGGGAAATGGGAGCAAGGTTAAAGGAAGCCCTTGAAAAAATGCCACACTGCGGCACTAATACAAATGTGAAACTGCAGCTTTAAGGCATTTTCACTGAGAATGTTTATTCCCTCAGTTCAACTGAAGAACCAACCTAGGTCCCAATCTAGGCCAGATTTCTGGACTATATAGTCACATGTTCTTTTCCTTCAGGGTATGTAGTTTCTTTGATTTTCTGATCTGTGTCGGCCTCATCACTTCTATAATTACATGAAAGTAGGGGTAGTGTCTAATTTTCACCCACCAATCCATTTCTCAGAGCCTGAAGAATGCACTGCACAGCAGGGAGCCATCAATACATAATTGTGAATGACTTAGTATGACAGTGATCCTCTGTAACACTAAGGTTTAGGTACCTGTAGGTATCCTATTCTCTAGGGCTCATAAAATTCACTATTGAATTCTCCTTGCTCCCTCTTTTCTCACAGATACCATACACACTTCCTTCATCTCTCCTAGCATTACTAACTTTCTATTACTCCAGGATCTTTTCTTTTGGCCTCCCTGAGCAGCTTTCGGGATCTTAGTTCCCTGACCAGGGATCGAACCTAGTCCCACGTCAGTAAAAGCACCAAGTCCTAACCACTGGACCACCAGGGAACTCCCCCAGGATCTTATTTCCACAGGAACACTTCCACTGGCAAATGGAATCTTTGCGTCATTTCATTATGGTTTTAGTTAATAACACTTTGTTTTCTACCTTTCTTTTGTATTATTTACTTGTAATTATTATCCTGCATATGATGTTCATTTTCATTCATCCACATACTTATGACCATTTAAATATAAAAAGATTCTTTTATTGCTTGTATGCCACAAAAATGCTTTTCAAACTGTCATGCCAGATAGAAACAATACTAAGTTTACCAAGTCATAGTTAAAGAAATTAAGGTAAATTTAAGCAATGTAATGTTATATATCCATTAATTATATAATATCTTTTTATGGTGATAGATGGTAACTAGACTTATTGTGGTGATCATTTTGAAATGTACAGAAATATCAAATCACTACACTGTGCACCAGGAACTAACATAGTGTTGTAGGTCTATTATACATCAAAACAAACAAATAAACAAACTCACAAAAAAAGAGATCAGATTTGTGGTTACCAGAGGTGGGGTGTGGCTGAGGGGAATTGGAGGAAGACAGTCAAAAGGTACAAACTTCTAGCTATAAGATAAATAAGCACTAGGGATGTAATGTACAACTTGGTAAATATAATTAACACTGCTGTATTTTATATATAAAAGCTGTTAAGAGAGTAAATCCTAAGAGTTCTCATCACAAGGAAAAAAATTTTTTTCCATTTTTAAAATTTTGTATCTATATATGATGGATGTTCACTAAACAATGTGGTAATCATTTCATGATGTAGTTAAGTCAAATCATTATGTGTATCCCTTAAACTTTTAAAATGCTGTATGTCAATTATATCTCAATAAAACTGGAAGGGAAAAAATTGTAGAAGTGTTATTTAATTACATGGAAAAATATTCAAATTTATTAAACACAAAAATCAAATTATTAAACACAAAAATCTAATTATCAAACAATATAATATGGAGAAAAAAGACATCAAAATTTTAATACTGTTATTTACAAATGTTGAAATTACAGATAAGTTTTTCCTTTGGATTTATTTTCTATAACATATACAAAAAACATGTAATAATTATTATTGTAAACTCGTCGTGTTTATAAATTTTAACAAACCATTCTTTCAAATAACCATTAAAAAAATGGTTTTCCTGAGGTATAATTTACATACCATAAAACTCACACATATTTAAAATATGTAATTCAATGATTTTTAATAAATTTATGGAGTTGTGCAACCATCATCACAGTCCAGTTTTAGAACATTTCTATCACCCAAAACAATTCCCGTGAACCTGTTCAAACAACTAACTTTGCCTGAGCCAGAAGAACAGCAAAACTAAGCAGGTTTGCCTTAAAAAACTTTCCAATGGCAATTTTGAGAGCCCAGCAAAATGTGCTTGGATAACTGGCTTTCGTGGTCCACTTGTTAGGCAAGATTTCTTCTTTTCCTTTTCTTTAAGTCTCTACTGGCCAACTTTCCATTCTGGATATTTACAGCAGCTTGTTAATCATTTCATTCCATCTCAGATATCACTAACTTGGAAAAATGGAATAAACAACTGATTCAAATTTAGTTAATCTAGAAAATTGTCTCAGGGACTTACAGTCTCTCAAATAGTCTGAATTCAATCAGCAGTGAACTATTTTGCTAGTAGACTATGGCAAAGGAAAAAGCCAGTATTAAAACAGGAATAAAGTTAAGCTTATATAAATGACTTACCTCAGAAAAAAACCCACTATATTTTGATGATGGGCTTTCTGTCTGTGAAGAACCAGAATCACTGGGGCTAACCAGATATGGTCGACTACCCTGCCGCACTTGCTCAGGGAGGCGGCCTGCACAAGCCAGCTCATTCTCTTTATTTGCCATGTCACAGCCCCCACTGTTGGGGGACTGCTTTTTTCTGCAGCAAGGATTTTGAAAAGGATGATGAACTTTCTTTCTGTGATAGATCACCTTACGTAGTTTATCTGGGCTTTTCACAGCTTGTCCAACTGTTCTGTAAAAAGAATTGATTTTCTTAAATGAAAAAGAACCATATGAAAGAAAACCTTTAAAAGTTTTTAAAGAGAAAGATTTAGTAGGCCACATTTTGTGATCACAATCCACTAAAATTAGAAGTAAGCAGAATAATTTTTTAAAATCTTAACTCTTAGATTGAAGAGGAAAATAAAAGGGAAATTACAATCCATCTGGAAAACAATGAAAAGGATGGTACTTTATACCAAAAGGGGGAGAAAAAAAAAAAGAAGAGGCATAATAACTAGATACTTTTAAAATGAAATATTACAGGGCATTCAGGGAGTATGAAAAATTTAACAATTTCTAGTCACCTAATCTCTTTCTAACAAAGTGACACAATAAGTGAGCAAGTTTGAATATTTTAATTTGAATCAGGCAAGTCTGAATATATATTTTAATATAAAATAAAAGAGAACACTTATTTCGATTAAGTTGAAGTACATTTAATTTGTTTGAATAAGATAAAATACTACTGACAACATCTCATGGTTTAGTATAGTGGTTCTCAAATGTTTTGACCTCAGGATGCTTTGCACTCTTAAAAATTATTGAGGTCTCAAAAGAATTTTTTTATGTGGGCAATATTTACTGATATTTGATGAATCAGAAACTAAAACAGAAAATTTGTTAATTAATTTTAAAGATGATAAACTCGGGGGAATTCCCTGGCGGTCCAGTGGTTAGGACTCCACACTTCCACTGCTGAGGGCGTGGGTTCAATCCCTGGTCGGGGAGCTAAGATCCCACAAGTCTTGCAGCACAGCCAAAAAAAGAAAAAGAAAAAGATAAACTCATTACATACTACATAGAATATTTTTTTTAAAATCCTTTATTTTCCAAAACAAACGAACAAAAAATATAGTGAGAAGAATGGCACTGTTTTGCATTTGTGCAAAATCTCTAATATCTGGTTTAACAGAAGACAGCTGGATCCTCATATCTGCTTCTGCATTCCATATATTGTGATATCAAATATCATGTAGCTGCTGGAAAACTCTACTGTACACTTGTAAGAGAGTGGAAATGAAGAAGGTAAATAATGTCTTAGTATTGTTATGAAGATAGTTTTGACCTCACAAACTCCTTGAAAGGCCTTTGGGACCTCCAGGGTCCACAGATCACACACTTTGAGAACGAGTGGTTTAGTAGAAAGCGCCTTTGGAGTTCGGCAGATCTGAGAGTAAATGCCATTTTTACCACCTTCTGGATGTACAATCCTAAAGAAATCACAAGTCTTTAGTTTTACTCATCAACTGTTTGGGGTAATGATACCTATCTAATATTGATATGTTTAGCACAGTACCTGGCACAAAGGAGTTGTTTGACAATAAATTAATATTATTATACTAAAAGACAATACTTCCCCGCTCCATTTTCACTCTTACCCAGCTTTCAATATTTGCTGTTTCCCACAAACTTTAAAGAAGCTCTTACCTAGTTATGTAAGCAGCCAACTGTTTTGGAGACCTCTTAACCTGAAAAATAAAAGTAGATAGTTGCAGCATATTTAAGTTCCTTAACAAAGCTATGTAAACTTTGTGATTAATGTCAACAAGTCTGAAATTGAACTATTAAATTTTTCAGATTAAAGCTTTTACTGTACTGATGCTGTACTCTCAATCATTAGTTACAACAACATTGTATGTAGGTATTTTTAACAACGCAACATACCCATCTGGCTAGTTCACGCTACTAGTCACATATTATATATACAGAGTGCTAAATAAATGAGTTGAATTTTAATATGATTTTAAGAAATTATATCAGTGCTAATGAGCCTTGCAATGGTGAACAAAAAGCATCTCTGTGATTCCTCTAAAATTAAACTAAAATAGTCAAATTATACTATATCAAAACAATATACTGCCAAAAAGTTTTCAGAGCTTTTGGAATACAGATTTCAATTATTTGATTAATTCTACTTAATTTTGGCAGATTGAGCAGAACTGTCACCCTCCCATTGTTTAAACACTTTAACCAGAAGTATCCATAGACTTAGCAGTTTAAATTGTGTCAAACTGAATGACTGTGTCTCCCCCAAATTCCTCTGTTGAAATCCTAACCCCCAGAGCGATGGTATTAGGAAGTAAGGCTTTCGGGAGGTGATTAGGTCATAAAAGTAAAACCCCATGAATAAGATTAGTGTCCTTATAACAGAGAGCCCAGAGAATTCTCTCTCTCCCCTTCTATCATGTGAGGAAGTAGAGAAAAGCTATCTATGAACCAGGAAGTGGGCCCTCACTGGATACCAACTCTGCTAGGGCCTTGATCTTGGACTTCTCAGCCTCCAAAACTGTGAGAAATAAATTTCTGTTGTTTATGAGCCACACAGTCTATGGTATTGTTTGTGTAGCAGCCCAAACAGACTGAGATACTGTCTTACCCATTCCTAGAAACCATGGACTTACTTACCTCCTTCATGTTCTTATTAGTGAAATTAGAGATCCTTTTTCTAGGAACATCAATGAAATGATCTTCAATATTATTACAAAAGTTGCGTTTTTTAACATTGTGGGTTTCAGATGCCATAATCTCTTAAAAACCTAGACAAAAAATAAAAATAATAAATGGAAAATACAAAAAGCAAACGAGCCTGATCCTTTCCTTAACACACATAAAAATACAACAGCTCTACGCTATGTATAAGAGGCTTACAAGTAAAGCAAAGGATATGTGGGTATACCTCATTTTATTGCACTTCACAGATATTGTGATTTTTTGTTTTTTTTTAACAAATTGAAAGTTTGTGGCAACTCTGCATCAAGCAAGTCTATTGGCACCATTTTTCCAACAGCATTTGTTCACTTCATGTCTGTGTCACATTTTGGTAATTCTCACAATATTTCAAACTTCTCCATTGTTATATTTGTTATAACGATTTGTGATCAGGGATCTTTGATCTTACTACTGTAGCTGTTTTTGAGCACCATGAACCTTGTCCACATAAGATGGTGAACTTAATTGATAAATGTGTGTGTTCTGACTGCTCCACTGACTGGCTATTCCCTGCTCTCTCCCTCTCCTCGGATCTCCCTATTCCCTAAGACACAGCAATATTGAAATTAGGTCAGTGAATAACCCTACCATGGCCTCTAAGTGTTCAAGTGAAAGGAACAGTGGTAAGTCTCTCCTTTTAAGTCAAAAGCTAGAAATGATTAAGCGTAGTGAGGAAGGCATGTCAAAAGTGAGAAGGCTGAAAGCTAGGCCTCTTGCACCAGTTAGGCAAGTTGTGAATGCAAAGGAAAAGTTCTTGAAGGAAATTAAAAGTGCCATTCCAGTGAACACACGAATGGTAAAGCGAAAAAGCCTCACTGTCGACATGGTGAAAGTTTTAGTGATCTGGATAGAAGATCAAACTAGCCACAACATTCCCTTAAGCCAAAACCTATTCCAGAGCAAGGCCCTCTCTTTAATTAAGGTTGAGAGAGGTAAGGAAGCTGCAGAAGAAAAGTTTGAAGCTAACAGAGGTTAACTCATGAGGTTTAAGGAAAGAAGCTATCTCTATAACATAAAAGTACAAAGTGAAGCAGCATGTGCTGATGTAGAAGCTGTAGCAAGTTATCCAGAAGATCTAGCTAAGATAATGAATGAAGGTGGCTACACTGAACAACAGATTTTCAATGGAGATGAAACAGCCTTCTGTTGGAAGAAGATGCCATCTGGGACTTTCATAGCTAAGAGAGAAGTCAAAGCTTGGCTTCAAAGGACAGTCTGACTCTCTTCTTAGGGGCACAGTCTGACTCTCTTCTTAGGGGCCAATGTGGCTGATGACTTTAAGTTGAAGCCAGTGATCATTTACCATTCCCCAAATCCTAGGGCCCTTAAGAACTATGCTAAATCAACTCTACTTGAACTCTATAAATGAAACAACAAAGCCTGGATGAAAGCATATGTGTTTACAATATGGTTTACTGAAGATTTTAAGCCCACTGTTGAGACCTACTGCTCAGAAAAAAAGATTCCTTGCAAAATATTACTGCTCATTCACAATGCACCTGGTCACCCAAGAGCTCCGATGAAGATGTACAATGAGATTCATATTGTTTTTATGCCTGCTAACAGAGCATCCATTCTTCAGCCCATGGAGCAAGGAATAATTTTGACTTTCAAGTCTTATTACTTACGAAATATATTTTGTAAGGCTATAGCAGAGTAAACTGAAAAACTTCTGGAACAGATTCAACATTCTAGATGTCATTACAAACATTTGTGACTCATGGGAAAAGGTCAAAATATCAACATTAACAGGATTTTGGAAGAGTTGATTCCAACCCTAATGGATGACTTTGAGGGGTTCAAGACTTCAGTGGAGGAAGTAACTACAGATGTGGTAGAAATAGCAAGAGGACTGGAATTACAAGTGGAGCTGGAAGATGTAACTGAATTGCTGCAGTTTCATGATAAAACTTTAACAGACGAGGAGCTGCCTTTTCTGGATGAGCAAAGAAGATGGATTCTTGAGAAAGAATCTACTCCTGGTGAAGACGCTGTGAAAACTGTTGAAATGACGGGAAAGAATTTATATAGAATATTGCTAAACTCAGTTGATAAAGCAGCAGCAGGGGTTGAGAGGATTGACTCCAATTTTGAAAGAAGTTCTGCAGTGGGTAAAGTGCTATCAAACAACACTGCATGCTACAGAGAAATCATTTGTGAAAGGAAGAGTCAATTGATGCAGCAAACTTCACTGCTGTCTTATTTTAAGAAACTGCCATAGCCACCCCAACTTTAGCAACCACCACCCTGATGAGTTAGCAGCCATCAACACTGAGGCAAGACCTTCCACCAGCAAAAAGATTACGACTTGTTGAAGGCTCAGATGATGGCTAGAAATTTTTAGCAATAAAGTATTTTTAAATTAAGGTATGTACATTTTTTTTAAACATAATGCTACTGCACACCTAATAAACTACATATAATATAGTATAAACATAACTTTTATATGCAATGGGAAACCAAAAAATTTGTGTGACTTGCTTTATTACGGTGGTCTGAAACCAAACCTGCAATATCTCTGAGGTATGAATGTAGTTCTAAGTTATACATTTTTTAAAAGCCTTAAACATAGAGGAAGCACAAGGCAGGGGATTCCAGTAAAGTTCTTTCTGTTCTCATTCCTAAGTTGCAACCAGTTACAATAATATGGCATGTACTTTTTGCCAACACAACATCTCAATCTCCCCATTTTCCATATCACTAGCCATATATTATTAAAGTTTATGAAATCAGGTCTAATAGTAGTGGTATCTTGAGATTCGAATGCACTGAAGCCTAAAATTTTGGAAGCAAATCACTGGGTCATATACAACCATAAGCAGCCAGGGGAACCAAAATCAGACTATATATATATGACTTGTTTTATGCCCAACCTTTAAATTTTTCTTTCATTCGTGCAGCTAGCTCTCCAAAGCTTTCTTCCATCTTTGAAAAATATAACCCACATTCTTTTGCTCCTCCAATTATATCCAAAGGGCAGAAAATAAATGCTGTGACTTCATTTATGTAACAGAGGATATCAGTGACTTTCCCACTTGCACTCAGGTTTCACATAGCAAATTTATTTCAGGTCATGCCCTGAAACCCAAGTTTCTCCCTCATTCTTGTTTTAAACATTTATTGAGCATTCATTATATGCCAGGCCCTGGAGTTAATGTAGATGATGGACAGAGATACTGTTCTAAAGAATCATTTAGGAAGCTTTCTGAAAGTACATCTTTCTGGGCCCTAATTTCAGACTATAACTCAGCAGGTATCAGGAAAAAAGCCCAAAGCAATTATATTTTTAAAAAGCCCCACAGGTATTTCTATCATTTAAAAAATTTTTTTTACTGAAGTACAGTTGATTTACCATGTGGTGGCAATCTCTGCTGTGCAGCAAACTGACTCAGTTACACACACAGAGACACATTCTTTTTTAATATTCTTTTCCATTATGGTTTATCACAGGATATTGAGTATAGTTCCCTGTGCTACACATTAGGACCTTGTGGTTTATCCATTCTAAATGTAATAGTTTGTATCTACCAACCCCACCCAAACTCCCAGTCCATCCCTCTCCCTCCCCGCCCCTCCCCACAGGTTTTTCTGATACACGTTCTTAGTGAAAAAAAAAAAAAAAAAAAATCTGTCTTAGAGAATTTTCCAAAAATATACACGAACACAGGAAATTCTGCAATCAATTTCAGGGTATTTTACGATTTCGCGGCTAATTCAGGGACAGTCCATCCACTTGTGCCCCCAGGTTACGAAACCTCTAGGATGAGACTTTTAAAAAAGTAAATAAATAATTGCAGTAATACAATAAGCACTCTGACAGAGGGGTACCCATGCAAGTCAGCAAATCTCCACTGAGGAAAAGTCTTCTAGGGCAAATAGCACATTGAGAAAATAGCATGTGTAGAACTGAAAGGCATGAAGCAACATGATTTGTTTGGCAATCTGTTAAGTAGATGCATGTGACTAGAGCTTAGGCTGGGGGTGTGCTGCAGCAGAGTGAGAAATGAGGCTGGAGAGAGAGGCAGAAGCTAGATCATAAAGGGTCTTGTCCACAAGGTAAGCTTTTTTGTTTGTTTGTTTTGTCTTTGAAAGAAAGGGGGACTTTTAGTTAAAGATAATGGACTAAACACATGCAATTACTTTTACCTTTCCCTGAAACCCTATTACAATGACAGTAAAGAAGATTTTAAAGGCATAAACCCCATAAGGGCAAAGAATAGAAGATGAGGCAATGGCAACAACATTTTGGAAACTGCAAAGTGTAAGTGATAAATGACTTAGCAGATCTGAGAAAGCTAAATCCTAAAGCATCAGTGAGGAAAGGTGAAAAGCAGAATCCCCCAAAGGTTCAGAAATTGGCAATACTGAGGACCTCAAAAAGTGGGATAAAGGTGGGCTTAAGAACAAGTACAATGAATGAATATCCATTTAAGACACAGTTAAGAGTCTTAGATCCCCTTCCCCGTTTCAGTAAAAAACTGGAGTTTTATTGTATGGAAAATCTAAAACAGAGTCCTTGGGATGGGAAACACCAGGCACAAATGTGGGTGAGAGGAACATATTCTAAACAGGGCGATCAAGTGAAAGTTTACATACTAAATGTTAAGACCTCTAACCTTCTTTCTACCACGTGCCTCACAGAGGCTTGCAGCCAGGCTTAAATACTCCAGGGGAAGAGTACAGAAGATGCTTCTTTGGGAACTCTGATCAGTCCCAGAGGAAAACACACACACACACACACACACACACACACACACACACACTCCTAAAAATACTGACATCAGTGATGGTCAAAGTCCCCAAAGAACTTTTTATATCTTGATTATGGTAGTAGTTACCTGTCAGAACTCTAATAGTATGAATTTTTATTTTTTTTGCATGTAAACATCTCAATAAACCCAACTTTCAAAAAATCCTCAGGAGATAAGAACAAATTGCATCCACGAAACACAAATGAGAAAAAACAAGCTGACAAAGACTCTTGGAAATTAAAAATAGGATGTAATAAGATAGAAGAAAAACTCAATAGAAGTTGGAAAAGAAAGTTGAGGGTATCTCCTAGAATGTAGGCTAAAAATTTTTTTAAAAGAACCTGGATTGGTTTATAGAGACCAATATTCAAATAAACAGAATTTCAGAAAGAGTACAGAAAAAAACAAAGAGGAAAGCAAAGAAATAATTGAAAACTGTTCACGGTTGAAGGACATGAATTCCCAAACTGAAAGGGAACATTGAGGGTCAGCATTGCAGATGAAAATAGACCGACAAGGCACATCGTCACATTTCAGAGCACCAGAGAAGCCAGAGAAGGTGAAAACATACAATAAACAAATAAACAAAACCCCCCTAAAACCCAAACCAAGTCACATACAAATGATAAAGGCATAGAACGATGCCTTCAAAATTCTTAGGAAACTTGAAATTTTATATCCAGACTAGTCACCACCTGAATGCAAGTGTAGGAAAAAAAATCTTCAGAAATTCACAGTTCCAAAAAAAATTCTTCCTGCAGCAATCTGAGAAATAATAAAAATGAGAAATACAAGAAATGGAGAGCCAACAGGAGAAATGAGAAGGGAATTCTCATGATGGTTATAAACAAAGATCCCAGGATGAAGGCTGTGCACCAGGAATACACGACAACAATTGGAGCGGGTTAACAGACTGAAGGGAGAAGTCGTCACATAAATGAAATTGGTTTATAATACCTGGGGCTCATTAGAGAAGAGATGGAGAGAACTGAGGGAGAGTCACAAGGCAGTGGCACATGTTTCAAGTGGCAAAAGAAAAGAATTGTCAGCCCAGAATCTCCTATGTGGAGGAAATATCCTTCAGGAATGAAGGAGAAACCAAGACATTCTCAAATAAAAGGAAATTAAAGAAGGAATCTTAGAACATCAAGGAGACAAAAAGAAAACCATAAGGTAAATTATGTTTGATGTTTGAAGCAAAAATTATAACACTATCTGATGTGGTTCAAAATATATGCAGAAGAATGTTTAAAACAACTATGCTGTAAGTGGGGAAGGGCAAAGGGATATAAAGGGAGGTAAAGTTTCCACACTTTACTCAAACTTGTAAAATGATGCCATCAGTAGACTGTGATAAATTATAGATGTGTAACATAATACCTAGAACCATTACTAGAAGCTACTGCTACTGTTTTATTAAGAAACATAGTAAAAACTACTATAGATAAATTGAGATGTAATGTTTAAAATGTGTACAAGTAACTCATAAGAAGGCAAAAAAAAAGAGAGAAACAAAAAAATAGAACAGAAACAAAAAATAAAATGGCAGAAACATATCAATAATTACATTATATATGAATGCTCTAAACATATCAGTTAAAAACCAGAGATTGGCAGAGTACATCAAGAAACATGACCTAACAATATTCTGTCTATAAGAAATTCATTTCAAATATAATGATAAAGGAAAGTAGAACACAGAAGAAAGATCCTAATAGATCTTTAAAAGTTCTCATCACAGGGGAAAAAAGAAAGTAGTAAAAGGAAGAAAAAGATGTATCATGCAAATATTAATTTAAAAGAGCCAGGACTTCCCTGGTGGCGCAGTGGTTAAGAATCCACCTGCCAATGCAGGGGACACGGGTTTGAGCCCTGGTCTGGGAAGATCCCACATGCCGCGGAGCAACTAAGCCCCTGCGCCACAACTACTAAGCCTGCACTCTAGAGCCCACGAGCCACAACTACTGGGCCCTCGTGCCACAACTACTGAAGCCTGCACACCTAGAGCCCATGCTCCACAACAAGAGAAGCTACTGCAATGAGCAGCCCGCGTGCCACAACAAAGAGAAGCCCCCGCTCACCCCAACTAGAGAAAGCCCATGTGCAGTGATGAAGACCCAACGCAGCCAAAAATAAATAAATAAAATTTATAAAAAAATAAAAATAAAAGGGCCAAACCATCAAGAAAACATAGCAATCTTAAATATGTACCCACCAAACAACACAGGTGAAAAATACATAAAGCAAAAACTGACAAGGCTGGAAGTTATAATTTGAAATTGGCAAGAAATAGCAAAATTCCTCTGTTAAAATGCACTATGCTTGCAAGTTTATAAGTTTGAAAAGTAAAGAAAAAAGAAGAAAAGTAAATGAAAACACCAAGAATAATTAATTTTATGATTTCATATCAAAAGGCACAGAGTTGTAATTTGTTATTAAATTAGCATAACTAATTTTTTTATTGTCACTTTGTTTTGCTACTATGTAAGTTAATCAGCTTACATAATCATAGAATCAGAGATACTTGAAATGGAAAACGTAATTAGTAAAATAATTCATTAGTACCTTACATTCCAAGATCTCAAAACTGTTTACCAGTCCTCCTTAACCAGTACAGAATATTCTGGTCACCAACACAGGGGCTCCTAAAGTTAGGCAAATCTGTCTTCCTTTTGAACTCTAAAATAAGTTTATTTTGGCTAAATTACAGGTAAAAACATGGAGCCAGAGGATGGGATCAGCTTTAAAGTCAGCCTAGAAACATAGAAGTGGTAAGCTGGAGCAGCAGTTCTCAAACTTTAGCATCGGAATCATTTGTGGACCTTCTTATGATACAGATTATTGGGCCCCATCCCCTGAAAGGCTGAAGTGGGGCCTGAGACTCTGCATTTCTAACAGGCTCTTGGGTGATGCTCATGCTGCTGGTCTGAAGACCTCACCTGGGAACTACTGAATTAGAGTTCTCTCTGAAAGTTTCTCATTAAATACTGTAGTGCTCATTGTTTTAAAGTTGTCCAGATTTCCATTCATTAAAGCCAGTTCCATCCACCGTATTCTCTTGTTTATTTTATAGACATAATGTATTTACACAGAAAGGACAGGACCTCACCTACAGTCAACTCTCAACTGTGTGTAGTTGATCAATCTTACAGATGTTCTGAGGTAAAAATTTCATTGAGATCTAATTTTATTTCTCCCTCACCTTTCTCCTAGCCTTATTCCTAGACTAGAATGTAAATTAATTTTATTTCAGGATAAAATCAACAATGTTGGTCAGATAATCTGTTTGAAGGAATACATATGAATGAAATACTGTTTTGGTTCATCTGTGATGTTGCTGCTTTCCCTTGGTGATCCAGTGGGGAATGTTCTTAATCAGTTCTGTCTTTGGGTCCACTATTACTTCTCTGGAGTGGTACTCTCTTTAAATTCCCCTTTTGAAAATAAAGACATTTGGTACATGGAACTAAAGTCTATACATATGGCTAAAGAGTATTCTAAATCCAAATTCATACAATTTCATCATAACTTCTAAAATAATGGGGTAAAAATTATTGTAATGTAGCACTATGGTAGTAACTTAGAGTGGTTCCAAAGATAAGAAAAGCTTCCGGGCTTCCCTGGTGGCGCAGTGGTTGAGAGTCCACCTGCCGATGCAGGGGACACGGGTTCGTGCCCCAATCCCGGAAGATCCCACATGCCGAGGAGCGGCTAGGCCCGTGAGCCATGGCCACTGAGCCTGCGCGTCCGGAGCCTGTGCTCCGCAATGGGAGAGGCCACAGCAGTGAGAGGCCCGCGTACCGCAAACAAAAGAAAAGCTGCCAAATTCTTTTAAGAAGCCAGTATACCAGTGTTATTAAAATATAATAAAGATTGCACAATAAAACCGTGGACCAATTTTACTGATGAATATCAATGCAAAAGCCCAGATAACATCATACTGTTGGTGAGAATGTAAAAGGATCCAGTCACCTTGGAAAACAGTTTGGCAGCTCCTCAAAAGTTTAAAAATAGAGTTACCATATGACCATATACATCCAAAATAAATAAAACTTGTCACAAAAACTTGTACACAAATGTTCATAGCAGCATTATTTGTAAGAGCTGAAAATTGGAAACTATCCAAACATCCATCAACTGATGAATGGATAAAATGTGGTAAATAAATAAAATCCATACAATGGAATATCATCCAGCCATAAAAATGAATTTTTGTTCTGATATATGCTCAATCATAGATGAACCTCAAAACACTATGTTAAGTGAAAGAAAAGAAGCCAGAAATGAAAGATCACATACTGTATGATTCCATTTATATGAAATGTTTAGAATAAGCAAATCTTTAGAGACAGAAAGTCGATTAGTGGTTGTCCAGCACTGCTATAATGGGTATGGGGTTTCTTTTGGGAGGTGATGAAAATGCTCTAAAATTGATTATGATGGCTGCACAACTCCGTGAATATACTAAATATCATTGAATTATATACTTTAAGTGGGTGAATTGTATGGTATGTGAATTAGAGCTCAATAAAGTTTAATTATTAAAAAAAAACCTGACATGGCTGAAAGGAGAAACAGACAAATCCACAATAATCTTGGAGACTTCAATATCCCCTCTCAACAACTGATAGAACAAATAGAAATTCAGCAAAGTTATAACATCATCAACCAATAGGATCAAATCAGTATTTATAGAGCGCTCCACCAACAACAGCAGAATAATTATTTTCAAATGCCACAGAACATATATCAAGATAGGCTATATCTTAGGCTATAAAACAAACCACAACAATTTGAAATAATTGAAATGATGCTCAGTATTGGTAATTATTAGAGAAATGCAAATCAAAACTACAATGAGGTATCACCTCACACCAGTCAGAATGGCCATCATCAAAAAGTCTACAAATAATAAATGCTGGAGAGGGTGTGGAGAAAAGGAAACCCTCTGATACTGTTGGTGGGAATGTAAATTGGTGCAGACACTATCTAGAACAGTATGGAGTTTCCTTAAAACACTAAAAATAGAGTTATCATATGATCCTGCAATCCCACTCCTGGGCATGTATCTAGAGAAAAGTACAATTTGAAAAGGTACATGCATCCCAATGTTCATTGCAGCACTATTTACAATAGCCAAGACGTGGAAGCAACCTAAATGTTCATCGACAGAGGAATGGATAAAGAAGACGTGGGATATTTATTCAATGGAATATTACTCAGCTGTAAAAAAAGAATGAAACAATGCCATTTGCAGCAACATGGATGGACCTACAGATTATCATACTAAATGAAGTAAGCCAGACAAAGACAAATATCATATGATATCACTTATATGTGGAATCTAAAAAAAAAAAAAGATACAAATGAACTTATATACAAAACAGAAATAGACCCATAGACATAAAAGACTTATGGTTACCAAAGGGGGAAGAGGGGGGAGGGATAAATTAGGAGGCTGGGATTAACACATACACACGACTATATATAAAATGGATAACCAACAAGGACCTACTGTATAGCACAGGGAACTATACTCAATATTTTGTAATAACCTGTAAGGGAAAACAATCTGGAAAAAAAATAGATATATATGTATGTATAATGGAAACACTTTGCTGTACACCTGAAACTAACACAATATTGTAAATCAGCTATACTTCAATAAGAAATATATATAAACACATCAAACTCCAGGATGCCAAAAAAAATTAAAATAAAATAAAAAATAAAATAATCGAAATCATATAGAGCATGTTCTCCAACTGCAATGAAATCAAACTAAAACTCAATAAAAGAAAAATAACAGGAAAATCTCCAAACGCCTAGAAACCAAACAGTGCACTTCTAAAAAGTTCATGGGTTAAAGAGGAAGTCTCAAGGGAAATCAATAAAATACACTGTGCAAAATGAAAATGGAAATTTAACATATTAAAATTTGTGGGACACAGCTAAAACAGTGCTGAGGGAAATTTTTAGCACTAAAATGCATAAAAAGGAAAAGTCTCAAATCAATAACCTAAGCTTCCACATCAAGAACCTAGAAAAAGAAGAGCAAAATAAACCCAAAGCAAGCAGAGGAAGGAAATAATAAATAATAGAAATCAATAAAACCGAAAACAGAAAGACAACAGAAAAAATTAACAAGACAAAGAACTAGTTCATTGAAGGGTCAAAAAAATTTTCAAACCTCCAGGGAAACTGACAAAGAAAAAAGAGAAAAAACAAATTACCAATACCAGGAATGAAAAGGAGATATCACTATAGATGCTACAGACATTGAAAGGATAAGAAAATACCACAAGCAACTCTACAAACATAAATTTGACAAGTTAAAAGAAGTGGCCCAATTCCTCAAGAAACACCACAACTCACTCAATATGAAATAAGCAACTTGAATAGCCCTGTAATTATTAAGGAAACAATTCACAATTTTAAAACTCCACAACTAGATATCTCCAAGCCTGGGTGATTTTAATGGAAAATTCAACCAAATGTTTAAGACTGAACACCAATTCTACACAACCTTTTCAAGAAAACAGAAGAGCAAGGAACACTTCCCGATTCATTTTATGAAGCTAATATATATTATCCTGATGCAAAAATATGACAAAAAAGCACAAAAAAAGGGAAAACTACAAACCAATAGCTCTCAAGGCTATAAATGAAAACTCTTAACAAAATATCAGCTAATGGAATTCACAATACAAAAAAGAATTATACACCACAATCAAGTGGCATTTGTCCCAGGGACATGCTTGTTCAATATTTGAAAATCAATCCATGTAACCCATGATATTAACAAGCTAAAGAAGAAAAGTCATATGATCATATCAATTGATGCCATAAAAGTATTTGACAAAACTCAACACCCATTCATGATAAATACTCTCATTAAAATAATAATAGAGGAGGGCCTCCCTGGTGGCGCAGTGGTTGAGAGTCCGCCTGCCGATGCAGGGGATACGGGTTCGTGCCCCGGTCTGGGAGGATCCCATATGCCGCGGAGCGGCTGGGCCCGTGAGCCATGGCTGCTGAGCCTGCGCATCCGGAGCCTGTGCTCCGCAACGGGAGAGGCCACAACAGTGAGAGGCCCGCGTACCACAAAAAAAAAAAAATAAAAAAAAAAATAATAATAGAGGAAAACTTCCTCAACTTTATAAAGAGCACCTACAAAAAACCTACAGCTAACATAACTCTTAATGGTGAGAAACTCAAAGCTTTCCTGCTAAGATTAGGCACAAGGCAAGTGTGTCCCCTCTCATCACTGCTTTTCAACATCATATTGGAAGTTCTAGCTAATGCAATAAGAAAAGGAAAGAAAAGATATATAGATTGGAAAGGGGGAAAGAAAACTTTGTTCACAGATGCTATGATCATCTATGTAGAAACTCTGAAAGAACAGACCAAAAAAAACCCAAACAAACAAAAAACCCCAAAACCTTTTGGAACTAGTAAGTGATCACACCAAGGATGCAGAATACAAGGTTAAAACACAAGTCAATCACATTCCTATATATCATCGATGAGCAAGTGCAATTTGAAATTAAAAATACATTACCATTTACTTTAGCACTCCCTCCCCCACCAAAAAGTTCTGAATTCAAACTAGGTATCTAGGGAGATTGCAATGGTAGTCAAAACTTTTCCCTCTCAACAGAGTAAAAATGAGCAAGATACACAGTCAAAAAGACGAAGATAAATGTCGAACTGTTTTAAGTGTCTATGAAACTGGAGAGACTAGAAGAAAATACATGAGAGGAACTAGCTAATTCATTTTCTCTAAGAGATACGAATTAGGCATACATTTAAAAAAATACAGTATGCAAAGAACTGAGCACTGCTTTGAAGAGATTTCTAAAACCCACTTACTAAAAAAGAATTAATTTGTAATCTGATACAAATATATTAAGAAAGGTACCTGGAGTTATGGGAAAATAAAGTTCTGCTTACAAGTTTTGAACAGTCAATATAGTATTTAAAACAAATAATTGAGTCAATGAAGCAAAATGATGAAAGGAAAACAAAGATGATGTTCTTGCCCTTAAGAAACTTACTCTATTAGAGACACATGACATAATCACATGATAGTTACCTAATTCTACCAGGCTGTATACCTCACATAATATACAGACTAAACTTCTAGAAAATTAAGTTCTGTATGAGTTCAAAGAGGGATATAGAGTATTTCTGAAAACCATCATGGTTAGGAAAGGCTTGGGAAGAAGCAAGGCTTAAATTGGACTTTTGATAACAGATTGGATTCAGGTAGGAGGAACTGAGAGCTTAAGGAAAAATACCAAATATCTCAATATTGTACAAGGTTACAAGGTGGGAATAACTTGGTTATTTACCAGTATAGGTATCCAAAGAATAAATTTAAATCCACTATATACAACAGGCATTTACTACAAGGTGCCTCCCTCCATCTTTTTCTTACACGAAGAAGCTAAATTAAAGAAAGTATTTTTAGCATCCTAAGTTGGATTCAAGTTACATTTTCCCATAGAAATCCAATTAATAGTACTACTGGATCAGCTTTAAACAGGCTATTAAGGCCTAAGCTTGGAAACTAATCACCTATTAGAGTAGGCCTTTGTTTCTGTCAAAGATGTAATCTGATTACTAAACAATCAATAAAAAGTCAACTTTTTGGAATCCAACTCATCAATAAACCTGGAGTTGTCTCTATCACAAACAAACCTTAAGAAATAAAAGTAATTGGAGGAGAGAGGTCTCAATGTCATTCATATTTTTAAAATAAATAAATATAGTAGAATGATAATTGAAAGCATAATAGTTGTAAGCTGGGAGGAATAGTCCTGTTTCATTAAGACTATGACATTTCTAAAACAGTAGTATCTGGTTTAAGATCCTAAAAATTTTTAAACAAAAAATTTTACTACAAAATAGTAGTTGGAAAACTAATTTTGAAAGCTTAAAATGGGTAGTGTGACAATAACAACAATTTCCAAGAAAATAACAGTTACTATCATTTTATCATAGAACTATGGCTGCTTTATATTGAGTTACCTCATTTAATCATCAGCACAATCTCTGATGCAGAAATTATAATCCTCATTTTCTTTTAAAAAATAAAGTTTTGGGAAGGTAAGTAACTTGGTCTAATGGTTTTATGTCTACTGAGGCCTAAATTTGCCTGATCAGCGGATGATGGATTACAAAATTTCTCATCTCAATGAAGGCTCTGTGTGTTTGCTGTACTCTGTATCTGAGGAATGCTTTCCCCTCATATATTCTTATGGCTTTCTTCCTTACAACATTTTTAGGTTCTTGCTCCAATATGCCCTCCTCAGAGTGCTTTCTCTGACCTCTCCTCTCAAATAGCACCTACTTTCACTTCTATCTTCTCACCCTATCCTATTTTTCTTCATAATAGTTACACTACTAGACATATATTATTTGTCTGTTTATCATACGTCTTCTCCATTAAAATGTAAGCTCCATGAGGAGTGGGATCTTGCCTGCTGGTTCCGTGCTATATTCCCTGGGCCTAAAACACTGCCTGACACACAGAAAGTGCTCTATGTGTATATATTGAATGAATTGGTAAAATTTCCATTCTATACTATGTAAAAATAGTAATTAATTGCAACAACTTTCACCTTTAGTCTAACTTTTTCATAGCAGACTACCAGAATCCTTTATCCACAGATTTGACCCTGTTTATTACACACAAACGTGTGTGTATGTATATATGTATTAAGTCTGTAGATTTGAATATTTTCCCCTAGAAGATAGCATTTATTTATTGATAGTCTGTCCCCCTTTCATATGGGAAAAATATTAATCTCTTCATAGGCTAAAACAGTTTTATCTTTTTGGTTGTGCTGCACAGCTTGTGGGATCTCACTTTCCCCAACCAGGGGATGAACCTAGACCATGGCAGTGAAAGCCTAGAATCTTAACCACTACACCACCAGGGAACTCCCTAAAATAGTTTTTTAAAGAACAAGGTTGCATTTTTTTTAAGAGCGAAGGATTTAACATCATTAGAAAGATGCAAGTCAAAACGACAATGAGATATTACTTCACAACCACCAGTATGGCTACAACAAAAATGACAGACAGTGACAAGTGTGGAGAAGGATGTGGAGAAACTGGCACCCCCACACGTTACCATGGGAATGTAAAACGGTACAGCTGGGCAGTTTCTTAAAATGTTAAGTATAGACTTAACATATGACCTGGCAATTCCACTCCTACGTATTTACTCATGAGAAATGAGAGTTTACGTCTACACAAAGACGTGTATGCAAATGTTCATACAACATTATTCAGAATAGCCAAAAAGTGGAAAGGACTCAAATGTTTATCAACTGGTGGATGAATAAACAAAATGTAGTATATCTGTCTGGAACATTGCTCAGTAACAAAAAGGTATGAAGTACTAATACATGTTACAATATGCATGAACGTTGGGCTAAGTGAAATAAGGCAAACACAAAAGACCACATATTATGTGATTCCATTTATATGAAATGCCCATAAAAGTAAAATCTATAGAGACAGAAAGTAGATTAGTGGTTGCCTAGGGCTGGGTTGGGAGTGGAAATAACTACCAATGGGCACAAGGCTCTATGGTGGGCGATGGAGATGTTCTAAAATTAGATTTGGGTTGATAACGGCACAATTCTGTATATACTTATAAACAGTGAATTGTACATTTAAAAAAGGTGAATTTTATGGTATGTAAATTATACTTGAGTAAAGCCTTAAAAAAGGGAAGGAAATTATCAAAGTTCTAATAGTTAAAGTCTCATTACAAAGGATTTTTTACATTACAAAGGATTTTTTACACTACAAATTCCATTTTGCTTTATGTCTTATGCATTTAGTAGTACCTTTCTTGGGCAATAACATCCTTTTCCCCAAGAGCATAAGATAGTGCTATGCAAATAGTTTAAAGCAATTATTGAGGCTTCTAGGTGTTTTCTAAGTGCCACTTGATAATACACACAAAGAGAATAATCTGCAGTGGGATTAAGAGTGGTTGAAGGCAGTGATTACAGAAACTGGAAAGGACAAATCTTTTAATGAAAAAAGAATAAAAGAAAACAAGGCCTTAAGAGAATAAAAGCAAGGGCTAGGAGATATTGAGAAGAGAAAAAAGTACTAACTGATAACTATTCTGAATTTGGATACAGTGCATATTTTCTTAAATCAAGACATTGAAGTGATTGCTTATGGGTATTTTCTTGAGAAGGTAGAAGAATAGTGGCATGTAGAAGGAGTTGGAGGGATGAATTCCCTTTATATAATACTTATTTCCTACTAGAAAGATGAAAAGGGATCTATTCACATAATCTATTACAATGGCTACCAAATCAAAAGATTAAATAGTTCTAAGTGTTACTTAGATAGATACTCCCTATCTACTCACGACAATGAGAAAAGCTCATCATACAGAAATGAAACATGTCTGGACTTTTGTCTCTAGTAAGTTACAGCTCAAGATCAAATTAAGTTAAGCTTTCTTTTTACATCAATATACTACAGTACATCAATTATTTGCACTGTATTTAACTCTGCTATCTCACTAGGCAATTTCATTCCTTGCCTTGGAAAGCAAAGCATGGTTATACAAAGAATTATAATATTGAATAATTAGTATTCCTGGTATCAGTGATTCTCTTCCAATCACCACCATAGAGTCAACTAACTCTCACTATCACAAAGGGCGTGAACTGTATTCCCTAAGAGTCTTGAGGCTGAAAACTGACCACTATTGCATAGTAATAAAATATATAAGTAAAAAAAGAGGTTTTAGAATTTAAAGCTTCAGCCTAATTTTTTCACCCCGAGAGATCAAGTAACTTGCCCAAAGACACTAACTAGGTTAGTGACAGAGTGTATGGCACAGAATCTATGCCATTCTACCACATCTCTGTTTTCATTAATTGAATCCAATTCATTCCCAACTACAATAAGTGAACATTTTCAATCCTGAATAGCCAAAAAAGTCAAATAAGATGAGTGCTAATTTTTCTGAGGAGATGACAAGAGAGGGACAAATGAACGTAAACTATAAGGGAGCCCTACTTTCCATCCTTCCCTCGTCCTATAAGGGTAACTTTTTCTTTTCTAGCGCCCATCAGGGAATTTATAGGGCTTAAGGACAAATCATAAGTTTCCCCATGACACAGCTGCCCCACAAAAAATGAAAGGGGAGGATGAACGTGGACTTTTTCTCTCAAGAATTTCAGTGCAGGGGAGAAAAACAGAAGGTAAAGATGAGATTTTCTGGGGCAATCTTTAGGGCCTGGGGATACTGATTCTTTCCTCCAAAATTCAGCTACCAGCCTCTCAATAAATGCTTTGCTATCTAGCACTTAAGATGAATAATGGAATTTGGATCAAGTTAAAAAACAGGGTGATAAAAAAAGAAATTGAGAATGCCAAAGCTGACTCAAATGGGATCAGTGCTTACAATGGAATATTAAAAACACTATTTTCAAAGAATGTCTTGTGAAGTGGAAGAAAGTTCAAAAAATAACAGTATTATAAAAAGCAGGAGAGAAAATTGAATGTACAGTATAATTCTGGTGTTTCAAAAGCCGTATGTATATATATAATCAATCCATTCAAAAGAGCGCTAGCAAAACATTAGCAGAAGTTATTTATTGCTGGTGGAATTATAGGTAGGTTTTTTCCTTCATTTATACATTTCTCTATTTTCTACAATGAACATGAACTATTTTCATAATCTGAATACTATTCTAACTTAATGAAGTCACCATCTTACAAAAGGCAGCTAAATTATATAACTACCTTATAGTAAAAAAGTGAGAAAGGTGTAAATGCCACCACATAGAGGTAACATTTCTAGGGAAGAATTTATTTTAACTTTTCCAAAATTAGGGCAACTCCATCTAACTTTCTCAATTCTCACCTTCTCACCTCACTTGGGACTTAGCTCCCACACACACTTTTATATCTTCAATGTCTCCCTTTGAACTGATTCCTCTCCTTCTGCTTTCAAACTTGCTCAGGTTTCCCCTCTCAACTTCTATACTCTTTCTCTACTTCTCTTTCCTGCCAAATTTCTACAATGAGTGCTTTTTAGTTTCCATTTTCTCTTTAACCCTTTATAAGCTTGTTTTTACTCTGCCCTCTCATCTGAAAAAATTGCATCTTCAAAGTTACTTGCAGCTATAAGGGAGCCTTTTGGAGCATTGATGATATCCCACTTAGGTCAGCCAAGATAACTCTACAGACTTTGCTCATTCTTCATCACCATTTAGCTTTTTCATCCCTTCATCTTTCCCACCCTCAATCTTTCTGATCACAGGACACAGCACTATCTTGACTCTCCTTGTTCCCTTTCTCCTTTTTGGTTCCTTTTCCTTCAACAACTCTCTTCTCTCTACACCAAAATTGGAAAAAGATGCTTTCATAGCTTCAGTTATTTCTGTAGTCCCAGACTCTCCTCTAACTTCCATGCATCTGACTTCCTGATCTGCCACTGCTAGGTTAAACAAAGTCAACACATCTAGAACAAACCTCTTCAATCTCTTCCAACATCAGGACAACTAGCTGCCCCTCCTAGCTACCAAATTTTAAATTACTGGCATCAAATTTCTCTCAGACTAGAAACCTAGGAGTTATTTTGACTCCCCTCTCCTTCCTTCCAATCAATCATTAAGTCTTCTTGAATCTTTCTTCAAAATATTTCAGGGATCCATTTGGACCTTTCCTTTCCCAGTGTCAAAATGCTAGCCCTATCACTTCAAGCCTAATTACTATATGAATTATTTGATTTTCCTGCCTCCAGTCTCTTCCTGGTTCCTATAAATCAACCTTTGCAAGCTATGGTATTGATGGCAAAATCCCCAAATCTCTAAAAGGTCCCTCCTGTTTACTACAGAATTTCCCAAATTATGTTTAGAGTATCCACATAGATTTTAATCGATGTTTTACTCTGTTCACGTAAGTTTAGATATGCTAGATGTTAAAACTGCTTCTTGGAAATTAAATACATTAAAAAGGCTCTGAGGGAATGGGAGAAAATATTTGCAAATGAAGCAACTGACAAAGGATTAATCTCCAAAATTTATAAGCAGCTCATGCAGCTCAATAGCAAAAAAACAAACAACCCAATCCAAAAATGGGCAGAAGACTTAAATAGGCATTTCTCCAAAGAAGATATACAGACTGCCAACAAACACATGAAAGAATGCTCAACATCATTAATCATTAGAGAAATGCAAATCAAAACTACAATGAGATATCATCTCATACCAGTCAGAATGGCCATCATCAAGAAATCTAGAAACAATAAATGCTGGAGAGGGTGTGGAGAAAAGGGAACACTCTTGCACTGCTGGTGGGAATGTGAATTGGTACAGCCGCTATGGAGAACAGTATGGAGGTTCCTTAAAAAACTAAAAATAGAACTACCATATGACCCAGCAATCCCACTACTAGGCATATACCCTGAGAAAACCATAATTCAAAAAGAGACATGTACCAAAATGTTCATTGCAGCTCTATTCACAATAGCCCGGAGCTGGAAACAACCCAAGTGTCCATCATCGGATGAATGGATAAAGAAGATGTGGCACATATATACAATGGAATATTACTCAGCCATAAAAAGAAACAAAACTGAGCTATTTGTAATGAGGTGGATAGACCTAGAGTCTGTCATACAGAGTGAAGTCAATCAGAAAGAGAAAGACAAATACCGTATGCTAACACATATATATGGAATTTAAGAAAAAAAATGTCATGAAGAACTTAGGGGTAAAACAGGAATAGAGACACACACCTACTGGGGGTGGGCTTGGGGATATGGGGAGGGGGGTGCTGTGACGGGGCGGGGGAGAGGCATGGACGTGTATACACTGCCGGGCATGGGGTAGATGGATGGTGGGGGGTGGCCGCGTGGCGCGGGGGGGTCGGCTCGGTGCTTTGTGGCCGCCTGGAGGGGTGGGATGGGGAGGGTGGGAGGGAGGGAGACGCAGGAGGGAGGGGATGTGGGAACAGATGTATATGTATGACTGATTCACTTTGTTGTAAAGCAGAGACTAATAAAAAAAAAAAGTAAAAAAAAAATACATACCATTAAAATACTATCTTGGTAAAAAAAAAAAAGGCTCTGAGGAGTCTGCATAATTTTATTTAACTCTGATTCCCAAACTTAGCCACCATCCTACTTTAAAATTTTTTTTTTAATTTTGACCAATACATATAAAATTTGAAAGATGCAGCTGTACCAAGGAACAGAGTTTGTGGAATTGATTTACTACATCAAGACTAAACTATCAATAGTTATATAAATATCGAAGACCTCCATAATCAGGCACCATGCTATCAGAGATTAATAATTTTTTTTAATTATAAAGGAAGTTGAGCAAAACATTCCGTACTATTTTTTTATATGGGGGAAAGGGAGGTTTTTTGTTGAGGGAGGGAGGTTCTATTGCAATGGTGTTAATGAAAGAACGGTAATATCATTAAAAATAATAGTAGCCTTTATCAAAAGCTTACTACATGCTAGCCATAGGCATTGTAGTTATATCATATTATGCCCTTTCTATAGACGAGGAAACTAAGGCACAGAAAGATTACATAATTTGCCTAAGGTCAAACAGCAAAAAAGCGGTAAGAGTCAGGACTGGAACCCAGGCATTCTGTCACCATTGCCTCCACTCTTAACCAATACACTATACTGTCTTTCAAGTAATATGAGATATTAAGAGTAAATGTGTAGATAGACAATGCAGGTTTTATCACTTTTAATCTCATGATTTTTGGCAAATCATTTATTCTATTCTGAATCAGTTTTCTCAAATGCAAAATGAGACTGCTGTGAAGATCAAAATAAGATTACATGCAAGTTATTACTGCTGTTATCATTCAAAATATTTATATGAAATATAAATATATACAACTCTGGTATTTTGGAAGGCAAAATTGACAACACTATAGAGCAATGAATTATGACCGTATCTTGTCACTCAGTTTATAACAGCCATATAATGTATCATCCAAACTAGGACGTATTTGAGAGTAAAAGGAAATACTATTAAAAATTACTCTGGGGCCTCCCTGGTGGCGCAGTGGTTGAGAGTCCGCCTGCCGATGCAGGGGATGCGGGTTCGTGCCCCGGTCTGGGAGGATCCCATATGCCGCGGAGCGGCTGGGCCCGTGGGCCGTGGCTGCTGGGCCTGCGCGTCCGGAGCCTGTGCTCCGCAGCGGGAGAGGCCACAGCAGTGAGAGGCCCGCGTACCACAAAAAAAAAAAAAAAAAAAAAAAAAAAAAAAAAAAAAATTACTCTGGTCAATAGACATAAACCAGGTTTATCCCAAGCAAATTGGGGTGCACTGTCACCCCCAACCTGCCCCAGTTAAAATGTTTACTTTCCTAGATTGATTTTCTGCATCAACTACTCAGCAATAAAAAGGAACAAATTATTGAAAAACATGATAACACAAATAAGTTTCAAACATATTATGCTAAATGAGAGAAGCCAGATTCAAAAGGTTACATACTATACCTCGTTTTTATGACATTCTAGAAAAGGCAAAATAATAGGGAAACAAAAATATCAGTTTCTTGCCAGAGTCTGGGAGAAGATGTTGACTCTAAAGGAAAAAGGGGGTACTGTTTGTGATGAAGGATATGTTCTATATCCTGACTGTGGTAGTTACTATACAACTGTGCATATGTCGAAGCCCACGTAAATAATACCTCAATAAGCTGACTTTAAAAAACTGGAGTGCAGAGCACATGTCATTAATAGCTTTTCACTAGCCTCCTTGGACACTCAGAACTCACTTGATGGAACTGAGAAATATGGCTCAGGGCCCACACCCATTCTTTTTTCTCCAGAAATTGAGGTCCACACTTCAGGCCTAGAGGTTCCAGAAACCTTCCTCAAGGCATTTGGAATATATATCTGTTTTGACAGATGATTACTAAAGCCTCCCCTTCTGGCCTTCTCTTTATTCTACTAATCCATATGGGCTGTGTCTGGCCCTGAGGACACAAGATGCCCTCGGTGCCCTCCCTGAGCGATAATGTGAGGTGAGTACTCTCACTTGGAGGCTAGTGGGAGTTAAAAGCTTACTCTGCAAAGGCCTCAAGGCTCCTCCTGTCTCACTCAGCTCTCTAGAAATCTTTCTGCTCACTATGCAGTAGAAATCACAACTCATTATTTGGGTGAAAAATTAGAGACTCATCCAATCTTAAAAGGCTAGTGTAGCTAAAAGATTAAGTCAAACAGACCCATGTTCAAATTCTCAGCTTTCCCACTTAACCAACTACATGAACATCAGAGCCTCATTTTACTGATCTGTAAAAGTGAAGATGTTTTACTCCTGCCTTACTCCAAAAGAATAGGAAAACTTGCAGACATAGGAGCATGTAAATATATAAAGCAAATATTAATAGACATAAAAGGAGAAATTGACAATAATATAATAATAGTAGGGAACTTTAACACCCTACTTACATCAATGGACAAATCATCCAGACAAAATCAGTAAGGCAACAGTGAGCATATGAATATCATCACAATCAAAGTATACTAGTATTTTAAGGTTCATTTTTTTACATGATTAAAGGGAAGAAAGCATATGTATTTAATTCAGCACACATTTACTGAGCACCTACTATGTGTCAAGAGATTAATAAGTGTATGCCTTATTTCTCAAGAAGTTCATAGCCTGGTGGGAAAGAAAGCCAGTAAATATAAAACAATAAATGCTATACAAGAGAAACAGTACAGGTTGCTAAAAAAGCATTAGCAGTACATCTAATTTGAGGGGTAGTGAAATATCCAGAAATGTATCTCAGGTTACACTAGATCTGAGTCCTGAAGATAAACGGGAAATTGTGAAAATGAAATGAAGGAAAGCTCCTATTAAGCAACCATAGTAAAAAAAATAAAAACTCTTAGGTACTCAAAAATCAGAATCTAAAGCTTTCCTGCTTCCATATTTTCAGTTCTTCTCCAGAAATGGTTGTTCAATTTGAGCATGAATAGAAAGCAAAAAAAGATACAGAAGCTGATGGGGAACTTTATAACGGATAGATCAGGTTGACAACATCCAAATCACTCACCAACTTTAGCATTACAAAGAAGGAGACAACCAGACATTATATGCCTCGTGATGATGTGATACATACAATAGGAAATACTATACAACATTACTATTAAGTATGCTTGTCAAAAAATCTGACCTGAACATAATCAAGCCTCAACTACCTGTTACCAACTACCAGTTTAAAGGAAATATGTTAGACAGAGAGGAACCTGCTAAGCACTACCATGAGGATGTAATTATAAAAAATCCAGAATACAGAAATTCTTTGGGACACAAAACTCAGTTTCCTCAACAAATACTTTGCAAGGAAAAAAAAAAAGAAGAGGAGGAACCTACATATCAAAAAAGACTGTATCAACTGAATATAGTATATGTCCTAGTGAAAAAAAAAACCTGTTAAGATGTGTTAGAATCAGGGAAATTTGAATATCAACTGGATATGTGATATTAAGGATAATTTTTGTTTATAACTCTAAAGTATAACTAACATATAATAAAACTGCACACATTTAAAGTGTGTGTATGTATACATATACACCCATTAAACCATTAACACAATCAATAGTGACCCTACCCATCATCTCCAAAAATTTCCTGTGCCCCTTTTTAATTTCTCCTCAACCACTACATCTGCTTTCTGTCACTACAGACTACTTTGCATTTTCTAGAATTTATATAAATGGGATCATACAGGATATACTCTCTTTTTTTGGAGGGAGATGGTTTCTTTCACTCAACATAATTATTTTGAGAATCATCCACGCTGTTACATGTATCAATAGTCCATGCCTTTTTATTGCAGAGCAATACAGTATTCTATTGTATGGATGTACCACAATTTGTTTATCTATTCACCTGCTGATGGATCCTTGGGTTGTTTCAGTTTTGGTTATTACTAATAAAACTGCTATGAAAAGTCATGTACAGGTTTTAGTATGAACAGATACTTTCATTTGCCTTGGGTAAATACCTAAAGAATGGAATGGCTAGGTCATAGGGAAGGTGTTATGTTTAACTTTTTAAGAAAATTGCCAATCTTTTAAAAGCTGTACCATTTTACATTCCCAACAGCAGTGTATGAGAGTAAGAAATTATTATTAATTATTTCTAGTTGAATGGTATTGTGGTTATGTCTTTTTTTTTAAGAGAGTCTTTCAGAGATACATACATCATACAGATGATGTACAAGAGATGATGTACAAGATTTGCACAGACAAAGGGAAAATCAATAAAACAAGAAATGTTGGTAACTGTTGAAGCTGGGTAATTGGGATGTTCATGATACCATCCTCTCTATTTCTCTATATGATTAAAATTTTACATGTTATAAGAACTAGATAAGAGGAACTTCCCTGGTGGTCCAGGGGTTAAGACCCCGTGCTTCCACTGCAGGGAGCGTAAGTTCGATCCCTGGCTGGGGAATTAAGATTCCACATGCCGTGAGGCATGGCCAAAATATAATTTTAAAAAAATAATAAGAAGAAAAAAAAGTACTAGATAAGATACCTGACTACTTCAGTGAGCAAAGCTTATATGTGGGCTATATATATATGCAATGTCATCAAAGATATAGTTAAAATGCCATGCACTTGCTCTTCGGGCTAGAGGTGGTATTCCCTCTAATGACTGTAGATGCAGTCAGCTTTGTCTCAACAACAGTTCTGTGAAAGAGGCAGGAGAGGGGGAAAGGGATAGAAACAACAACTGTGCACAGGAAGACTATGTCTTGTCCCTCCCTCCCTCACTCCACATCCTTGGACTTGGGAGTAGAAGGAAGTGTGCCGCATAAAAGAAAAAAAATCAGAAATAAACATTGATAAAAATTATCTCTCTCACTTTAGAATATTCCAGCAAACACTGAATGTTTCCACAGAGGTGAACTGCAAAGCTGGGGACCAGCTGAGAAACTTTTTACTTTAAACCCCCTTTATACCAAATTTTGCATTTCATTACAAATGTTACTTAGTTTAAAATAAATTAAAATAAAAAATCACCAGTAATTCAACCACCAATAATATTCTGGTGCTTCTCCTCTCATGCTGTTAGTTTTATATGTTGCATTTTGTCATTAACATATACTTTCCTACACATGAAAAAGTTTTTTGAAAATGATTTAATATATAAATATTTTATCACATGGATGCTGTTTGTTTTTATTTCTGCTATTACAGAAAATACTTGATGAATATCTGTATACACAAATATTTGTACCCATTTGATTATTTCCTTTGGATAAGCATATTACTGGGTTGAAAAATATGGTTTTCGAGCTCTTAAAATATATAGTAAGAGCCCTTTCATATAATGTGACTGGGAGTGCTGGTTGGTCATTCAAAATGATTAAAAAGGGACTTCCCTGGTGGTGCAGTGGTTAGGAATCCGCTTGCCAATGCAGGGGACAACACGGGTTCGAGCCCTGGTCCAGGAAGATCCCACATGCCGTGAAGCAACAAAGCCCGTGAGCCACAACTACTGAGCCTGCGCTCTAGAGCCCGCGAGCCACGACTACTGAGCCCACGTGCCCCAACTACTGAAGCGTGCGCAGCTAGAGCCCGTGCTCCACGACAAGAGAAGGCACAGCAATGAGAAGTCCGTGCACCACAACAAACAACAGTCCCCACTCACCGCAACTAGAGAAAGCCTGCGCGCGTCAGCAAAGACCCAACACAGCCAAAAATAAATATAAATAAATAAATTTATTTTAAAAATAATTTAAAAAATCACTTAAAATGAGGGTTCATGAAAAAAGTGACAGATGTACACATACACCTTAAACATTTTAATTTAAAATCTAAAAATAATGCATAAGCATCATCTATGATTTCTACTTTGGATTTCTTTAAAGTGGCTCAAGAACTTAATGATACTCACAAAGCATTATCAGTGCAAAATCCTAAACTGTTCGTTCTTCTTCACTTACCTTTAGCTTTCTAACCTACACTGCATTTGATAGCAAGTTTTTGAGTCACCTGCCTTCATCCATCCAGTCTATCCAAAGTATTCCAATTAGTTTGCATAGAAACAATGTTTTTAAACTCCTATTTTATATTTTCTACACTGGGTAACTACGGAAGCTTGGCAAATGGGGCAGAAATGGACAGCTACCCTCTAGATCCAGACTCCTGCCAACAGGGGTAGAGAATGAACACTATCAGCACTCCTGATAACAGAAGATTCTGTATTATCAATTTTTCCCTTTGAAAATTTGACAGACAATAAACAATACCATGTTTTAGTTTGCTTTCTTTTTTAAAACAGCAACACTTAATTATAAAGATGATGTATCATATTTTTACACATGTATTTAAGAGTATCATATTGTATGTTCATAGGGCTTTACAATTTACAATATTCTGACATTTCCTTCTGCTTACTGGGGAGTTAGAGCACACACGTGCTATTTACATATCCCTGGGTAGCATGACACCTGCCCTCTTCCTTGTTCTCAGTAAGACTGAGATTGAATTCCCTACTCTGTCACCATCTAGCTATGGGATCTTAGGTAATATTAACGGCTAACATTTCTTGAGTGTTTAATAAATGTCTGGAACTCTTAAGTCCTTCACACGCGTTTACTCATTAATTTCAAATCAGTGAAGTAGGTATTATTATTTTCATACCACTTTATCACTTTACCACAGAGAGATTGTAAACTTTTCCAAATGCACATGGTCTTTATTTGCTGAGCTGATTTTGAATTTTGGCATTTTGATTGTAAAACTGCCAATCATGAATTCTGTACTCTGCTTACCTTCCTTGTAAGTCACTACCTTTTTTTTTTAATGGCTTTGTCATATTTTTGGCATTACTTTCTGCTGATTTTATAAAATTAATTGGGAAGTGTTAACCTCTTTCTCTTTTTTATTTTTGAATTTTATTTATTTTTTTATACAGCAAGTTCTTATTAGTCATCCATTTTATACACATCAGTATATACAGGTCAATCCCAATCTCCCAAATCATCACACCACCCCCACCACCACCCCCACCACCCCCGCCGCTTTCCTCCTTTGGTGTCCGTCCATACGTTTGTTCTCTACATCTGTGTCTCAGTTTCTGCCCTGCAAACCAGTTCATCTGTACCATTTTTCTAGGTTCCACAAATATGCGTTAATATACGATATTTGTTTTTCTCTTTCTGACTTACTTCACTCTGTATGACAGTCTCTAGATCCATCCACTTCTCAACAAATGACACAATTTCGTTCCTTTTTATGGCTGAGTAATATTCCATCATATATATATATATGTACCACATCTTCTTTATCCATTCGTCTGTCGTTGGGCATTTAGGGTGCTTCCATGACCTGGCTGTTGTAAATGGTGCTGCAATGAACACTGGGGTGCATGTGTCTTTCTGAATTATGGTTTTTTCTTTGGGTATATGCCCAGTAGTGGGATAGCTGGATCATATGGTAATTCTGTTTTTAGTTTTTTAAGGAACCTCCATAGTGGCTGTATCAACTTACATTCCTACCAACAGTGCAAGAGGGTTCCCTTTTCTCCACACCCTCTCTAGCATTTGTTGTTTGTAGATTTTCTGATGATGCCCATTCTAACTGGTGTGAGTTGATACCTCATTGTAGTTTTGATTTGCATTTCTCTAATAATTAGTGATGGTGAGCAGCTTTTCACGTGCTTCTTGGCCATCTGTATGTCTTCTTTGGAGAAATGTCTATTTAGGTCTTCTGCCTATCTTTGGATTGGGTTGTTTGTTTCTTTAATATTGAGCTGCATGAGCCGTTTATATATTTTGGAGATTAATCCTTTGTCCGTTGATTCATTTGCAAATATTTTCAGAGTAGAGTTGTGAGGATTAAATAAAATAATCACTTACCACAATGTCTAGCACATGGTTAATCACTTTAAATGTTAGCACTTATTAAGTTACACATAAACATCACTAGTGAAGAAAATTGCCTTTGGTGTGAGAAACATGTTTCGTGGTGTCAGCAAATTTTAATACCAGTTCCTAAATTTGTTATATGTTTCTGTATACGTGCACACATAGCAGGAAAAAGACTGAAAGGATAAAAGTTCTTTCTAAAGAGTGCTATTATAGCTGAATCCTTTTTTTTTTCCTATTTATTTTTCTACAGTATTAAGGTTGAACCATTTTCTTCGGCTTATTTTTCTGTATCAATTTTCTACAGTAAAAAAATTCACATTTTAAATAAAAGAATTAAGTTTCTTTTTTAAACATAAGAGGACAATACAGTAATAAGAAATAAAGTTTCTTAAGCCTGGAAACACATAAATTCCTAAGTTATGCAAAGCAACACAAAATTGTAAAATTCATGACTTGAATCACTTTAGGTAGAAGAATTCTTGGTATTACATACAACTACATCATAGTAACTAGGAGTTTTCTGCTTCATTCCTGCGTATAACCTTAAACTTCCCAAACTTTCCTACTGTAAAATTCTCACCATCACCACAAGATTTACAGTGGGAGAAACACAAACAATTGTGATACATTAAGCATAGTGATATGATTTATCTAAGAGCTTACGGGGAAAAGTTGCTCTTTGAGTTAAAATATGAAATAGAATGGTTTTAAGCAAAGCTATTTAGAGAGTCATTTTACAGAGTAACAATAGCTTTTAGGCCAGTAGGACTCACCCAGTGACTCTCAATGAGTGTTTAACTAAATTTTAATCAACATGTAAAATGTATTCTCATAACTATTCCAACAAGGGCGTTCAACACAAATGGGAAGAATGTGAACAGATTATGTGACCCAGTGTAGAGCAGATACAACTTATCACATGTAAGAACTAAAAAAACATACTTTAATGTCAAGCCAGTTTCAAAAAAAGATTACATGATTCCCTAACTGTGACACTGATTTATCTAGCATATTTGGGCGGATGGGTGGGGTGTGGTTTACAAAGGCAGCAGACACTTGTACTACTCAAAGTGACGAAGTGAATGGCATGTTAACTGTGCTTTTCATAAACTATATGAGAAACTATTACACTGGTAGAGTAATGATACATTGTGTTGACTTGTTTCATTTTGTTTGGAGCCTTTTAATCTCTTCTAGATTCTAATCTGATTGAAGGTTAACATTTTGAAATAATGTGTCAATTAGATGGGGTATGGATTAGGGGCAGGGGGAGAGGAGGTGAACAATTACGGAGAAGAAAAAGAAAAGCACAGAAACAAATACAGCCGGTGCTTATTCATGCACTGTCCAGGGAAAGAGTGCCCCATCAAGTTACCCAGATTTTCTAGTACATTTCTAGGTTTATTCCTATTGAGGAAATCAATTTACCAAGTTATCAGGGCCCGATATCATTAAACAGTCAAATCATAAATCTTAAGTACCATCATTCTGATTCCACGTTCTTAACAACTCAAAACCCCTAGTACCTGGAGTAAACCCCAAGGGCTTTTTTATTTGCTGAATGATTCAACACACCACCTTCTCTTAATTCAGTTTCCCATGGAAGGCTGGTTTGAGAGATAACGTCAAATTCAGGAAGGTGAGTCAAGCGTGAAAATACAGATTTCTGGCAATTCAGTGGGTACAACATGATGGTACATCATTTCAATCAATTAGACCAAACTGAATTCCAACTCTCTTATGACTAAGTCACCCTGAAATAAAAATTACAAAATTGATACTAAGGGGGAATTACCATTCCCACCACCTACTCCTCAGTTTGTTTTCTTTTAATAAATAAATTTATTTATTTATATTTATTTTTGGCTGCACTGGGTCTTCGCTGCTGTGCACAGGCTATCTCTAGTTGCAGCGAGTGAGGGTGTGGTGCACGGGCTTCTCACTGCAGTGGCTTCTCTTGTTGCGGACCACGGGCTCTAGGAGCACAGGCTTCAGTAGTTGTGGCTTGTGGGCTCTAGAGCGCAGGCTCAGTAGTTGTGGCACACGGGCTTAGTTGCTCTGCGGCATGTGAGATCTTGCTGGACCAGGGCTTGAACCCTTGTCTCCTGCACTGGCAGGCAGATTCTTAACCACGGCGCCATCAGGCAAGTCCCTACTCCTCAGTTGTAATAATTAAGTCCACTGAGTATTCTCCATTAAGGAATTGAGATTAATAATGGGAAAACAAAGTTAGTTAAATTCTGATAACTAGGTGTTTGTTTATCATCACCTTTATCAATAGTCTTAGACATACAGACTTAAGTTTTTCAGTGACTTTATGCCTTTTACTGGAAAGTTGGCGGGTGGGGGGGAGACAAGGTACAGAACAGTATGCTATTACTTAAGTGAAAAATAAAGTGTATGTGAGTGATTGCTTATATATTCACTGAGTATCTTTGGAAGGATACACAAGAAACGGGAGAAAAGTCATTTCTAGAGAGAGGATATGTGTGGCTGGGGCATGGGGTGAAAGGGAGACTTCCCTTTTGGACTTTCTGAATTTTGTATCAAATGTAAATATTATGTTTCATTTTTAACCATTTTTTAAAAATTGAAGTATAGTTATTTTATAATATTGTGTTAGTTTCAGGTGTACAGCAAAGTGATTCAGTTATATTACATATATATTCTCTTCCATTATAGGTCATTATAAGATGCTGAATATAGTTCCCTGTGCTATACAGTAGGTCCTTGCTGTTTATCTATTTTATACATAGTAGTGTGTATATATATTAGGAGTTAATCCCAAACTTCTAATTATGTTTTAACTAAATTAAAATGTATTATATATTTCTTTTCTTGTGACTATATAAACACCCGAATCTTTGGGAAGACTTAAGGTTTCTTAAGCCACGTAGATAATTATCTTAGCATGTTCTGATGAATATCCCTTACTCTCCCTGTTACAACATTCCATTATTTTTCTGGAAATATTCACAGGGAGGAAAAACCACTCTAATCCTTTCCAATTGTCTTCTTAAACTCAGAAATGTAAATATATCTACATATATATAAAACATCATCATCTTAAGGATCCTTTTTGACCCCTTGTTTAGCTACTAAAGGTATTCCTGATGCTTTCAAGATAGACAGACTCCATATATGTGAAAGGATATGCCAATAAGATACATAACACTCAAAAAAGACAAGCTGATACAAACTAATTTTAACAACCTATCTTCATGATCTGGACTAGGATTACCAGTCTGTTGTAATACATGTTCCTAATTTTGAAATCAGTAAAGTGAAGTAAATATTAGGGTAGATTGTCCTTTGCGAATCAAATTAAGAAATCAACAGAAGATGATGCTACCATCCTTTTATAGCAATGGTTCTTAATGCTTCTTACACTAGAATGCTTGTGAGGATTATCGTACATCCCATCAGTTACAAGGTTTGTAACCACCATTATCCTGGGCTTAAATCAGAGCATACTGAAGTTTGAAAATGCCCCCTTCTCTTAGGGAACACTCCCTTCTCCAGAGGAATTGCATACTGCTTTAAGGAGATATAATGACTTCCAGGTCTAAGACTTAACTGTGACCAAATTAACATATTAGCCTCATAAAAAAAAAAAAATCATTTGTCTCAATGTTTCCTCTAAATTCTGGAGTTGTATCTCCAACTTCCTACAAGTCAGTTCCACTCGGATGTCTAAGAGTCATCATTCTTGAACTTAATATATTGAAAATAGAACCCTTAATATACACCCTCTCAAAGTTGCTCCTCCTAACTGTTCCTAACTCAGTAAATGGAACCATCATCTTCCCAGTTGCTCAAGTCCAAAACAGAGGATTCATCCTTGATTTCTCTTTTCCTAAACTCCCTATATCCAATACATTGATTATGCCTTTATAATATATTCCCAAACTAGAATATAGTTTGGCAATATATTATCACCATCCTAGAGCAAACTACCATCATCTCTCCCTTGGACTACAGTATCAGTTTCTCCTAAATGCTCCAGCCATACTGGTCTTCTGTCTTTAAACATGTTGAGCTCATTTCCATTTTGTGGCATTCCTTCTGCTTAAAATATTTCTCCCATATACCCTCAGGGCTGCTGCTTCCCAGCTCAAATGTCACCCACTCCAGAAGATTTCCCTGACCACGCAATCAAGGACAACGCTACCCTCACCACCAACCATTCTCTATAGCAGTACCTTATTTTTCCCCTCCATAGCACTTATCACTATCTGAAATTAACTTGCTTATTTGCTTATTGTCCATGTCCTCCCACTAGACTGTGAACTCCATGAGGCCAGGAACCACATTCATTGTATCTAGGATAGTACCTGACATATAGGGGGTACTTAATGAAGAGCTGATAAATGAAGGAACATATCTAAAGAAAGATTATGTCAACCATGAAAGATAATGGTCAGACAGGAGAGAAGAGTAACAATATATTCAAAAATGTCAAAGGGGGAGTTGGTTTTTGGACATGAGTCCACCTTCTCTCCAGGCTGCTGGCCTCCTGAATAAAGCAACCTTTCCTCTCTAACGTAAAAAAAAAAAAAAAAAAGTCAATGGGTGCCCCAACTGTGGTAAACGTTAAAACTGTGCCATGATATTCCAGTTCTCCTTTCAGATACATGATAGGCTTATACTTGCTCATCATCTTGAAGTTAGGCATGGTCATATGACTTGCTCAGTACTCCTAAGCAAGGGCAACACACAGTAGAGCCCCCAGACAACTCACATGTAATACGAATTGAGAAGAAATAATCCTTTGTTATTTTAAGCCACTGAGATATGGTGGTTATTTGTTACTGCAAAATAACCGAGCCTATCCAGACTGATAAACCATCCAAACAATGTTGTGGGCACAAAATTATATAGTCAGTCTCACTAAGTAGTCAACTAATACCACTAAATATATATACTATACATATACTTAATTTCCAGATACGTCTGCCAACAAGGAGAGAAAAAATTGTTTATGTACAGTTTAAGGATTCTTATTCCTTGATGTTATTTTTCAGTAAAATAATAATTCAGCCAAATAATCAATGCCACCCAATACAAGGCTTCTTGAGAAATAGTCTGTCAGCCTCTCCTTATCTGAAAACATACTTTCTAGGTAAGAATAATTGTGTTTTTTGTTTCATTATTATCTACAACAACTATTCAATAATTAAATAGTTAGAGTCCAGGGAATTCCCTGGTGGTCCAGTGGTTAGGACTCTGGGCTTTCACTGCCAAGGGCCCAGATTCCACCCTGAGGAACTAAGATCCTGCAAGCTGCATGGCACGGAAAAAAAAAAAAAAAAAAAAGTTACAGTCCAGTTCACTGCAGGGGAAAGACTAGGATAGACTAAAAAGGTAGATTGGCTAAAATGCAGAATCACTGAATGCCGGGTCCGGAATCTTGGACTTTAGTTTGTAGACAAAACAGGCTTACTTAGAAGCTTTATATATCATATGATTAAAAATATTCCTGAAGATTATTTTATATGGCAGTTGTAGAATTAGGATGCCTGGAATAGGAAGGCTAAGAGTACTAGTTTCTAATTGCTGTGCCATGAATCCTCCATAGATGAAAGACCAAATTTTAATCGATATATATGATTTATTTTTGCGATAACACTAAACATACTGTTAATGATAATATTAAGTGGTATAGGGAATAGGCAGAGCATAGATTTTTGCAAATAAGAGGAAAAGGCACATTGAAAAATCAGGCTGGCACTAAAGTAAGATCTGGTGATGGACAAAACTGCACTTTGTGAGCATGAAGGGCAGTCAGGGCAGTCATTACTTAATAGTTCTGAAAGGCAGCCAAGTGAACAATGGATGCTTTGCAACAACTAGGAGGTATTTTTATATTGTAGGAATGACTGGGTTGTAATCAGGTTGATTTGTATTCTGAGTTCTTTCAAGGTACTCAGAGGATCTGTACAGTACTCCAACAAGCTTGTCTTTCCTCAAAAGCAACCCATTCCTTCACTCATTCGACAAATATTAACACATGTTATATACTAATTACCACTCTAGGCACTGGGAAAACAGAAGTGAACAAAACAAAGTTCCCTGCCTTCCTGGAGCTTGTATTCTAGTGCCATTTAAATTCCATTCTAAAATTCCTCCCCCAGTCTTATGATATGGGAGTAGCTTTTACAAATGCCTTTGGAAGAAATCATTTATGATCTATGATTAATTCACGCTGAAATGTAAAAGACTAATAGTCTCCCCATGGTAATTACAAAAGCAAATACTTCACAGATTCACAGACTCTTAAGATTTGGAAAGGACCTTGGAGATAATTTCAATTTACAGATAAGATTAAGGCATTTGCCCAAGAACACTCAGCCACTAATAGGAGAATCAGGCTTAGAACTGTAACTTCCAGTGTTACAGCCTTTCCCATATAACCAGGCTGACTGTTTTAAGATTACACTAGTTAGAAGAGATGCCAGAATGGGTATTCATCATTCATACATAGGTGGTAGGTCCCTGAGTGACCTGTTCAGGAATTTTAGGCAGTGTGTAAAACTGAAGGAGAGACAGGTGATTATAGGGGAGGCAAACTGGGGGGAACTTACAGAAGACCCTTTCCTCCCATCTCTACCCTCATCATGTCCCAAGAACAAAGAAATTACAAAACTTCTCCAAAGTTAATGGATATTAGCTATTAGTGAGAAGATACCGGGGGTGGGGGATGAACATGAAGTACTAAAACAGTCAGTAGTAAAAAAAAGTCAAATTACATCCTATCCAATTTGAAAAGCGTATAGTCCCAGTAAAAGTACCATTTGTATTAGCTTTAGGGTTTTTTTAAAAATTTACTTTCCTAAATACATTTTCCACAAAGCACCAAATTAACTGATAGAGATCAACAAGCATAATGATTGATAAAATAGCAATGTAATATAGACTGATGTGATGTAATGATGCATCCCATCAGTGGGCAAGCATTTTTAAAGATAATTCCTCCTCCTCTGGGAGAGTTATACTCACCTCTTGCTTATAAACTTTAGCAATCTATACATTTTAAAAACTCGAACTAGTCATTTAATCTTTCAAAGTAAAGATTCATGACCAACAAACTTGAGCCTTACTTAGTATACTAATAGAAAACATATTTCCAAAAACCTTTCCAAGAAGGGGAAGACTTGCAAAGAAAGAACTGAAAAATAAGTTTAGTACAAAAAACAAAAAGTTAAAAAAAAAGAAAGAAAAGGAAGATTATTAATTATAGGAGTTTTAGGAAAAATGTAAGCTGATAGGCATCAAGGATCCTCATTAAAATCTCATTATGTATCTCTGTAAATGGCAGTTTCCATACCTAAGATGAAAAGTATTATTAGAATCCCAATTTATTTCAATAGCTGCACCATTATTTTAGCTTCCTAGATTTAAAACCTTGGAAATACCATACACTTTTACCCCTATTGTTTCCTATAGTTAATCAGTCATCATCTTCTAATATTTCTTCCTTCAAAATGTCTCTTTTGAATACAAAGCAAAATTCCCAACTTGAAAAGAACCCACACAAAAAACAAAGAAGACTGACCATTAAAAAGAACATTTTTCTAAGAATGGGAAATACTCATGATATGCTGAGTCAAAATAACAAAACAAACAAACAAACAAAAAAACCCACAAGGAGAAAAATGTATAATCCTAGTTTTATGAAGGAAAATAGCTATCAGCATAGAAAAAGATTTGACAGGAAACAGCACATGAAAATGTTAACAGTTGTTCTTTCTGCTTGGGGGATTTTATAAGCGGCTTTTGCTCTTTTTACACTTTCTCTACATTTCCTAAATTTCCTACAATGAACATGCATTATTTTCAAACTTGGAAAAAATATTATTTAAATGGTTGTCTCATTTTTACCACTACTTGTTCACTCTCAGTGCTCCTATCCTAACTCCTTATAGCTTCTTTCCCCCAGGACTCCAACAATAGCTGCCTTCTTGAGGTCTCTGAGGCAGCTTCTCCCTAACTTTAATATTGCTTGTACTCATGCTCTGAAAATTCATCATTCATATTTATCTACAGCACATGGAAACAGAGGCTGGCCATATAAGCAAACAACTTAAAAGAGGATTTCTCAACCTCATCACCACTGACATTTGGGGTAATTATTTCTCATGGAGGGGCTGACCCATTGCAGGATGTTTAGCAGCATTCCTGGCCTCTATCCACTAGATGCTAATAGCACCCCAACCCCCAAGGCGTGACACTGCCAAATGTCCCCTGAGGGGCAAAACTGCCAGCAGCTGAGAATCACCGATTTAAAAGTTTTTAAACTTCTAAAATCATATCTCTTTTTATATATATGTCAAACCTAAACCTCTTTGACATATGTCTTATATAACATTCCTCATAGTCTGCCATAATCTTATTTTTCTCAATAGGAACTTTCCAAATAGACCAGACTTACTGTTCCCTAGAAAAATCATTTTCATTCCCAAGTCTTTGAACACACTGTTTCCTCACTAAAACTCCCCATTCACACTTCTATTCAATGCCCTACACCCATGCTTCAGTTTGGGTTCTTTGCAGAAGCACTACTGATCTACTCAGTTCAGTTCATCATACACCCACTGCACTAATAAAGAATATCTCATATATCTTTCTTCTTTTTTTTTTTTTTTTGGTGGTGGTGGTGGTGGTGATTGTTTTTAATTTTATACCCCAAACTAGACAGGTTTGTTGCCCTGGCACATTTCTTTTGTATAACCAATTGGGCCTAACATTGCTTGATAACTGATGAATGAAATTAAAAATTTAAATGCTCGGCTGTAAATAAGTGTAAACTGATTTCTTAATTGCTTCTGAATCCTATTTCTTGTCATGGAGTTAATCATTCCAAGAACAGAGTAACCACTCAGTAAGTTTTCAGAAAGAATCATTAATATATAATGGTATATTTTAAGGAATTACATAGGTTTCAAACTGTTCTCTACACTTTTAGGAAATGACACAAAGGGATTAAAACTAGAACCTACAATACAAACAGGAACTTTATAAATTCTATTTATCTTAAAATAGCCAATGGATTTTGCTGCTCGATGCACAAAAGTTACGTCCACAAGAGCAGAGAACTCGATTTAGTACTGTGTGCATGTACACGAACGCACCTCACACGTATATTATTTCCCCAGTTGAGACAAGTAAATAAAATGAAACTGCTTTGTAAACTAAAAAGAGCCACATATAAAGGAGGCAGTAGAGCAGCATAGCTAAAAGCATGGAGCCAGCCTGCTTGGGTCCCAATTATACTAGCTGTGTAACCTTGTGCAAGTTACTTAACGTCTCTGTGCCTCAGTTTCCTCTTTGTCAAAATGGGGATAATAATAGTATCTGTCCCAAAGCAAAGCTCTCAAAACAGTGCCTGGCATATAGAAAGCACAAAATAAATATTAACCAATGTTATGATTACAATGCTAGTTATTAGCCAAGTAAAAGCCTCAACGTATAAAGTTCTGATTCAAGTCTGAAGCTGGTTTAAAAAACAACACAACAGGACAAACTACACAAATTTAAGCTATTAGGTGGACTAGTTTCTCATAATCTTTGCCATTGCTAAACTGGTGATTATTGCAGACCTAATTTCTGTTCGTCTTTTTTTTTTTTTTTAATCTCAAAGAAACTGACATAGAAACCTCTGTTTTCAAGGAATTTTACAAGCCACAAGGAAACAAATCAACTCTTTGTTTTCCCCATATTTAAGCCCATTTAAGACCTTGGTAAAAGCCTAGGTACTGTTACAGAACAACTTTTCAGAAAATACAATGAGGTTTTTAAAGTTGCAATCAGCAATTCTTATGCAGTTATGTCAAGTTTTTGTCCTGCTGAACAAAAGGTTATGTGTCAGGAAAGCAAGGACCCGACAGAAAATAAGGAAATACCACGGCCGGGCCTAGGCGGCTCTCGGGAAAACCTGTCCTCAAACAGAGCGCCTCAGACGCCGGCGTCCTTCCCCCGGCCCTGGGATGCACAAGTCGGCTCCACCCGCAGATAAATAAGTGACAGCAGGTTCCGTCCACGCCTCTCCCGGCCCGGACCCCTCGCGCCCACCCGGGCGGGCTCCTGCGCCCGCCGCCCCGACCCTCCTCGCCGCGGCCGGGTAGGGGGCTCCACGGGAGACCGCGGCCCCGCCGCCCCGACCCCCGACCCCTGCAGCCCCGCGCGGGCCGGGCCGAGCAGAGGCCGCCGCGGGGCCTGCAGGTGGGCCCAGGGCGCGGTCAGGCCCGAGGAGAAGCCTGGCCCCCGCAGGGCAACCGCCGGCGCGGGGATGGCGCAGGCCCGGTCGTCACTTACCGGCGCCTCATGGTACCGCGGCGCCTCCGCCTAGCCCAGGCGCTGACCGACTGCGGCCCGGCAGCCCAGACTAGCCCTCGGGTCCCCGGCCGAGCCCACTCAGGGCCATTCAAACGCGGCCGCACGCGCGGCCCGCCGGGATAGCTCCCCCTAGGGCGTCTCGGAGGCTCCGCCCAACGCTGCCTCCGCCCCTCTCAGGTTGCGCAGGGGTGCAGGGAGCGGGAGGAGGAGGTGTGGACACAGTGCCCCCTGGCGGACACAGGTACGTATGGTAGTCCTGCTACGATGGGGCAAGTAATACTGCTGGGGAACTGAGGGTGAATAAGGGTCAAAGAATGGCCCTCCGCTAGTCACAGTCTAGTGGGTGAAACCGTGCTTTAAGTGTTGCACCAGGAGGTGCAAACAATCTGCTATAAAAATACGGTGCAGGGATGGGACTTCCCTGGTGGCGCAGTGGTTAGGAATCCGCCTGCCAAGGCAGGGGACACGGGTTTGACCCCTGTTCTGGGAAGATCCCACATGCTGCGGAGCAACTAAGCCCATGCACCGTAACTACTGAGCCTGAGCTCTAGAGCCCACGAGCCACAACTACTGAGCCTGCGTGCCACAACTACTGAAGCCCACTTGCCTAGAGCCCATGCTCCACAACAAGAGAAGCCACCGCAATGAGAAGCCCGGGCACTGCAACTAGAGAGAAGAGCCCGTACGCAGCAACGAAGACCCAACGCAGCCAAATAAATAGATAAATAAATAAATTTATTAAAAAAATATGGTGTAGGGAGAGACTTATTCATTCACTCTTATTTAAGTGCACTAAGGCAAAATATTTAAAAGGGTAGACTGGAGCTCTGCGACCTTGGCAAAGTCATATAAACTCCCATGAGCTTTGGTTTCCCCATGTGTAAAATGGGGATGTTAATGGTATCTGCCTCATCGTTATGAGGATTACATGAGTTAACACATGTAAAATTCTTAGAGGAATGTATCTGGCACATGGTAAGCACTATATAATTGTTAGCTCTTATTTGTTAGTTCCTGATATTTGCCAGACTCTGTTCTGGACGGTTAAGAACACAAGAAATATGCATGATGTGGACCCTGTCCCCAGGAAGCAGGCTCAGTTTCTTCAGGATGGCGAACACTAGAGGATGAGGTTAGGGTTGGATCTATCCCTGACGTGCTTTTAATTACTGAGGGTAATTCTCTTCATCTTAGTGGAGACAGAGTCTACACATCTTCACAGGTAAGCTACTGGTCAACGTTAACCAAATTGTGACAGAAGCAAGTTTGTCTCTGGTGGGCCTCTCATCCCTTGCAGAAGCCTATCAAGTAGTGCATTTGGTGTAACAGTTGCTCACTGCAAGACTCCACATCCCTGGACTCACTGCTTTAGGCACTCTGTTCAGAAGTCCCCAGGGCAACCTAAGTTGGGTTTAACGATATTTTTGCGGGCCCATCATGTGCCAGGCTGACACTGTACCAGGAGATAGCCTGGGGAAGCTCACAGTGGCTTGGACAAACAGGGAAAGAGATCATTCCAATACATTGTGGTGAAAGCAATGATAAAAGGTATATCCTAGAGGCTGTGGGAGTTCAGAGCAATGTGAGGCCTGGCAGATAAACTAATCAGAGCTAAAATATCATTAGGTGATAATAACAATGTATGTTTCCCCTCTAGTAACAAGGTCCTTACTTACTTAATACAAAAAAATTAAGTAATGGTGAAAATTTCAGGCACTACTTTAGGTTGATGGGAGAAATTTTTTTTTTTTTTTTTTGCGGTACGCGGGCCTCTCACTGTTGTGGCCTCTCCCGTTGCAGAGCACAGGCTCCAGACGCACAGGCTCAGCGGCCATAGCTCACGGGCCTAGCCGCTCCGCGGCATGTGGGATCTTCCCGGACCGGGGCACGAACCCGTGTTCCCTGCATCGGCAGGCGGACTCTCAACCACCGCGCCACCAGGGAAGCCCGGGAGAAATATTTTTAGGATATGTTTTGCATAAGCAATGCCTTTGCGAGCTTCTCAGATTGTACCAAGCACAAGCAGGCACGTGCCGCTGTGCGGGGCCATACCTGTCAACAGAGGGAACTGCTGAGAGAGTCCAGCAGAGTGAGTGAGTGAAGGGAGCAGAAGCCCTGGGTTCTAGTGGTGTGCAGCGTAGAACATTCCTGGAGTATGACTTCCACTAAGTGGGTGTGCTGTTTTAAAGAAAATAAAATTCAACACACATGGGTGAAGTCACTTTCTCTCCAACTATTTCTTCATCACCATTGTCACAAACAGGAATTTCTCGATGACCCACCATGCAAAAGGCACTGTGCTGGGCCCTCACCAGAAGAGGGTGAAGAGTGTAAGGCACAGTTCTTACCTTCAAGGAAGGCTGGGTGATGAGGTCAGACAAGTAACAGAGTCCTAGGACTCAGGGAATCTGCTGTGTTAACATAGAAGGATCTCAGCTCAAACAAGGTCCCAGGTTGTCTGAAGGCCAGAGGAGAACCTTGATGTTCTCATTTCTAGAGCTTCTTAGGGCAAGAGTCTCAGGCAGGTTCATCTTCAGACTCTAGTTCTGGGGTTTACAGATCTCTGGCCCACCGTTCTCATGAGCCTGCCAAATGTCAACATAACTTAAGGTGAGAATAAAGAAATTTGCCTTCATATTGCTATTTTTGAAATATATATCATTTTATTGATGAAATGCAGGTCAGTTTTCTTCATTGATATTTTTCAGTCAATAAAGTTGAATTTTTTTTCCCCTTGGAGTGCAATCAAGTTTTTTTTGTTGTTGTTAAGGGATTAAAAAAGAGTGCATTCCATACATATTTTTATTGTCCCTGCACCACCAGCCCTTATGCACAGAAAGGTGGTGCCCCGCCAGCCCTCACAGTGGACAGTCTCCAAGGGAGTGCACCCCTCTAGCCATTCCCTCAGTGCTTCCTTCTGACTGCCTTAAATATTCCTTCCATCTGAGTGAACAGGCAGCTGAATTAGCCTTTCTGCCCTACATTCCCCCTCTCACAGGGGTATGGACATCATTCAGAGACGGTGTGTAGAATAACCCTAACTATAAACACCCATGTGAGAAAAGAACTCTCATGCAAAGTTGTATGTACGCTTCTGAGTGGAGAGTCAGGGAAGGGATCATGCAGGAAGGCTGCAGTCGGGCCTGACAAGCTGGACAGGATTTTGACAGGCAGGGTGTTCCAGACAGATAGGGGAAGTACAAAATAAATTCCAGGACCGCCGTCTATGCCGGTTTGAGTGGGGTGGGGAGAGCTCTGGGGAGTAGCAGGAGGAAAGACTGTCACCTGACAGGTTGTGAAGATCTGGAATAATCAAGCAAAGGTGTTTGGGAAGGAAAAAAACTACTAGAAACCATTAAAAGTCTATTACTCACGGACAAGCACTGTTTCCATTTGAACATGTTTTTTTCAGATATTTTACTATGCAAATGTAACTACATTTAAGAAATGGGATCATATCCTTACAACTTTGTAAACTGCCTTTTTATGATATCATATTACACAGATCCATATAATATTAATTGAAATGCCAATCACTATAAATGCACATAATAATAAAAATGGCAGTTGAAACTTTTAAGACACAAAACAACAAGGCATGGGCATTGAGTGGGGAAATGACAGAGTTAAATCAGTACTTTAGGAGGATTAATCTATCACCAGGATGCAAGATGACTAATGGGAGGGAGGGAGGATTGAGCCTTAGGTATGAAAATGTTGTCCTTCGGGCCGGAGGTGCAGGGAGCCAGAGCATTTACTGTGGTGATGCCATTCTCATCCCCTCAGACTGACGCCAGGCCTGATAGAGGACCGAGCGTGAAGACACGTAAAACACAATAGCTCATCCATTCCATAGCTAACTACATCCACTGCTCAGCCTCAGAGCCCTTGGAAAATTCCAGCTGACTTTGGCAGTCAAAGTGAGAAGTCAGTCCCTTTTATTCTGCTCCTCCCTTCCCCACCTTCCTGTGCAGACTGTGGAAGGAAAGGATGGCAGTAGGGAAAGTTTCAGATAAGGCAGTAGCAGTGGAAAGGAGCAAAGCTCACTCCCCGTTTGCAAGATCCACGGTCGTTTCAAATACCACCACGGTACAGATGCCTTGGTGGCAGAAGCAGCAGCAGGTTCCTGGATTTTGTTTGGCAGGTGGAGGGTGGGGGGCTGGGGGGGCCTGCTGAATGGTAGGGGATCCTCCTGTTAAAAACAGTTTGTTTTGGATGCAGCTCTGTGGCACTTCGACAGCTGCAAAGCGGGTGATGGTATTTGTTATAGATTTTCGAATCTGAAGCCAAAGAGACCGTTTCCCTCCTTCCCCAAGTAGATTTCCTGCAATTACATACACTGTCACCTGGAAGATGGTAGGGGGCAGGTTAGAGCGGAAAGAACACTAGCTCTGGAGCAAGGCTCATCTCTATCGGAAGCCTAGATCACTGCCTTTGGGCCCTTCTACACCATCTTTACCTTAACTGCAGAGCGAGGATAACTCTTCTCGCAGGGGATGTTGGGAAACAGGGTAACCTACGTAAAACACTCTAATAGTATATAGCACACTGATTGTGGCTCTCTCTCTGCAAAATATTCCCCACCCCCAACTTTACCTGTCCAGTGATTTTTCTAAGATAGAGAAGAACACAATTTGATTGACTGCTGCCTTGGAAAAGCAGTCTTGGAACTAGACCAGTTCCAGGAGGGGGGCTAATGCTGCGGAGACAGAATCGCTGGGGTGCCGACAGCCTGGTAATCAGTACAGGGTATCTGAAAGTCATGACCTTTCACAAAACAAGTCCAGTCATGCAGTTGCTTGGGGGTTTGATACTCCGGGGCGCTCAAGGCATAGCGGAGAGGAGTTCAAGGGCAGGATGCAGGCAGGAAGGAAATGAAATGGGCAGAACAACAAGCATCAGAAGCAGGATAATGTCCTTGGGAAGGGGGCTTGAGAGAGCAAAGGAGGTCTACAGCCTCGAGATTGGAGCTGCAGGAAGATCACTAAGACTGAAGTCCGTTTCTTGGAGCTGGACACACGGTCAAACCACTCTGGCAGTAACAAAATTGAGTGTGACCTTAAACTGGCTATCCAGAATTAGTCGTGTTCTTCAGAACACCCATTCTGCAAGATGTTGACAGATTGAAAAGAGAGGGAAAAAGGAAGAAGAAAAAAAGGCTTCCTTGGCCAAAGAAGTTCAGTAACTGATGGATAAAACAAATATTTCTTTACTGTAGCATTTCTCAGTCTTTAAAATACTAACATTAATTGTGAATCTCTAAAAAGAAAGGGAATTCCCTGGTGGTCCAGTGGTTAGGACTCTGCGCTTTCACTGCCGAGGGCTCGGGTTCAACCCCTGGTGGGGAGAACTAAGATCCCGCAAGCTGCATGGCGAGGTAGGTAGGTAAGTAAATAAATAAATAAAAAGAGAAAGATAGAGCAGTGCTGCCCAAACTTACCTAAACTCTGAATCCTTTAAAGGCAAGAGCACACATATTCTACAGAAATAATCTGATCTACAAAGGGCAGCAGGACTAGTTCCAGTCCTGGGAAATGGGGTGTGGCTCCAGTTGTAGGCTGGTTGGGGAGGACTGCAGAAATTGGTGAGTGGCATCGTGGTGGTGCCTCATGATTGTGGCCAGGGCTGGATGAAAGCAACAGAAACTGAACATCTGGCAGAGGTATCAGAGTTTTTTGAAAACTGAAAGATTTAGCCAGACTTTTTCCTTTGCCTCTTACAAAAATAAAAATATGGCCCTTCATGGAAGAGCATGTTAAAAAACATATGTTAGGGGCTTCCCTGGTGGCGCAGTGGTTGAGAGTCCGCCTGCCGATGCAGGGGACGCGGGTTCGTGCCCCGGTCTGGGAGGATCCCACATGCCGCGGAGCGGCTAGGCCCGTGAGCCAAGGCCGTTGAGCCTGCGCGTCCGGAGCCTGTGCTCCGCAACGGGAGAGGCCACAACAGTGAGAGGCCCACATACCGCAAAAAAAAAAAAAAAAAAAAAAAAAACATATGTTAAATGAGTCAAAATATAAATCAAAAAATCTGGGAGAGTCTAAATAAAAATGTCCAAGAAAATTATTATTATTATCACTTTCTTGCATGGTAGGATTTGTTAATTATCTTTTTTACTTATTTGTATTTTTCATTTTATCTAATAAATCTTTCTTTTTTAATTAAAATAATTTTTAAAAATCACTTTACTGGGCTTCCCTGGTGGTGCAGTGGTTAAGAATCCACCTGCCAATGCAGGGGACACGGGTTCGAGCCCTGGTCTGGGAAGATCCCACATGCTGCAGAGCAACTAAGCCCGTGTGCCACAACTACTAAGCCTGCACTCTAGAGCCCATGAGCCACAACTACTGAGCCCGTGTGCCACAACTACTGAAGCCCGTGCACCTAAAGCACATGCTGTGCAACAAGAGAAACCACAGCAATAAGCCCGCGCACCACAACAAAGAGTAGCCACCACTAGCTGCATCTAGAGAAAAGCCTGCATGCAGCAACAAAGACCCAATGCAGCCAAAAATAAATAAATAAAATTTAAAAATCACTTTACTAAGTTACAGCAATTAGGAAATTAAAATTGTGCAAATGTTTTAAAGTTTAGGATCTGATTTGGCAGCTTTGGCAATATTATTTTAGTATTTGCTATTATTTCCCACTTAAGCTAACCCTGGTTAGCCTAATTCATTTGAATGATTTCCTCTTTCAGAAGGAAACTTGTATTAGTTTCCTAGGACCATAGTAACAAAGTACCAGAAACTGGGTGGCTTAAAACAACAGAAATACAGTCTCTCACAGTTCTAGAGGCTGGAAAACCAAAACCAAGGTGTTGGCAGGGCCATGATCTTTCTGCAGGTTCTAGGCAAGAATCTTTCTTTCCTTGCCTCTTCCTAGCTTCTGGTGGCTCTGGCAATCGTCGTCTTGTAGCTGCAGTACTCCAATCTGCCTCCATTGTCACATGGACTTCTACCCCATGTATCTATCTGTGTGCCCTCTCCTCTGATAAGGATATCAGTTATTGGATTTAGAACCCACCCTAATCTAATATGACCTCATCTAAACTAATTACATCTGCAAAGTTCCTATTTCCAATTACAGTCACATCCTGAGGTTCCAGGTGGATGTGAATTTTGGGGGGACACTATATAACTCACTATAAGACTAAAAATAATTTAGCCCACAAACTCTTAAAGTGTAAATTATCACATTTTGGAGGGCCTATTTGAATTTATTAATACTGTAACTGTATAACCTCTGTGGTAAGCAACCTTAATTGTATGACTCTCCTACAGAACTGTGCTGACAAACTACCCAGGGATGTTCATAGTAACACTTTTTTGTAACAGCGACAAATGGGAACAACCTAAATGCCCATCAATTAGGGACTGGTTAACTAAATTATCATACATCCATGCCATGTATACTCTGTAGCCTTTAAGAAGAATGAGGTAGATCTGAGTGACAGACATGGAAGACATCCAAGATGGATTAAGTGAAAATACAAGTCAGTGCACAGTGTTTAATATGTTTCCACTTATGTAATAAACTTCTACAAATTAAACAATCCTACATTTATGTTTTAACGGATGACTATCTTTCAAAAGCACTTCAATAAACACAAAAGGTACTTATTGTTCTCCTTCAATTCTTCTGAATCCCACTTCATCCTTTTATTAGTCTGCTTGGGCTACCATAACAAAATACCACAGACTGGGTGGCTTTAACAACAGAAATTTAGTTTTTCACAGTTCTGGAGACTGGGAGGTCCAAGATCAAGGTGCTGGCTGATTCAGCTCCTGGTGAGAGCTCTCTTTCTGGCTGTAGACAGCCACCTTCTCATTGTGTCCTCACATGGCAGAGTGACACAGCAAGTTCTCTTGTGTCTCTTCTTATAAGGGCACTAATCCCGGTATGAGAGCCCTACCTTCATGACCTCATCTAACCCTAATTACCCCCCAGAGGCCCCATCTCCAAATACACTGGGGGTTAGGGCTTCAACATATGAATTTTGGGAGGACAATCCTCCTTACAAAAAACTCAGGCTATAAAACAATGCGTTATTACGGAACCAATCGAGGCTTCTTAAAATTAGCACATAAGCAAAAATGCCACAAAGGACCTGGATTAGTCATTCAGATCCTTGGTGTAGAGACAGTTTAGCCCACCTCCAAGATAGCTGAAATTAATCACCAGCATGAATCCAGAGTAACCAAGCTTGAAGAAACATGTTAGGCTAGCAGTGATATATCATTATGACTTATGCTATGGTTGTCATTCTTAGCTTTTAATGGGATCTGTGGGAATGGCAATCCTCCCAGCTTCCTAAGCAAGGGCTGGAGGGAAGTGCTATAATGGGAACCTGTGAATTGCAGGTAAAATGTGAATGCACAACAGTCTTCCTGAAGTTAAAAAAAGGTAATTGCTAATGAAGAATGGTATTACTACCCAACATCTTTTCCCAGCACCATATTAGTTCATGTCACTGCTGACAGGAGCATTTCATGACACTGCAGAGCCATGAACCAGAAATTGAAAAATTTGTAATCTGCATAGAAATGATGCAGAAACCCAACAAGAACTAGCAAGGTAGGATCTTACTAAAAAAAATTTTAAAAATAGAAAAATAAAATAATAATTTTTTTTTTTCACTAAAGAGGTTTGAAAATGCAAACAGATAAAACAGAGGGAAAAGTTTCCTCTTGTTAAAACCCCATTACTGACACAGAATAAACTGCATCATGAATGGTGCAATAGTAAGGTGTTCCTTTTCAGAAGGCAATAATGATAGTAGAGTTAAATAACACAGATAAATGGAGATTGCAGTAGAAGTCCATTTTATTTAAGCTGCCAAAAGGATTAGGAGATTTTAGAGCACACTGGGGGAACTGGTTGGACCGCTTAGGATGGCCGAATAGATTTATTATAGGGACATTGTAAAATGGCAGAGACCAAAAACTTAAGACATAGCTGTAAAGCTTTTTTTCCTTTAAAGGGATCCATTCTCGCACATCTGGTTGTGTGAAATAGAAATTTCTTTGTTCAAGTTTCAATCCAAATGCAACTGCTCTGAAGAGAATGGCATGAAGTATCAGAAATAGTCAGCTTCTCAGACTCCTAAAAGAGGTTGGGGGGTGGGGTGGCAGGGGCTGGGAAGATATTTACAAAAACAAATACCAAAACTGCGCAGGTGGCACAAATTGTAAAAGTCAAACAAGGCAACTCATATGACCTGTGGAATCATGGTTTGCCTTCTCAGTTTCTTTAATTAAAATCATATTTGCTCAAAGCCACAAAGTAAAGGAAGTTTAACATTTATTTTTACAATTTCAGTATTTCTATTATTCTCCAATTCAAGTTTATCCCAGTGGGAGGCATAAAAGGAGGCTCTCAAAAACTAATGATTGCTTAAATTACTTTGTACAAATTCAAACCTTGTCATTTTAGAGCAACCAAACACTCTAGGTTAGTGGTTCTTAGTCCTTGCTGCAAAGGAGAATCACCTGGAGAGCCATACAAAAATACTGATGACCTTGCTCCACCCTAAGCAAATGAATTAGAATCTCTGCGGGTGTGGCCAAGGCATCAGTATTTTTTAAGGGCTCCCAAGATGAGTCTCCTTTGAATCTAGGACAGAACCATTCCACTTCTAGGTTTAGAATCATGTCATATAATTAAAACATTTATATTTCTCTAAATCCAAAAGTGGTACCCGCATAATGCAGAGAATTACTGAAAGTATGGAAAAGCACAATTTTAAAAAATGATATGAAATCCCATTATTCCTTTATGTGTTTATGATTTGTCTTCTTTCTATGAATATACCATATATGAAAGAATAATATGCAAAATACATATTCCAAAAAAATACATTTTAGAACTAGAAGGTACCCTAAGAAGTTATCTGGTACAAGTCCCTTATTTTATAGATGAAGAAATGTAGGCCAAGAGAGTTCCTACCTCTCTTAGGAGTTCATTTGGAGTCAGGATTAAAATATGTTTCCCTTTACTTTTCTTACAAAACACATTTTTGTGCAAAAACTTGGATCCTCAAAAGTTTAATTCCAATCTGAAACTCCATTTCCATAAAGGATCTACTATTTCTAATGATATTCTAACAATCTTTAAAAAATATCAGTCAGATCTTTAAAGAGCGCCTTCTTCTTTCTCTTTAATTCTAGCACGTATATAGCAAGTTGCGCTCTGTGTTCTATGGAACATTGATTCCATTGGACATTAACAGATGTGATAGAAAAAAAAAGAGGGTTGTTATTCAGGCAGATTGGGAAACAAAATGAAAGATTATTTACTGAATCATTTCTTGTGGTTTTAATGTTATACCAGTAGCACCGAGAATCTCTGGGATGTATGTGCAGAATACAGTATCTCGAGCTTATCTGACCTTGGAACCTTTCCTCAGTTCAGTCTCAACATCTTCACGTCCTCTGGAACACGTTTTTACCAAATAACACTATGAGGATTCCTAGAACAAAGGAATAAAAGACCTGGAGTACCCTTGAGACCAAAGAAACTTTGTTGTAGCTTAAAAAATTTTATAGCAAGTAGGAGAGCACTTTACAAGGGAAGGAATATATGATTTGAATGACAGTGACAGCAACATTGGTTATAAAAGGGAAAAAAACAGTAGACAACTTAAAAACCCAATAATAGATTTAATTATGATATAGGTATACAGCTGAATACAAAACCCAATCACTACGAATAATGTTGGAGATTAATGATATTAAAAAACACGTCATGCACTTGTGGCGAGCACTCTATTTAACCTCAGAACAAGCCTCGAAAGCAGGTACATATGGAAAGGTTTGAAACACAAAGAATCTAACTTGCCCAAAATCACGCAATTAAATAAAGAAGCCAGAATTCAAACGGAGACCGTCTGAATCTTGAGCCCAAGAGCCTTAACACGCCCACGATGCCTCCTAGGTTTGCTGCGGAGCAGGGATAGTACTATCTACGTCGCAGGGTTACTGTGAGAATTAAATGAAATAATAGACATAAAGTTCCTGGAACACGGTGGACATTCAACACCCAGAAGCTACTAAATAACTCGCTCAAGGTCACACAATCCGTGGTGAAGCCAGGATTTAAATAGATATTTGAATCTTGTGCTCCCGGGAACGGGTAAGAGCTCCAGACGCTTTTCAGGGCTTCAACCCCTAATGGAGAGTCAGTATGGACTTCCCTCTGTCCCATAAAACGCACCTTAGAGGTGAGGGAACACCCAGCAGGCCTTCTTCAGAAAGGAGGGAAGGCGCAGAAGACGCTTTAGGTAGGTTTACATTCTGCCTTTTTTTCCCTCCCACCTTCTGTAGTTCCGACCACCCCCGTCAACCGCCTGACAATTTCCGGGACGGAAGTGACGTCTATACTCACGCGCCGGATGTGGACTTGCAGAGTGAGACCCAGAAGTCACGGACGCCGTTGGGCTTGGGGCCTGGCTGCGTTTTGGTCGGGAGCTCTGCAGCTTTGGGGGGCGGCCGTTGCCATGACGGCACAGGGGAGCCTGGTGGCCAACCGAGGCCGGCGCTTCAAGTGGGCGATTGAGCTGAGCGGACCTGGAGGAGGCAGCAGGTGAGGTGCCTGGGCAAAGTTCGACATCAGAGCTCCCACCCCAGCAGTACCCCAGAGGAATAGGACCTGAACCCTCAGGCCCAACTCCCTGAAAAGGATGGGTAGCCCAGAAACGACTCCTGGGGAGCTAGCGGCTTCTCTGCCATAGAGGTTTCTGTGACCAAAGGATGCTTATTTCATTCCTCCCTACCGGCAAGGGTCTGACGAACCCACTAGAGGGCTGGTCTAATCTGGGTAGATGCATCTGAGGATCTTTATTCCTGTGATTCGGACGGGAAATGTGGAATATGAAGTGTGGAAGGCTGCAACCTTAGTTTCTTGGTTTTGGTCTCTAGGAGCCGAAGTGACCGGGGCGGTGGCCAGGGAGACTCGCTGTACCCAGTTGGTTACTTGGACAAGCAAGTGCCTGATACCAGCGTGCAAGAGACAGACCGGATCCTAGTGGAGAAGGTACAGAGGTATAGATGTCACTATAGTCCTTGGGCCAGTCCTGACCTACACACCCACCCTCTTCTCCCACGCAGCACATGAATGTCTTACTGTAGATGGCCCTTATCCCGAATATTTGATAGCTAAACTGCTTGAGATTAGTGTTACATTAGTTGACATATCAGATCCAAAAGTGCTCAAAAATTGTAAAAATAAAAGACGTTTGAACATAAGATATAAGGAAGTAGTTTGAAAATTAGCTAGTGGTAGCAATGCGTTCCAGTTCAAGTCATCTTTTTCTACTGGAGTTCCCTTATACCACACAACTAACCTGTCAGAACAGTCCGTTGGCTTTACCTTCAAAATAGATTCAAAATCTTAATTCTTATTGCTGTAATCTATCATCCTGGTCTAAGCCACTTCATCTCCTACCATTTTCCCCTTTGTTCACTCCTATAGTCAGAAGGGCCTCCTTGCTGCTCCTTAAATATGCCAGGCAAGCTTCTATTTCAGGCTTTTTGTACTTGTTCTTTCCTTTTCCCCCAGATACCTTTATGATTTGCTGTCTCATGTCTTTTCAGTCTCTCAAATGTTACCTTCTTAGTCAAGTCTACCCTCATGGCACTCCCTGTCTTTTCTTACTTTATATTTCTCCATATCATTCATATATATTTCTCCATATCATTCATATATAGTTTACTTATTTTATTATCTCTCTTTTTACTCTTGTAAGCTCCATGAGAGCAAGATTTTGTCTCCCAAATCCCTCGAACAGTGCCTGGCACTTTCCTCTCAGCCTTAATATTGTTCAGTATTAAATGAACTTTGATTCATGAAATGCAGTGATTTTCACAACATGAAAATGACAGAGCTGTTGTCAGTGATTTTCTTGATAAGTGTCCTGTCATTTTTCATCTTCGTACATCAAAACATAATATGAATAATACATGATAGTAAGGTATTACTAAAATGGCGTGATTTTAAAGGCAGATTATTATAAAATATGTATTGTAGAACAATTCTGTTGTATGGATGATTTGATATTTAAACTCTCGGATAGGGACTTCCCTGGTGGTCCAGTGGTTAAGACTCCATGCTTCCAACGCAGGGGGCACAGGTTTGATCCCTGGTCAGAGAACTAAGATCCCACATGCTGCTCGGCAGGGCCAAAAAATTTTAAAAAAACAAGAATTCTGTAAATAAACTCTCATATAAATGATCTGTGTAAATGACAGATAAGGCAACTGTTTACACATATGGCCATTTATTCTTTTATGTGAGTAAACCCAAAGGGACAGGGGTATATTATTTTGTTTATATAGGTAGATTTACTTTAAATATTTTGTTTAGGATTTTTTTTTTTTTTTTTTTGGCTGCGCTGGGTCTTGGTTGCTGTGCACGGGCTTTCTCTAGTTGCAGCGGGCGGGGGCTACTCTTCATTGTGGTGCGCAGGCATCTCATCATGGCGGCTTCTCTTATTGCGGAGCACAGGCTCTAGGCACGCGGGCTTCAGTAGTTGTGGCACGTGGGCTCAGTAGTTGTGGCACATGGGCTCAGTAGTTGTGGCTCATGGGCTCTACAGCGCAGGCTCAGTAGTTGTGGCACGTGAGCTTAGTTGTTCCATGGCATGTGGGATCTTCCCAGACCAGGGCTCGAACCCGTGTCCCCTGCATTGGCAGGCGGATTCTTAACCACTGTGCCACCAGGGAAGCCCCTTGGATTTTTGCATTTAGGTTCATGAGTGATACTGGTCTGTAAACTTTTCTCATAATGTCATTGGCAGGTTTTGGTATTTATGAGGCCCCATGTTACAGTAATGAGTTCATTTTTCTACTCCGAGTTTGTATAAGATTGGCTTTATTTTTTCCTTAAATGTTTAGAATTTGCCAAGGGATACCATTTGGGCTTAATTACAGAGTTTCTTAAAGTTATAAGACTATTTAAATTTCCAACTTCTTATGCCGTTTAGGTAAGTTGTTATTTTTTCTAGGAATTTAGCCATTTCCCCAAAATTCATAATATTGATCACTTTAATATATGGAAGACCTATAGAGATGTCCCTTTTTTCATTCTTGCTGTTGAATATTTTGCTTTTTATTCATCAGGCTCACCAGTATTTTCTTAATCTTTTCGAAAAAACCTTTGGCTTTGTTGATTTTAAGAAAATTTCATTAATTTCTGCTCTCATTTTGATTTCCTTCCTTTCCATTTCCTTGGGTTTAATTTATTCTTTTTCTTCTTGAAATAGATGCTTACTTTTATTTAGTCTTCTAATATGTATTTAAGGGTGTAAATTTCTCAAAGCTCTGTGTCCCACAGTTAACAATATTTCTGTTTTCCACTGAAATTTCTTCTTTGATTAGTGGATCATTTAGAGCACATTTTTTCACTCTAACACATAGGGGATTTTCTAGTTATCTTTTCGTTATTGATTCCTAGCTTAATTGCATTATAATCAAAGAATATGCTTTGTATGATTTGAGCTTTTTGAGAGTTATTGACACTTTCTCCACGGCTCAGTAAGTTGTCAGTTTTTGTAAATGTCCCATGTGTGTTTGAAAAGAATGTGATTTCTGCAGCTGTTGAGTGCAGTGTTCTATTTGTCAATTGTTTAATAATATCATTCAGATCTTCTATATCTGGATTTGTCTGTTTGCTCTATTAGTTATTGAGGTATGCTAATCTACCACTATGTGGATTTATCTAGTTCTTCAGTTGTAGATGGGCCAGTGATAGATGCAGAAGTATAAGAACAAAAGTAGGGAAGCCTTTTCTTTACCGCAAGTCATGGGGAAAAATGGTATTTGGGAAACCCATGGGGGAAAAAAAGAAATGGTGAAGATGCCTTATCTTTAGAAAAGCAAAGTGGGAGAAGGGCAGAGGTGGTGGAATTGAGGAGTCAGCTCACTCAGAAGCAGAGAGTCGGGAATTGTGTTTGTTTGACTTTAACACCAGTGATATATAACATAGGACTGAGGATAGTGATCAGTGGTTAAAACTGTGTTTGTTTTAGCGCTGCTGGGACATTGCCTTGGGTCCCCTGAAACAGATTCCCATGAACCTCTTCATCATGTACATGGCAGGCAATACTATCTCCATCTTCCCAACTATGATGGTGTGTATGATGGCTTGGCGACCTATTCAGGCACTTATGGCCATTTCAGCCAGTAAGTATTCTTGAAATAATAATCCTCCCTAAGCTTTAAGAATCAAAGGCAAATTCTTCGGCAGAACCCATTACGGGAAGTCTTCGGCACAGCTAGCTCTTGGCTAGTTGCAGTAGGAGGGTGTGCAGGGTGGTGATGGCAGTGGTGGTGGCATGGAGGAGGAAATGGTGCTTGTGGGTTTTTGTTCACCTTTAATGGTTCTATTTTTACTCTTACTATGGGACTGGACTGTCTGTGTTATATATATTAATATATGGCCTGATTGGTATTGAAAAAAAAGTTGTTTTGGTGTTTGACACTTTCTGTTACCTCAACAGCTTTCAAGATGCTAGAAAGCTCAAGCCAGAAGTTTCTTCAGGGTTTGGTGTATCTCATTGGGAACCTTATGGGTTTGGCATTGGCTGTTTATAAGTGCCAGTCAATGGGACTCTTGCCTACACATGCATCAGATTGGTTAGCCTTCATTGAGCCCCCTGAGGTAAGGCAAAAGGAAAGTTAAATTTGGGGTAGATGTAATGTACAGTAAATAGTAGATCCATTTGATGGTGGGGGATCACAGTTGCTCTTAGAGCTCATTTCTTAAGAAATAAGATCCATTAGGAGTTTGGAAGTTGTTATATTTTAAAGATAAAGCAAAATAGAGCTTATGATTAAGTACTTGATTCAGGAAGTTATTTCAGTACTCATTCACCATTAACCTATTCATTTTTTCTTTTTTCAGAGGATGGAGTTCAGTGGAGGAGGGCTGCTTTTGTGAACCTGAGAAAGAAGCACGTGGTGCCTATGTATCTGGAGCTCATTTACAGCCGCCTTCATGCCCAGTGGCTCCTCCTCAGCATACCAACCCTTAACATTATCACTCACTGAGAAGGACCAAAAGGTCTCTTTTCTCCATGGTGAAGAGACAAATCCTAGAAAGACAATGTACATATCACTACAAACACAAAAAAACTATACCACAACTCTTGACTGAAAATAAGGTAGAAAACTTTATTTATGTTTCCAGTAGAGAGCAAAACAACAAATAAAACCATAACTCTGTAAACAAAAGAGTGGTTGCTGATAAATCAAGAGCTACAGCAGCATCTCCTTTTAATAAATTAAATGGTTGAGAACAGTGCTTTAAAAAAAAAGTTGCACAAGTTTCCCTTAAATCTATCCTCCTTAATATTTCACTTCTATTTAACACAAGCTGGGACATAAAAATTCTGTTGGAGATACTAGAGAAATGTGAGAAAATGTGAGAAACTAATGCTGAATTCAGGTTATCCATGATGAAAAGAAAAATAAACCAGACCAAAAAAGCACATAAAATGCTTACAGGGTACTTGCTACTTTAATATCCACAAAAATGGATTTTTAACATGTTTAGGGAGAATGAGGATTGGCGGGATCTCTGGGGCCACAGTGTTCTGAGGCAACGGAAGATACAAAGTAGTGATCTTTCTGCCAAAAGGAACTTGGCACCTGTCAGACAGATGCTGCAATTCAAACTTAAGCTTTTAAGATAGCTATAAAAGGCAGAGGGCCAGCAGTTGGAAAATGAATATTGTCATAACCTGCCCTGGTAAAGTCATAGCTAAGACTTAAAAGCTGGATCTCTTCAAAAGGCAGGAGGAGGTCTTTCCTTTCTCTCCCTGCTTGAAACACAAAGCCCCTTCCCCTAAGGTGCATTCTCTCATCAAGTTTTCGGTATTGCTTTATTTGCAGTGATTAAAAGAGACAAGACACTTTGCAGACAACATAAGCAACACATAGACATGAAATGCCCTAGACAGAGATGAGTTTAAATCTGGCCTAATAACCACTTCCCCATGTAACAGTGATTGTGTTTTAGGGCCTAAAGTAGGGGCTGTATTAGTAGCCACTAATTCCATTATCCCTTTAAAGGATTCTTACAGAGCTCCAGCCACAAAATCCCTTCTAAAACTAACCTTACTTTCTGCCCATTTGGCCAGAGGTTTTGTGTAAATGTAAAGGAATTCCTGGGCAAGCTGACCTTTAGAGCATGGGTCTTTAATAGCTTGGGTCCTAGGGTACCTGTTCCACTACTGCTGGACTCAACTTAGCAATGGAGTGTTGCAATGAAAGTTGTAAACAATGCTTCTACCCTCTGCAGGAAGCAGCAGAAAAAAAAAGACTTAAAAGATCTTGTCTGCTTTGCTACCTGACTGGGCTGGACACTGAGAGAAGAGCAAAGGGAATAAACCAAAATGACTCAGTTTCTTAAGCCATATTGAAGGGTTTTTCTCCTCTGTCCATAAGGGTCAGATGAATAGTCTGCAGACTATGGAGCAAGTCAGCTTGCTCCATATCCTACTGGTAATGAAAGAGTGGTACTGTTTATCATTAATAAAATGAAATTCAAAAGCAGACATGAATACAGGCAAGATAGTTTCTTGGAATACCCTATCCTGTACAATAAATGAAGATTTCACATACATGAAATTACCACTCAGTCACACAGGGCAGTTTCCCTATGCTTGAAAAGCAGGTGTTTTGTGATCATTAAGTTAGCAAATAAAAAGCTAAGCTTGCAGAAGCAATTCCTTGACACATTTAGAGCTTTCTGAAAACAAAACAAATAGAAGACTGTTAACCTTGGATAATCTCTTAGTTCAGATCCAAGTTTCTATGGTCAAAATGAAGAATAAAATTGAAAGGAAAAAAAAATGCTCATACTTAGTGCTGAGCTGCATGCCCTCAAGTCTTCAGTATGGCTGGCTTTGGGAATGAGTCCACAGGTTTCCTAATAAGTTTCTTGAAACAGGCCAATGCCAATTGCATGCCACTTCAGTGAAGCAGGTAAGAAGAGTAGCAGCAGCTCAGTAACTTTGGCACTATGGAAGGAGTATGGCTATAAACTTTGAATTCCACTGCTGGATTCTCCCTTTGAAGGATAATCCAAAGGTTTTAGGAAAGGATTTTAGCCAGTCTTCCTAGTGTGTTTGTTCTTATGATATTTGATCTGTGCCTATAACCCAGAGGGCATAAAAGGAAGAAGGAAAGGAGAACCTATTGGTCAATATGCATCATCATCTGCATTTCTTAGATAACAGCTTATATATTTTGCCCATGTCTCACAGGTAACCACAGACTGCATTTATGTAAATCTTAATAGCTACCTTTTGGAGTTCGCTTAGTTTGTCCATTTGCAAAGAACCTGAAAGAATTTTTACTCAACCTTTTAAAAAACAGTTTCCATGGTAACAGTGCCTGTATTACAATCCTAACCACAGGATGGGTTTGAGAAACAGCTGAAATATACAACAGTATGTTATGTGTACTTAAACATATTTTGGGGGGCATCTTATTTTGGAGGAAGTGGGGGCTGCCGTTTCATGTTTCAGTTTTTATATATTAGTACCCTAATGTAAAATTAGAGTCCTGGAGAGCAGTGGATACACTGACGAAAATTTTCATCTTGGCTTGCCACGGATGTCTCCACAAAGATGTTAGCTCCCCGTGTACTTGGCCATGAATTCTTTAGTATGATGAGGCTGTGTCTCTCTGGCTGTTACCCCCATGGTGTCATCATTGAATCATGACTTCTGAGACTCATCTTTAATGTTAGATGTGTACTTGTCTTTTGTCTTCAGTCGAATTTCTAGCATCCCCTTTGTCAATTCATTTTATTGGTTTAGCTTGTTAATTCTAACTTGCCTTTATCTGGTACAGGCATGGCTTGTAGGACTTGAGTGTTGTTCTGAGGTTGAGGGAATATCTGCTGCTTCTTTAAGGACAGCAGGTCATATGGTAGCAAAGAGCAGATCTGCTTGTACTTTTCTGCCCAAGTACTTGAGGCTCAGCTCGTTAAGAGTTCAGCATGACGTACACAGAACACAGGTCTCTAGCTGATGGGAGTGGTAGTAAAGAGCTGGCACTTCCATGGAGGATGGAAGCCTTTTTGGAAAGGTGAGGCCCAGCAGAGTCATTCAGGGGTAGATTATGAATAAATGGTGATCACTTCACTGCCCCCACCTCGGACAAGAAGGACTCGCTCTAGTCCTTCGGTGAGCACTTCTAGGAACTCCATGTCTTCAGAATTTGTCAAGGAGACAAATAGGCAGGAGAAGAGCACAATTTAAAACCTGGCATCATGATAATCTGAGTTTATCTGACTACGAAGCTGCAAAATCAACATGCTTGTTTTAATTATTATATATTCAGAACTGGAGAAGTCTGAACTCTGGATTCAGTCTAATTCTGAAGTAATCTGGGGATCTAGCCTCTTTGCATAAATAATACAAGACTCTCTCCCATTTGTTAGATTTTTTTTCTAAATGTTATTTTAAAATGGGGGAAACCCAGAAGTAATGTGTTACTACTACATAGCAAATAAGGCAGAAAGAAGAAAAAGCCACAACGGGGCAGCTTGTAAGATTCCAGGAGAGAATCCCAGTAATTTCCAAGTGAACCTGCTCAAGTTAGATTTTTTCTGCCAGTTCTTTTTTCTTTTTTTCTTCAAATATAGTTGATTTACTCTTTGTTTTCTTTTAACCTCTTTTCCTTAATGGCACTGGTGGGAATGGACCTGTCTGTGCCATTGAAGTGCTGAAGGGGTCCCATAAAAACAATCCTGGAATTAGGGTATGAAGAAGAACTTTTCCCCTCAGAGGAGATTCCACTTCACCTGCCTCTCCCCTAACTCCATCCAAAAGAGAGAGGCTTTCCAAACTGGGCAGAGCCTGGAAAGGAGAAGGGCTGTGGGTGTTCCATCTCTAGGACTGTCAGAAAGGGTTCTATACACTGAATGTTAAAAGTCATGTTGCAAATATGCCACCTAAAAAGTCCCTTTAGGGTTCAGAGAGAACATGTTATACCCAACTCCCCTGAAGGAGAGTAGTTATCACTAAGTAAGGATCCTTGCCTGAGACTTTTAACAGTCTTCCCTCCTCAAGAGAGGAAGTCATAGACAATGACTTTTACATTTACTTAGTGTCCCATCTAAAACAGAGGCTAAGGGCTTCCCTGGTGGCACAGTGGTTGAGAGTCCGCCTGCCGATTCAGGGGACACGGGTTCGTGCCCCGGTCCGGGAAGATCCCACATGCCGCGGAGCGGCTGGGCCCGTGAGCCATGGCCGCTGAGCTTGCGCGTCCGGAGCCTGTGCTCCGCAACAGGAGAGGCCACAACAGTGAGAGGCCTGTGTGCCGAAATAAATAGATAAATAGATAAATAGATAGATAGATAACTAACTAACACAGGCTAAGATTTTCCCTACTGGAAGTTTTGCTCTCAGAAAGGATACAGTTTTCATCACCCTCAGGGTTTCGGGGTGGCCCTGGCATATTCAACAAAACCAGCTTTGCTTCATGGGACTTGTTAACTATAACCTCATTGAGCTTCACTGCTGTATGCATCCGCCTCACGTTGGAATGGTCCCTGGAAGGGGAGCGTGGTGGGGAAGAAACAGGTGGGTAAAGGCAAAGAGAAAATTAGGCATATCGTCAACTTTAAAAAACTTGAGATTTTAGAGATTTTTTGCTTTAACTATGATTGATGTAATGAACAAATGATTGATTGCCTTATAATATTGATATCATGGTTTTCTCATTCTACATTTGCTTGTTTTATACCAGGAACACAGTACGGACAGGAAGAAAGATGGTTAGCTTGTGTACAGTGTTAATTGGTAGCTGATATGCATAGGCAAACAATAGAAAGATGGCTGGATTTGGGGTGAAATGAAGACTAGATTCTGTCCTGTGTATTCAGGCAGTGCCCCATCTGTGGCACTAACTAGGCTACTATGTTAAGTGATAAGCTTATGAGTAGGAAAACTTACGGACGCATGTTAAGTAGGTCCTGGAATCCTTCCATTGACTTGGCCTTTTGCCCCCGGGATGCCATGTACTTGTCTTTTGTCCAGGTCATGTGCACCTTCTCCTGATAGGTCTCTGTCTCTTCATCCTCATCAGAGCCAATGCTGGTCAATCGTAGCATTGAATTCCGATCTTTTACCAGCTGTGCCTGAGGAAGGCCCAACATAGCTATGACTCTATACCCAATTTTCTCTCATGCTTCATATTTAATCATTTTGAAATGTGGTTATAGTGGAATAACCAATGAAGCAATCAGGAAAGAATCTGTCATGCTGAGAACAATACTATCATCCCTTTCAGGGATAGACTTCACAGGGCCAGGATTAGGTCAGTGCAGCAAAATCTCACCTCTCTGTCCCGCTCTGTTTTGGATAGTCGCATGTGCCGGAGCATCTGGGACCTTTGCTCCATCATCAGGGTGCGCTCATAAGTATAAGCTGATATGTCACTGTCATGCTGCCATAGATATCACACAGAGTAGGCAATAAGCACAAAAGAGAAAGAACCATATATTTTCATTTCCACTCACTAAATTACACCAGAGAAAGTATCACAATATCAACCAAGGTTTTAGTTTTTGTTCAGTCATTGAGCTACATAAATATAATAATATTGTGGATTGTAGATCAAATCCAGAGCCCTGGGTCTTTTCCACAATCTAACCATGACATATGTGTTTCCTTGAAACACAAAACGAAAACCCCAGTCTTATTTGTTTTTAATACTTACAAGTTATTTTTTAAAAAAAGCTATGTGTGATCTTAGCACAAATATATGAACTGAAACTTAATAAAACTGTATTAAGCAGATAAGAATCTAGCAGAAATAGAAGGGCTATGGAACAAACAAACAGGAAAGCAAAAATTAAAAACTACCACTAAATACACATCACATATGCATTGTACTTATCTAGATCAACATATGAGAGTTTTGTTGGAACTAAGGAATTAATCCACATTTGCAGCTGAAGAAATTCCCAAACCAGAAGAGGTTCTAGAATGACAGGGTAGTCTCTCTGATCTCAAACTCAGCTTTCTCACCATCTCCACCACTTCCACCTCTGCCTCAATGCGAAGGTGATACAGGAAGGTGGCCAGGTCCTTCTTCATCTGAATACTGTTGTCTTCTAGTTGGGCTACTGTGAAGATCCGTATGCTGCATTTTCGCCACACCTGAGAAAGTATCACATACACATGGAAAATTAAATGCAAGAAGGCAAAAAAGAGTTATTTCTTAAAACAAATGGCACTTTTGCCTAGAACAATCTTGTACGGTTTCAGGGTATATGTTCCTAGATTCTTACTTGCCATATTATTATTTATTTATTTTACTTACTTGCTATTATTATTGTTAGGGCAAAAGCTTGACCAAGGAACGCATAAAATATAGTTTAAGGGAGTTCTTATTTCATAACAAGAAAAAAACTGGCAAAACGGAAAAGATGGCACATGATACATTAAGAGGGTGCTTTACTCAAATAGCATACTGATGACACTGTGCAGACTAAAATATTTACTATTTTAAATTTCAGTCTTACCAAAGGCTGAACATATATATGTATAAGATACACACACACCCTCTTAGGTTTCCAGTATTTTGGTCTTTTTCTTTTTTTTTTTTTTGCGGTACGCGGGCCTCTCACTGCTGTGGCCTCTCCCGTTGCGGAGCACAGGCTCTGGATGCGCAGGCTCATCGGCCATGGCTCACAGGCCCAGCCGCTCTGCAGCATGTGGGATCTTCCTGGACCGGGGCACAAACCCGTGTCCCCTGCATCGGCAGGCGGACTCTCAACCACTGTGCCACCAGGGAAGCCCCGGTCTTTTTCTTTTTTTTTTAAATTCACTTATTAATGTTTTTTTCCAAGGGCTCATATGGAGCTCTATTAATTTGCTGAATTTCCCTTGGAGATAGGTATCAACTACAAAGAAAACTATTTCTTATAAGGTTGAATCTGGAATCATGGAAAGCCAAGAATAATCCCCAAGTCTTCTAAGCCCCAACACTATAGAATGAAAGGAAGACTCTCTGTCTAGTGAACCAGAACAGAAGTTAAGGGAGAAAGACTTGTTTTAAAAGGTGTCAAAATACCTTGTGCTGTTTCAGTAGGAATGGTAAGAGCATGAGCATCCCCCCATCATGCACGATCCACCACACATCAATGTTGCCCTCAGAAAACTGCTCCACATTGCTGGGAAAGAAGGAGATGTTTTTAGCCACCAGCAGGGCCAGATGGGCAGCAGTTGTCACTCGAACTGTGCCTAGAGAGAAAACAGAGAGAATCAGGATAAGCAGGATGAATCCTTAGGCTTACCTTGCTTCTTACCGTGTCAGCAAAGAAAGGATAATACCCATTGACAGTTCTTGGAGCAAGGTGTCCTATTTACACAGTAGGCTATACCAAATCAAGTAACGAAAATCATTTAAAAAATTTTGAATAGCTAACAGAATTAGACTGAGAACTATGATTTACATTACTAGGTGTATTCTGATTACTACATTCCTAAGTGGGGGATACGTGAATTGGGGAGATTTTGATGCTGAAGAATAATTCTTCCAATTCCTGTGAAGAATGTCAATGTGGGAGATCACACATGGAAATATGGCAATTTCAGAGATAATTCCTAACGTAAGACTTGGCAAGATAAACAACTGATGGACATTATGTAAGGCTGGAGGGGGTGAATAGAATCAGGTTATTACTACTAGTAGTTATTTAGGTGCCCTTATGAGACTATGCTTCAGCAAGGACACTGTCTCTACTTTAGGAGGCTGGGGGGTGGGGTTAGGGTATATCCTCTATTTGAGCCCTCAGGATAGTATGAGAAATGTTTTGTACCAATAAAAGTCTTCCAAGCTCGAGCATCTTCACTCTGGCGCCAGCCATTTGGCCACCCCATCACCACTGTGTTGTGCTTCATGCCCCCAAGGCCACATGACTGGATGAGGTGGGAAATGCCCTCTCTCAGCTTGGCGGCCACCACCAGCTGGGAGAATCCTTTCACCTTCTCTGCCTCCATTAGATGCTTTATGGTCTGAAAGAGAGACAGAATCTCAACACTGAATTACTTCATCCTGGGTCTTTTAACTTCTTACTCCTTCTCCGTATTATATTCCCCTCCCCCTTCCAAACTCTGCATAAGATCGTTATCTTCTACAGAACAATTCAAAAAGTTTAATTTATCCCAATGAAATTTTATTATCCTTTGCGTTTTTCACTTGCTAAGTGCTTACTACGTATGTAGGTAGTTGTCTACATGTACTGATAGTTCCTCTACCTTTTCCTCTCTTCTGCTTTTCTTTCTAACATACCAAACAAATTGAGAATAGGGATCGTCACAAAGTGAATATTCAATATTCCTTCTTAATTGCCCAGGGTGAGTGTGAACATAATCTCCTTCCTTCCTTAGTCCCAGTCTTGCCCTGACTCATATTACTAGAAATTCAATGTGACGATTCAGTTTCAGTTTAGAATTATCTCAGGTATGTTTTCTTTTTTGTTTTTGCTATTTCCACATCCCTTTTGATATTTTAATGGTGATTACTTGCGACACTTGTATTTGTTTTACTATTCTTTTATTTATTCAAGCCAGTTTGGAGATAATATTTCATTTAGTCTTACTTCACTCTCTTGGTAGAAAGGTAGAGAGAATAATGGTGTGGAAAATGGATATGATTTTCCCAAAGGCACAGATTAAGTCAGTGGTGTAGCTAGGATAATTGGGGTCTCTTGACTTCCAATACCGTGCTTTTTATTTATTTTTATGATCATTCTGGACTAATGTTTCTTAAGCATTTCTAGTTCTAGGGTTTCAAAGTATTCCAAAATGAAATCCAGTAAAATTTTTGAAATGTAACTGAAATTTCTCTGGGGTGAGTTCTATCATTTGTAATAGAGTGAAATCTACTTTCTTCTTCAGGAAGAACTTTAATATCCCATAAGCTAATCAGAAGTAGCAAAGGAATCTTGGTCATGGTACCATGTAGATTAGGAAAGAGGAAAAAAATGTGCTCATCACTCCTTGTTGTCACAAGATTGAGAGGAACCATCACAATAGTTCAAGGGGTGATTTATTTACATGACTTCTCTCAGGGCTCAGTCAATGTCTGGAATCTATTTGGAAATGGTGCTTAGCCTTGATAATCTTATGGTTTAGAAATGCTTTTTAAATGGGAAGAATAAATTATTACCTTCTGGTTCATCTTAGTATTTGGGAGAATATGACCATTCAAGTCAGCACTATGAAGGACACCCCCTAGATCACTCAGGAAAGGGATTAATTTAGAAATCTGAGGTCTTATGACTCAATAGCACAAAACCATAAGCTAAATTCCACTAGGTCAATAAGCCTTGACTCTTACCTGCTCAGCAGCTAAAGCTTCACCATAGTTCTCCAGGAAGTTCCCCACGATGACAGAGCCCACAATAGTGAGACCCTTTCCTGCCTTAAGCTGTGAAGCAAAGGTGAGGAGGCGAGGATGCTTGACATGTAGGTCTTCATCTAGTTTCAGCAGTACAAGCAACTGAGGCCTGTAAAGAGGTTGGTGGGGAAGGGGGTGGGATGAGAAAACACTCTGGGTCTGGGGACAGAATGACAAGTCTACCCTTTAATTCAGGAGATCTGTATAAAACACGTACTTTGACAGAAGGAAGAGATTAGAGAAAATGATAAGGTGCGGCTGCACAGTTATTCTGAATTTTCCCAGTATTACCTCAAATTGATCAGTCTTGAAGGAAGAATGAAAATGGTAGAAGTCTAGATCATATAGCACATGAATAAAAGGGAACAGAGGATCAAGAATTTAGAATCAGTCAAAGCATGTCCATTTCATGAACTCCTTGAGCCACATGATTTCCTAATCAATGAAGCACACCTTTCTGTGTGGTAACTCTGTGCCAAACACCACTAAGCTCTGTTGTTTTTCTTTACCTCCAGTTTTTAGTGTGTGGAGGCCCTTCTTCCAGCCGAAGCAAAGCAAATCGGGCTGCACTGAGGGACAGCCCGCGGATACCATCACCCCATTCTTTCTCAGCTCTGGGAGAAAGAGGAGAAAAGAGCAGAGACAGATTTAAACCATAAGAAGTACAATCTCAAAAAACAGTTTACTTTTTCTTTATCTAAAAGTAACATACACACAAGGTAGAACGTTAAAGCTCATATTGAATATTTATGTGATGCTCTCTATTAACATAATGAACCCACAGTAAGCAGATCAACACTACCCTTCACCAACACACTGCACTACACAACAGTTCAGAATAAAGGCTGGAAGGGTCACTTAACTTGTCCTGTGATGTAACTATTCAAAAGCAATAATGTAAAATAGCAATTTGGATTAGGAAATTACTACAGATCCAAAGTTTAAATTATTTCAAAAATAATTGCAGAGAAAGCAAAACTCAGTGTAATCTTCTAGATCAGAGTGTTATTTATTCCTAATTTGGGGACATTGTTAGTGAAGTCTTAGTTGTTACAAAGTTATTCAGGACTAATTTATTTTCCATTTCAGACACAATTCCTCGCCTGAAGAGATAAGCAAGAATATTTATATTTGTGTTATACTTTGTTTTTTTTTTAATTTTAATTTTGTACTGGAGTATAGTTGATAACAATGTTGGGTTAGTTTCAGGTGCACAGCAAAGTGATTCAGTTATGCATATACGAGTATTTAGCAGAGTTCCCTGTGCTATACAGTAGGTCCTTGTTGGTTATTTTATTTTTTTTGATTTCTGTTGGAGTATAGTTGATTTACAATGTTGTATTAGTCTCTGCTGTATGGCAAAGTATACTTTAATACTATCATTACTATTTCAGTACATCCTTTTAGTTATCTTTTCCCTGATCCATTCATACTTTCTCAACAGGTTCCCTTTATGATCAATGGCTTATGTCCATAAGGTGACTAAGAGAATTAGGGGTACAAAATTTAGGTACAGATGAATGAAGTCTCCTGGATCCCTAATGCAATTTTCACCAGGCTGGCTCTAACCAAACTAGCCAGTTTCGATGTTTTAGCAGCAATCAGGTTGTATATCCAGACTTACCCTTGGTACTCAATGTACTTGTAGATCATACCAGCTATTACCATAGCTACGATGGCATAATACCAGGAAGAAATAAACATCAGAGCCAGACAGATACTCATTCCCATGAAAGCGAGGGCCCTAGAAAATTAAAAACAAAAAGAATTTTTTTAATGTTTTTCTAAGAAGCTGAAAAAGAAGTCTGTGCCAAAGGTGCTTCTTAAACTGGTGAGAAATTATTATTTTTAAAAATTCCAATATATTGCAGATAGAACTTCTGTAAAATGCAATAAAAAATGAATTACTAGAAAAACTGCTATATGCTTGGATGCTGTGACAATGTCAAATTGCTATAAGGTTTCTAAATGCTTTTTCTCAGTTTTTATAGTTGTCTTATCATGGGCTGGCAACAATCAATAGATCTGCACTGAGCCCTGAACCACCCTTAGTGCTGATGTTTCCCATTGCTGGAAAAACATACAAATGAATAGGGATGCTATGAAAGTCATCTGTACTTATGAGGACAATTAATTACCTACATGGGAAAGCAAAGATGGGACATGTGGTCAAAATTATCAATAACTCTTTGATCTTTTTAAAAAAAAGTATTTCATGTGAATATGACTAAAAACTTTATGAACATTTATTAACACAACTGCAGAACCCACTGGAAAAAATCTCCCATTAGTTTCTTTACTTTACATAAGGAACTTGGAAGAAAATAATGAAATTCTTGTTTTGATCAAATAGGTAGACAACTATGCTTACTGAAGTTGTTTTCTGTACAGAATGAACTTAGTTGTATGACAAATTTCAAAGAACAAATAGAACAGTTGTTAATCTGGAGAAAATTAGGATCTAATTAATGGATGAAAATATACAGTGTAAAGAGAAAGAGAAAAAGTAACAAAAGCAAAATAGTAACACAAAATAAGTTCATAATGAACTTTTAACTAAAGTTAAAGCTAGAAAGAGGATTAGAGGTGTTAAGATCAGTTGAAGATCTAAATTTGTGCCAGATAAAGGTTACATCACTACCCACCACTGGTAAGTGAAACTAGAAAGGGATCAAGGAAAAAGTCAGCAAAGAGGAATGTAGCAACAGGTACATACAGGGCATATTAAAGAACTTCTAGCTGTGACAGAAAATAAATGGAAAGAAATGGGATGGTAGCTAAAAATGTGGTGGCTCCTTTAGGACTGAGGAGACGTGAACACAACAGCAGCAGCTGTAGCAACATTTCATTGAGAGCTTTACTGTGTACCTGCACAGTGTACAGGCACTGTGCTCAGCACTTTACATTATCTCAAAACAACCCTATGAGATAGATAATACTATTAGTCCCATCTTAAAAATGAATAAAATGAAATTTTATGTGGTTATGTGCTTTGTTGAAAGTTACAAACTAGGAAATAGCAGAGCTGACACTTGAACTCAGGTCATCTGACTCCATAGCTCATACTCTTTTTTTAAAATTTTTTTTAAAAAAATTAATCAATTAATTAATTTTGGCTGGGCTGAGTCTTCGTTGCCTCACACAGGCTTCTGTAGTTGCAGCACGTGGGCTCTAGAGCGCACGGGCTCAATAGTTGAGGTGTGTGGGATCTTAGTTCCCCGACCAGGGATCGAACCCAGGCCCCCTGCATTGGGAGAGTGGAGTTTTAATCACTGGACCACCAGGAAGTCTCATCATGCTCTTAACTACTAAATGAAATCACATTAAGGAAGGGAGTCTGAGAATCAAAACTGATGAAAACTGATGCAAATGTGAGGATAAATGGAAAGAAATGAAGCCCAGTGCTTAGCTAAGAGGGAAACAGGCAATCAGATATGCAAAGGGTAGGTTGTTTTAACCTGAAGAACACAGCAGCCTGGAAGTATTTATTTCACAGTTTTCATCTTTATTGTCAAGTGGGTATTATAAGTTATTATAAAACCATATATATAAAAAAAAACCACAGTAGGATGGTGGAAGTTCATGTGAGCACTGGAAGTTGAAAAAGACAGTAGGAAATGGGTGACCAAGAAAAAATTGTATCGAGAACTCAGAATCTCCTAGCTTTCTAGTTCAATGATGGGTTCTCTCCAAATGTGGGGAAGAAGAAGAAAAAAAAGTTGACTTACCAGTGGTAGTAGCGGAACCGGGGTCTCCAATTGGGTGTTCGAAGTAATGTTTGCAAGGCACATGCCAAGTTCACGAAGAGGTAACACATAAGAAAAAACCTGGCAGAATAAAAAAAGTAAGAGGAATGATTATTACTGTAAAATAATTCTTCAAAGGTTACTTTAGATAACTAGAGAGATTTGCTATATTTAATTTAAGCCTTTGTTCTAGGCCACTAGCCTTTAATTGAGACTAGGGTGTAGAGGAACTTAACCTCCACACAAACCTGCTCAACCTCCGAAGTTCTCTCTCAGTGAAAGACACAACCGCTCTTTACCCAGTTCTTCTTGGGACAATCCTGGTTTCCTCTTCACTACTCAACCTTGTTCCAAATTCACTTATCAAGTCCTATGGATTCTACCTATTTACAAATCTCTAAACCTTCCCCCCCTCCTTTCCACCTCTACTTCTATGAGCATAGTTGAGGCCCTCATTTCTTCTTTGTTGGATTAGTGAAATAAGCTTCCAACTGGCACTCCCAGCTCAATTTTGGCCTCCTTCTAACCTCTCTTTTATACTGAATTGATCATTATGAAACAGAAACATGATCATTTTGTTCTCAAAGGATTACCCACTACTTTCAGGTAGAAGTTCCAGGTCCTTTGTGATCTGGCTCTACCTACTTCCCCACTCTGCACCTCTCCAACCCGCAATCTCCCACTCGATCAAAGCCAAACCTTCACTTCTCCAGATGTGCTGCACTATTTCATCTCTCGGCTCCTTCACACACATTCCCTGCCTGGGATCTCTTTCACCCCTTCACTGATTAGCAAATAACCAGCCTTCCTTCAAGATACAAGTGTCACTTCTTCCAGAAAACCTTTCCTGAGTCTCAGTCTTTGGAGCTCATATAGTGCTCAGTGTTCACCTTGACCACAGTGCTCATCACACTAGACAGGGATCACTGGTTTCTTTATCTATCTACCATCAATTCTCTGAGGTTGTGTCTCAGCCATCTTATGCTTATTCTCAGCAGACTGCCCAGTGCCAGGTAGGTAGTAAGTCATCAATAAGTCAATAAGTTGAATGACTAGAGTAAAAGCTACAATCAGTTGATAACGAATCAGAAATGAAGGCAAAGAACTTTTGAAGTTATACAGGTAGAAAGAAACCATGACAACTTATGAAGTTAGCCTTACATGAAAAGTCTCAGGAATATTTATTATTTAGGTGAAGTTACACCTATACTTGGTTCTCTCTGTTATCACTACTGTTACATGCCTGATGGAAATCAACATGTATTATACATCACATAAGCAAGAGTAAGTGAAAAGAATAACTGGCTCTTACATGGAAAGAATTGGGGCCACAAGATCCAGGGAGGCAATAAGGATTCCCAGCTCTGCAATGGCTGCAGTTAGAAGTAAAGCCCAGGTAGGTTCCCCATTGGCTTTGCTGTGACCAAACACCTGTACATAAAAGGGAAATATCAGACACAGGAGTGTGGGGAGGGTTTGAGTCAATGCTCCCTGATTCCTCTATGCTATGGTTTCATAGCTCTGAAAAATAATAGTATTACAACTGTAGTAGCTTTTAAATGCCTTTACCCCACTCACATGTAAACTCATACTAGAGATTTAGAGGGTCTTGTGCTAAAAACCCACGTCTTCATATTATATGATCCAGTAATTCCTAAGCCTTATGAAGATCACACTGTTTCTTGTAAAACCTGAGAAAACAGGAAGAGGGCATAGGACAGGGTCACTCACCCTCAGAAAGGGTATGATGTTATCCTTGGCTATAGCCTGTAGCAGCCTCGGTGCACCTGTGAGACTCTGAAGTCCAGCCCCACACGTGGAGAAGAAGGAGCCAATAACAATCACCCATGGGGACGGCCAAGATAAGGTACCCACCACGAGATTACCTTTCACAGCATCCCCAAACCTGGGAGAGAAATCAGAGTGAGGAAACTTGACCTGGAAATAACTTTAGATGAAAAAACTAGACTGACATTCCCCCAATTTTTTCTATTTATAATTTTTAGAGAATCAAAATTGAGATAGACATGAATAATAATAAATGTAAAGGTAGGTAGATCTGATCAAAAGGCACTAGTAGCCTATATTAAGAAAAAAAATAACCTGTAGGGCCAGAAAATAAGCTAAGCTTTAAATAAAGCTTTCCCCCTCAAATTATCAAAATATCTACTCTGCAGGAAAACTGTAAAGGTATAGAAAAATACAAAAAAATCAGGGAGGAAATCCATAATCATAACATAACTGCTAACATTCAGCATACCTTGCATATTTTAGTGTTTACTATGTTTTTAAAAACATAGATGAGACCACACTGCACCTATACTTCTGTATTCTTTTTAAACTTATAAGCAATTTCCTATGTCATGAAAAACTCATGAATAAACATTTTTACACGTTTCTTTACATTATCATAATTTACATTATCCATTCCTCTAGTGTTGATTTTCTACTATAGAAAATACTGTGATTGACATCTTTATGCACATATCCACATTCACATTCCAAATTTTTTTTCCTTATGGTAGATTCCTAAGAGGGAATAACTGCAACAAAAGGGATCAACATCGTTAAATATTTCAAAGCACTACCAAAGTGCTTTCCAGAAAGGGTATACTGGATTTATTCCCACTAGAAGTAGATGAAGGTTCATGTCTTATGGCACATACCTATTTCACACCAGCTCTGAGTATTAAAATTTTAAGTCACTGCTAACTTGATGGGTAAAACATGGCATCTCATTGTTTAATTATTTACGGTTTTAATGATTTTTTACAATGTATCACACACAAAAGAAATGTGCAAAAACTAAATGCATATTTCAATAAATTTTCACAAAGCAAACATCCACGTAAACATCCAGTCAAGAAACAGAACACACTGCCAGCACCCAAAATCCTCTCTTATGCCCACTCATCAGCTCTTTCTCCCTCCCCACTCTCCTAATTTTTTTTTTTTTTTTTTTGCGGTATGCGGGCCTCTCACTGTTGTGGCCTCTCCCATTGAGGAGCACAGGCTCCGGACGCACAGGCTCAGCGGCCATGGCTTACGGGCCCAGCCGCTCCGCGGCATGTGGGATCTTCCCGGACCGGGGCACGAACCCGTGTCTCCTGCATCGGCAGGCGGACTCTCAACCACTGCGCCACCAGGGAAGCCCCCCACTCTCCTAATTTTTAATGCTATATAGTTTTACCTGTTTTTAAACTTTAAATAAATGAAACAGTATATATGTTTTGTGTTTGGTTTCTTTGATTCAACATTGTGAAATTTTTCCTTTTTTTTCTTTTGGTACATAGCTGTGGTTCATTAATTTTTGCTGCTGTATAGTTTTCCATCACATGAATACATAATTTATTCATTCTACTGCTGATGGACATTTGGACTATTTCCAGATTTTGCCTTGTAAGGACAATTCCACTGAAAGAATCCTTGTGCACACTTCTTAATGCACACATGCATGCATGTGTGTTGGATATATCTAGCAGTGGAATTGCTGGTTCATCAGGTATGCATATGTTCAACTTTAGGAGATAATGTCCAACAGTTTTCTGAAGTGGTATTCTAATTTACACTTTCTATAATTTTTATATTATAATTTACCAAAGCTCTATAAACCCATTTTCAATCACAATCATATAGAAATAATAAACTGTGTTACTTATTTCTTTTTGTTAACAATATTTATATAGCATCTATTAGAGTTCTTGTCCTCAAAGAATTCAATCTAGTATAGGGGACAGAAATATGAAATCAAGTAGCTGCAATACAGTATTTTAATTGCAATAATACAATATGTTCAGTAGAGTGGCTGAACAAAGGGAGGAGCGGTTATCTGTTGCGTGAGTCTGGGAAAGCTTCACAGGATAAAGGACACTTAGTCTAGTCTTAGAGGATGAATATAAGTCTGCCAGGTGGGAGTAACCCATTCTAAGCAAATAACATTGCACCCACAAATACATGGCTGGATGGAGAGTTGAAACAACAATATTTAACTCTGTGTTATGGCTGGAGCTTAGGGAGTTTTTGATGGAACGGTGGGAGATGAGATCAGAAAGAGGTAGAGAGGGCAAGGCCAAAGTAGTGGGCATTAAAGGGGCTTTGGCAGGCTCTGAGCAGGAAGGTTCTATGATCAAATTTTGTGTTTTAGAAAAATCATTCTGGTGACAGTGTAGAAGAAAGATTAGAAGGTAGTAAAACTGAAAGGGAGAGTATTACAATAATCTAGGCAAAAGATCCTGAAGGCCTGTACAGAGTGAGGGGATAAAAATAGTGGAAAGAATGAGATTAAGATGAAGGGTGAAATTTATAGGGCTTAGAAACCAACTGGATGAGGGAATTGATGGAGGAAGTCTAGGATGACACCTAGGTTTCTGTTTTGAGAAAGGGATGAATGGTAAGCCTATTAACTCCTCAAGATGGGGAAAAAGGGAAGAGATATAGCAGGTTTTGGAGGAAGAGTTTTCTAGAAATCTCTTGCAAAACATTTTCTTTTTGTATTCACAGATGAAAGGAAAAACAGCAGCCTTCATGAAGGAAATGAAGAAAGTAAGTTTCAAGATTTTATTTAGAATGCCAATCAGACACACTTATGTCTCATAGAGGAGATGTTAGAAACAATTGAGTTTTAAATTTTTATTTTTTATTATTTGTCCTCCTTTACTGTTAGTTTTCCAACAGCTCTCTTTACTGTACAGAAAAGTCCTCATTATTCAGACAAATTCACTGCTTTATGAAGTCCTATATCCACTGCATCTTATACAACAACATACTGGCCCTTATTATACAGCTCCTTTTTGGGGACCTATATACATGTATTTTCTAATTGTTAGTTGTGATATATATCTCAGGTGGGTTTTGAGTTTATAACTGTCTTGGGGCTGTATGGGATGATCAGACATAATGGAAGATAGACACATGATTGTTACAAAGAAATCAACTACTCACTTGTCTCTGAGAACAACGCCTTCAATACATGCACCGAAAAGGACAACATTGCTTAAATCTATGATACTGAGAGTCAAGGAAACTGATGTTCACCTTCTAAGATGCACATAAACACTCAGGAAACTTCTATCAGTAAAATGAGTGGCTAAATTCACTTATCTCATAAATTCTTTCTTGAGTTTTAGAGATGAGGTGGGTAGATTATCTGATGTGAAGTGAGGTGGTAAAAAGCAGATATCTTTATTACCATGATAAAAATACTGATCACCCTTGTTCTATGGCTGTTCCTATGACTAAGACTCAGACTGGATCCATCAAAAGGATACAGACAAAGGAGGTAGTCAGGATGGCGAGGATAGTGCCAATGGGAATAGACTTTTGAGCATCTTTCAGATCTCCAGATCTGTTTGATCCAGCCATGATACCTTTAGAAAAGGAAAAAAGAACAAGTTAACTTCTTCAGTTCCTGGACACTTTTGATATTCACATTGCTATCAAAGACTACAGGCAAATCTGGGAATCCTGAGAATATAGTTTTGTGTAAGAAAAATCACTCCCTGGGTCTGATTGTTTGTAAAATAGGCAACAGCCCATCTGCTTACCTGTGACAGAGGGAAAGAAGATCCCCACCAGAAGAGTGAAAGAGGTGGTAATGTCAACAAGGACATACTCATGGTTTAAGCTGCCTAAGACATCAGAAGATTTGGCTGAGGGCTTTTCAATAATCTCTCCCTTTGGTATATAATTACTCCAAAGATTCTCTGCAGTGGGAAAAAAGGGTATATAAGCAGCAGCACTATGGAAAGGACATAATTAGATAATGTTCTAGCCAACAACATTCTAAGTCAGATTCATCATTTATATAGCTTTTAAGGGTATGTTTGCTTCTACATGAGCACAGATATATGCACATATATATCATATAACAAAGCACACATAAATAAAAACCTAATGCCTTTTCTCATCTGGTTCAAATGTAATTTGACAAAATACTTTGGTACACACAAATGCAGTTAAGTTTACCAATGCAAATTAGTAAAAGTTAAGCGAACTAAAGCTGAATGCCTTATAAAACCTATTTTTTTAAAAAAAATTAGGCATCAATGCTATTTTGAACACCTTAGTGTAAACTTGCTTACGTGCAAAGAAATTTGTGGGCCAAACAGTTAAAATAGAAGTCACTTACAGAGAATTTCAAAAATTTAGATGAGTTAGGAAAACACACATGTGGATATGATGACATTAAAATAATTCTAGCTGTCACTGTGGGAAAAACATTGGCAATTTTATAATAACACAGAGAATACTTTATTATCTTAAGTTAAAAAGTCATTTGCTCAGCTCTGCATTCAAGAGCAGTAAATTTTAGCAGACAACACTGCAAGGGAGTCCTGAAAAAGGATAAAATCACTAACAGAAAAGCAGAAAGATGTTGAATTAAGAGCTGTGTGCTGAACTTAAGAAGGGAAGTGGCACCGTGGCAGTATTGATGGACAATAGATGAGTCTAAGATGGCAAAGTCTTGGGACTTCCCTGGAGGTCCAGTGGTTAAGTCTCCGTGCTTCCAACGCAGCGGGTGTGGGTTTGACGCCTGGTTGGGGAACTAAGATCCCACAAGCCGCGTGGCATGACCAAAAAATAAAAATAAAGGCTCAACAAGATGGCAAAGCCCTCCTCAGAGAAAAATTTTAGAAATGTGTCCCCAAACCTCCCAACTCACCTGTAATGACACCACTAGCCAATCCAGGGATGCCCTGGATTGAAGTGACATTATTGTGAACAAAGTATTCATCACAGGTGGCATTGAAAAACTGACTTGAATTACAGAAGAAGCTCCATAACTTTGACGGTACTGTCATGTTGTTAATTTCCTTGGTCTTCGAGCAAATATCAATGTGCCTTGATGAAAGGGTGCGGTTGCCCAGCATGCAGACCCTAAATGAAAACAAACAGGGAGGAGAAAGATGAAGCAAGGGGAAAAAAGTATTTTAAAAAAGAAAATAGGTTAGAAACAGGTTAGTATATAGGTTTGCTCAGGAAAAAAAAAAAAATCTCATCTCTGAGAGTTTTTACTGTCATAGATGGTTAAAGAACTAATATTGACTAGCTCTGTGAATGGTGTCTTACATTTTCTGCCAGTGTAATCCTTACAGCGATCTCACAAAATATGTGCTAGTATTTCTACATCGTGGATGGAGGAACTAAAGTTTAGGGAGAAAAAGGAGTCTGCCCGAGGTCATACAGGTGGTAGGTAGTAGTGACAGAATTCAAATAGAAGAACTGTCTGAAGATGATGTGCTGAGTCATCTTCCAGAATTTTTAGGTTATTAACCAACTGTTAGGTCTTAAAAGAATCTTAGAGTCCATTTGTTCTTCTTCCATACACACACACACACACACACACACACACACACAAATCCACCCCTTTCTTTTCGGCCTAAGAAAAAGCCTTATGTTCATAACAACTCCCTTGAAAATGTTATGCTAAAGGTCAGAGCTTCTGGCTACTGTTTCAAGGAAGACAGCTTGGCTAGAATTAGGCCATCCGTCTATGACCTAATAAAAAACTGTTTTTGAACTTAAGCCTAGACCCAGTAGGGGTGACGGTAGTTAAGGATAATACAAATACAAACTGATGATTTTATTTTTTTCATTAACCCAGAGATATAAATATGAATAAAGGAATAATACACCCACAGTTAAAAATACCTCTCAGGAGGAAAAAAGCAACTTTTCAAATCTGCAAAATGATAGCATACATACGCAATAAGCCATGTACCTATTACTCAGCTTCAAAAACTCTCAACATTTTCCAGTACTGTTTCATGCATTCCTCTAGGTTTTTTGGCTTGTTCTGCTGAAATATTTTAACGAAAATACCACACATCATGAACTTTTGCCCACCAAAAAAGAAGAAAAGCATCAAAGGAGAACTTGAGGCAAAATGGAATTTCCCAAGTTAAGATTTAGGCAGAATGTAGCCTTCAGTACTTTTATGACTCAAGTGGGTCTTCAGTTGCTTGGCAGCCCCTAGACAAGCAGACTGAAAATTTATGATGGAATCTAGTACCGACATCATTTAGCATAGCAGAAGAAACACTGAACTGGGAATCAGGAAATCAAAGGGTCCATTTTCTTGCTCTGACAATTATAAACCTTGAGGCAGGTCATTTAACCTCTATGGACCTGTTTTTTCATCTTCAAAAATCTATTTTTCTGTAATCAGGTTAAATCAACATAAGACTGATGAGTTTGATCCCTGAGTGATCAGGATGACTCTTCAAAGACAGTCACTGTAATAAGGTGACAAACAACACTCAGTGCCGTCTAGTCCCTATGCCACTAGTCAAATGGAAAACAGGTGAGCCTGTGAGTCATGCATCTGTACAAATCCATTTCTACTTCAAAAAATATACCTTAAGGTACCTGTACTACTTATGGTATGTAATATAATATATATATAGAAAGATATATATGCAAAAGATGTGACATTTATTTCCCTTTATTTTATGACTAGAAAGTCCATTACTGTACTAACAGCAAAACAAAAAATTTAATTATAAATATTTAGGTAGGAATCTAGGTTTCCTTGATCTCTTGATTCTTCATCAATAAAAGGAATCTAACCTTCAAATACGTTATAAAGGTTGCTGGCAAAACTACGCTGTTTGAAAAGGCCTTTATGAATAGTTCAAATATGCATAATCATTATCAGGAGGTTTTGAAAAATCCACTATCTATATCCAAATGACGGCCACGGCTGCCAGTTGTACACTTGGGACACAAGGAAGAGGATCAACATAACACAAGTTGCTGACAGGCTTCCCGCACAGATGCTAACTGGGCTTATCCAAGAGCGAAATCTCAGAGAAACTGTGAAATTCTGACTTGAAATGATCACATCACCAGATACTGTTAATGACTACCAAATAATGATGGCTAGTCAGAGAGACACGTACGGGAAGTGTGGAGGGGCAAAAGAAGACTTGATGGCTCCAGCATAGATGGCCAAGATGGACACAATGACACAGGCCAGAAAGAGTGAGGCAAACTTGTTCACATAGCGTACACCGATGAATACCACCAATACCATGAGGACCAAGAAGGCTGTGCCATAGACACGCATGTTATTTAGCATGGCTGCTGACTCCTTGAGTGCATCGTCACTATGAAAGATGGCAGCTTGGGGGACAATATATACCTGTTAGGCAAAAGAAGTAGAAAATAAGGTCATTTCAAAATAATCAAATAAAAGGGCTGTTGTAGTTTGCACTTGCTTTCATGAAGGAAAGCAAAACTGAGACAGAAAATGACTGGAGACATAGCCTAATTCATATTTCGATCTAAAATGCCTACAGAAATGGGACATCATGGATTTTTTTTTAAAGTCTACATGCCAGGGCTTCCCTGGTGGTGCAGTGGTTGAGAATCCGCTTGCTAATGCAGGGGACATGAGTTCAAGCCCTGGTCCGGGAAGATCCCAAATGCCGCGGAGCAACTAAGCCTGTGCGCCACAACTACTGAGCCTGCGCTCTAGAGCCCAGGAGCCACAACTACTGAGCTCACATGGCACAACTACTGAAGCCCGCGTGCCCAGAGCCCGTGCTCCGCAACAAGAGAAGCCACCATGATGAGAAGCCCGCGCACTGCAACGAAGACCCAATGCAGCCAAAAATTTAAAAATAAATAAATAAATAAATAAATAAAATAAAGTCTATGTGCCATTCTGAATACTTACACTCCCAAATGGAAAAACAAGGAATGTGTTAATAATTTAAAGTGTTATGCAAAATAATTGTAATGATTATCCTGAGTCCTACTTCTACTATTGTTACTTTAAATAGCAAGAAATATATCCTAGTGAATAAATAAATGAAAAACATTTTGTTTCATTGGGATAAAGACATCAAAAGAGGTAAACTTTCTTTTACTTTTCCCCCACTAGCCCAAGTCTTGCCTCTGAGACTAACTTTTTGGTTGAGGTGGCAGGGTGCTGGTGATTGGGTGGAGGGGAAGGAGTAGGCAGGAAAAAGATACCCTCAACCTTTCTTACTCATATTCACAGTAGGAGGTCAATAACAGGTTAGCAGTCAATCACTTGATTGATTCCTGTAGCTGATTTCTCAGAAGCTTTGATATCCAACGGCAAAATAAATCCAAATCTATATCTTTTCTATACTTTAGACCACAATTAAGTCATTACTCACCAGAAAAATTTCAATGGCACCAAGGATATACATGGCTGCTGCAAATGTGGTACCAAGATAAAAGCAGAGGCCAACAGCCCCACCAAACTCCGGGCCCAGTGCTCGGGAAATCATAAAGTATGAGCCCCCAGCTAAAAGGCAAAACAGAAGGTGAACAGGATAAAAAAAGTATGTAAGTAACAGGAATGTAAACAAGTCGTAAAAAAGGATAAATGTTTCAGGCTTTTTGAAAACCCTGAATATGATAAAAAGTAGATTTCCTGGTAGGGAGTAAAAGATGAAACCTACATACTGCACATCTAATGTTCCACACAAATCAGCACAATTTGTCAGTATTACTTAGAAAAATATCAGAGGATATTTACTACAGGCATGAGATAGATGAATAAAATATATATTCTAACTAAAAGAAGCTAAGAATGCAGTAGAAATCACAGATTCTAGCTTAAAACATACAGAGATTTTTAAAAGAAGGTATTCTGAAGTCAAATAGTGTTAGTGCCTGTGGCCACTACCTAAATAGTATTCTGTTCCTTGGAAGTTTGCACCTCTGGCTTTATAGCAGAAATACAGTAATCAATGACAATCCCTGAAATCCAGCCTTAGCTACTGACCTGGCACCACTCCATTAGTGGCAATGGCACTCATGGAGATAGCAGTCAACATTGTCTGTAAAGAAAAAGGAGAAGACTGTTACTGTATAAAGACGACATTTCTGTACTACTTTCCCATCTGTGGACCTCAGAGCACTTATCGAATATTTAATTCTACCTACTTTTATGGAGGGAGTTGCCTGTCATACCAAATGGTATGCAAATGAGGTGTGCTTCAACACGCTACACTAGTCACACTACTGGTATCTTGAGTCCTCTGTTAAAACGCTCCTACATCGTAATCAGTAGGTTAGGTGCTATTAAGAACCACTGATCTCACCCTGGTCTCCTAGTTAAAAACTTGGTAAACAGATTGGAAACTGACTAAAGACTGGCTACAATAACAAGAATAATATTCAGTAAGAAGGGGAACCACTGAAGACTTCTGAGATCATGAGAACTGTATTTTAAAAACATTACCTGATAGCAGCAGAGTACAGAATGGACTGAAGATAGGAAGTAGATGGAGGCAGAGTGACTTGTTAGTAGGCTATTGTGGTAGTTCAGTGAGAGGTAAGGACTGCAGTGGTAGAAGTGGGAATATAAAGACAGCGTTGAACAAAAGAGATTTCAGAGGGAGACCTGACTGGCCTTGATAGCTGATGAGATATGAGAGGCAATCAAGGAGCCAAATACGGCCCTGAAGTTTCAAGACTAAGAAACAGGGGGAAAAATGGTGTTATCATTAAGTTATTAATGATATGGACTATGTCCACTTACCCTGCTTTACATGGCACTCAGCTGAGCACAGGGAGTGTATAATGGTTATAGCAATAAAAGAGGTCCATAGATGGCTTAATAATAAAAATTTTATAATAATCTATCAACTTACAATAAAATTGAGAGATGTGGCTGGGATACACAGATAAGAGGAGTTTAAATTAAAGGAAGACCAGAACGTTCTCAGTATAATGGAGAGAAGAACTGGAAAGAACACCCCAATTTCTGGGGAAGAGATAACGGATGAGACTACAAAACAAAACGAATACCTCTTACCCCCAAACAACAACCAGCTTTGTTTATTGGTACCACACTGGAGTAGCACATCACATTTTCTAACATATTTTCTGTCACAACACTAGTGTTATCGAGTTCAAATGGTTTGTATTCTGAATTTTTTGAAGTCAGGGACTGTATCTTCTACTTCCTACAGAAGTCTTTCCTTGTAATTTTGAGTACATCATATTACAGATATAAGCAGTGAATAACTGACACTAAATAACTGAAAATCCTTTAGATTTTAGTATCAAAATAATCTCCCCTGTTGAGATCATGAGTCTTTCCCCAGTACGTATTCTTTCTTTTATGCCCAGATAGGTTAAGCATGATACTCTTGAGCTCTTGCAATGTTCCAGGTGATCTTCAGGGGCCAACTCAGGACTTACACAGCAGCAGCAGATAAGGACAATTGCAAAGGCCTGCAGAACTCCAGCTGTGCCCACCACCCATGTAAGGCGTAGAAACAGGATCACTCCAAAAATATTTTGTAGACATGGGAGGTAAACACCCATGAAAGTACCCATTTGGGGGGTCTGGAAAGAAAGATGTTGACAAAAGAAAAAAATCATGTAGTCATCTAGAAGAGATGATTCATCCTTTTACTTTTATATAAAAACTTGTACCCTATCATTTTAATTGCAAAGCAGAGATGATATGTTTAAGCAGTATTTTTAAATAGGCACATATAAAATCTCCATCTTAACTAATGTTTATCACCATACTTTTTATTATTCCTAGAGATATACATTTTAACTTTACATAGCTCTCCACATATATTTACATAAGCACCTGATCACAAATAAACTTTTAAGTGCATCCCCAACAATTTAAAATTTTCTATTCTTCAGGCCAATAGCTTTTTCTTTAAAAAAAAAAAAAGGATAATGATTTGATGGAATTCCTTCAGAATTTGGCATAAATCTTTCATAGTAGTTGGTAAACATAGTTGATAAAATACATCTGAGGGTCGTTTTACTCCTGACCAACCAGAAAGCTTACTTGTAATATTCTTCCATATTTTCATGTTGAGAAAAACTGATATTTGGTCTTTGAAAAACCCAACAGCTTCACAACAGAAAGATGGCATCAGTAGATGGGCGTGGACCCTTTTCTTCTGAAGTGCTATTCCCTCTCCCCGGAATGCCTGTCTCCCAGCTACTAATTACACAGCTCACTCCCTCAGGCGCCTGGCATATACCAAGCGTTCAATAGTTCTTGAGCACAGAGTGATGCCCTGGACATTTCCTCCTTTCTTATATACGGGGCTCTTTTTATTTGTCCTTGTTATTCCAATGCCTCACCTTGGTGGGCTTCTTTTTCCCTTCAGTGATGTTCTCTGCCTCTTCATGTTCCTTTGCTCCTTGCGTCAGGTTAGTGTAATTGGCCAAGCGGCTGAGGAGAGAAGACACCTTTGGTCTGGTGTCCATTTCTTCCTATAGAGCCAGAAATAAGAAAGAAAGAAATATTGAAGAACACTGGGAATAAGCATCAAAATGATCCCTCTACCAGAAAACTGCAAAGTAAATAAGAAAAAATTTCACAGGTAAACATTTTAAGAAAATTTATCAATGAGACTTTATTCTCCCCCCATATTATAATATGTAATCAGGGCTACACACATTCTTATAAAATTCTGAAATGAAAAGCTTTATGATTCTTTCTAATAGCTTTAACTTTACAGAAAACACAAAACCACACTGGCCCCTACAGACAGCTGTAACCTCATAAAGAACACTGATAACATAGTCTTTAACTACAGTACTACTAACAGTCTACTAACATTTATAGCTATTATTTATAGCACCAAGCATGGAGAGGTCAATGAAAAACTTTTGTGACTGAACCAAATATTCACCTCAGACCTTTTCTTGAAGGAAGAGAAAATATCATTTATAAAATAGGGACACTGAGGAAAGTGGCACTTGAAGCATTGTCCAAAGTAAGACAATGCAGTGCTGGACTAAACCAGGCTCCTTTCAACAACCAGGACACAGATCCCCTCAGAGTCCATGCTACCTTAGTCGGATGAGACACTCAGGTCCTCTTAATCCAGCAGACTGCTTCCTACCCTTATTTTTGGTTAGTAGTTCTAAGGTAAATGACATTCATCCCAAACAGAGAGTTGAAAAATTTTGTACTTAGTAGATTATTACAACACAGAGATTTAAATACTAGTTAAATTAGACAGCAAGGTTCTCCACATGCCTGTGATGTCAACATTCCTCTTTATTTCATAGAAATTTGACTCAATGGTTATTCATTAATTAGCAATAATTAGATTATACAGATTAAATCAACTACAATGACAAGCTATAGTAAGTACTGTATTTTAACCGTTAGTTATTAAATTATCCAACCTGTACTGTTTTAAAACTAAATGGGGTGGAAAACAGCGATCTTGAAATTTCTGTTCCTGAAATCTCTGCCCTAGTTTTCTCCCAAATATTACCTCAAAGAGTGCCAAATTTTTATCAAAATATTCATCTCCTTCTTCATAATTGGAATTGTTAAGATAAGCATTTCGAGCTTTCTTATGTCCATCATCTGGAAAAAAAAAGTAAATCAAGTTAGTTTCTCATTGGTACTGAAGAAGCATCAGCACCAAATAACTGCATGTTCCCCCTGTAATAACAGAACCCATTTTCATATTCAGATTTTCATATGAGAATGGCAGAACTCAATCAGCATTGCTTGAAGAATGTGACTCCCTCTTGAACAGGAGCCAAAGCAAATTTCTAAGAAGTAAACATGGGTCACTCCTTTTCTTAACAATATGAAGACCTCTGGAAACACTATTCGTTTAAGATCCTAGCCTATAGAGACCCTACTCTTAATGTCACCCAAATCTAGGATGAAAAAAAAAAATCACTGAGTACCTGCTCAGTGTACAACACTGTGCTAGACAAGGGCTACTTTCCACACTGTTGCTGTGGATAATGGCAATAAAAGCCCTCTGCCTTCAGGGCTATCTGACCTTTTATAAATGACATTTTTGTACAAACATTTGCCACCTATCTTTTTATGTTAAACAAGGCACCCCACAAGAATTTGGTGAACCCGCTATGAGGAAAAAAAAAAAAGGAGAGTGAGGTTGGGTTCCCTAAAACAGTAGAGTTTCTGTTGTTTGAGTGCTTTCTTAACTTTGGTTCTTTATTGTAAAAGTTACATAGTTCTAATTGCCTGGCAGAAGAGAAAGAGAGAAAATTTTAAAAACTGTGTAAATGTCATTAAAAACTAAGATTTTAGGGACCTCGTTGGTGGTACACCAACGCTTCCACTGTAGAGGGCACAGGCTCGATTCCTGGTCGGGGAACTAAGATCCCAAATGCCGTGCGGTGCGGTCCAAAAAACCCCCCCCCAAAAGCCCTAAGATTTTAAATATTGAAGAAACAGAGGTCAATACAAAAATTAAAGAAATTAATTTAAAGTCCTATAACCTTAAATATGTAAGATGAGCTTGGGAAATAGCCAACAAGCTATCAAAATAACTGAGTCATGTCAAAGGACAGAAGACCCAATCTGAAGGGGTTCCCACTGGCTAAAAATGGGATAATGTGAACATTAAAAATATATAATGCAATGAGGGCTTCCCTGGTGGCGCAGTGGTTGAGAGTCCGTCTGCCGATTCAGGGGACATGGGTTCGTGTCCCGGTCCGGGAGGATCCCACATGCTGGGGAGCGGCTAGGCCCGTGAGCCATGGCCGCTGAGCCTGTGTGTCCAGAGCCTGTGCTCCGCAACGGGAGAGGCCACAACAGTGAGAGGGCCGCGTACCGCAGAAAAAAAAAAAAAAAAATATATATATATATATATACACACATATATATATGTATATATATATATAATGCAATGAATTGAAACGCAAGTACTTGAAATATCCAAAATGGTATGTAAAAAAAACTAGTCCCCTTCGCAGAGTTGCTATATTTCACAGTAACCAGTTAAAGAAATACTAACTAATGTTTCTTCATTATAGAAACATTCTGGCGAATAAATGCAGATGGAATGGTATAATTAGAAAAAAATCACCAATTTTCAACCCCTAATAAAATAATGGTTATGAGCAGTGATCATCAATGGTTGCTAAAACCATTAGGTGAAAAGCTGAGGCATAACCCACTAATCAACCTGGAACCCACTGATCAACCTGGATCAATCTTAACATCACTAAAAGTGGGACAACACAACTTTCTAATGTAATACAATGAAAAATACACTGTGCAACTTATGATGTACTCTTACCCAAAGAATGGAAGCTGAATCTCACCAAGCCTCTAAATGTAACTACCAGTTCACAGAAAAAAAAAGGAGGAACATATTAAACATCACCACAAAGATGCAGTCATCAAATTCAGAATGTGGAAGATTCCACATGACAAATAATCTGATTTTGTCAACAAATAAATGGCATAAACGAAAACAGGCGAACTCATAAATTAAGAGACTTAAGATGACATACCAAATCAATTGCAAGGTGTGAAACTTTTTAGAATCCTGACTCAAACCAAACGTCAGGAAACAGTCAGAGGAATATGAATATGGACTGGTTATTTTTTTTTAAATGGGTAAGTAAAATCATATGATGTCTGGAATTTTCTTTAAAATATTCTGGGAAAAAATTTGGTGAGGGCTTGAAAACAGATCTGCAACATTGCTGAAGCTGGGTGGTGGGTTCACGGAGGTTTATTATGCTATTCTATTTACTTTTCTGTTCCTCTGGAAATTCCCATAATTAAAAGTCAGAAAAAGAAATGCAATTATTTTCCTCTCTAATGCTTCCAGAAAATTCTAAAGAGAATGACACAGCTAAAAATTATCACCACTTTTGAATAATTCATTTATTCAATTAATTCGATAAGTATTAAGTTCTCATATGTTGGGCACCACAACAGTAGACAAGGTAGTTAAAGACTGTACTTTCATTGTGCGTTTACTGAAGTCACAGAAGACAGAAAATAACTTAAAAAAAAAGTGATAAGTTCTGTGAAGAAAATGAACCATGTACTGGGATAGATTATGACTGGGGATGGGAAGGACAGACAACTTTTGGTAAGATCTTTAGGGTGCTGGTAAGCAGGCTCTCCAGAATTAAAAAACATATATACTGATTTATAGTATTTGCCAATTTCTGTGGTGCAAATACTTACACATGCTAATTCAAACTACTAATGTGAAGTCACTGAACGTGGTTTTGGGAAGAGATGCACGCAATTGGCTCTCATGAGCTGGTACGAGCTAGCGGGCTGCAGCATACCCTTGGCACAGGGTGGTCAGGAAAAACCTGCTTTTCAGGCAGAGGGACATCAATTTTAAAAGATCCTAAAGCAGAAACAATCTTAATGGATTCATAAAACAAAATAGATAACATGGCTGAAATAGAGCTAGGAAAGGACAGAATGGTTGGAGAGATAGGAAGAAGTCAGATCATGTAGTTAGCAAATGGATGGCTCTTCCGAATACATTTATTGAGTAGTCCCTCCTTTTGCCACCGACCTATTCTACATAACACCACCACCATGGGGGCTGGGGCCGGGGAGAGAGTGATGTGAGAGTGTGTTAATGTTATTTCCCTTACTGGGGGAGACAGGGGTATAGACATCATTTTTTCTTAAGTAAGGGATTAAAAAAGAAACAAAAAGTGGAAAAAACTGCAAACAACTTAGGGTGACAGAATAGTTCAAATATATCAATAATACCAATAATTATAATAAGGCAAACAGACAAGATTTACAAGTTAAAACATGAAGATTGACACACTGGATTAAACAACAAAATCCAGGCATATAGTGTTTACAAGAAACATAATATGCACACACAAAGGCTGAAAGTAAAGGAAAGAGATATATCAGGCAAATACTAACCAAAATAAAGCTGACACAGTTTTATTATTAGCAGATAAATTTTTCTTTGAGAAAAACTTTATTAGGGATTAGAGGATAACCATATAACAGAAGACTTAATTCACCAAGAAAGTATATAAATTTTAAACATACATCTATTGTTTATAGTTATCTCTTTCTGTGTAACAAATTACTCTTAAATTTAGTGGCTTAAACAACACATACTTATCATCTCAGTTAGTGGGAGCTAGGAATATGCGCATGGCTTAGCTGGGCCCTCTGCTTCAGTCTCCTGTCACGGCTGGGGTCTCATTGGAAGGCCTGGGGAAGATCCTCGTCCAACCTTACTTACATAGTTGGCAGGAATCAGTTTTTTCAGGCTGTTGGTCAAGGGCCTTTCTCAGTTCCTTGCCACATGGGACTTTCCATAGGGCAGCTTATAGCATGGCAGCTGGATTCCCTCAAAGCAAGCCATCAAAGAACCAGAGAGGGAGTACAAGACAGATGTCACAGTCTTTTTGTAATCTCATTTTGAAAGTGACATCACTTTTGCCATATTCTAATAATTAGAAAGAGTCATAAAGTCCAGCCCTCACTCAAAGGAGAGAGGATTACACAGGGCATGAATACCAGGAAGAAAGGATCAACAGAGTTGGTCTAAAAGGCTGCCTAGGGAGTTCCCTGGCAGTCTAGTGGTTAGGATTTGGCACTTTCACTGGTGTGGCCTGGGTTCAATCCCTGGTCGGGGAACTGAGATCCTGCAAGCCGAGGCGCAGCCAAAAAAAAAAAAAAAAAGGCTGCCTACCATATCCACCCATCCATCCATTCATCCACCCACCAATCCATCCATGCCTCAAAATATTTGAGGCAAAAGGGACAGAATTATACCAAGAAATTAATAAATCTACCATCACACAGGGAGATTTTTAGCATACTTTTCTCAATAATTGATAGATGAAGCAGACAAAATAGCAGAGGTAAAGAAATCTGAATAACACAATGAATAACCTTGGCCTTAATGGAGATAGCATTCTGCATGCAAAATTAGAGACTATACATTTTAATCAAACATACGTGGAAATTTTACATATGGAAAGTTATCATGTACTAGATCTTAAAGACTGAACAAATTTCAAACAGGTATAATATAAGCCATGATCTTGGTGTATAACGAGTTAGAATTTAATTACAAAAAGATAAATTTAAAAACGTTGTGAATTTAGAAATTTAAAAAAAACCCACACACTGCTTGACAATTCAAGGATCAAGGATTAAAATACTTAAAAATTGAATAACAATGAAAACACTACCTATTGAAACTTGTATGATGCAACAAAAGTAGCACTTCAAAGGAAAGTCATTGCTTTAAAATTTTACATTAGCAAAGTAAAAAGAATAAAAATTATATGAGGGTTTCCCTGGTGGCGCAGTGGTTGAGAGTCCACCTGCCGATGCAGGGGACATGGGTTCGTGCCCTGGTCTGGGAGGATCCCGCATGCCGCGGAGCGGCTAGGCCCGTGAGCCGTGGCCGCTGAGCCTGCGCGTCCAGGGCCTGTGCTCCGCAACGGGAGAGGCCACAGCAGTGAGAGGCCCACGTACCACAAAACAAAACAAAAAAAATTATATGAGCTATGTACCTATTTTAAGAGGCTAGAAAGGAGAATAAATGCTAAGACAATAGAAGGAAAAAGATTATGATAACTATACCAGCTGTCTTTTGGTTAAATGTCCTTTTCTGTCTCTCAACTTTCCATTTTTCCTGGGTCCTTATGCCTTAGGTGGATCTCTTGTAAACAGCAAGCAGCTGTGTTTTTAAATATCTGACAATCTGTCTTTTTAATAGTCAAGTCTATCAACCTTAGCAATTGATATATACAGACTGAACTCTACCATCTTTTTATTTCTCTTTGGTTTTCTTTCTCTATGATTCATTCTCATTTTCTCTCTGGATTTTTTGGTTTGTTTTCCCTTATTCCATTTCTTGTCTCTCCTCTCTTGGAGTTTCCACACTCTATTTCTATTCTTTTAGTCAGTTCTAACTCTCTCCTCCTGACTTACATAATACTACTATCTGACGTTTCCAGGAGTCTTTTTTTTTTTTTTAACTACACAAATAAGATACTGAAATTATTTCATACTGACAACACTGACTTGGGTCAAGGTCCACATTTACCATTTCATTTGTTCAATATTCTTCGTTACGTTTCAGAATACTAGTCTTCTGGGATCATTTTCCTTTTACTTGAAGTACATTCTTTAGAATTCCTTTAGAGGAGCGTTTCTCAAACTCAGTGCTGTGAAATTTCAGACAATATAATTATTTGTTGTGGGGGATTGTCCAGTGCATTTTAGGATGTTTAAGGGCATCCTTGGCCTCTAGTCACTAGATGCCAGTAGCATCTCCAATAGTGACAATCAAAAATGTCTCCAAACATTTCCAAATATCCCTTGGGGGACAAAATTGTCCCTAGTTGAAAACCAAGAGTTTAGAGCAAGTCTCACGGTAAAAGGCGTTGTTGGCTTTTACTTAACTACGATTGTCTGTATTTTCCCCTTAATCCCAAGTGTCTTGCTACACACAATTCTAGGATAATAAAATTTTTGCAAATATTTTAAGACATTATTTGTTTTGTTATCTGTTTGTTGAGAATTCTATCTTTCTGTCGTTCCTTTGATGATCTGTTTTTTCTCTCTGCCGCTTTCAAGATCTTTTCTTAGGTGTCCTGCAGCTTCATTAAGATATGTCTAGGTGTAGTTTTCTTTTTGTTCACAAACACCCTTCACCTGTTTCTAATCTACTATTTAACTCCTTCTTTTTTTTTTTTTTTTTTTTGCATATGTGGGCCTCTCCCTGTTGTGGCCTCTCCCGTTGCGGAGCACAGGCTCCAGACGCGCAGGCTCAGCAGCCATGGCTCACGGGCCTAGCCACTCCGTGGCATGTGGGATCTTCCGGGACCAGGGCACGAACCCATGTCTCCTACATCGGCAGGCGGACTCTCAGCAGGCGGACTCTCAACCACTGCACCACCAGGGAAGCCCAACTCCTTCTTATTTATTTATTTATTTATGGCTGCATTGGGTCTTCACTGCTGTGCGAGGTCTTTCTCTAGTTGCTGCAGTGGCTTCTCTTGTTGTGGAGCACGGGCTCTAGGAGTGTGGGCTTCAGTACTTGTGGCACGCGGGCTCAGCAGTTGTGGTTCACAGGCTCTAGAGCACAGGCTCAGTAGTTGTGGCGCACGGGCTTAGTTGCTCCGCGGCATGTGGGATCTTCCCGGACCAGGGCTCGAACCCGTGTCCCCTGCATTGGCAGGCGGATTCTTAACCAGAGCGTCACCAGGGAAGCCTCTTTTTTTTTTTTTTTTTTTGCGTTACGCGGGCCTCTCACTGTTGCGGCCTCTCCTGTTGCGGAGCACAGGCTCCGGAAGTGCAGGCTCAGCGGCCATGGCTCACGGGCCCAGCCGCTCCGCGGCATGTGGGATCCTCCCAGACTGGGGCACGAACCCGTGGTCCCCTGCATCGGCAGGTGGACTCTCAACCACTGCGCCACCAGGGAAGCCCTTTTTTTTTTTTTTTAATGTAACCATACTTTTAATAAAATCCCACTGAACACCACCATGCATGACGCATTGTGTTAGAAGGTGAGACTATAACATGAAACAAGATGGTCTCTGCCCTCAAGAATCTTCCAGACGTGGGCAGGCACTAATTACCACAAATGTAGTGGCTTAAAGCAATATCCATCAACTTCCAGTCTCTGGTCTGGCATGTAAAGAGATTAGAAGTCTTCACTCTGTCCTAACCAGTAAAAAGCTGAACAAACTAATCATCAAATCTTCTTAAATCTAGCACAGAATTGAGGTCACAGGGCAAACCGCTGAACCCAAAATTAGACAGATGGGCAGATACAGAGTCAAAACTTACTGGAGCAGAAACCTCTTTGGGAACCAATGCCTGGGTAGGATACTTTGCTGCCTGCCAGAAAAAAAGCTCTGGTTTTAAAATTCTCATGTGAGGGCTTCCCTGGTAGCTCAGTGGTTAAAGAATCCGCCTGCCAATGCAGGGGACATGGGTTCGAGCCCTGGCCCGGGAAGATCCCACATGCCGCAGAGCAACTAAGCCCGTGCACCACAACTACTGAGCCTGTGCTCTACAGCCCGCGAGCCACAACGACTGAAGCCCACGTGCCACAACTACTGAAACCCGCGCGCCTAGACCCCGTGCTCTGCAACAAGAGAAGCCACCGCAATGAGAAGCCAGCGCACCGCAACGAAGAGCAGCCCCCGCTCGCCACAATTAGAGAAAGCCCTCGCACAGCAACAAAGACCCAACGCAGCCAAAAATAAATAAAAAAAATTTATAAAAAAAAAAACTCATGTGTTTCGGTTCAGATCACCCAAATAGTCACCATTAAAAGGCCAAACTATCTTTTAACATAATCTAATCATGGGAGTAAAATCCCTTAAAGTAACAGTTCTATAGGTTTGGTAGGAAACCTTGGGGCTGTTTTATAATTTCGCCTACCACAACCATGATGGCAGGCTGATAAGATACCTTGGTAAAGGGAGGTCTGGTGGCTTCCTTTGACTTCCTTAATAGTAGAGAGTACTGAGTTTGAGGAAAGAGGTTTTAGGATGAAGGAATTTGATTGATAGCGTTATGGGCTCAGCTGTCTGGGAATTAGAGCAGAGGAGGAGGAATTTGGTTTGAGGTTCTTTTGGGTAAACTGGGCAGAAAAACCACAGGTCAAGGGAGGTAACAGGCTTAACTGATGGACCACAGAATGTAGGCCAGAAATAGAAGACAGAGAAACCTGGAGTGAGGGAGAAGGGACAGGAGTTAACTTGCAGGGGCTACAATGGATGGAGAGATTCTCGTTAAAGCAGAAAGTGGAGAAAGGCTTTAGTAAGAGGTTAAACATTTAGATCAGTGGTTCTTCAAATCTGGTCCCCAAACTGACAGCATCAGCATCATTTGGGAACTTGTTAGAAATGCAAATTCCACAGTCCATTCCAGAATTAGTACAATAAATCAGAAATTCTGAAACTAGGAGTAGGGCACGGGACTCTGTTTTAACAAGCACTCCAGGTCATTTTAATGCACCATAAGCTCAAGAATCATTGATATTATTCTTTCATATTGTAATAGAATATGTTTATCATGAATGGGACTCCAGCAGGAGAAAGAAAGTTCCTGGAAGGAGAATTTTCTGCTGCATGCTGAGCTAGAAATGCCAAGGATAAGTGTAAGGCACTGCCTGAATTAAAAGGACTTAGGGTTTTCAGGAAGAACAAGTCCTGGGCCATTCCAGCCAATTGTGTTATTGAGATAAACTTTCCAAGGCCAAGACTAGGAGCTGTTACTGAGGAGAACTGGGAAGGAGTCAGCCTGGCCCACATCGGTTATTCTTTAAAGAGGGGGGAATCCAACCCCTAGGAAAAAAGGTAGGAAGTGGGGACAGTGAGTTCCTGGGACCCTGAGCGATGAAAACAGCAAGAGACCCTGGTGGAGAGGGAAGACACTTGCTCATGAGCAAAATCTGGCTCCACTTTGGCTCAGCAAGAACAGACGCCCTCTCCTAGCTGCAGGCACCATCCCAACCTGCTGAGCTGCCTCAGCTGCAGCAGTCAAAGCCAGTTCTCGTGTAGGCTGTGCTTAGCCAACAGGATGAGGACATATTTGGGGATGTGGGTAGCTGACCCAGTAGAGTAATTCCTGTACCCTTATAAGTTTTCTGAATCAATTATTCTGGGAATAATAATAATCATGGGACAATGGCAATAAGCGCTAAGGAAGTTAAAGACATGATTGTTCATTGTTATTATAGGGTAGCCCTTCCCCCTAAAAAATTCCACCAAACATGACAGGGATTTATGAACTCAAGACTTCTCTGTGCAGCAAAGACCAACATGCTTTACACTGCTGATTTAAAAAATGAAAAAAACAATGCAGACAAATGTGTATGGTATGCTAGTATTTGTATTAAAAAAGAGAAAAAACATTTGCTTGTGATACACAAAACGTTTCTGTATGACTTCACAAGAAACTGGTAAAATGGATAGCCATTGGGAAAGGGAACTCAGTACCTGGGGAAGAGAAGAGGAAAGTTTTTCATGATTAAACCTTATATACCTTTTATAATTTTTTTTTTGACCGCACCTCATGGCTTGTAGGATCTCAGTTCCCTGACCAGGGATTGAACTTGGGCCACGGCGGTGAAAGCGCCGAGTCCTAACCACTGGACAGCCAAGGAATTCCCCTTAGATACCTTTTAAATTTGGACCATGTAAGTATATTATTATGATTCAAAAATAAATGAGTATTTTTTAAATAAATAAAATAATGAGCTTTTATCCTTAGCAACAGAGGAAAGTCAAGCCTGAAATCTAAGGGCATTAAGTAGCCCCACCATGGAGGGTAGAAGCTGTGGCAGCAGCTGGAAGAGCTTCCTCAGAGATTCCCTTAGTCTGGCCACCCTGCCAGAGGCATTTCTAAGGAATCAGGACCCACAGTGATCTGCAGGGAGGAGAACAATGAGAAAAGCTTTCCAGCCTGAAATCAGCCGCTGTCCAGAGCTAGCACCTGGCAAAATACAACTCACTCTCCTGTGGCGGTCACATCTTTACTGGAAGGTAGGTGAGAATTCACACCTGTGACACCAAATCTCCTCCCCTCTTGGTATTTCTCTCTCCTCTTCCTCTCTGATTCCACAGTCCTCTGATCTTTGGCCACAGTGCTTGCTTTTTGGGAAGACAGTGTTGAACAAGTCAAGCTCCTGTCATTCTGAGTCTGAACTCTCATTTGACTTAGACTTATGCTTTCGTTTTTTCTTCTTTTTCTTATGCTTTCCTTTCTTCTTTTTCTTGTGTATCTCTTTACATTCTGAGGAACTGGAGCTGCTCCCATCTTCATCTGATGTTGAATCCTCCAGTAACTGTTTTAACTGTTGTATTCTTACAGTCTTTTCATGTCTTTTATTCTCTCGTATGATGTCATACATGGGATCTTCATGTGCTACTCTGAACTGTTCTAACTTTTGGTTGCCTTTGATTAAAAACAAAGGGCATTCTTTGTCGCCTGTTTGGTGACCATATCGTTTACAGCACCAACACTGCATGACTTTGACTTCTTTCCCCAGTGGCATCCGAAGTCCTTTGGTTGGTGCGTGAGCCACAAATTCCCTGGCATGTTCATTGCCTGGGACATCTGGTATACAGTCTGCTGGCTTAGTATCATCTTCCTTGATAAGCCCAGGAGGAGGTTTTTCATAAAAGGACTCCAGGTGCTTGAGCTGCTGCAGCTGCTGTGTGTCGTGCCGCCGCCGCTTCTGCTCTGGAGGCTCCCACGGCCGCCGCGCGCCCCCGGCCCCCGAGTCGTCGCACCCAGGCTGGGACGACATTGCGGCCCCGTGCGGGGCCGCGAAGCCTTCATTTTTAAAATATCAGCAACGATTTGTTTTCCTTCGCTTTAAACAGTCTTTCATTCCTGAGTACCATACTCATCTTCCTGCATCCTTCATCGATTTAGACATTTAATAGTGTTATATCCCAGACTCAACAGCACTTCATCCCTCTCGAGGGTTACAGGAGGAAAGGAGGCCCAGCTTCAGCATATTACTTCCCTGCTGTTCAGTAGCACTATATTATTGTTGCTATAAAAATCTGACTTTATAACCATCCTGCCCCATCCCACTGCCCACTGGTCTAAGCCACCTCCTCACAGCTCTGGCTTCCCTTGCTGCAGCCCTGGAACCTCTATGTTTGGGGCTTCTCTAACTACCCTAACTTTCAGACACTTTGGTTCTGGAGGTTTCTGGCCCAAATTCCACTTGCTTGCTTGAATTTTGGGGGGTGTGGGGGGTGGAAGAATGTCCCTGGAGACTTTGCCTGCATTTATGAAACCAATGATGCCCTCCAGATTGTTTTACCCAGGGTCTACTTGTGGTGGTGTTTTGGAATGGGAGGGTCCAATAGAGCTTCTGGTCAATTAGGAAAGGTCAGGGTTTTCTAGGCAAGGAGCAAATCTCTCATCAGAAAGGCATGGATCAATTCTTGGTCTGAATATCTTGGAAATCATGCTGCTTCCGATGCACAGCTTTCAGAAGTCTGGGTCACTACTCTGACCCCAGGAAATCCCAAGTGGAATGGAAATTCTGGTTTCTGAATAGCAAATAACCTTTACTCTGCAAGAACTAAAAACCAAACCCATATCCTAGGGCTGTTTTAGAATTATCCAGAATCCTAAGATTCCTGTGGAGGATACCTACTGAGACTGGCCCAGTAATGCTTTGAATTAAACAGCCCACCAGATCACTACTGTGCTCCTTTTTTTCTCATTTTACCAACCACATAATGCTGATATTATTGGGAAACTTACTGGTGTTTCACTGTACAATTCAAACAAAAACTGATAGGAGTGCCATTGGCTCTATTGAAAATTTCAGACTTCCATTTGCTATGGCATACTTTTTTTGCAAGCTGAAAAAGGGTATACCAAATGTCTTGCTCTTTATAAGCATTTTATTGTTGTGGTGCTATTATTTCTATAATGTTGCTTTTTTTCAATTACCACTTACACTACAACTTGGGCTTAGCTAAGATAAACCTCAGATTCCTCCCTTAGACTCCTGAGCTTGTCTAATGGCCTTTGTTGGTCTGAGCTAGGCAGAACAAGAGCAGTAAGTGTACTTAATCTCCTTTGGCACAGGTTTGGGTCTGAGCTATGTGACTAAGTGAACATGAAAGGTTGTCTCAAATGTTATAAATTATGTTTTTGATTCTTAGTTTGAATCAAAAGCCAAATAAGAGGGCTACCCTGGTGGCACAGTGGTTAAGAATCCCGCCAGTGCAGGGGACACAGGTTCAAGCCCTGGTCCGGGAAGATCTCACATGCCACGGAGCAGCTAAGCCCGTGCGCCACAACTGCTGAGCCTGTGCTCTAGAGCCCGTGACCCACAACTACTGAGCCCACGTGCCACAACTACTGAAGCCCGCGGGCCTAGAGCCCATGCTCTGCAACAAGAGAAGCCACCGCAATGAGAAGCCCGCGTACTGCAATGAACAGTAGCCCTGCTCGCCGCAACTAGAGAAAGCCCACGTGCAGTAACGAAGACCCAATGCAACCAAAAATAAATAAATATATATATTAAAAAAAAAAAAAAAGGCCAAGTAAGAGGCACATGTTACAACTGGTTGCTGTATCTCTCAATTAAGTCTACTGCTTTCTCTTTTTCTTGGCAATTTATTTGTTGAAGAACCTATGTCATGTGTTCAGTAAAGTTTCTGATGGTCTCCATTTTAATGAGCATCCATGTAATGTTGTTTAACATGTTGCTCTGTTTTCTTCTATTTCCTATAAATTGGTAATTGGGTCTAGAGGCTTAACCACGTTCAGTATTTTTATGGGGGAGGGAGGAAAACACCTTCAAAGTGGTATTTTGATCTTCCGTCAGGAGGTACATGTCATCAGGTTGTCTTTCTTTTTGAGATACTAGCAACTGTTGATGATTAATGCCTAGATTCATTAATTTATGGGGGGTTACAAAATGGTGATATTCTGTTATTCTTCCTTAATTTATTAGCTGAAATATTTTTATAAAGAGACATTCCCTCTAATTTACTATTTGGTTACCCATTGGTATAGTTAAAGACAAGATAAATATTTCATTCTTTCCTTTTAGACTGATTCTCAGAATAATAAATTGGTTCACTACAATACTCCAATGGTGACCAGTTTTTTATGAACTCATGAATTTAAATACTGGATATGTTTCAAATCAAATCCTTTTTCTGCATCTATTAAGATAATTATATGATGTTTTTCCTTCAATATGTTAATATACTAAATTATATAAATTGATTTTTAATGATAAACCAACCATGTATTCTTAGCAGAAACCCAACTGGTCACAGGAGTAATTTTTAAAAATACAGTTGACTCCTGAATAATGCTGGGGGTTAATTGAAGTATAACTTATAGTTGACCCTCCGTATCTGAGGTTCCTCCTCTACATCCACAGGTTCAACCAACCAGGGACTGTACAGTACTGTAGGGTTTACTATTGAAAAAAATACAAGTATAAGAGGACCAGTGAAGTTCAAACTCACATTGTAAGGGTCAACTGCATATTGCTTGATTCAAATTGCAAATATTTCATTTAGGATATTTGTATCTGTGTTCATAAGTAAAATTTGCCTATACTATTCTCATACTGTCATTGTTAAGTTTTGGTATCAAGGTTATGCAAGTCTCAAACTGAGTTGGGGAGTGTTTACTTGTTTTTCTGTTCCTTGAGAGAAACTGTCAAGAGTGAAATGATTTTTCCTTGAATGTTTGGTAAAAATTGTAAAAAGGCCAGGACCCACTGTTCATTTGCTTGCTTGCTTTCTAAAATGTTTTAAATTGAAAATTATACACACGTACACACATAAAAGTTCATACATCATAAGCCTACAGCTTAATTCTTTATCATGACTGAGTTTCACCCTTCTATACATCTCCTCAGCCTGACCCTGAGTTTTGCAAGAGATCTGATGAGTCAGTGGGAACAGTAGATATATCAAAATAACTTCACTCTGCTGACAGGAAAAGAAAAGCATTTAGAAGGTTTAAAAGATCCTATTATAAACTCCCTTCAGCAGGCAAGGCAACTAAAGCAGTTTTTCCACTACTGGGCCAAATTATCCTAAATGAGGTTTTTACAGAATCTGGCAAGATTTTAATTCAAGCTACCAAAGCTTTTTCTGAGGAACCATAAGATGATTAGAAAATATAACAAAAATTATCTTTCACTCTTTTGCAAACTCCATATTTTAAAAAATAAACCAGTAAGGGGAATTCCCTGGAGGTCCAGTGGTTAGGACTCCTCACGTTCATTGCCGAGAGCATGGGTTCAACCCCTGGTGGGGGAACTAAGATCCTGCAAGCAGCGTGGCGTGGCCAAAAATAAATAAATTAACTAAAAAATAAAATAAAAATAAACCAGTAAGGATTTTGAGGCTGTAGTTAAATGTACTTAGGATGGGAGACAGAGGATGACAGTTACTAACAGCATGAGAAAAAAGGAGAATATAATTTGACTTAATGAACCTAGGAGACAGACAGGGTAGCAGGATGAACTTACCTAAACTGGATAAATCCCCAGGTTTATTTAAAATTGAATGCAATTGTAGGTTGCCAAATGAGATTAATGTCTGGAGTAGTCTCTTTGTAAATACTAGGGTTTTTAACTAATACTGACTGAGAGAATTCTTCATGAACTATTTCTTCACATACTATTTCTTTTTGCCTACAATTAGTTAATCTACTATCTTTTACTACAAGTGCATAATTGGAAACAAAACCCAGCTTAGTAACACTGGAACAGTACCAACTCCACTGACTGTCCATTTCATTAACTAAGTCCTTCCCTCCCTCCATTACACACGTGTTCCTGCTCAGACGATGAGCCACCCTCCAAACATCTCTACCTATCAGGCACGTATCAAGAGACAGAAGCAGTTTAACAGTTTAGGGGGAAATCTACCAAAATCTTTCGATGAAATCTTAACCATTCCTGGTCCAAATATGAAATTTTTATACAGAGAAGATGAATTTTGAACAGTTTAAATAAACTATCCAATATAAAAATATAAAAAAGAGAATAGTGACAGCCTCAATACCACAAAACTAAGACCCTGGTGATCACAATTCTAGCTACATGTTCATGTCAAACCATTTACTTAACAAATATTTATTGAGTGCCTAAGGTGTCAGTGTTCCAGCACATAAACTCACTCAAAGGAATGAGAATTAAGACCAGAAACTTAATTCCTTAACATAGAAAGAGCAAAAAAGGAGTATCCCAGTTTCTTCAACTAATACTCTGAACCTATAATAAGCAAACAAGTCAAGTACTTTCTCTATTTTGGACTTTTTGATACCTTATATTTCCCACAGCTGCTTTGCATATATTCTAACCATCAAAAGTTCAACAATGCATAAATCAAAGTAAACTTCAAATCAAAAGACAGACACATAAAATAGCTGTTAATATATTTAAAAGTACTTAATTCACTCATAATTAAAGAGGTACAAATAAGAACTAGAGACACCATTTTCACCTACTAGTTAAAGAAAAAATTTTAAGATGATAATATCTACTTTTGATGATAGGGAGCTGCATATGCTTCCACATTCTTCATTGGTGGGTATAAGTTGATATATCTTCTTGAAAATATATATATATCTTTTGACCGGGGAATCCCACTGTTAGGAATTTATCCTAAAAATATACTGGCAATGAGAATGCAAGGATATATGCACAAGATATTCATTGCAACATAATTTGTAACAGTAAAACACCTTGAAATAACTTAAATGCTCATGAATAAAATTACAGTGTAGGAATAAATGAAATTCTATTCTACTACAAAGACATGAGGCAAATCTTTATGTACTGATATGGGATGTCCAAGATAAAATATTAAGTGAAAAAAAGGAAATCACAGAACAGTCTGTATAGTATAACTCCACTGATAGAAAAAGGAAGAAAGATAGTCATAGTATATAATATAAAAATGTGTAATAAAAAATTTCTGTAAGAATTCACAAGAAAGTGTCAATAGCAAGTACCTTGGGGGAGTAGAAGTGAGGTCGTGGGGAGAAGACATACTTTAGAAGACCTTTCCTTTTTTTTATATGTACTTTTTGTATTGTCTGAATTCCTCACCAGAGTATGTTTTATTTTTATATTTAAAAAACTCGTCAGTTCTGAAATGTGGAATTCTTGTCAAATTACAAGCTTAGTGCAATTTAAATAAATGATACCTAGAAGAAATCAATTCATTTCCATAATTTATTTCACAGATAAGGACTGGAACATCAATTTCTTTGGCTCGCTGAATGTTATGCTGTTTATGAAGTACTTTCAGGAATGAAAATGAAGGTGATCATAAGATATTATAGAATATTATATCTTCTTTTCAAAATTATCTGGAAAAAAGAAGCTCTAACTCTTACAGACCTTTTTTTAAACCATAGACAATGTAAAATTACTTTTTAATGTAACTAAATTGAGTCTTCACAATCAACTGCAGAAGTAGATTCCTAAAACTTACCAAGTTGGGAATAGAAACAGCAAGAAAAAAGGCTGAGGAGTGAAAAGTAGAAAATGGTTACAGAAAATAGAATTAGAGAAGGGAGTAATGTCTCTTAGTATAAGCAGGAAAAGGGTGACTTTAGAGAGTCAGTTCCCACAGGAATACTATACCTAACAGCTGGCTGTGTTCCCCTGTGATGGAGTTCTGACTCGGGTCTGAAAAACAAACAATTGAAAAGAAAAGAAAAATGAATGACCAAAACAAATAATTTCTTAAAAATCAGCAACAAAAGTCAACCAAGGAAATAAGCAAAAAAAAAATTTTTTATGATGCTCAAGAAACATTAATATAAGGATATTAAAAATAGAACTATTATAAAAAATAATTCCACAGCTTCCTCAAAAAATTAAACAACAGAATTATCATGTGACCCATGGTATATACCCAAAAGAATTGCTAACAGGGACTCAGATACTTGTACAACAATGTCTACAGCAGCATTATTCACAATAGTCAAAAGGTGGAAATAATCCAAGTGTCCTCCAAAGATGAATGGATAAACAAAATGTAGTACAGATGGTCTCTGACTTATGATGGTTTGACTTAAGATTTTTCGGTTTTATGATGGTACAAAAGCAATATGCATTCAGTTGAAACCATACTTTGGATTGTGAATATATACACACACATATATATGTGTGTGTATATATATATATATATATATACACACATATATATGTGTGTATATATATACACATATATATGTATACATATATATATACACATATGTATACACATATATACTTTTTTTTTTTTTTTTGGCTGTGCTGCGCAGCATGCAGTATCTCACTTCTCCAACCAGGGATCGGACCCTTGCACCCTGCAGTGGAAGCGAAGTCTTAATCACTGGACCGCCAGGGAAGTCCCTGGATTTTGAATTTTCATCTTTTCCTAGGTTAGTGATTTGCAGTACAATACTCTCTTGTGATGCTGGGCAGCGCAGCGAGCCACAGCTCCCAGTCAGCCAGGCAATCAGGAGAATAAACAACCATTACAACCGTTCTGTACCCATACCACCATTCTGTTCTCTACTTTCATTATTCAATAAATTACATGAGATATTCAACACTTTGTTATAAAATAGTCTTTGTGTTAGATGATTTTGCCCAACTGTAGGCTAATGTAAGTGTTCTGAGCACGTTCAAGGTAGGCTAGACTAAGCTATGATGTTCAGTAGGTTACGTGTAGTAAATGCACTTTGACTTAATATTTTCAATTTAGGAAGGGTTTATCAGGACGTAACCCTACTGTAAGTTGAAGAAAATCTATATATACATACAATGGGATATTATTCAGCCATAAAAAGGAATCAAGTTCGGATACATGCTACAACATTCATAAACCATGAAAATATCACACTACAGAAAATAAGCCAGAAGCAGAACAAATACTGTATGATTCCATTTATATGAAATACCTAGAAAAGGCAAATTGGCAAACTTATAGAGACAGAAAGTAGGTTAGAGGTTACCGGGGGCTGGGGAGTGTGTGTGGGGGGAATGGGGAGTGGGATGTTATTACTTAATAAGCTGTAAAAAAACCTCTAAAATAGAACTGGAGGATATAAAATGGCGAGTCTCATCCATGTGCCCTCAGGAAGACAAAACTGAACTAAGAGGCTGATTTCCCATAAATGCCTGATTTATAGAAACAAAATCTTCTCAGATGATGGGGGGTTGATCAGAGGTTGCCTCATATCAAACTTGGTAAGTTTTGCCAGAAGCATGAACAAGAGATGGCCCAGGTTGGGTTAGTCTCACAAAGTGGGCTGAATTGAGCTTTGTTTGTGTGACTAGACTGATTCTGTCTGCTCAGGAAGTTTTCAAGGCTGGTCTCTGTTTTTGATTTTAACTGACTCAAACTGAACTCTCCCCTCTTTACATTCCCTGCCCATAAATACAACCTACCCCAAACTTTCACCGGACTCACCTGTAGCTTGCTACAGTTTGCTTGTCCCAAATTGCAATTCCTCTGCTATTCCTGAATAAATTCATCTTTTCCAGCTTGCCTCAGTTTACCTCTTTATTTAGGTCAACAGAGAACAGAGTTTCTGTTTGGGGTGATGAGAAATTTTGGAAACAGTGGTAATGGTTGTACAACATTGTGAATATAATTAGTCACTGAATTGTGCACTAAAAAATGGTTAAAATGGCAAATTTTGTGTTATATATATTTTATTACAATAAAAAGTTAAACAAATAATCACATAAATTTGGCCAAGCAATATTAGTTCCATAAAGTAGAAGGATGATTCAGGGCCTATGACATGAATTACATTTTCTTTTTAATGACAAAGGAACATGTGGCCATAGCAGTTGCAAGCCAAGACATAACGAAAGCACTCATTACTACTAGCAGATATGTTCTGATTTGACTTTAAGATAAAATGACTAAACTGGCTTTTATAAATATCTCTTTCTTCAGTAATCTATAATAAAATTAGTGACAATAAAACAAGTTCCTAATCCAGGAGATACTGACAGTCGCCATTTAACGACCAATCTCTTGCTTATTTTAAAGGCTTGGAAAGCATTAAGGGCTAAATATGGAAAAGACTCTGAGCTACACTTTCCTCAAAGAGTAAATCTCGGGTTTCCCTGGTGGCGCAGTGGTTAAGAATCCACCTGCCAATGCAGGGAACACGGGTTCAAGCCCTGGTCCGGGAAGATCTCACATGCCATGGAGCAGCTAAGTCCATGCGCCACAACTACTGAGACTGTGCCCTAGAGCCCGTGAACCACAACCACTGAGACCGTGTGCCACAACTACTGAAACCTGCGCGCCTAGAGCCCGTGCTCCTCAACAAGAGAAACCACCGTAATGAGAAGCCCACGCACTGCAACGAAGAGTGGCCCCCACTCGCCGCAACTAGAGAAAGCCCACGCGCAGTAACAAAGACCCAACGCAGCCAAAAATAAATGAATAAATAAATGAATTTTTTAAAAAAGAGTAGATCTCTTGAGATACTGAGGATTACATCTGGATTCCTTGAATGCGTTTAAGGAATAAAAATAATTTTAGACTGGGGGGTCTATGAACAACACGGAAAAAATTACATCCTCATTTTCACTAACCTCTAATTGAAGTTTAGTATTTTCTCCAAATATGATGTAGGCAACAAATTACATAAAAGTACCAGTGATTTTGTCAACAACAAATATCTGATATTCTCCTATCACATTATAGTTGTTGCATATATCTCATAATATCTTTTAGGTTCCACACTACTTTGAAATTATGGTAGTTACTAGAGGGGCTGCTAGCTTTAAGCAGGTTTAAAGACTGCCAAAGAGGTCCAAGATATAAAAAAGATTAAAAATTACTATTTGAAACAAAATCCAAATAACATTTTCCGTGGTGTTTCTAAATATAAAATATATAAATATATATAATTAAATCTAACACTTTAAGCATCCCAGACAGAAAGAACCAATCAGAATACTAAACAAATTCTGATTTCTGATGTATATAGTCTATATTATAGTGGAAGAAATAAGGTAAAAACCTGATTCCTACAACTAAAGTTTTAAATGCTATGTGAGCATTTAATAATATATTTTTAGAAGATTTTCTTCATCTTAATTTGGTTTTAAAAAAGGGAAATTCCAAATTTTTAAAAGATATTTTTGCCAACATACTAGGAAAGTGAATTCCCAGTTTTTAATTTAAACTAGTTTTATTTCCTGTCTAAATAAAGAATATGGGTTGTTCTTGTACATAAGACAAAAGTAGGACTAACAGTTCTATAGCATGTTAATGTATTAGATCGCTCTCTCTCTCTCTCTCTCTCTCTCTCTCTGCCCCCTCATGTAGGGGGAAAATTGGGCCCTATCATTATAGAGAAACAGGTACATAATAACATGAAAGGAAGAGTACAGAAAGAATCATATAATTTCAGAACCAGAAGAAACTTGGTCATCATCTAGATCTACTTTAGTGATTCCAAAGGCAAAGTTGCAGAAGAGTTATCAGCATCATCTATTCTCCCTAAAACTATACCCTTCTCAAGATTCTGATTCCCAGATACTGTCACTAATGGGAATGCCTTTACCTCTCAGGTGTGCTTTCAGAACAAAGTTGAGAACCTTGGATTTTAACATCTAAAGTTGAGAAGAATGCTTGGGTTAATAAGTGACCAAAGACATATCACACTACTGACAAAAGAGCAAGGCTGGAGATAACAGTCTTCGTGTTTGAGAACCTATGTTCGTGTTTCTCAATACTCTGTAATTCTAATTTTTCTTGCTCTAAAATAAAGTACAATAGCCTAAAACAAGTTACCTGGAATTGCCAGGGAATGTATCTATGAAAAAAAAAAGAAAAACATCTCAGATAACTCAGACAGAATAGGTATGATTTTAGAGGGGGGGTATATAAGTGACATTTTTTCTTAAAAAGAATTACCATCTTCTTTTTTTTTTCTTTTAATAACTTTTTCAGGGCTACTGTTCTTTAAAATTTTTATTTATTTATTTATTTTTGGCTGCGTTGGGTCTTAATCACTGCGTGAGGCCTTTTCTCCAGTTGCGGTGCGTGGGCTTCTCATTGCGGTGGCTTCTCTTGTTGCGGAGCACAGGCTCTAGGAGCGTGGGCTTCAGTAGTTGTCGCATGCGGGCTCAGTAGTTGTGGCTCACAGGCTCCAGAGCGCAGGCTCAGTAGTTGTGGCACACGTGCTTAGTTGCTCCACGGCAATGTGGGATCTTCCCAGACCAGGGCTCGAATCCGTGTCCCCTGCATTGGCAGGCAGATTCTTAACCACTGCGCCACCAGGGAAGCCCAGAATTACCACCTTCTTTGCTGTATATTTCCTTGCCTTCTGAGCTGTGCATACATGATGTATGTGCATTTTCTAGTCAAGCCAGGACTCTTCCCTGAACACCCTCCTATACAGTCAGTCCTCTGTTTCCAGGGGTGTGGAATCCATGGATTTGGAGGGCCTACTGTACTATGCCGTTTTATATAAGGGATATGAGCATCTGCGGATTTTGGTATTCAAGGGTGGTAGGGGTCCTGGAACCAAACCCACCCGGATTCCAAGGGGCGACTGTATTTGAGATGAGTAGAAATAAGTCTACTGTATAGTTCCTCACAAGTTTTTTCATTTATTATAATTAAAGGAACGCAGGGCAACCTTTACCTGATACTTATTTGGTTATATGAAGACTAACCTCAAGGACCTGCAAATAAATGCTTCATTAATACATGTAAAAGCTGAAACAAGGGCAAATTTAAGCTCACGAACCCACCAGGATGAAACTAGCCATGCCCATAAAAAAATCACAATTGGTAAATGGGTTTAAGTTGAAGGGCGTTTCTGGGCTGCAATCCAAATTGTGTATTCAACATGATAACAGTGCTCTGAGATGTGTCTGGGCACCTTTCTATTGTCCTTTGTCTGAACTCTCCCATTTAACATTTTTCCTGCCTCTGTCACTAATGAGGGCACACCCAAGTTTGCCTAATACTGGGAGTTGTCCTAAATATTACTCAAAAGGATACTTCTTTTAACCAAATTACTTCCTGTAATGGGAACAATGTGCCCATAATGTGACTATTTTAACCCTTTGATGGCCTTCCTAAATTAAGCCACTCCTAGGTCATAATACAACCAGATTATATACAAAAGCCTGTGATACTCTACAGGCAAAATGGTAGTTCAAGTTAAAAATAGAAACATACACCTTTTCACAACAGGTAAATGCCATCAGAAAAATGAACTGAAACTATTTCCTCGTAACAGTAATGATATAGTAGTTTTACAAAATGGGCACTTGCTCACTATATTTAGTTTATCCTGGGCAAACGGTAAAGAACAGAGATTTTATTTAATTTCTTGCCATGTGCCTTGGAGCACAGAGAGAAAAAAATGATTGTGGGTGGTATTCACTTGCAAAACTGCCTCTATAGAAAGTTTTTCTAAAGAGCCTTATTATCTCCCTTAGTTTCCCCATAGCAAGTCTTTTTCTGAATTTCCTTTGATAATCGCTTCATCTACTATTCTTGGCAGAGAATTTGAAGCAAATAAAGCTAGCCTATATCTTGCATCTAAAACTCAGTGTAAAAGGTTTAAGTCTTCATTAAAGATAGATCAGTAATTTCATTAAAATAATGCAATCAATAGTGGAAACTGTTGCCTAAACATTTAGAAAAAGAAGTAGGCATGACCAAGGGCATATACATCAGGACAATTAGCTTATTATGCTACTGTCTATATTATCTAGACATACTACAAAAACTATTTAAAGATACCAGGACTTCCCTGGTGGTGCAGTGGTTAAGAATCCGCCTGCCAATGCAGGGGACATGGATTTGAGCCCTGGTCCGGAAAGATCCCACATGCTGTGGAGCAACTAAGCCGGTGCGCCACAACTACTAAGCCTGCACTCTAGAGCCTGCGAGCCACAACTAGAGAAAGCCCGCGTGCAGCAACGGAGAACCAACACTACCAACCAACCAACCAACCAACCAACCAATAAATAAATAAATAAATAAAAATTTAAAAGAAAGAAATAAAGATACCAAATACCTGAAATCACCAGTCTCAACACATTTCTAATTTTCTGGACTCCAACTTTAAAAAAACCAAAGCAGCATCATCATAAGAAGCCACTGTGACTCGGAATTAGGCAAAGATGATTAAAGATGGAACCAAAGACAATTACTCTAACATTCACATTTATTAGATTCTGCCTCTCTATTATGAGTAGGTTTTAATTTTGGTGGGAAACTTAGGAGGGAAAACAAGTTGAAATAAGGTAAAATCAGAAAAGCTTATCCTCTTTACATAGATTTTGAACTGACTGCAATAAAACTAGACAGACCTAAGAAAATTTACATGTGAGTAACTGGGTTTAGGTAAATAGATGGGTGAAAAAAATCAGGCAACTTTAGGCAAAGTAATTAAGCAATAAGATGGAAATGTAAAGCACTGCATACAAAAAGTTATTAAATCATTAGTTATTTATGCTTCAAGCTTACCCCATAAAGGAAAGTCAAAAGATCCTTATTTGAACTTTTAATATAATGGAAATATAATTTTTAAAAGGTATTTAGAAGTATCTGTCAAAAAAAGATAGTTTCTGCTGGGATTTATAGTTTAGTCCAAACTATCTGCCATGTAAATGATTTGTGTAGACAGCTAACCATGGAGAGAATAAGCAGGGGTAGCAGCACTGACCCATGGACTGTACTTCATGTATGGTGCATATTCCTTATTATTAATAGGGGTTTGGGGAGAAAATGATTTGGAGCAGGAATGTTAAGTAAATTTGGCAAATCTATTTAATAGTCAAGTAGATTTCTATAATGTTTAATTTCTCAGACCCTCCAATATGCTAATGGCTACCTAACTAATCTCCAAAGAATATAATATTCAGCATTCCTAAATATATCAGAAGAGATACCTTGTTTTTCATCAAACATCTTATATAATTAGTGTTCTATGGTATACACTTTGGGAAATGTTCAACTGATTCATATCAATATACTAAGGTTAAAAGAGAACTCCCGGAACCATCACTCCCATTTACTCATTCATTCGCTCCGTAATACTCCCATTAAGTCAGTATTTTCCAGATTTGCCTAGTCAAAAGAATCATCTAGAATATTTGTTAAACTACAAATCCCTGGGTCACATAACTAACCCTAATGACTTGATCTCATGGGAGGAGGCTGAGATTCTGCATATTTATGAAGGGCCCCAGATGACTATTATAAAAATTCATTCAACCATCCATCAGTTCAAATATTTGAGTGATTAATAAGTCCCAGGCATTGTTCTATGTGCTAGGGATAGAGCAGTAAGTAAAAAAAGACAAATGTCCTATTCTCACGCAGATATGGGAAGATAAAGTATAAAAGAAAATTAAAATGAACTTATTTACAAAACAGAAATAGAGTCACAGATGTAGAACACAAACTTAAGGTTACCAAGTGGGAAAGCAGGGGAGGGATAAATTGGGGGCTTGGGATTGACATATACACCCTACTATATATAAAATAAATAACTAATAAGGACCTACTGTACAGCACAGGGAGCTCTACTCAATACTCTGCAATGACCTATATGGGAAAAGAATCCAAACAGTGGGTATATGTATATGTATAACTGATTCAATTTGCTGTACACCTGCAACTAACAATATTTCAATCAACTATATGCCAATAAAAATTAATTTTAGAAAAAGAATAAAAGAAAATTAATAATCAAGATTATTTTCTTTATAACACTAGTCCAAAATTAAGGAGAGTGAATGGAGAGGCTATTTTGTTTATTTATTTATTTTTTTCTTTTTGGAGAGGCTATTTTGGATTGGGTACACAGGGAAGATCTTTCTGAGGAGGTAACCTTTAAGATGAGACTTGTATATAAAGGAGACAAACGTGAGGATCTGGACAAAGACTGATCAGGGCATTAAGAGTAGCTACACAAAGGCCCTAGAATGGGAATAAGCTTGGCATGTTTGGGAAACATTAACATGGCTAAAACACAGTGAGTAGGAAAGCAGTTTTAAAGAAAAGAAAGAAAGAAAGGTTAGCAAATTAGGTAGCAGATACATCTTGCAGTATTGCAGACCATGGTAAAGAGTGTGAAGTTTATCCTAAAAATGATATGAAACAGCTGGAAGGTTTTCAATAGCAGCATGATAGGTCTGATTAACCTTTTAGAAGATGGAGACTGTTGGCTGAAGAGTGGATTGTGGAGGGAGTGAGAGCGGAAATGGGGGAAACAAGCAGGAGTCTACTGCAGAAATCTTAGAAAGATATGATCATGACTGTAGTGAAGATGGTGAAAGCTGAGAGGTTGATGATATCTTCTGGAACGAGAGATCATGAGTTAGTCTTTGAAGCTGATGTCCATTTTATTTTAAAATTTGTAGTTCTTTTCATTTTTTTACTCAACAAATATTTTTTGAGCACCTTCTACATGTGAAACACTGTTCTAATTACTAGAAATGTAGTAACAATATCCCTGCCATCAAAGAGATTACATGTGGGCCTCCCTGGTGGCGCAGTGGTTGAGAGTCCGCCTGCCGATGCAGGGGATACGGGTTCGTGCCCCGGTCTGGGAGGATCCCATATGCCGCGGAGCGGCTGGGCCCGTGAGCCATGGCTGCTGAGCCTGCGCATCCGGAGCCTGTGCTCCGCAACGGGAGAGGCCACAACAGTGAGAGGCCCGCGTATCACAAAAAAAAAAAAAAAAGAGATTACATGTTAGTAGGGAAGAGACAAACAATAAACAAACAACATACGTGTTAAGAGTAATAAGAGTTATAAAACAAAAAAAGAAAAGCAGAGTAAGAAGACAGAGGATTAGTGGGGGCATGGTTTGTGTGCCTATTTATAGTTTAGACACCGAATCTAAAAAAGGTCTCTCAGCTAATGTGATAATTTGACCAGAAACTTGAAGTGAGGCCTCTAGCCATACAAATATCTGTAGGAAGAACATTGCGGGCAGAGGGAACAGTTGGTGCAAAGACCCTGAAGCAGGTACATGTTGGCCTGTTCAATAAACAGCAAGGAAGCTAAGTTACCAAACAGAAGAGCAAGGTAAAAGTGATAAGATGTGGGATAAGAGATGAATGTGTGTGTCGGTGGAGGGGCACAGATCATATAGGGCCTTGTAGGACATAGTAGGGACTTAACCATTTTCCTTTGAGTGAGCTAAAAAGCCACTGGAAGGTTTTGATTTATGTTTTAACATGACCACCTACCTAGGATGGTAACATAACATAACTGCTGTCTGGAGAACAGATTGCAGGAGGCAAGTGAGGAGGTAGAAAATAGTTAGAAGGCTTTCACAATGGTCCCAGAAAAGATAATGGTAGCGTGGATCAGCTCAGTGGTAGTGGAGGTGCTGAGAAGTGATTAGATGCTGGGTATGTTTCAATGGAAGGATTCACAAGGTTAGTATGCTGATGGACTGGATATGGGGTAGAAGAGAAAGATAGGAGTCAAAGTTTTTTCCAAAGCAATTAGATGGACAGAGATGCCATTTTCTGAGCTGTGGATGACTGGGAGAAGAGCAGTGCTGGTGATGAGGAATGCAGGTGGTGAAAGGAGGCCCTCTGTGATAGCTGTGCAGCTGTCCCGGAGAAAACACGAGGCATAAAGAAAAGACAACACAGGATTTGGAAGCAGATAAAGCTCAGGTGAGATCCCAGCTCTACCACATGTTATTCACGTAACTCTGGGAAAATGATATAATTTCTTAGCCTTAATTCACTATCTATGCAACAGGAATAAAACTACACCACAGAAAATTACTGTGAGGATTAGAGACGGTAGATACGCATTAAATTTTAACTATAAAGATAACTGAGATGAGCCATGGAATGATCCTCAAGAGAAATAATAAAAATTGTAGTGCTGCAAATAATCACGGTAAAAATTAGAATTTAGGTAGCTGGAGATATTTCTTGGAACTTTAAACATTTTGCAATTGTACAATAGTACTGAGGAAAATATAGAAGTAATGCGGGTGAACCCTTGGGTTCACTGGCTTAAAATTGTATGGGCATGTGGTATTAATCATTTTGATTCACCCAACTTATTTCAAAACTTGATACGTTTGTAGTTTGGACTAAATATGCATTAACACATGATTTGAGATTTTTAGATAAGATAATTACAATAGTAATTACCCAAGAGTGCCTGTACTACATTCCCCGTACAAGTTTATTAATGACATCAACTCAAACAAACAATAATAATTTAATTCAGTAAGTTTTAAAGACACCTAAAACTGTTAGCTACTGTGAGGAATAAAGGAATGAGTATATTTCCTGACATTAAGACGCTCATAATCTGGTGGAAGAGTCAAATTCAACATAAAAAACTATGAAAGAGGGACTTCCCTGGTGGTGCAGTGGTTAAGAATCCGCCTGCCAATGCAGGGCACATGGTTTCAATCCCTGGTCCCGGAAGATCACACATGCCACAAAGCAACTAAGCCTGCATACCACAACTACTGAGCCTGCACTCAAGAGCCTCTGAGCCACAACTACTGAGCCCTTGTGCCACAACTACTGAAGCCTGTGCACCTAGAGTCTGCGCTCCGTAACAAGAGAAGCCACCGCAATGAGAAGCCCACGCACTGCAACAAAGAGCAGCCCCCACTCGCCGCAACTAGAGAAAGCCCGCGCGCAGCAAGGAAGACCCAACACAGCCAAAAATAAATAAATTAATTAATTAAATAAAAAAACTATAAAAGAACCCCTCCCCCACTCTGGGCATGAGAAAGTAAAGCCAATGCAGTTATGGACAGAGTCAGGGCTTTAAGGGTAGAGATATTAGGAAGAGATAAAGATCACCTACCTAGGATGGTAAATATGGTTTCATTTTTACTGTTTGAAAACGTTTAGTAACCACACTATTCCACTTTCATTATTTTTATATTTTGATTACTTCTGTAAGAATACAAGCATTCATAAATATTTATCATAATTTTACACTAAAAGTTTATTAAAATCATTTGTTCTAAACATCTTGGTAGGTTTTTATAACTGTGATTTTAGATTATCAGGATGTGATTCCACCTTCTCCCTACACCCCTACCATTAACCCTGTTACCTGGGAGTTGAAGTAGTTTATCAAATAGAATTTTCTTATGTCTGTTCTAGAATATCTGTAACATCTCTTCAAAACTCAATGATCTCTTTTTTTAACAGGCTCAGAGCCTCTGCTTGGCAATAGTATCTAGCAAGATTAAAATCATTTACATTACATCTATTTTTAGTTTATATTTTATTTATAGAGTGGCAAGCACTGCTGGTATTTCATTTGGTGAAAAAGTTTCTTATATAAAGGAAAGCAGGAAAGCACTGACAGTGTAGGAAAAAAAAGAATGCAAAAATGATACATAAAAATGGAAAGATTATAAAGATAGTCTCTAAGTGACTCAATTTAGGGAAATTTTCCTACTATCATCATACCAAACCTGTACAACAACCCTGTGAGGAAGAATTATTCCCATGTTCCAGAAGAAACTAGCTCAGAAAACGGAAATGATTAGCCCAAGGTGGTAGAGCTGATAACCTGTGGTATTGCCTTTAGTGCTGCAAGGGTCCAAAGGAGAAGAGTAACATGGACTGAGGCAGTAGGAGCTTTAAGTAAAACTTTTAAAAACCTTAAAAATCATGGAGAACTCAAAATCACAGGAGAGGAATAAACATGGCACATGTCTGGGATCGTCTTGGAAGGGTTGGGTCCTATCAGGAAAAGTCTTGACATCTAAGGGAGATGAAAAACAACTAAAATTCTCTGTGTGGAAGTCTAAAAATAAAAGTGGTATTTTAGGTAAGAAAATAAGAGTGTAATATGCAAATGAAATGAATGCCAGATTTATCAGAGAACAACAGGCATGATCATTGCTAGGCCACTGTAGTTTTTCCATGTGCTAACACGCATCTCTAGCATGGTTGGTCTCTAGGTGGTTGTTATTATTAGTATTAGTTCAACCAATACTCTGAAAGCCTACTCTATGTCAGGTGCTGTGCTAGGCACTACAGATACCAAAAGAGTAACCCTTTGATCTCAAGAATTTCGAGAGGAAATATGTAAATAATTATGAAAATAAAAATAATTGTTATAGTATAGGTACAAATACTGTGGGAATCAAAAAGGAAGTTAAACAAAATAAAGTGGTGATCAGGGATGGTGTCAAGGGGATAACTGAGCTAAATCTTGAAGGATGGGTAGTTTATCAAAAAACAGAATGGGTGAGAGAAAATGGACAAGGGGAGACACTCTAGTCAGAGGGACTGACAATGAGGACATAGCTAATTGAGAAGTTCTGGAGATAACATAGGAAATATACACCTAATAATATACCTGTATACAATATTAGGTATATATTATACCTAATACGTAATGCTATATAATGTTATATTTGTCTATAATACCATACATATAAATAAATGTATTGTACCTAACATATAATATATACCTAATTGATAGGAAAGGAGATTTTAAAAATTGACTTAAAAAGTGGGTAAGATAAGAAGCAGAACCAGTCAGCATATATGTTTCCAACATTTGATTCTTCCCCCTTCTCATTCATCGAATCCAGTCAATTGTGGCTTCCACACCAATCTCTTCTTTCCATTGCCTCGCCACCATTTAGAGTCTCATTCTTCACAGCTTGTATCATTAAAATAGTCAATTATCCTCCCTGCCACCGATTCTCCTATCGTCAAACAATCCTGCATTTTCCTCTCTATTAATTCTGCCTTTATCAGGTTGCTTTATTGTTTAAAAAATAAACACTTTCAAAGATCTCCAAGTTAAAGTGCCAGGAGTGCCCAACCATTTTGTGAAGAGATGATCATTCTCACTTCTTGTTTATATATATCCTGACATCATGTGTGGAGTACTGATTCAAGTCCCTCCACGGAAAGGAAAGGGTTGCCTTTGCAGGCTCTGTCTCCGCTCCTACTGTCAGTTTTCAGGCTGGGAGTAGTAGTGGTAATGGTGGTGGTAGCAGAGGCTAATGGCTTAAACAGCCATAAATAGATCCCCGTTTACTTGTTTGAATCCCCTGGCTTAATAGGATGAACTCCAAAAACCTAATCCTGGCTTTCAAGTCCCTTTATAATCTAGCACTAGTTTACTCTTCTCTAACCTTATCATTTGCTGTTTTTAGTCATGAACTCTCTGCTCCACACTCTCTGGAATGCTTTGAGCCTTGATTCTAGACGCAGGCATCTTTGTTTGTATCACTTTTTCATTGAAAATTTCCCTCTCTTTTGTCTCCACTTACCTGACTGCTATATCTTTCAAAGGCCCAATTCAAATGCTTCTTCTTCCTTAGCCCCACCCTGAGGTTTAATCTTCTAGAAGGTTTAATCTTCCTCTGAACTGTTGGGTATATATTGCCTTGTATTGTCTTTTAATTAACAAACCTATGAATTCAACAAATAAGTTTTGTTAAAACTCTTCTAAAGTATATGGGAGTAAATCCACTGGAAGTTGAAGAGCTCGTGAGATGAACATGATTTTGATTTTAATGCAGTCTATAACACTTGGAAGATAGCAAGAATAATAGCAAAAAGCAGATTTAATGAAGCTCACAGTATAAAGATAAAGACAGTTTCTTAGACCAAATCCACAAACTGATTAGCCAAGAAAAGTATAAATGACAGAAGAGGGCAGTACTCACACAGTTAAAAATCATAGAAAAATCTCACCAAGAAGTGACAAAGAAGAAAAGATTGTTTGGGGATTGTTGTAAATATTCAAGAGATCGTTGATACCTGACGTCCTTCTTTGGCTTTATGGATGATCCAAATTATTTTTCATGCACTGTAGACAAACATATTTCATGTTTTCTTCATTTTACAATAAAAGATGGTTTTGGAAGAATAAGGCCTGACCATATAGACTACCTCCTTAACAAAGAGGGAAGGGAATTGACCCAAACATTCAAATTCTAAGGAGCTACAGAGCTAAGGAATTAAGAAGCTGAAGCTCTGCATTATGGGGACTAAGAGGATATGGTAAACATTTCTGATATTTTAAGAGTCTTTACTGATTTTATGTCATTGGTAAAAGGACAACTGCTTAATGCAAGCTGAATTTAACATTTTCTAGATTTTCAAACATACAGAGAAATTAAAATAGAAACTACCGTACATGCTGCAATTTAAAAAGTCTGTTTCTAGTGTGTATGTATGTGAACATAAACATGAACACATACATATATATGTTTTGATTATTAGTAAATGTGTAATGATCTTCTATAATTAAAAAATATATATAAATATGGAATCTTACAGTATGTAACCTTTTATTTTGAGACTGGCTGCTTTCATTCAGCATTAAGGCCTTGGAGATTCATGCAAGTTGTTTCATGTACCAGTACTTAGTCCCTTTATTTAAAAACATTTTATTGAGATACACTTTACATACCATATAATTCACCCACTTAGTGTTCAATTCAATGTTTCTTAATATATTCACATTGTTGTGCAACTATCACCACAATCTAATTTTACATTTTGGTTCCCCTGTCCCCTTCCAAGAATCCCTGTACCCATTAGCAGTCAATCTCCATTTCACTCCCACCTTGCCCAGTCCACAGCAACCACGAATCTACTTTTTTTGTCTCCATAAATTTGCCTATTCTGGACATTTCATATAAATGAAATCATATGTGGTCTTTTGTGACTGGCTTCTTTCATTTTGCATAACGTTTTCAAGGTTCTTCTATATAGTAGCAATTCATCTGTATTTCATTTGTTTTTACTGCCAAATAATACCCCATTATATGGATATACCACATTTTATTTATCTATTTATCACTTAGTGGACATTTGGGTTGTTGCTATCATTGGGGCTATCATGGATAATGCTGCAATGAACATTCCTATACTATATCTTGTGTGGACATATATTCTCATTTTGAGTATATACCTATACTCAAAATGGAAGTGGAACTGCAAGATCATATGGTAACTCTATATTTAACTTCTTGAAGGACTGCCAAACTGTTTTTCAAAGTGGTTGCACCATTTTATGTTCCCACCATAAGTATATAAGGGTTTCAATTTTTCCACATCCTTGTCAACACTTTTTATTGTCCATTTTTTAAATCAGAACCACCCTAGTGGATGTGAAGTGGCACCTCATTGTGGTTTTGATGTGCATTTCCCTGATGACTAATGTGCTTAAATGTGCTTACTGGCACTTTTTCCTCTCATCTCCATTTGGAAAGCTCTTACCTCTTTTTCCTCCCACAATTTTGAGGTTTTGCTTTGACTTATTTAGTACTTTTACATCATAAATATTATTGAATTGTTCCCTGATGTCCCTTTTGATTAGAGTCCTTACTTAGCATTTATATATTCCCAAAGAGTCTGACATTTTCCACTTTTTCTATCCCTTTCATTTTTATTTGGTTAAAAACCTTTCTTAAATGTTCTCAGAGAGGTTAAGCAGGTAATACACTCTCTAAAGTTACATTTATGATATAGTTCCCCCTTGTAGAGGGGATGATATCTTCACTGGAAATAGGGATTTCTGATTATAGCCTTTTTCTCTTGGTAATCTGTGGATACTCTTCCACTGTCTCCTAATTCCCAGTGTTGTGGATTAGAATTCTGATGTGAGCCTTATACTTTATAGGTATACCATGTTCTGTCTGGAAGCCTCCAAAATGAATCCCTGGAGTTCAAAAACTTTACCAGGATAAGCCTAGGTGTGTTTTTTTCAACACTGAGATCTTTCCTGGAACATCAATCTGCATAATGAACTCTTTCTTTAGCTCAGGAAAAATGTATTTATTTATTTAATTACTGCTTCTCTTCCATTTGTTCCTTTTTCTGTAAATTATATTAGCCACGTTAGGTGTCCTGAATCTATTCTCCAAGTCGCTTACTTTTTTTCAATCTATTTGTGTTTTTGGCTCTGGGCTTTGACTCTTCCAGGCCATTAAATGATCATATTCATTCCTTTATTCAATAGTTATGTACTGGGTGCTTACCATGCGCAAGACTGTGTTCTAGACATTGGGCATTGACAAAAGATCAGCAGGTATACAAGAGAAAATATTCCTGCTCTTATTGTGCTTACATTTTAGAGGAGATTTTTTTTTAAGTATATGTGCATGGATTGAAAGTCAGGTGGTAATAAGTATTTAGATGGGAAATCATATTTTTGCTCCATAATTTTTTTTCGTACTTCACTTGAACTTCCTTAAGTGCTCCTATTGTTTATTATTTTCATATTCAAGTTACTGTCTCCTCTGGCATTTCTATTTAGTTGGTCTACTGCATTGTTTAAGTGCTTTTTCTCTTTCTGGTTGCCTGGCTTCCCCAGATGAGTACTTTTTCTTTGTTACTTCAGAGGGGCTTAGGTTTCATTGTTGGAGGACCACAGGTAGGAGTAGTCTCAGGAGAACAGAAAGGCAAAGCAGCCTCTACCCCTGTAGATGGGCAGGGCAGCAGGCCAGCTGCCAGCCCTGTGGAGGCCCAGGAGAAAGGCTCCCGGCTCTCAGGTCTCCTTACATCTCCCATCCTCAGGGATAGGAAGACAGCAGTCCCTGCCTCTTTCCCTTTCTCCCCACTAGGGGAGTCCATGGATCTCTACCAAGCCAAGCTCTTTTCTGGATCTGCCATTCTTATCCTCACCCTGAGGATCTTCCAGCCCTTGAGGAACAAGTCCTGGGTCAGCTCTCCCTGACAGAGCTCCCACAGAGCTCAGGCCTCACTTGCATCTAACTGTTCGTCATGTCCAGGGGTCATCTGGCTCAAGAGTGGCAGATACAGGCTGGAATTAGTAACAGAAGGATAGGGAGATTTCATCTTCCCAGGACCCTCTCTGAAAAGTAAGTCCTGGTTACAGACTAATCCTAAAAACTTTCAAATCTTGTCAAAGAAGTCAACATTTTAAAAAGCCTCTGCGAGGTCCAGAGGGTTGTATCATGTTCAGCTACTGCCCTAAATGTTAAACTCTGAGAAATAAGGAAGACCTTAATGTTAGTTGGATTTAAAGGATATTGACTAGATGGATGAATCTCAATTATGTTTTATAAAAGCAATCAGACAAAAGAAAGTACATACTGTATGATTCCATTCATATAAAATTATGGAAAATGAAAACTAATGTACTATAGTGACAGAAAACAGATCAGTGGTTGCCTGGGGGCCAGGGAATTAGGTGAGTGGGTTATAAAAGGGTAAGAAGAAACTTTTGGAGGTGATGAAAATGTTATCTTGACTATGATAATTGTTACAGGAGTGTTATGTTAAAACTCATCAAACTGTACACTTTAAATATGTGCAGTTTATTTTATGTCAATTATACCTCAATAAAACTTTAAAAGAAGTGGTTTCTTTGTTTGTTTGTTTTTTGGGCTTTTTTTGGCCGTGCCCCGTGGCTTGCAGAATCTTAGTTCCCCAACCAGGGGTCGAACCTGTGTTCCCTGCAGTGGAAGTGCAGAGTCCTAACAACTGGACCACCAGGGAATTCCCAAAAGAAGTACTGACTGGGAAAAACATTTGTAATTTACATCACTAAGGGTTGATATCCCTAAATATAAAGAAAATCTAAAACTAAAGAAAAACACTAACAGGTAAGAGAAATGAACAGAAAGTTACTGAGCTTTTGAGAGTTTGAAATTTTCCATAATAAAAAATACATATAATTTTCAAAAAAAATATTAAAACACTGTCCCTCACCCTCGTACAACACACAATACAACTGAAGAGTTACAAATATACCTACAAAGCTATCGCACGTTTGGAGCACACTGCAACGTATATTTGAGTGGTGATGAACACTGAATGATGAAATGATCAAAGCTGGGGTAGAGGATCAGGCTGGAGGAAATGAGTATGAGACTAGTCTTGAGGTAATGTGGGTTTGTGTAATTTTTTTTTTTTTTTTTTTTTTTTTTTTTTTTTTTTTTTTTTGTGGTACGCGGGCCTCTCACCGCTGTGGCCCCTCCCGTTGCGGAGCACAGGCTCCGGACGCACAGGCCCAGCAGCCATGGCTCACGGGCCCAGCCGCTCCGCGGCATATGGGATCCTCCCAGACCGGGGCACGAACCCGTATCCCCTGCATCGGCAGGCGGACTCTCAACCACCGCGCCACCAGGGAGGCCCGGTTTGTGTAATTTTTTAATGGCAGACAGGGAGTAGAAAGCAGAAGAGAGTTCATATGAAGAAAAATATATGGACAAAGGCAATGTGGTGGTGGAAAATGAAGATAGCTTCTGAAAAGGACTCGGTTCACCATTTCTAATACAACCATGGAAATCTCTTGTCACAAAAAGGTTATATGATGCAGTGTAAAGAACACACAGGAAAGGAAATGAGATCCAGTTCAGTGTATGAGGGTTTGGAATGGATCAAAATCATTTATGTCATTTATGTACCACATTCAATCTTTGCCATGTCTATGCTCTACCTATATTAGTATTTTTCTTTAAACAGACTTGTGTTTTTACCTAGGTTCATTCTAAGTAATAAGATCCATGAAATGAAATACTACAATTTTTTCTAATACACTAAAATATACACATCTTTCATGCCTTTAGCAGCATATTTATTCTTAAAGTTATATTAAAATTTAATTCTTTCACTTACTCCATATGCTCGTTTTTCTCCCCACCAATAACCCTTAGTTTTTAAGGTTCCTATTCTCCTCTCACTGATAAGGTGCATCTCCCTTGAAAGTCAAGGAGTGGAGGGCTACTAAAAGACTGTCAGATTGAGCCAGGTTCCTTACCTGTTCATATCTCTCAATTTTTAGCATCGTTTGAAAGAATATCCTACATTTGGAAATATTCTACACCAAATAAAAAAGCAATCCAACACATGAAACTTAGAAGTAACTTTCAATTAATTTTGAAAAATCCACGAAGACAAAAGAAACAGAACCTAAGAAGCATTAGTAACTACTGAGAAAGTAGAGCAGCCTACTTCAGAAAACATAACATGTTTAAACGTGTGTTTAAAGTAGAGAGAGAGTGTGGTGTGATGACAAGAAAAACGGTTTTAAGGTCACAGAGACTTTACTTTGAATTCCACATTTACCACTTAAATAAACTACTTAAATTTCTTGGCACTTCGCTTTCCTCATCTCTAAAATGGTGATAATGGTTACCTGTCCTGGTTGTTGTGAGGATTCAATAAGCCAATATTTGTAAAGCATCTGGCGGTCAACAATTATTACTATAGTACTGATGACATTTTTAATGTAAAATTGTTTCCTCTTTCAACCTGGCAAAATCAAGAGATGCTACAGTCTTTAAAATTACCAGCTTATAATCAATTTTGTAACCTATGCTGTATGTCCAAATTCAGTCGGAAATTTGAAAACCTTCTGAATATTTTACAATATGCTAAAATTACACTCAATAAGTTTTTATAATCCTAAACTAAATGTTGCTTTGAGTATAGAATATAAAAATATTAAGCAATACGTATGTGTATATATTTTAGAGAAATTTTATCTTTATCAGTTTAAACCAGTTCTACTCTGGTATATTTCCTTTTTTTTTTTTTGGCCACACCACACTGCATGTGGGATCTTAGTTCCCTGACCAGGGATGGAAACTGCGCCCCTTGCATTGGAAGTGTGAAGTCTTAACCAGTGGACTGCCAGGGAAGTCCCTGGTACATTTCCTGTGGGGCAAAGCATGGAATCTTTTTTTTTTTTAATAAATAAAACAAATAAATTTATTTAAAAAAAAAAAGAATACAAACATACTTTTATTTTCTCCCATTCTTTAAAAAAACAAAACAAAAACCTCTTGTCTTCCACTGGACAAATTGGGAACAATCTGAACATTGAAAATAATCATTATCCTAACTAATTGTAATACAAAACATAAATAAAAACCTTAAGCCCATAATGATACTCAAAAACAAGGAAGAATTAAAACAAAACAAAAAACCTCCTTGGTCACTACTGTGGCACCTACTCCATAACTATTTACTCTGAAAATACAGGAAAATAATTAAGGTTTATCCAGCCTGATTAAGATGAACTTCAGCTCAAAAGCATGGAGTGTTAATCACTGGGTCGCCAGGGAAATCCCTGGTATATTTTCTATGCGGCAAAAGTAGCTGAGTACACAGAGGGTCAGTGTGTTGAGCAAGAAAAATCTGGGGAGTGAGAGATTCTAAAAAAATCGGTGATAAATTGTGAATCACTACATTGTATACCTGTAACTTATGTAATATTGTACATCAACTATACTTCAACCAAAAAACCCTAAATAAACAAAAAATTGGTGACAACAGTATTGAAATGGGGAACGGAAGTGTTGTCACTTTCATTGTCTGTGCATAACATGAATATGACAAAGAAGGGTTAACGATCTAAACAAAGTTTTACAATGTACAGAACTGAAGGCAATCAGTCTCAAATTTGTATTGTATTAAGGTCTTAGATAGAGTTAAAAAAAAACATGGTGAAAAGAATTGGGAAGATATTTCGGGAGGTGTTAATCTTTCTGACAATGACGGAATATTGGGGGACCGGGCGGGAGGCAGAAAAACATGCCTCATGAAGCCGAGTTTAAGGATAAACTTTTGACCCTGAGATTTTAAAACATGCAGATCTGAATTTCTGTTAGTTGTGTTGATAAAAAAAAAAAAAAAAACAACCCATGTGAATAAAGAGCTTTTAAAAATTTACTATAGAAAAGATTTTTTTTATCAATACAAAGAAGCTCTTCAGTTGTCTATTTCAACTTATTTTAATATTAGTAAATAGAAAGGTAGCCATATCACCTTCCTTAGGACATAAGCTTTCATGGGTAACAAGCAGAACTAATGTTTAGGTAACAGTTTAACATCTTGAGGGTTCTTAATAAAATTTAAACTCCATTTAACATGAAACCTCTCTCCATAGTATGCACTCATGCCATTTGGATTACTAAGAGTCAATGTTTGGAGATGCTGCTCAATACCAATATAAAGTTCCCTTCTTTTCTGTTCTAGGTTCGTCTCTGAAAATTTCCTTATAAATCTTTCATTCTGCTATCTGTATCACATGAAGGCAAGTCCAGCAGTTAAAATCTGCACAATCCATAGACACTATAAGATCTGATGAGGGAATTCCCTGGTGGTCTAGTGGTTAGGACTCGGCGCTTTCACTGCGGAGGCCCAGGTTCAACCCCTGGTTGGGGGACTAAAATCCCACAAGCCGCACAGTGTGGTCAAAAAAAAAAAAAAATCTGATGAGTGAGGGAGATCTGGAACAATTATTACACAGAAATATTTAAGCTCAATAAATATTTAAATAAATGAATGAATGTAACATTTATACCTGATTAAGTAAATGCAATAAACGGTAAAACTCTTGCATTATTCCTGTAAAAAAAAAATCACAGATTTCATAATGTTTACATCAAACCCTATGACCCATGCACATTAAGAGATAAAGCAACTTTCTCTTATTTTTCAAAAGCCAGGACTTGGCATCATGGTGAGATGGGAAGCACATAAAATTTAGTAATTTTGAACACAGGCTCTGCCACTACTCACCATGTAGCTTTAGGCAAGTTGCTGTCAACAGCCTCAGTTTCGTTATCTCTGAAAAGGTAATAACAGGGACTTCCCTGGTGGCGCAGTGGTTAAGACTCCCCAGCTCCCAATGCAGAGGGCCTGGGTTCGATCCCTGGTCAGGGAACTAGATTCCACATGCATGCTGCAACTAAGAGCCAGCGAGCCACAACTAAGGAGCCCTCATGCTGCCACTTAGAGCCGGCACAACCAAATAAATAAAATAAATATTAAAAAAAATAAAACCACCACAACAGGGATTAAAAAAAAAAGGCAATAACACCTACTATCCCACAGAATGGGGAGAGGATAAAATTGATGAACCCTTCACTAATTAGCCTCATCCCTTAGCTCTCTTTACCACAGGACCAATGTGCTGACTACTTTAAACTTCTGTTTCCCACATGCTCTACACCTTCCTCTTATTCCTTCTAATTCTTCCTACTGCTTGCAATCTCCTTGTCTAGACCTCCCTTCAAGAATCAGTTGTGTCCCGTCCTCTGAGATACCTGTCCAGGGTCCCCTCTGGGCAATATTATAATCCTCTCCAGAATCTGTGATCCAAAGTGGTTTCTTTTTGTTTGTTTTTTTTTGCAGTACGCGGGCCTCTCACTGTTGTGGCCTCTCCCGTTGCGGAGCACAGGCTCCGGACACACAGGCTCAGCGGCCATGGCTCACGGGCCCAGCCGCTCCGCGGCATGTGGGATCCTCCCAGACCGGGGCACGAACCCGTGTCCCCTGAATCGGCAGGTGGACTCTCAACCACTGCGCCACCAGGGAAGCCCTCTTTTTGTTTTTATTAAACCATTAATCACAATATAATAAGTAAATGGTAGCTCTTATTTTTGAGTGTTGTGTCACACACGTGTTAAGTGCTTTATGTTCATTTTCCCATTAATTCACAACCACCCTGTGAAGTAAGTAGTACTGTTATTCCCTTTATCAATGAGTAAAGTAAGGCTTAGAAAAGTTAAATAACTTGCCCAAAGTCACTCAAGTAATAATTAATACAAATTATCACTGCTCCTAATTAGTAATAATTAGTAGGACTGGGATTCAAAGCCAGGTGTATGGCTCCAAAGCCATTCTGCTGCCTTTGGTGGGGAACTTATACTACCTTGCCTTTGTAGCCTTAGGAAAAAAGTACACCTGGCATGAACATGTGTTTAGTGAATAAAAAAAGGAAAAGAACAAGTCTGTACACTGAATTGGCTATTGTGTGTAATTCAGCTGGACGTGGAGGTACAGAATTATCCAACAAGATCTCTACTCTCAAGAAGCCTACAGTCAGTCTATCTGGGAGAGAGACTAGTGAACAGGTGATTGCAATACAGTGCGGTACATGCTATTTCTACGGACAGGCTTCAGAGAAAACATAGGAGAGGGCACCTAAACTGGATGGGAGGAGGAATATAGTCAAGAAAGATGTTAGGTTAAGTCTGAGTTTCTGCTTTTCCCTTCAAAACCAAAATTAAGTAGGATTTTACTAGACTGGCATTCTAGTAGCTGGCATGGCAGGGATGAATGTACTTTTTTTTAAACTGAAGTATAGTTGACTTACAATATTATATTAGTTTCAGGTGTACAACATAGTGATTTGATATTTTTATACATTACAAAAGGATCACCACAACATACATCTTTTTAAAATTAGTTTAGATTATGTCTACATTTATATTTCTATTTTATCTCAAATTACCTGTCTAGTTCAAATAAATCTCATCTTCTAAAAAACACATTTTAAAGGATGATCTGCTTTCTAAATATGTTCAATTTATATGACGGTACATCATATTTTTCTCTTCTCACAAAGAAGGAGAAACAATAAAAAAAAGTGACTGGTTCCATAACTGGCTAGTATGAGAAGTGCTTGCAACAAAACCACAATCCATTTAGGATTTTACCTCAGAAGAACAAGTGGCTACAATTATCACATCTCAAGCAACTGCTCCAAAACCACTATCTATCCTCAAGAATATTTTACTCCTAAGCAAAAACCAAACCAAACCAAACCAAAACAAAAACAAAAAAACACAAAAAAACCTTTGAGGTTTTCCCCATATACGTTTTCTTTGTTTTCTTCCTTTTCCCCCCCGTCTAATTTAACCCTACAATAAAGATATACAATTTAGATAATGGATTCCCATCAGTTGTTCACTTACCAAACAGTAGTTCATTAAAGTGGATACTTTCTGGGCTGTCATGGAAAACGCCAAAATAAAAAGCCTTATTAAATTCGAGTTAGATTATATCTGTCACTTCTTCCTTGTCCAAAACAATTACTATGGAAGAAAATAAATTAAGCCTAGCACTGTCACTTATTACAATGTTGGTTGCTATAAAAATTTTTTTACCAGTTTTCTAGGTGGTTACTAATAGATTAAATGATTTCAACACTGTTCTAATCTGAAGAAAGCAGATTTCCCCAAACATTATGGGACCAGTAAGGATGAAATAATAAAATAAAAAAATAAAGTAGAGATGATAAGGAATGCACTTGTTTGCGTTTTGTGGGATTAATGAGACAACAGCAAAAACAAAAGCTTAATGGGATTAAAATCTAAGGGCAGCAAACACAATCAAGGAAGTGCAGCTTCGAGCACACAATCACAAAAGAGAACCTAACTTCTTTAACCTAGAGTTTGCAGAGAATCGGGTTCAAGTACAAAGTAGGTTAACCTTCTTTTCTTTTTTTTTAATTGAAGTATAGTTGATTTACAATGTGCTATTTTCATCTGTACAGCACGATTCAGCTTATGTGTGTGTATATATATATATATATATATACACACACAAACACTTTTACATGTATTCTTTTTCAGATTCTTTTCCCTTATAGGTTATTACAAAATATTGAGTATAATTCTCTGTGCTACACCGTAGGTCCTTGTTGAGGTTAACCTTACTTTCAACTTATCACCCTATTTATTTAGCAAAATGAAAAATAACCTGGTGGAAAAAAAATAACCTGGTGGACAAAGAGTTTATCTTCCCCTAGTAAATTCTCTCACTAAAAGGAAAAGATAAACAAATGGAACTTTTCTTGATAAGCCTTATCTTTAAGTTAGAGATTTTAAAAAATTCATGAATGCTTGCTAGGACAAGAGAGGGTCAACAGCAGTTTACAGCAAAGAACTGTGATGTGTTACTTGCTATAAGGGACAGTTAGAATCATGAAATCCAAAGGAATTGTAAGATTTTTATTCCCTTAACCTTTATTCATGCACTAGAAGAGTTTTTGACAATTTATGAAAGTTACAGACTTAAAATGTAAAGGGCTTCAAACTATGGCTGTATTTAATACCATAATGTTAACTCAGATTTTAATGGCATGTTAAAAATTCAAAACCACAATTCCCCCCAGTAAATGTAACTATTACCGTTTAGAGAAAATAATAGGGATAATCACATTTGTCAAATTTATTAAACCTGAAGCTATGCTAGTCACCATTACGACCTACTGTACTTTTGTTCTTTCATTAAAGAATTCTCAGACCATTCACTATTGAATTACTGTTTAACTGGTAAACTGAGGCAAAATACTGAATAACTTGCAAAGTCACAAGTACAAAGTCCACTGTACAAAACTACTGAACCAGGCTCCCTGTTTATGTACTCTTCCAGATATAATTTAAACTGTCTGAGCAAAAGATGAATTCTAAATTCCACATAAATTGCCTCTAACTGTGCCTTTCTTTTTGCTTGAAAACGCTTTTCATACATTGCCACCGATTCAGTTTCACCTGTAGGTAATGAACACAGAACTCATTGTGGGGAAAAACAAACCAGAATGTGAAAAAAGTAAGATAAGTTATCAGATATACAAGGGAGTGAAACAGTTGATTGAAAAGTACTTTAACCACAATACCTTTTCTCCATTCTTAAAAGAGGCATTTTGAATATTTTAGTTACTGTTTCTTTCATGAAAACCCCCAGTTTCCCAATGCTCCCACATTGAGTACTCACCTGATTCATCTGAAAGCTGAATTCGGGCTTTTATTTCTGCTAAGCTGGGCTCCCCTTCTTGGGAGACCGATGCTGCTGCCCCCTCCTCTGTATCCTCTACCTTAGTCACGGTGAAGTGTGGCATTGCTGTAGTTAGGAACCTGTGCTCTCCCTATATTTAAGCTTCCTTCCAGTCTACCTTCCCTGCCTACCTCTTCCTTGCTGTGCCCTTTCCGACTCTGATCACTGTCCTCAGGAGCCCTAGTCTGGGAATCGGGAAGTACTTTCAGCTCACGTGACCTACAGCCCCAAGGGAGTGGAACCTAGAAGACACGCCTTCCACAGTGTTTACCATTCACTTAAAAGGATTAAGCACTCCACCTCTTGCTTATTGTTATTAAACTCTAAGAATCCCAAGAACTGTTTAGGCTGCTTTCCCAGAGCTGCCAATGGCTGGAGAGTGGGCAGAATGCATGGAACTCCGCCCACTGTGTGCTCACCCTCGTTTCCTTAAGTTATTTGCACGTCAGGATCTCAACCTCTGCTCTCATATCTCACAGGAGAAAGAAGATTAGGGAACAGTTAAACTTTTCGTTTTAAAGAAAGACTTGCACTTACATTAATTCAGAAAATCAAACTATTTGTAAGCTTCTGTTGTTGCTTTATTTCAAAGCATACTGAAACTACTCATACAAATAATACAAGTTTTTTTCTTATCTTTCAGATAAGAACATTCACTTGGCAAGTATTTAATGAATATCTATATATTTTATACAAGATATAGTTCTAGATGCTATAGTGTATACAAGGACATCCAAGAAGAGACATTAACTTTCCCCAAAGTCCAAGTTGTTTAAAAGAGCAAAATATTTTTAAAAGGAAGAGTTCAGAATTTTTTGTATTGTACAGAGTTTAAACATTGTGTTTTAAAGAAAAAACAACAACAAGAAAATCCCTGATTAAGAGGTGTACAGTTCCTTCAGCACACACTTAAAATAACATACTTAACTTTATCAGATAACTGTGTTCTCAGTTGATGACTTTAACTACAGAGTATGAGGCCCTATCTCTGCACCTAGACAAGGGAGTTCAGTAACTTGAGCTCTGTGCTATTTTCCATGTTAATGATGTAATATGAGGGCTTTGTTGTTAGTAACACCTGACAAACAAGACTGCACTAAATTTAAAGAAGAATGATGGTTTATAATCCCCATTTATTCCAATATATACCACTTCTAAAAGAGAATGAAGCCAATAGTTGTTAAAGACCTACTCTGTGCTCTGCATTGCACTAGAAACTTTCTGTTATGATCTCATTTAATCATCACAGCAACAGAAACATTAGGCTAGGAACTTGCCCAAAGTCACAGTTTGTAAATGGTGAAGCCCCTAATACTCTTGTTGGTAGGCAGCATAGAAGTTTCATAGAAAGAAAACTCATATACACTTACCTCATTTTATTTCATGGGCTCCTGTGTAACACTGGTTTGTAATCTTGCCTGCACCATTGGTATCACCTGGGGAGATTTTAGAACAACTAATGACTGGTCCCATCCCAGCTATTCTGATATAATTCCTCTGGAGTAGAACCTGGGCAATAGGACTTTTAAAAGTTCCCCCAGGTGGTTCTAACAGGCAGCCAAGGTTGAGAACTATCAATACTACAAGAGAAACGTTTGTCACTTGAGAAGACTTTGAAACTGCTTTTTATCTCTGATAGAAACTAAATCAGGTGTGGTAGTGCCCTTGGTGATTTTTCCATATTTACAACTCAGGTAGCTACTCTGCTGATTTACTCAAAGGAACTACCAAATTGTCAGAGTTCAACATTATATTCTAGGTTCCAAATTTATTAATACTTTAGTGCCATTGGATATTTCCAATGGGATCTTACTTTTCATATTTAATTTATTAAGAGAGTTGAACTGTGGCTAATCTTTTATAGTCAGTGGACAGAAACAATGACTTGTGTTTATAAATCTATGTACAGCTTGTACACACAAGCCTATGTACAAATGTTATCCTGTCACCTCTCCCCTCTAAAAAAAAACCCCTCGAACTAAACAAGTAGGAATGTAACAAATCCCTGTTAAAACGATGAGTAATTTATTTACCAACTTGAGAGAGAGCTAACTTGCCAATAGTTCTCTCCTAGACTGGACTGTAGATAACAGTGAAGGGGCATAAAAAATTCAAGGCAAGGTTAAAGTAATATAGAAAACGTTGGTGGGGGGAAAGTGGCAAAGAAGAGATGCGTAAGTGCTATATAGGAACAGTGGTTAGACAGAGAAGGTGGGATGTAAGAAACAGCTATTTAAAGTACAACAAACTACCGCAATGAGGTATACCATTCCACAGCCACCATGATGGCTAAAACTGGTAAGACTGACAATTTTGGTGAGAATGTGAAACGAAAGGAACTTTCATACATTGTTACTGTAGTGTAAATTGGTTCACCCACTTTGGAAAGGGGTCTGGTACTTTCCCCTATAACTCAACAATTTCACTCCTCGGTATTTACCCCCCTGAATGAAAATAGTATAAGATTGTTCATAGCAGTTTATTAACAACAGGCCAAAACTGGAAACCCAGGTGTATATCCACAGGAGAATGGATAAACTCTGATATATTCATACAAAGGATTACTATTCAGCTATAAAAAGGAATGAACCAGTGTGATACCTACAACAATATAGGTGAATCTCAGAAACATTATGCTAGGTGAAAGAAGAGTACATAAACAAGTTTTTGTTTTTGTTTTTGTTAAGAGTACTTAAACAAAAGAGTACATAATATATGGAGCCAATAATAGGAGGTTTTAGAGCTGGCAAAAGTAATGTGGTACAAAAAAAAACAGGACGGTGGTTGCCTCTGGGGGAATGGAAGTGGAGATGGGGCATGAGAGAACTTCGCAGAGTGATGGTAATATTCCACATCTTGATAGAGTTTAAAGTTCCACAGGTATATGCATTTGTCAAAATTCAGTCAATCTTCACTTAAAATTTGTGTATTTCATGGTATGAAAAGTTTAACTCAAAAGAAAAAAAGCTGCAAACAGATACTAAATTCTAACTAACAATATGATTTTGAAGTATTTGGGAAAAATGAACTGATATCTGCAATTTGAACCTTGAAACCTTGAAATGCATACACTAAGATAAATGGATAGACATATGACAGGAAAAGTATAATAAAATACTAATGATAGATTCTGGGTGGTGAGTACACAAGTGTTCACTCTAAGTCTTGCAATTTTCTGTATTTTTGAAATTTTTCATAATACACTGTTGAAAAAATACAATAAACCGACACCATTATGAAAATGAATAGGCAAGTCAAAGACTGGGAGAAAATATTCATAAAACATATGCTTGACAAAGGACTTGTATTTTGAGCATACAAAAATCCCCTACTACTTAATAATAAAAAGACAACTCAACAGAAAATGAGCAAGGGCTTCCCTGGTGGCGCAGAGGTTAAGAATCTGCCTGCCAATGTAGGGGACACAGGTTCGAGCCCTGGTCCACATGCCGTGGAGCAACTAAGCCCGTGCACCACAACTACTGAGCCTGCGATCTAGAGTCCGTGGGCCACAACTACTGAGCCTGGGGGCCACAACTACTGAGCCCATGTGCCACAACTACTGAAGCCCGTGCACCTAGAGCCCATGCTCCACAACAAGAGAAGCCTCCACAACAAGAGAAGCCGCCACAACGAGAAGACTGCACGCCGCAACAAAGAGTAGCCCCCGCTCGCCACAACTACAGAAAGCCTGTGCACAGCAACGAAGACCCAACGCAGCCAAAAATAAATAAATAAAATAAATTTAAAAAAAAGAAAATGAACAAAAGATTCAAATAGACAATTCACAAAGGAAGCTATACACATGGCTAATAGCACTTGAAAAACTGCTCAGTGGCCATCAAGGAAATGCAAATTAAAATCACAGTTAAAACTGTTGGCAAGGGGCTTCCCTGGTGGTGCAGTGGTTAAGAATCCGCCTGTCAATGCAGGGGACATGGGTTCAGGAAGATCCCACATGCAGTGGAGCAAATAAGTCCATACACCATAACTACTGAGCCTGCGCTCTAGAGTCGGCAAGCCACAGCTACTGACCCCAAGTGCTACAACTACTGAAGCCCGCACACCTAGAGCCCGTGCTCCGCAACAAGAGAAGCCACCGCAATGAGAAGCCCGCGCACCACAACGAAGAGCAGCCCCCACTTGCCACCACTAGAGAAAGCTTGTGCACAACAACAAAGACCCAATGCAGCCAAAAATAAATAAATAAAATAAATAAATCTGTAAAAAAAACTGTTGGCAAGGATGTAGAGCAAATGTTGATGTGAATGTTGGTGTGATGACTTTGGAAGAATGTCTGGCAGTTTTTTAATAAGTTTAAACATACACTTACCCTATGACCCAGCAATTCCTTTTCTAGGTATTTACCCAAGAGAAATAAAAGCTAAGTCCACAAAAACCTTTTGAACATGTATGTTTTTAGCAGATTTATTCATAACAGCCCAAACAGGAAAGAGCCTAGGTATCCATCACAAGATAAACAACCTATAGTATATTCATACAATAGACTATTACCCAACAATAACCAGGAATGAACTACTGATACATTCAACAACATGGATGAATCTCAAAAACATTAGAAATTATACATCACACATTAATTATACGCATACTGAAGTGTTTAGGTGTGAAGCACATTTATGTCTGCAACTTACTTTGAAATGATTCAACAATGGATGGATCAATGGAAGGGATGTATATGTGATAAAACAAATATAGCATGGATTTCCCTGGTGGCGCAGTGTTTAAGACTTGGTGCTTCCAATGCAGGGGGCCTGGGTTCGATGATCCCTGGTCAGGGAACTAGATCCCACATGCATGCCTCAACTAAGGGAGCCTGCCGGCTGCAACTAAACTAAGACCCGGTGCAACCAAATAAATTAAATAAATAAATAAATAAAAATGTGGTTTAAAAAAACAAATATAGCAAAATGTTAATTGTAGCATCTGGAGGATATGGATATGGGTGTTCACCATACAAACTTTCAACTTCTGTATATGTTTGAAAATTTTCATTTAAAAAATGTCAGAAAAAAATACAATGAACTGAATGAAGTTTACTGAAATCTAAAAAACTTTGGATCTGAGTATAAAACAAATCACTTATGATCAAATTTCATTTCACATAAAATTCAGGCAGCTGCATAAATGCTCTTCCTGATTCTAGAGTATTGAATATTGTGTGAAATGAGAGTCATCATACAGGCTTGAAATACTTACACTTTCACATTAAAAAAAAAAAAAAACCCCAAGGAATTCCCTGGCGGTCCAGTGGTTGGGACTCCACGCTTCCACTGCCAGGGGCCCAGGTTCCCAGGTTCGATCCCTGGTTGGGGAACTGAGATCCTGCACAGCATATGGCCAAAGAAACAAAAACAAAACAAAAGACCCCACCACCACAACAGCAATATCCATGGGAGAACAGACTTGTGCTTGCCAGTGGGGAGAGAGGGTGAGGGAGGGGTGGATTGGGAGTTTGGGATTAGCAGATGCAAACTACTACATACAGAATGGATAAACAAGGTCCTACTGTGTAGCACAAGGAACTATTAATATATTCAATATCCTGTCATAAACCATAATGGAAAAGAATATGAAAAAGAATATAAATATAATATAGCTGAATCACTTGGCTGTCCAGCAGAAATTAACACGACATTGTAAATCAGCTATACTTAAATAAATAAATTTTTTTAAAAATCTATGGTATTTTGAAGCAGTAAGATATAAGGCCAGGCTAGGGCAAAAAGGGCATTTCTTATGATATTACTTCCACGGTGCTTTATACATTAGGCTAAATATTATACATATTATATTTATTTTATTAGTTTCAGTAAAACACTTGTGACTATATTATGTCTGTATTTTTAAAAAAGCATGCCCATTCTTTAAAAGAATGTGTCTACTTTGGGTAATATTTTGAAAGTAAAATTTACCATTCTACACTATTCTATTATTAATTTTTAATCATGGCTAACAATTCATGATAACCAGCATTTTATTTTATTCAACCCATTTATTAAAAAAATGAAGACAAATTACGTTCAGTGAAAAGACTGAAACAAGGGAAAGTCAGTGGGAAATTATTTTCGACATAAGGATTCTCTATCAGTTTTTAATATTTTGTTATATCCCATCACTAAAAACCATTCAATTTTAAAGCAAATCATATATGTATTTCCTCTTGGTTTGCAGAAACTGAGAACTGTATTGTACAAAAGCTATGCAAATTATCTAGAACCACACAATCTCATTGCAAATTATCTCTGGTAAAGGACTATTTTTCTCTAAACTTCCAGTTCATTGTGGACTAAAAATTTTGAAAAAAAGCCCAATAATAAAAATTACTAGAAAATGAAAAATATACAAAACACAAATTCCAATTTTTATTATTAGATTCAATAGACATAAACCTGCTTTAACAAACTGCTATGCAAGTTTCTAAAAACTCTGAATTTCTGAACTCATCTCCTCACAGACATAATAAATAGCTCATGGTCCAGCACCGTCTGCATACAACACTCTGAATGGCTCTGTTAGAGAATGATCTAAACATTCTGCTAGAAGAGAATGAGCAGTTCACTACCTAAATTTAGAGATATAGTTGGAGTCTGAAAAGTATACAGATTCTCATTATGTATATACAAATTTCCTATTTACCATACTCAGCAAAACCTTTTTCTCCTTCAGACACTGGGACAGTAAATGTTAATTTAAAATATAAAAATGATCACAAACTAAATTTTGCCTTACTACGTAGACAATTATAAAAAGACTTAAATGAATCAATTACTTTGATGAGGACCAACTATCATGGATAGTAAGGACTTAAAACTTCTAAATTTCAAAATTACATAAAATTGTCTATGAAGAGATTTTTATAAAATGGCATGAATGATGAATAATGTATTTTGGGACTAACGACTGAAAGATAGTAAATACATAAAAGACATTATTTTCTGATGGATTCGTAATATTGTAGGGTAAGGATGACAAAGAGTTCTCCAAATCAAAACATCAGAAAAATCTATGCTTTACTGAGGCTGAAGGAATCATGCATTTATTCAATATATATTTGAGTGTTCACTATGTGCCAGGAAACAGGAATGCAATGGAGAACAAGACACTGCTCCTGCCCTCAAGGAGTTCGCAGTCGTGTTATCCAATTAACTACATAATAAAAGGCAATATAAAACAATATACTGTAATACAGTATAAGCATAGAAAGAATCTTGAGAGCACAACACAGCACTACCTTGCCCAGCTACTTCTACAGGGACCTAAAGTTGTGAGTCTTCACTAGAGGAAAGAATGTAGTAGGATAGTTGATGGCTAGCTAATTTGCTAGCTACGCCTTCCATTTTGGCTACTGATCCAAATACTAAAGAAGACATTATCAAAAGCCTCTGAGTACTTAGAGCCCTCAGCTTCTACTGTTATCTTTTTCACAATACTGCAATTCCCTATATAAGACTGCTCATCTCAATGGCATTATACCCTAGGTATGATAGGACCCAAGAATCACCAGCCAGAGGTAGCACTGGCAGCTACCAACATGGACTACTCAGTAACTCAGAATCTCATTTCTGATGTATGACATTTCATTCTTTTATTATGAAATACGCTATATGGGCTTCTAGTCAAGGCTACCAATACTATATAGAAAATAAAACTGATGTTAAGCACCATACTGTCAAAACTTAGGACATATTTCTAAAAATGTAAAGAAAGGAAAATGAAAAGATAATTTGAAACAAAATTTCCTTGTTAATTTTCACCTCAGAGAACAAGTGTTTTTATAAGTTATTGCTTCCTTCCTCCCCTGAAACAAAACTCCATTTTAAAATAGATCTACTGAGACATGGGTCAAAATATGAATATTCATTAACTTTAGATGGACTAATGTAACTAAATCAGTAACTGTTCATGTAATTCAGCACTATTATACTGCCCTAGTTATCTGAGATCATTTGTGTAAAAGAGAGTAAAATACACATTGTTAGGCCAGATTTCTTGTTAGGAACACAGAACCTTAAGTTATTCTGGAAACATGTCATTTTACTACTTTTTAAAAAAAAACATTTCCTTTCATGCCCCCAATCCCAGGCAAAATAATTGCAAAAATGTACCCAGAAGATAAAGATGCATTTCCTTATGCTTGCTCTATTATATATTTGCAGTTGAATAAATGTTTCAACAGAGCCAGCCACCATTAGCAGAGAAAGTGTAATGACAATAATACTGGTGTTAGAATCACAAACACTGGGTTCAAATCACTATTCTTCAATTTATTACTTTTATGACCCTGGGCAGGTTACTTAACCTTATCAGCTTCAGCTTTTTCCTGGAGAAGAAATCCACCTTAGCTCAGAAGAAAATGACTTTTTTTTTAAATGAAAAAGTATCAGAACTGATGATTTTTCAGCAAAGGAAAGAATTAACCTCATCTAATAGGAAAGCCTGTTCTCTATTTCCTATTAATTCCTAAAATTTTATTTGGAAATTAGAACATTGCTAAATTAGAAAAAAGATAAATCAGGGGGCTTCCCTGGTGGCGCAGTGGGTGGGAATCTGCCTGCCAATGCAGGGGACACGGGTTCGATCCCTGGCCTGGGAAGACTCCCACATGCCGCGGAGCAACTAAGCCTGGGTGCCACAACTACTGAGCCTGCGCTCTAGAGCCTATGCTCTGCAACAAGAGAAGCCACGACAATGAGAAGCCCGCGCACCACTCTCTGCAACTAGAGAAAGCTGGCGCACAGAACAAAGACCCAACACAGCCAAAAATAAAAACAAATAAATTTATTTTAAAAAATAAAAATCAAAAGCAGAATTTTTTACACACACCTTGGGATGTAAATTAACTGTTGTGAAAATAAATATTATTTCTGGATATAAAAAAACGAGCTCAAATATTAAAAGCAAATGCTCTCAAAATAAAGATAAATTTCAGTTGGATTCAATTATGATAGCTCCCTGAAGTGAAAATGTACATGTGTATACAAGAGTTTTAAACTTATTAGTGTTTTCTTTTTTTAAAATTAGCAATATGAAAAATGAATGCCCTTACCCCAAAAGGAAAAACAGCCTTGTCTGGTAAAATGGAAGAAATTTAGGCGCCACTTTGCCAAAAATTAAAGCTATCTACCAAATGGTTCCAACTGTAAACAGATGAATGCTATCAACGGAATATCTTGCACGGATTTCTCAAGGCCATATGAAATGTAATAAGGCTTAGCAATGGAGTAACAAAAATACAAAGCAGAAGACTGAAACCCAGCTCTTAGTTAAAATAATAGGAAATTTTAAAAAGAAAAAAACAAAAACTAAAGTTAGGATTAAGACCTAAGTATACCTGCCATTTCCTAACAACTTAATACAGCTTTTGTTTTCTATTTCTGTCCTTTCCAAGTACAAAAACTTAAATTTTAAGGAAAAAACAAACAAACAAAAGCTTTAGCCCTTACATTTTTTCAGTTAAAACATCCAGCGGTAATTTCAAATTTTCAAGTTTTGCATAGCCTCTCAGATTGACTTATTAATTGTACAATATTGGTTTGATTCTGAAATCTTGTTACCTGTGAATTCCACCTGTGATTTAACAGTAGCTTAAAATTCTTCAAAAGTAAAATGCACTTGAATATCAGAAATGTTAAAAATATGACAAATGGGGACTTTCCTGGTGGCGCAGTGGTTGGGAGTCCGCCTGCCGATGCAGGGGACACGGGTTCGGGCCCTGGTCTGGGAGGATCCCGCATGCCGCGGAGCAGCTAGGCCCGTGCGCCACAACTACTGAGCCTGCGCTCTGGAGCCCGCGAGCCACAACTACTGAGCCCGCATGCCTAGAGCCCCCCCCCCCCAAAAATATATGACAAATGTACACCTTAGAACTGAGCAAATATGGTAATATTTCCTATTAATCAACTATTAAACTTCTGCAGTTAAAGCAAGGTGCTGTGTGTGTGTGTGTGTGGTATTGTATGTTCTGCAGTCTTGTGCTCATATCTTTATACATAATTGCAGGGATTCTACAAAGTACACCAAAGCATTAATAACAGGGTTTTAATGGGGAATATCTTCTTGGTTTTCCATTTACTTATAAAATTTCACTAAAATAATACATTGTTTTACACAATCACAAAATAAAATGCTTTCATAATTCCTACAATACGGCTCTCCAAATTTTCATACCTACTGCTAAGAAACACATCACCAAGAACTTAAACACATAAGATCTGCACTATTCTGAGTCAACAAGCCCACCAGGTGCAGCTGTGCAGATTACATCTGGCCAAAAGGGCAAGGGGGCTGGGGGGACTGAAACCAGTTTGCCCTTCTCCAGTGAAGCTTGCAAGGGGTCTGGCTAGTCCAGAAGTATTTATTACGCACAGGAGGCAAAAATAGCACCACGATTCAAAAGTTTACAGCAAATATCGTCCTTCTAGGTCAGTACAAATTGCCTTAAACGTCAGCATTAGAAACATTCCCCTTATTCGAAGAGCCTTAACATTAGAAAAGCATGACTTTTTGTTTGTTTGTTTTTCGGTACGCGGGCCTCTCACTGTTGTGGACTCTCCTATTGCGGAGCACAGGCTCCGGACGCGCAAGCTCAGCGGCCATGGCTCACGGGCCCAGCCGCTCCACGGCATGTGCGATCTTCCCAAACCGGGGCACGAACCCGTGTCCGCTGCATCGGCAGGCGGACTCTCAACCACTGCGCCACCAGGGAAGCCCAGAAAAGCATGACTTTTATAAGATTCTTAGGTACCCAGGAGTGTCCTCTTCCTTCTCTTCCATTCCAGTACAGGTAATATCAAAGCAAAGTTTATGAGAATCTGGAATCAAGAAACATGCCTCTGACAGGAAAAGAATGAGGCCCCTCATGGAAAGAATTAGTGAGGATATAGCAGAGACCACCCAAGATAAAAGACAAGAAGTTGAAGCAATCACTCTTCCAATCACTAATATTTAATCAAATATCTAGAGTATTCTAGGACAGAATCTATAAAAGAAAGTCCTTTCTATTAAAGTAGCTTCCTGGGGCTTCCCTGGTGGCGCAGTGGTTAAGAATACACCTGCCAATGCAGGGAACACGGGTTCGAGCCCCGGTCCAGGAAGATCCCACATGCCGCGGAGCAACTAAGTCCGTGCGCCACAACTACTGAGCCTGCGCTCCAGAACCCGCCACACACAACTACTGAAGCCCGCTGCGCCTAGAGCCCATGCTCTGTAACGAGAAGCCAACGCAATGAGAAGCCCGCGCACCACAACGAAGAGTAGCCCCTGCTCGCTGCAATCAGCGAAAACTGGCGCGCAGCAACAAAGACCCAATGCAGCCAAAAATAAATAAATAAATAAAATTAATTTAAATAAATAAAGTAACTTTCTGGATTGCAGTCCAACCTTTTAAAAGCTTGTATTACAGATATTTTCAAATATACACAAAATCAGAGAAAACAGTAAAATGAATCCTCATTAATCTAATTCAACAAATTACGTTTGCCAATCGTATCTATCTCTCCTCAACTGTTTTGTGGCGTGGGGGGAGGGAGGGTGGAGTACACTTCGTTTCACCTGTAAATATGTCAATACATATCTCTACAGATAAGGGCTTTATATTACCACAATGTCATAAATATACCTAAGAAAATTCACAATAATTCCTTAATATTTTTTAACACCAAGTACGCGGTCAAATTTCCCTGATTTTCTCAAAAGTGGCTTTTTACAGTTGTTTTGTTCACATCTGGATCCAAAGAAAGTCCACACATTGCATTTGGTTGACAGCTTTTTATCTGTAACAGCTCCCCCCGCCCCCGCACCCCTTTGCTCTCTCCTCCACTCCATGCCATTTATTTGTTGAAAATTCTAGTTATTCAATAAAAATTCCCACATTCTGTATTTAGCTGATTGCTACTTGTAGTGTAAAGTAGTATATTATAAAGTTTAATCATTGGCTTTGCAGTATGGAGGAGAGGGGGAAAAACAGATGGGGTCTGTAACCAAAACGTTTCACACAAGTGCTACTTGTCTTTTAAAAAAAGTGGGGGGAGGAATCGAGCTTGAAAGAAAAATCTATCAGAGGATGCTATCAGGAAAGCTAAGAAGGTGCCATATCCATGTGTTTTTACAAAACTATCCATTTTATTATGTTACACAATGCTAGTTACAGCTCTCTGTTAGTATGTCAAAGTGAAATGGTAGTATTCAATAACCATATAATATGAAAGGTATATTTAAAAGAAAGGTAATAGTCACCTGCAATTGGCAATACAATGTAATTCACTTATTTTTGCTTGGGGCAAAAAACTAGAACTTTTTTCCACAAGTATAAAAAGATTGCTTGGTACTTTGAAACATGCTCCTATGAAAAATAAAAAGATAGCTTTGCAACATTATTCTGATTCTTAGTCAAACGTTATTTAACCCTAGCATGAGAGATTGATGTGACCTACAAATAACACACAGAATTATTGGTAGACCAGCAGAGTGGGCTAAACGTCCATATGTAATATAATGGCACCAAGTGCAGATAAATACTCTGTAAGACCTACTGGCATTTAAGGAAAGGCCTGCTGGGCCTTGTCCACTTGGTGAACGGCTGCTTACCCTTCGCAGCCCACCTCAGGTAGGAAAGTTCTTCCCATGCATGTAAGATTAATCCCTCTTCCCTTCTGAGCTATGGTCTCCAACTCTGGCTGGAGAGCTTTTAAATACTGTGGACAAAGAATGTTGCCTGCCATATGAGTGAACAAAGGATGTTGAGGCCATCAAGCCATCAGTCACTGCAGCCACCCACAATGGTGCACCCTGAGGGGATTCAAGATGGGGAAAAACAGGATACTGGCCCTAGATAGCTAAGGCGCATCTCAAAGGAATAATTTCAATAAGCCCAGAGTCTTGCATCTTCTCATACACAGAACAGCACTAAATTCAATAACTTGAGATGTCTGGTTTTCTTTAATTGGCAGTAATCTTTTGATGTTTCGACCACTTGGTTTTTTTTTTTGCAAAAACTCCTATATATCCTGGCTCCTCCCTTACATCTTCACAACAGTCCCTCAGAGCTGTATGAGAGGTTGTCTTACTGAGGGTTTAAGTCCTCAGTAAGTCTGTCAAGTAAAACATAATTCTCAACTTTTAGGTTGTGCATTTTTTTTCAGTCGACAGCATTATGCTCTTAAGAGCATTATGGTCTTCAGGTCCCTGTCCTCAAGAACCTACAGCCTAACCGAGAAAGATAATATGTAAACAAACAGATAAAAAAACAAAATTCAGTGAAATAGGTGCTCTAGTAGTAGTCTGTATAAGAGATACAGGGACTTAAAGAACTGATCTGATCTAACTGGGTGTCGGGTTGAATGAGAAAAGGTTTCAGAGGTGGCTCCATGAAGGAGGGGCTTATCTAAATAATTTTTGCATCTCTACCAGCTAATATCCCTCACTAAAACTTGGTGACAGCCAGCCTCAAAGTTGATACACTTAGAGGTCCTGACTCAAGTGGTTTTTTTTTTTACTCCACTTCAGAAACCCACTCCCAAGGCTGCACACTCGATCATGTTAACACTGGAACTGCCCCACCTCTGAATCCATTAACCCCAACATTCATCTGTCTGATCACAGTCTTCAATCTCTCTACATCATTCACTATCACTTTTACCTCGTCAAGTCCTCCAGTCTCTCGGTGTCTCCATTTTACCTCAGTTCATCATTTTCCTTAACTATATTTTTCTACTGTATTATTCTAAAATTTGCTGTATTTTTCTCTTTTTTTGTATTTTGATGTATACTTCTATTCCTGCATTTATCATACAGCATTATAATTTATATGAAAATTTGTTTGCTTTCTCTATTAGATCATAACTTTCCTTAGAACAGTAATTGGATTCTTTTTCTCAGTCCTGCATCCTTAGCACCCAGAACAGAGCCTGGCCCATAATAATTGCTCAGTAAATGTTGGTGCAAGTGTTCTTGTCATTTTCACCACTATTTCCATGAGCGCTCCAAAGGCAGAACCTATATTTTACATGAGCATTTCCTATAATTCCTACTGGAGTGCCTCACACATATCAGAGCCTCAGGGAGCATTTGTTGAATTGTAAAAGGTTGAAATGTTATTAGAAAATGTATAAGACATATAAAAATATGTTCTCTTCTCTATTTTGGTATTATTATTTTAACAATCATTTAAGTTAACCAAATGGTTATGAGGCAAATGTAAACAATGTTCATCATGGCAGAGGCAAAATGATGTAATGGAAAGCCCTGGACAGAAGTCAGGAGGCCTGCATTTCAGTCTTGGCTCTGCCACTCATGATCTACAAATAACTATCTCTGTAAGCCTTATTTTCCTCATTTATTAAAATGGGCTTTGACCAGAATTTGATTCTTGATCATCTGAGGTTCCCTAACTAACATGTTATGGCTCATAAAAAATTTTTTTAATTACAAAAGTGATACACTCTCAATATAAAAAATTGTACATGCCCTACTGAATTGTTTAGATAAAGGAAAATTCCCACTCTCCACCCTATTTTCATAACTCTCCAGAGGTATCCACTCTCAGCAGTTCCTTCTGTACCTTTAAGGCATTCTTCATGCATAAGCAAGTACAGTGCTAAGATGGCTGATTTTATTTACCAACTTGACAGTCCCATAAGTTCTAATGGAACCTTGACAAAATGAAAAAGAACTATAAACACTTTGATAGCAGAAAGATAATTACTACTCAAAAGGCCAACAGTAGGAAAAAATTAAAACACAGATAGAAATAAATATTTAAAATTTGGTGTGTCACCCCGCCCTGGTTGTGCAATGTAATGTGAATAAAAGGTATATGACACGATAAGAAACTTAAGGTGGGAAGAAATGTGGGAGGCATGGGAATTGTGGGGAAAGGAGAGAGAATGATACCAATGTCGCAACCACTGAAGGATGTAAAAAGGGTCCCCCCACAAAAAAAAAAAATCACAAAATTCTAAATTGTAAAATAGCAAACACAATTCTGAAATACATTATGAACTTAAGGATAGAGTCCACTGTAGAAGAGGAAGTAGTTGTTTTCCTATGCTAAATCCAACCCAGAGACAAATGTAGATTAACACATGTCCTTGATTTCCTTGACAACAGCATCCTTTGAAGATCAACATCTACGTCCAATAAGGGTATCTGCATATTACAAGGCCAAAGGTGAAATAATTACATTTCTAACCAGTTCCCTCTGATAGTGTGGAAAATATATCACAGGATGGTCATCATAAGAATTGTTTTAAAAGACAGTAAGAGAAAAATAGGTCATTGGGAAAGTAGGAAACTTGATTCCCAAGAATACTCTCGGGAAAAGTGCGATCTAATGGCTGGACTGTTAATTTCCCTTTCATCTAGTACCAGAGACTATTTAAACATTAAGGAAGATGTTAGGTAGAGAACCAAGCTTTAACTTCTGTACCCAGCTAAACGAGATAGATTTTACCTAGACACATCCCCAGTTTTACCTTATGGTGTAAAGCAATACCACTCTAGACCTTAAAGAATGTTTATAGATAAGGACAGAAGCCTGGACAAGGATCCCGTTTCTGCAAGGCTAACTAACACATTACTGAAATAAGTCCACTTTTAAAAACAGAATAAAAATACAATTCCATAATATATGTCACAAACCCAACAACATTTAACTATAAATTACCTAATGACAATTACAGCATTAAAAAAATTAACACTTACAGTCTTATCTGGTATTTTTACAACCTAAATAGAGTCTGATGGGTAAAAACTAAAACTACAATTTAGAATTAATTTGTAAGAAGAGAAAATGATGAATTATTTTTTATTCCATAATGTAATTTTAACACCATGGTACATAGTGTAAAGTCTGTCAAGAAGTTGAAAATTGTTAAAAGTCCAGGAATCGACCTGTAATGTCTTCATTAAAAAAAAAAAAAGATTAGTCAAGGATAAGTGAATTCTAGGACTATAAACTTTACCAAATCTACCTTGTCTCCAGACATTAAAAAAACACGAACAGAAATAAGGAACTAAAATCATTCTGGTTTCCTGCACCCTTTAGGTTAGGAGGAACAATATTTCCTGACACCGGAAAATGGCAATTCAGAGGCTGAAGCTACGGTTTTCAAATGTGGGTAGAATATCATTGTAAGAACCCTGAAGATTCTTAAGAGAAGTTTTCATTACCTGACAGATCTACCTTAGTTAGAACATTGCATAAAACTAAATATATAAAGCAGTACGGCACTTCTCAAACTTTTCTACTTCAGAGTCCGAAAAATGTTATGACTTCTCTGTTTTATCTCATCACCTCTTTCTCACTAAACCCAATGAAAACCTCCAAGCCCACAGACACAAATTGGTTTAGGAAGCTGAACGTCTGCAGTGGTCAATATAAGTCAGAAGTGGCTTGTGTGCTACTTCCTGACTACAAAGTCTCAGCACTCAGTACATTCCATCTACACTTCAAAGTGAAGAAATTATGTGGGAATCAGAAATCTCCATTCGACAGGATAGCCCCCTCAGATCTACCCAGCCGCACCCTGAGTGAGCTGAGCTACTCGGACCACTGTCTCTGTAAAATATAATTTTTTTAAAGAATTTTATGATACAGTATCTGAAGTCTTTGCAGGAAAGCCAGTAACTAAGATATGATCAATAACTACTCCTCATAACTGGCCTTAAAAGCAAACTGTAACAGTTGGAGCCCCAAAGCCAACTCTCCACTAAATTTTACAATTTAGGATTCTCCATGCTGGAAAATTGTTAAATTCTTTGATATTCATCCTTAACCAAAATACCCATTTCAATTCTAAGAAGACAAAAATGAGGAAGTCAAAACATACACCTACTTTCCTTCTTGCCACATACCTTCGCACACGCCAAATTACTATTGCAGAGATCCACTATGCTAACCATTATTCCAAAGGGTTCCTAAGCATCTCAAAAAGAGGTGCCTTGGTTCCTGATGATTATTCTATAATGGAAAAATGATTTCTCAGTATATTGTCATCCTGGACAAATAAGCCAGTAATGGAAATATTTTGTTGTCTATGTTTCTACTTACCCTCAGTAACATCCTGGGGGTTAGAAGTCCGGTCACTAGCTGGATCCAGTGCAACAGTCGCCAGTGAACTGGTGGCTCCAGACATCTCACTTATAGGCTCACTACGGCTTGTTTCAGGTACACTTTCCCGGGAGCTAAATCTTACCCGGGAACTGGATCGAGAACTGAGGTCTGGGCTGGTGTCTGACCAACCTGGAATGTCATCAATCTTTGTTGGTGTCACCATGAACCGAACTGAAGCCATCTTGGTGGTGTTTTCTGAAGGATGCATTTTTCTTTTCCTTTATAAGGACAAAGAAAAAAGAAAAAACCCTGCAAAACCCTTCCTCCTACGGTAGCAATTTTGGTTGCAAAAACAGAAAAGATAACTTAAAAAAAACCTCTCAATTACCTTGATTTACACCACACAAAAAGCCACTATATATAAGAATCTTCTACTCAGAATTCAAGCCGCCTGTCCTAAAAAGTGCACTACCAGCAGCTGAAAAATATTTAAGGAAAAAAAAAAAAAAAAAGACAAACGATGCCAATCTCGTGTAACTTCGTTCCTTCAGAATGAAGAGCTATCTAGTTATCTCCCCTGGTCCAGGGATGCGGGCAGACAGCCAGGGTCTCAGAGAAGCAGGTGACGAAGCCTTTCTCTCCTCGACCTTAAGGTTTCTGCCGAGGTAGTTAGTCCCTTATCTGTAAATGTCCCACGGCTAGATGAGCAAAGTGCGCAGAGGCCCACCCTTATCAGGCGAATATAGACAGTATAGATCAGATTGCGAAACGGTGTACATCCGACCACCTGTTGTGTATCAGGTGAATACCCCACAGGTCTGGCTGGGAGGAGATGGGTGTAGAGCCACCCGATGTTTCTGAGGCCGATAATCCACTTGGGTCTGGTGGGAGAGGTGAGCATGCATAACGGGAAAAATATCCCACACTATGGATGGAGGAGAATGAGACAAGGGTGAGGAGAGGAGGTTGCAGGGGCAAAGCGGATTCCTGCCTCCGAGAGGTCTGCGGGGGTGGCCCTCCCGCTCTTCTGGAAGAAAGGTCCCTGGGATCTGGGAGGAGGCGGCTAGCGGATCGAGACTCCGCGGACTGCAGTTCAGGGTCGTGGCAGGTAGCTGCTAGTCCATCGAGCCCCCGATCAGTTTGCTGGGTTTCTCCTGCGTGTGACAGGACGAGCCACCCCTTTGCCGGAGACGCTTTCCTCCCCTACCAGGGCCCCGGCGCAAGGTCAGCCCCTCGCTGTTCTTCCTTCGGGTCCTAACAGAAGAGGAGACGGCCTCGCAGGCTGGCCCTGGCTGAGCAGGAGGGAGCGGCGAGGATGAGGGTAGGAGGAGGTCGCAGGTGCGGGATCCCGGCGCCAGCTGATTCGGATGCGCGCGCAGCTGTTGTTTACCAGCGGGTAACTGTTTCTGAGCCGCGGCGGGCGCAGGGGGGCTCGGGCTGCCGGGGAGGGAGCCTCCTCCCCGGTCAGATACCAGAGCAGCAGTTACGTGACCTCGCCGCCCCCGGCCCCGGGCCCGGCGGGCTGTGCCGGCGCCGCCGCAGCCCCTCCCTTTCCTCCCCGCTCGTTCCTCATTCGAGGTTAACGGCCCGAAGAGAAACCTGAGGGAGCGGTCGGAGGGCGACACAATCCCACGAGCGCCCGAAAGCCCCGCCCAGTTTCTGCAGCCCGCGAGGTGGCAGAGAGCTCCGCGCATGCGCTCGCCCGGGTCGCAGCAGGACTGGCGGACAAGGGGCGGGGCCGAGCGTGGGAGGCCCGGAGCACGACGGGAATTGTAGTTGGGTGTGGGGTCCTGAGCTGCCTGCAACTGAGAAAACAAACGTTTTTCGCTCTTGGTCCTGCTGTGTTGTGGTCCTGCTGTGTTGCACAAACTCATTCTGGAGGTGGAGGTATTTCATGGAGCAGGCGATGCCCCTCAGACCCTCAGAAACCATCTCTCTTTACTAAGAGTGTCCCTGAAAATACCACTCCTAATTTCTTTAAAAATTACAAACCTCTCAATACCATATATCTCCAATATATGGTATATATTGGGTAGGACCCTCATTGGAGTTTTTATGTAGTGGTCTATTATAAAGCATTGTATGCTCAAATTTATATAGTTTGGGCTACCTTATTTTTTCTTGTCCTTTAAAAAAGTGTTTTTTTTTTTTTTTTACAATGTATACATCTGTCAAATCATCACAGTTGTACACCTTAAATATATACAATTTTGTCAATTTTACCTCAGTAAAACTGGAAAAAAAAATGCTGTATTCATTTTCTAGTCAGACTGAAAGCTCCATTAAAGAAAGTGTCTTTAATTTTAGACCTGGAGAAGCCATTGAGACACTTTCTCTTGACTCCATTCAGTGTTTTCCCTACTACTGCCACCAGAATATTTTTCTTAGAATGTTTATTTAATGCATGAATAGAAGTGTTCAATAAATTTGACTCATCAATGTTTTGTTTGAAAATTATTTCCTAGAGCTTTGATCAAGACATTAATTTTAATTTTAGTTTTTCATTGAAGTACAGTTGATTTACAATGCTGTGCCAATCTCTGCTGTACAGCAAAGTGACTCGGTTATACACAGAGACATCCTTTTTTTTAATATTCTTTTCCATTATGGTTTATCACAGGATATTGAATATAGTTCCCTGTGCTATACCACAGGACCTTGTTATTTACCCAGACATTTAAATTCAACAATCTGGGCCCTGGCTTTGCCCGGGTCCTTGCTCGGCACAAGTGGAAATGTTTTAAGATCATCCCTAGTAATAGATCACAACTGTATTTAAGATGTGAGCCAGTAAATTCCCTTTTATCAAATGACACACAAAGTCCAATGTCCGGTTTAAAAGATTCAGGTAACAGAATGGAAACTAAATTCCTATTTAAAATGTAGATCTCCTCAAAGCTTGATTCTTTATAAAGCCTGTGATTATTCATTCACGCTTACAGCTTTCTTACTTGAGGAAGGAAGAAATTTACCTCCCTGAGGGATCAGTTTTCTCCTCAGGCATGCCTGCTGTTCATTCAAATCTTACAGACTTTCCCTTCATTAAAAAAAAAATCCTGGATTTCTACAACATCGAATTTTGTTTCATACCAAAGTATTTTCATTCGCTTTATACTATACTTCTTAAGACTCTTCTCCCATTTCTGAGCACATCACACAATGTGCTCAGACCTAGGAGATCTCTTAAGGAAAAAAATCTTCGGTATATTCACACCAATTTGCCTTTCCATTACAGTCTACACAGTAAGTAGCATGGAAAATGCTAATCCTTTTTTTGGTGGGGGGTAACTTATAAAGACAGAATCACACTCAACATTTAAAAAAAATGATAGCATTCGTTTACTAACTTTGGTTCTTTTCTTTTTTCTTTGGCCATGCCAGATCTTAGCTCCCTGACCAGGGATCGAACCTGAGCCCCCCAACAGTGGAAGCTCAGAGTCCTAACCACTGGACCGCCAGGGAACTCCCCTGACTTTAGTTCTTAAAAAAACTTCCATAGCAGATACTTTTCCTAGTCATTTGCAGAATATCTAACATTTCTTCGATCATTAACCCCTAATAGGATAGGACGACTCTTTAAAGTCCCTCAGATTCTATGCTAAGAACCTTGTTCAGTGAACAGGCTAAGAAATAAAAAATTGCTTGACAGGAAATAATTATCTCATTTCACCATTCTCATAAATTTAAGTAACTGATTGAAAATCATGACTTCTATTAACTATGAGCCAAGTCTAGAGATTTTTTTTTTCTCAGCAGTCAACAACTATCCTGAACTTTTCTGCTGGGACAGTCAGACATCAGAGTCCATGAGAAACATATTTACTCCTTTCCAGGGCCAGTCTTGATAAATCAAATTTGCGCTGATTTAAGTTACATCTGCTTCTGGAGTCTAGAATCTTTGATATTGTAGAAAAAGAAGATTGTATCATTGGAATGCAAACTTCACAGAGCAATTTTAAAATCAGTGGCACTAAGCAAACATTCAAATTCAATGTCAAAGGCCATGAATGAGAAGATTGGGGAATACTGACTTGATTAACTTGATAAGGAAAGGAAGAAGCTAGCATTCCTTGAATTCCTGTATACGATATTTTGCCTCATCATCCCTCTAATATGAAGTAATTGGATCAAAAATTTATGGTTGCCCCATAATAGAAGCTCGTCCTAAGAAATCTTCCAGGATTAAAAAAAAAAAAAAAAATTAACCCCCAAGAGTAGCTTGAAAAACAACAAAAATCCCTGCTCGAATCTCTCATACCTCATCTTCTAAATTAAAATCCATGTAGAGTTCCACATACCAGCTAGCTACCAGAAAGAATATAAAGTTAGGTGTATGTAAGAAGAGAGAACTAAAAGCCTGGGAATATTTCCAGAGGGGCGGTAAATATGCACAAAGGCATTCTTATTCACAATGGTTGGACAAACACTGTAGGTACATTAAGATCCACCACTGAACCCTATCAATTTTAGAGTTAGAAGAGCAATTAGAAATGATGAGAAAAATGGAACTAAACAGGTTGACTTTCTCAAAGAGGGGATAATCCTGGTCTCCTGGCTTCCAATTCAATGCCTTTTCTCTACAATATAGCTGCTGTTATTTTTCAAGCAACTCTTCCATTTTCAGTCAGATGTCATTTCAAGGGACAAAAAAATTACTTAAGTGAGCACACGGGTATTTTTCAGTGGATGCTGACAGCTGCACAGGAGTCTTTCTCAAGCTCTCTTCCCCATCCCCAGCACGCTTCTAAGACTCAAAGCACAGCACTGCTCCTGCTACAGAAGCCACCAAAGTTTCTCTTCCAAGTGGTCTTTTGTACCCCTGGGGCACTCTTCCCTCTCATCTCCCTCGTTTTCGTTTTTAAACCACTCCTTTCTTCCCACAACATACAAAATAAGAGCTCTTTCAAATCATTTTAATAACCTGGCAGTGATTCAAAGTATGAAAAGAAGATTCAAACATCTTCCCTTTAAAGGGGATGCTACCATGATGGCCTCACCACAAGCATGATCAAAGGCAAGGACGAGACCGGATGCAAGGAGCGAGGGTCGTAGCAAGACTTCAAGGCTCACAGATGGAAGAGCCTGGTTTCAGAAAGTCTCCTGAGGGCTAACAGGCGGCAGAAGAGACGTGAAATTTCAAGAGATCCTCAGAGGACGGGGCGCGGTTGCTGGGTCATGAGCACCTTGAAGCGTTTCTTGATGGTGACTCGGTGTCGAGAGTATTTGTCGTCTGGGGAGAACCGAGCAGGGTGAGCCGAGCAGGTCTGCTGTCCCATAGGGTCAAGCTTCTGCTCGAGGAGGAAAGAGAGAACATAATCTCAGTACTGGAGTCGTGGGAAAACCCAATCACTGGCGTCGTGAGGGAAATGGAGGCTGGGGTGGGGAGGAGGCCGCGCGAAAAGGGTAAACATTAAGACAGGAGCCGCGACTGCTCAGATCAAGAAGCCACACACTCCTGCTTCTACCACGTCTGGCTTCTGGGCTTTCCGGTCCCGTGCCCCCACCCCCCCCCCACCCCCCCCCCACCCCCCCCACCCAGCTAGGCAACTGACTGGCTTGTCTCGACCGTTCCTCCCAACGACATTTCTCGCCATGCCCATACACAACCTGTTTCCTCCTCTCACCTTCAGCGTGTAGACCCGGTCTCCCTGCTCGTTGAGGTAATACTGGAGAAACATGACCACACAGAAGCGTGAGCTTCTCCTTCAGTCTGCAACGCCTCCTAACTGAAGGCCTCACGTCTTAATTTCCTTCCTGTAGAGCCGGGAAGTCTCGCTCTCAAAGCGCGCCGGGAAATGTAGTCCAGTTTATGCCTTTCTCCAGCTGGCCAGAAGGGGGGCGCACTAGCGCGGGACTTGGCCCGTTGCAACCCAGTCGCAACCTTGCGGGCGGGCGTCCTAAGACACGTGGAGTGTGCCCACTGTGTGTCAGGCACTTCTAGGCATTGGAGGGGGGTAGGGATGGATACAGATTGAACATTAATGAATAGAATCCTGTCTTTATCTCAAAATTCACACCCATTTCAGAGGCAATGGGTTTCTAGCACCTGGAGAAACCAGGGCTCCAGGATCCAGAGCCCCTTTTACCTCAGGGAAGAAAGAAGAAGGTTTTCTTCCCTCCCCGATTTTACATCCGGTTCCCTCGCCCTATTTCAAAGTATTGGCGGTAAAGAGTGCATGATGGGTATTCAATATTCTGTACAGCGAAGAAAGCGTGAAGTTATTTTATGAAAGTCGTGAAGTACGTTTTAGTGGTCTCTACCACAAATTCAACGCTCTTTCTTATAGTGGTGAGTAGCTAATAATAGCATAATAAGATGCACCTCCTAGAGGTTTGCGAATTTTTAAAAGAACGTACAATTTCTCCTCATAGGACTCTAGTTTAAAGAAATGAGAATTGGAACCCAGATATCATTAGAAAGGTGATCGTTACCGTACTATTTATAACGGCAAAAACATTGTAACATATATTAATCTTATTAACAGAAAAACCTGAAAGTTTTTAAGAGTATAGTTTCTGTTTACTTGTAGTTGCATAAAATACCTCTGCAAGGATTCAGAAGAAATCTGGTTTCCTCTGGGATAAAGAACTCGGTTCCAGAGGAAAGGAGTGGGGGGAGACTTGCTGTGTATGCCATTTTGCATAGTTTGACTTTTTAACCGTGCTGATGTATTATTACCCGTTTAAAAAATTAAAATTATTTAACAAAAATTTAAAACAACAAAAATAATTTAACAGATGAAAAGAAGGACATTTTCGTCTTGAAATTTTAGGCTGAATGGCAGTTTTTGATAGAGTGGGAGGCTTTTCAGCCAAGGGTAAGGCTAAGCCTTCTGTGGACTGCAGAGCTGATGGTAGTGGTTTACTTGGGAACTGCAGGACAGCTTTCCAAGGAAATGATATGCATATAGTAATTCAACACCCTTGATCTTCTGAGACAACCCTAATTTCAAGCATTCTGTTCCCTTGATCCTTAAATATACAGACTAGGTACTCTGAATTTGGTTTAGAATACACAGCCAACATTGAATTGTCAAGAGTTCGCCACAACCTGCTATTAATAGGAAGTCAGGTACCAGAACTGGGTGTAATTGAAAGACACAAAACTAGATATATTGGTAAAGAATTGTATAGGGAACAGGGATGTAAAACTATGCAGTTGGGAATCTGAGAAAGAAATTGCAAGTTGTCCTAAAGAGATACACAACAATTGGGTTGCCATACTCTGGTTTGGAAGGAATTCCTGGTTACTGCCTACATACCAGAGCCCTTCATGGAATATCTCCCTAACCTCACCCTGTATTCCCCCTCCCCTGCCCCACTGCATAATGCCTTGAGTCCTAGATTCTAGTTCTGTTTTGATCTGATCTTTACCCTCCCTTCCTTGGATCCTGTGTATCTACTGGAGCCAGGTTACTCTCTGGGTCCTGTACCTGACTGTCTCATTCTGGAGGCTTCCAGACAGCCACGCTTAGTGCCCAAACCTGAGAGGATGTCTTCAGATAAAGGTGAGTCTGCAGGTGGGGGGAAGGTCCCTGCCACCTGCTCCCTCCTTGGAGATTCAAAACTTGACACTTTACGTGGGGACCAGCTCTCTGGGCTGACCTAGAGGGATGTGAGAATACTAGACCCCATCAAAGGCATCACACTTGGGGAGGCTGGGGAAGGAGATTGTACCATTAAGACTATGGGTTGGGGGAGGAAGAGGGCCTCCTGGGTGGCAGATCAAAGTGCTTCAGAGGAAAGTGCTGAGTAGAGAGAAGGGGTGGTAGTTAGCAACTTGCTTCTCTGGAAGAGGGATTCCTTCAACATGTGTTTGTGTGGCACAGGCAGAGGTGTGTGGTACGAGGGACACAGAGGGTTTCAAAGGGAAGACCCAAGTTCTGGTGTCTTCTTTAGGCAATTGGAGGCTGCTCTAGAATTTTGCCCTGAGAGAACTGAGCTGGGGCTGCTCTCGCTCTTATTGGGTGGGGGGGAGTGGAAGCCTTGGCTAGAAAACTGTTCAGTGGGGTCATCTGTTGCCAAGTCTGTAGAGAAATGTCCTCTCAGAAGCTAGACCAGAAGGTGCTGTAAGTGCCTCTGCTTAGAGCCTCTTAGCTCCTTCCAGCCCCAGCAAGGGCTTCTCTTCTAGTTCAGGGAGCAGTTTTCCTTGCTTTCCCAGGGCCAGGGGAAGTGGGTCACTCCAGCAGGGATGAGAACTGGGGCTTCCCTGAGATGCTGTGTCTTTCTACCTTTTGTGGAACTCAAGCCTTCAGTCCCATTTCCAGACTGTGTTCCATACTTTGGGGAGTATTCCTGGCCCTCTGCTCTGTGGTTGAGGTGAAGGGTTTGCTCGTGTTCCATGTCTCCTTCATGATCAGGAAGCAGCGGAAGCTGAATGTTGTTAGTTTGCCAGTGGAATATTCTTTATAAGAGGGGGAGGAGAGTAGCATGAAATGATCTTCTATTACTATTATTAAAAGTCCTAGGAGACACACGTCCTGATTAATTAAGTACACGTTTTATGTATTTATCCCTGGTCTCTTTGACTAGAGTCCACATAGCCGCTGAACTGTGTTTCAGACTTCATTGTCAGTGCCTTGTTCAAAAGCGGACCCTAAATTTCTGATATTAGGAGTTCCAAGCAGAAGGATCACAGATAACGTTTTAGTAGGTCCCGCATCTCCTTAAAGCTCTGGGAACGTCTCTCCCCACACCGCCTTCCCCTTACCCATTTCCTGGCTCTTATCGCTAGTCATTCCTGGCTGTTATGTAACAAAATTTCTGGGAACAAAACATCTAATGCATACACACCCCCTCCTGGGAACAGTGCTTCTGCGCCTGGTGGCAGGGACCACAGAGGAGCTGGGAGCAGAATCCAGGTGGTGTGAGGGTGTTTGGAATGTCCCCATATGCTGGGTGGCATGTGTTATGGGGTATGAACTCGCGGGCCCAAGGGTCCTCGCAGCTTGCTTCCCTAGCGCACTAATTCTCAGCAGGGAGTACGGGACATCAGAAACACTTGGGGGACATTTGCAAACTATACATGTTCCCCCTCCCTCACCTGTTGAGAATCAGTGCTCTGATTCTTCAGGGACTAGAGTGGAACTCAGATGACCTAGCTTCTGGTCTCTTCTTCTCCTACTCCAGCCCCTCTTTTTCTTTGTCTCTGCAGCATCTCCATTGCCAGGACCGGACATGACCATGAAACCTGGCACGGCCCTGTCTCCTTTCACTGCACTTCCCTTCCCCCAGCCTGCTCCTGGCCCACCAGACCAACCACCCTGGGGGCTGCCCTCGCAGCACCCCGTGCCTTCAGCACTCTCTCCAGGCAACCCTCTGGTGCCCTCTGCTTTCCCCAGCCCATTGTTGGTGACAGGGGATGGGGGCCCTGGCCCCAGCGGAGCTGGAGCTGGCAAGGTCACTGTCAAAGTCAAGACAGGAGGAGGGCCAGCTGAGCCCTCCCAAACTCAGAACTTTATCCTTACTCAGGCCGCCCTCAATTGGACTGCCTCAGGCGCTCCCTTCGGGGGCCCTGAGAGTCCTGCCCCCGGATTCCTGACAGCTTCTAATGTGAAGACCCTTCTGCCCCCGGAGGCAGTTGGGGTGAGCCAACTGCCTCCAGGCTCCACTCAGGCTCCACTACCAGCTGCCCAACTGGCCCCCATCGTGCCCTCGGAGAAGCCTTCGCCAGGGCCGCATGGGGCAACTGGGGAAGGAGGTCCTGCGGCTGTCCGATCCAAGCCCTCACTGGATGACCTCTCTTATACCTCCAAGGGTGTTTATGAGAATTTCCAATGCTGGCAGCGCTACAAAGCGTTGGCAAGGAGGCACTTATCCCAAAGTCCTGATGCAGAGGCCCTTTCCTGCTTTCTTATGTAAGTGGAGAGACCTGAGATTCATTATTCTAGAGGCTTTTAAATAAGGAGGATTTGGGGATGGACAAAAGAGATTAGGCTATTTAGGAATACTTGAGGGCAGGTGATGAGGGTGCTGGAGTTGCTATGATAATGAAAATAATAACGACGACGACAACAATGATAACAAGCCTCTTTACCCACGTGCCAGATGATAATAAGCTTTCAGGTGTCTTCTCTCAAGTGATCTTCACAACCCTGTGAGTTCAGGCAGGCTTTTTTTTTTTTTTTTTTGCGGTACGCGGGCCTCTCACTGTTGTGGCCTCTCCCGTTGCGGAGCACAGGCTCCGGATGCGCAGGCCCAGCGGCCATGGCTCACGGGCCCAGCCACTCCGCGGCATGTGGGATCCTCCCGGACTGGGGCACGAACCCGTGTCCCCTGCATCGGCAGGCAGACTCTCAGCCACTGCGCCACCAGGGAAGCCCCAGGCAGGCATTTTTATGGTCATCCTCCTTTATGGATGAGAAGACCGAAGCTCAGAGCAGTGATTGGAACTTGGGTGTCTGATACCGAGTGCCAGGGCCCTCCCGTTCTATTTTACTACCTTTTGACATGGAGTTGAGCTGTCCAAACCGGCCAGGATGAGGAGTGCTGGGAGGGGAGGATGGTGCGTGGCTGGGCTGAGGAGCTTGTGTGCCACCCTCTCTACTGCCCCATGTTTTTTTGTTTTTGTTTTTTTGGCCACGCTTCGTGGCTTGCGGGATCTTATTTTCTCAACCAGGGATCGAACCTGGGCCCATGGCAGTGAAAGCACCAAGTCCTAACGACTGGACTGCCAGAGAATTCCCCACACTGCCCCCTGTTTTATTCAGGAGAATTCAAGTTGAAATAGGGAGGCGGTAGAGCTTGCTTAGTGGTTGAGGACCAAGGCCCCACCACTCACTAGATTTGTCATCCTGGGCCCTGGCATTTACTATCTTTGCCCTCAGTTTTCTCATCTAGAAAGGGGATGATTATACCTACCTCAGAGGGTTGCTGAAAAGACGAAATGAGTTAATGTATGTGAAGTGCTCAGCAGAGTGCCTGGCACAGAGAATGCTTCATTAAATGGCAGCTGCTATTGTTGTTATTGTTATTATTATTAAAAGGCAATCTAGAAGAGGAGAAGAACTCACAAAAGGCCAAAATGTCTGTGTGAGCGGATGCTTGGCCTGGGAGCCCAGGGTCATGGGCTGTTATGTTTATAAAGCAAAGTCATTGACCATCTGGGGAATTTTCTTCCCACCAAGACCCGCTGTCTCTCTCAACTGCACTGTACTCTCAGCATTTTGTGTAAACCACCATATAACGCATGCCACATCTTACTGGACTTAAAAAAAAAACTGTACATGTTGTTCCTCCAGTGGCTGAACCCCTAAAGGAATCCCCCTTTCCATCCTGACTCTGGAGTGAATAAATCAAAAGGCTCCCCCAAAGTCCTTGGTGTAGATCACCGTACTGACTTCCCGCTTTCTGCAGACAGCTCTGGGTTCTCTCTTAGAGGCTGGCAGGCTGAATTTCTAACTCCTGGCCTATTTCTGCTCCCCACGTTCAGGGGCTCTGGGCAGGGTCTCCCCCAAAGTGCAGTCCAGACCCTCTGCCACAGTCACCCGGGAGGCTGGTAAGATGCTCAGAACTGGGATTCTGGGGCGCTGGAATCCATGGTTATAACAAGCTTCCCCAGGTGATTCTACACAATAATGATTGAGGACTCATAGGAAGTCAGAAAGGCACAAATGCATCACAAAGAGCTCAAAGAGTATTGATATTTGACTGTGACGGGTATCCCAGAGGCAAAAAAACACTTAAAAACCAACAAATAAAAACACCACACAGCCTTTAATTAGATTCATTTGGGTTAGGGAGTGCCTTTTTAAAAATGTAAGAGCCATTGGGCAGGGTTCAGCCTACTTTACAATGAATCCCATTAATTGAGTAACATGAGTGCTTTCTTCCTCGTGTTTTGCTGAGGACAGCACTGTGAGAATTCAGGGTAGTTGATTTTAAAGGGTGGGGAGACGAACCGTCTGATTTTGTGTGAGGTTTGTAAATTTCAGTGGGAAGAAAGGCCATTGTGGTGAATGATGGATGTGAGGTTGGGGGTCTGATATCTAATCGGCAGTGGGGTGTGACAGGGACTGTGGGGCATGTTTATCTGATGAGGGGCCGGGGGTGTGCACTGAGGTGGGTGTCAGGGCAGGTGTGTGGGGGGGTACACTTGTAGACTGTGACTGACCCAATGGGGGTTTTAGCCCAGTGCTTCGTTCTCTGGCCCGGCGGAAGCCCACTATGACCGTGGAGGAGGGACTGCTAAGGGCTGTGCAGGAGTGGGAACGTACCAGCAACTTTGACCGGATGATCTTTTATGAGATAGCAGAAAAGTGAGTCCCCACCAACCCTCATCCTCCCCAGGGGGGCTGCGTGGCTGAGGGGTGGGAGCAGGTAAGAGAGGCTTGGGTCTGGGCTGTGGATGGTTACTATAAGGGATGCTGGAGGAGAGGTGTAGACTAGCATAGGGTCTCCTGGATCCTCGCTGCTTCTTCCACCATCTTGATTCTTGGGCTTTTCTATCCTATCTCCTCTTGGAAGCTCTCCCTTCTCCAGACCTTGAGTTGTATAGGGGCCTTGATATTGAAGCTCTTAGGATGGGATTGGAGCCCGGTTGGTGTAAAAAGTCCATGTTGAAGGGAACCTAGCAATGAGGAGGTAAGCCCTACTAGGCAGGTTCTTTCCTGTCTCGCTGACCAGGTAGCAAGTGACTACTGATGCAGACCTTGGCGCCACCACTCCTCTGGAAATAGTTTAGCCTGTCGTCTTAGGGAGGGGCTGGTTCTTGAAGAGGTTTGTCAGGGCAAGGTCCTGGATGCCCAGAGTGGTCTTCTGGCTCATATCCCCCATTTCTCCATGATAATCTCCTTGGTTAAAAAAGTAACTCAGGAAAATGAACCCTTCCCTCCAAGCTTAACTATCACTTTCTCCCCCAAATCTGGACCCATACCTCCTAGATTTACCCTTCCAGGACCCCAGTCCCAGCCTCAGGACTCCTGGATCTCAGCACTGCTTCCTGGTGGGAACCTGCCTTAAATTGCAACCCAGGCCCTGCTTTGGGATTTCAGGCATCCTTTATGGTTGTAGGCAGGGGCAGAGGAGGCCCTGAGGAGCGGCCCACATGTGGGATCTTGCCAGGTTGTGGCATAGGCCTGACTGAATTCAACAAACCTGTATTCATAGCTGCTGTATACCCTCACCGATGCTGGGTGAGATAGCGTTATGAAAAAGCCATGGCTCTGTCCTGTGAAGCTTACACAAGCTCTAGATTATTTTCTTAACAAGCTTCCTAAGTGACGATTGCAGGTAGGGGGGCTATATGGAGACCTTGTGAGTTTTCCCCAGAACTGTTATTCGGCCTTCTGTGAGTAGATACCCTGGGGTCTTGTGTCTGGGTTTCGAATGGATCTTGGTCTTCTCAGCACTGCCTGGGCCTTCTGCACCCTCTGCAGGTTCATGGAGTTTGAAGCTGTGGAGGAGATGCAGGTTCAGAACACACAGCGGATGAATGGGTCCCAGGGCGTGCCTCCTGAAGCCCCTCTGAAGCTTGATCCTCCAGGGCCCCCAGCCCCCGAGGTTTGCCAGCAGGCAGGTAAGGCCGCCCAATTCCAACAGGAGCCGTGGGCCAGAAGCTCAAAGGGAGGTGTGCAGAAACCAGTCACAGATCAGGGGAGGCTTTGCCTGTGCTTCTACCAGTTTCCCTCCAGGCAGGGGCATTTGATGTTCCAAACAGGACATACATAGGAGGCTGAGTTCTCAGGTTCCCTTTGTCCCAAACTAGGTATTGATCTTGGCTAAGTAAACCAACTACTCTCTCTCAGAGACTGTAACTGAGGCACATGATACCTCATCTGCCTAAGAAATGGGGGCTGGATCAGGGGGCTCTTTGGAGTTTCAGCAGTTCTGAGATTCCTCATCCAGATTCTCTCTCAGACCCTCCAGCTCCTAAATATCCTCCCCTGGCTGGTACTGTGTCAGGTCGGCCTGCTCCAGTCTGGAACCATCTCAATGTGCCCAGGTTGCCGTTACAAACGGGGATGAGAGGCAGAAACTGAGGCCTTGGTGCCGCTTCCCATTTCTCCTTCCTGCTTCACCCCTCAGTGTACATTCCCAAGAAGGCAGCCTCCAAGACGCGGGTGCCCCGCCGGCGGCAGCGCAAGACTCAGAGGCCTCCGGCTCCTGAGGCACCCAAGGAGATCCCACCAGAGGCGGTGAAGGAGTACACCGACATCATGCAAGCGCTGGTGGCGAGCCACTTGGCCACCGAGGAGTCGGATGGAAAACAGGAAGAGGAAGAGCGGCAGCGGCAGGAGGAAGGGATGTATCCAGATGCGGGTCTCCTGAGTTACATCAATGAGCTGTGTTCTCAGAAGGCCTTTGTCTCCAAGGTGGGCTGGCCCTGGGTGTCTGGTTTCTAGCAGATCCTGGGGTGGGAACTCCAGGGAATCAAAGATCTAGGGTTCTTCCCGAGGCAGTGGGCGACTCGACTGTCTTCCGTGCTGAGGAATATGTGTGTATGGGTGCACACACATGGATGTGTGAAGCTGGTGTTTTCTAAAAGCCCAGGGAGAGGGTGGTGTGTAGGGAGGTGCATGGCTGCTTCTCTAGAGCCTCTTGGCCCCCGTTATCTCCTGTCAAGAACTCCCATCACTTTTCCTTCTATTTCCCCAGGTGGAGGCCGTCATTCACCCTCAGTTTTTGGCAGATCTGCTGTCCCCAGAACAACAGAGGGATCCCTTGGCCTTAACTGAGGAGCTGGAACAAGAAGAAGGACTCAGTCTTGTCCAGGTAAACCTGGGAGGTAGAGAATATCAGAATGAGAGGCTCCCATGGCTTTACCTAACCCTACACGGTCTTGGATGGTATGACTCCTAGAGACAAACAGCTTCAGCAGTCAGCTTTGGGTGCAGAACAAGTAGGCAAGGGACCGTGGAAACAGGAAGTGTAAGGGCTCAAAGCGTGGGAATAAGACCCAAGAAGGTGGAAAAGAAGAGCTGTGGTTATCTGGCTCTGAGGCCATTACTTAAGCCACTTGCTTGCGTGCCCTGCCCTGCCCAAGTACCATCTACTCAACACCCAGCCTGCCACCCCTTCTCACAACCACATATAGAACAATACTTGTCCATTCTCCTTCTAGCTGGTCAAGAAGCGACTCCTGGCCTTGGGAGAGGAGGAGGACGCAGAGGTACCCCCAAGCTGCAGTGGAGCTCTATTGGACTTAAGTCCTTCTGTTTCTGATGAGGATGAAGATGGGGCTGGGAGGCTTCGGCCCTCACCTGGGCTTTGGGTGGCTGGGGGCACCATCCGCCTTGGAAAGTCTGCTTCTCCGGGAAAGCGGGCAAGAGAAGTGCCTGCTGGGCAGGAGCAGGACTTAGATGGCCTGAGGGGGATGTGCAGGGATGGGAACACTCTGCCATCCCCCAGTGGCTGGGACCTGCAGCTAGAACTTGCAGCTCCACAGGGAACTCAAAGGCCCTTGGGTATAGAGAGAAGAGGGTCTGGGAAGGTCACAAACCAGATAGCCTCACTTCAGGATGACCACCTGGGAGGTGCTGAGTCCCCTGGGTGCTCCCTGGTGGGTGATAGGACTTCCAAGCCTCTGCCCCTTTGCCGGCAGGAAGGCCCCCAGCTCGAGACAGTTCCCAGTTTGGACGCTGGACTTGCAGAGCTGGCTCCTCTGCAAGGAAAGGGGTCAGAAAAGCAGGCCCTGGGGCTGCAGACTGAACAACAGATAGGGGGTCTTGGAGTGGCTCCCCAGGAGACGGAGCCATTAGCAGTGCCCCAGGAAGGCTCTTCAGGGGCCATGTGGGGAGATGACAGAGGTCCTCCCACGGTTCAGAGTTACGACCAGAACCCTCCCCCTAGAGCAGCTGGGGATAGGGATGGGGACGGGGCCTCCCTCAGTCCGGGAGTTTGGCTCAGCAGTGAGATGGATGCCGTAGGCTTGGAGTTGCCCTTACAGATCGAGGAGGTCATAGAGAACTTCCATGATTGGAAATGTGTAACTGAGCACCAGCAGGGCGGCCAGGCATTGGGCTCCAGGAGCAACATTTCTGTGGGTCCCGGAGAAAGCACAGCACCTGGGGATGTGGGAAGCAGCATAGTTAGCTGTGGAGGCACAGATGCCACAGCTGCCCTAGAAAAGAGAAACTACTGCAGCTTGTCAGGACCTCTGAGGGCCAACAGCCCGGCCTCAAGCCTTAAAGAAAATAGAGAGCAGAGCCCTGAGACTCTACGGGATCCCAAGCATCTGTGGGTTGAAGTTTGCCCCCCGGTGCTAGAAAGCAGAATTGGTGCCTCTACACTGGGGGCTTCTGAAGAAACCCTCCTGCCTGCAAGTCAAGGCAACATCCTTATCCTGGGGACCCAGGATACCTCCTCCTTCCCTGAGGCCAGCCCAGAGGCAGGGAGCGGAGGCAATTCCACTTCTCCCCTGGTGGAAGCCACAGAACAGGTCAACATACTAGATGTTAGGAATGCCGGTGGCCTCCAGCTAGGGGTCAGTAAGGATACCTGCCCACTAAGTTTTAATTCTTATGACCCCCAAGGAGAAGGCAGGGAGGATACTGATTTATCTGAGCCTAAAGACCTTGCTCCCTTATCAGGGGATCCAGAGTCTTATGCACACGGGATGCCCAAATCAACAGCTCCTCAGCAGGGCCTTAGAAGCACTTCCCCTAGATTAGTTCTGAGAGAAGCCTCTCCTGTCAAAGAAACATGCAGCTCAGCAGACGGGGCCAAAGGCAAGGAGGAGGAGGGGGACGAGGGGGACGAGGACGATGAGGAATTCTCCAACTTTGCCCACCTCTTGGCCTCTAAACTTACCCTCTCACCAAGGGGGCCTCCCCTCAGTTTTCACCCTGCCTCAGGCCTGTTCTCCTCAGCAGGTCGGGGGACCCAGAGAGCATCCCACTCCCTCGCTGCTGAGGCAAGAGGCCTCAGCCAGCCTCCGTATCCTGTTGCCAAGTCTAGGAAGCGAGCTCTAGTTGGAGGCCCAGCCCCTGCTGAAAAGACGCCCTTCCAGGGAGCTGAACTTGGGGCACCTGGGAAGAAACCCCTGCCTCTGGGAGTGGTTCGGGCCTCACCGCCTCGTAAAAGAAGGCGTGATAGCTTCCTCAGAAGCAGGAGGAAGAAACGCCATCGTACCCAGTAGGGGGCAGCGGGACCATCCTGTCCCGCCTGCCAATCCCTGCAGGTGGGGGCCCAGAGTAGATCTCACCCTGGCGGCACACCAACAGTTGTTCTCAGCCCTAAGTTGTTTGTTTTGTTGTTCTCAGCCCTAAGTTGTTTGTTTTGTTGTTCTCAGCCCTAAGTTGTTTGTTTTGTTGTTCTCAGCCCTAAGTTGTTTGTTTTGTTGTTCTCAGCCCTAAGTTGTTTTGTTGTTCTCAGCCCTAAGTTGTTTGTTTTGTTGTTCTCAGCCCTAAGTTGTTTGTTTTGTTGTTCTCAGCCCTAAGTTGTTTGTTTTGTTGTTCTCAGCCCTAAGTTGTTTTGTTGTTCTCAGCCCTAAGTTGTTTGTTTTGTTGTTCTCAGCCCTAAGTTGTTTGTTTTGTTGTTCTCAGCCCTAAGTTGTTTTGTTGTTCTCAGCCCTAAGTTGTTTGTTTTGTTGTTCTCAGCCCTAAGTTGTTTTGTTGTTCTCAGCCCTAAGTTGTTTTGTTGTTCTCAGCCCTAAGTTGTTTTGTTGTTCTCAGCCCTAAGTTGTTGTTTTGTTGTTCTCAGCCCTAAGTTGTTTTGTTGTTCTCAGCCCTAAGTTGTTTTGTTGTTCTCAGCCCTAAGTTGTTTTTCGTTGTTCTGCTAAAGTGGCAAGCGTGAGGAAAGGGGGTCACACTAGCTAGGCTAGAGGTGGTCCCCTTGGTGATAGGTTGGGGGAAGTACCTCTGGAAGTTGTACGGGGGAAAAAAAACAAAAATAAAGATTTTGTTGGAAAATGCTTTCAGTGTGCCCCTTTGTATCACGTCTTTGCTCTAGATGGGGTAAGATGCAGAAAAGAAAGGAGGTGAGGGCGGCCTCGGATTTGACGGATCCAGGTGACTTTCCAGCCTCATCTAGGCCCCCTGATAAGGCCTGGCGCTGAGGGTCCCCCGTGATTACTTTATTCCTCCCTCATCAGAAGCCTGGATATGGTGTTGGGAGGGCTTCTCTGGATATCCTACCAGTATCTGTTTCTCTTTAAAAGTCCATAGATGGAAAAGCACTTCTTTTTAACATGTCAGATTTCTGGGCTAGGTATCTGTTTTCTAAATCTAACTCATTTCCATAATTGTGCCTAGACACAGCACCTTCTTTGGGGGGGGGCCTTTTCTTCTTCCTTGAAAAGCAGCTGGACAGAAGGGACTTATATGTCCCCAATTCATCCTGTGGCAGAAACCCCCTGGGCTGCAGGCAGGACGGTTAGTTCCTAACACAGGTCTCTGTCCCTACTATGGCGGGTGGAAACCAATCTCAGTAGGATCATGAAATATGGAATGGTAATTAGCTATTTTTTAACCTCTAATGAGGACAGAACAAGAGGGAATAAGCTGAAAAGAGGTTCGTGAGGAGGCCTGTTAGAGGGTATGACAACAGGAGGGAGGATACGAGATTTGCACGCTCCATCCGTCTGGAAGTGGCGAGGACTCATCCGGCTGGGGCCAAGACGACTGACCTTGAGAACCTTTGGGATCTTCCCATGGGCGGCCTGCAACCATTAGTCCCTTTCCTTCCCAGCTAATGATACCGCCAATGTGACTGAGCTTTGTTTTTTTTTTTAAATAGATATATATATATATATTTATATATAAAATAGTTTCTTACAAAATAAAACCAAACGAACAAAAAATGAAAACCAACTTAAAAAAAAACCAACAACGATAACAAAAAGTCAAGCAGGACAGAGACGGGCTTGAGGCCCAGGGTTGGCCTCTGGCGCTGCCCTGAGTCTGTGGGTGGGTGCAAGCTGGGGAGGTCGAGGTGCTCAGTCGCCCTTCTGCTTGGGGGCCTGCACGGCCCCGTTGGCCAGAGCGGGGGCGCTGTCTGGGGAAGAGGCGTTTGGTGTCTGCGAGGGGCGCAGGTAGGTGCCGAAGAGCTTCCCGTGGAGCGGGTGGTGAACGGAGAAGTCCTGGAACTCACCTGCACAGCAAGAGCGAGACGGGAAAGTAAAGACCTGAAGAGGAGAGGAAGAGGTCCCCGACTCTCTTCTCAGAACTGGTATGTCCTGTTCCTCTCATCTCAGCCTCACTGTCTCAAATCCAAGTTGACATCCTCTGCCTCCCCAGCTGGTTCCTCCCAGCCTTGCCCCTCGGATGTCCTGTTCCCCCAGGCTGGCTGCCGGCCCTGTTCCCTCCCAGCCCAGGGCCGGTGCCGCTCCGAGTGCTCACACGGGGCCTGGGAGGCCATGACTCACAGAGGGAGAGGCCCTGGCGGGCTCCTGCCTGGCACAGCTCGGCATGCAAAGTCCTGGCGGCAGGGTGGGGCGAGCCCAGCAGCAGGTGCAGGATGGTGCTAAAGCCGTCTTTGTACAGCAGGCGGCCGGGCCCCTCGGCTTGCTTCTCTTTCTCCTCGGCAAAGAGCTGGGAGGCAAAGGGACTCGAGTCAAGCTCTCTCCTCGTGCTGTCGCCCCGCACGTCTGTCTGACAGGCTCCTCCTCTTCCAAGAATGTGGAGCCCAGGCCTCCTGCCCACCCCCCACCCCCGACCCGGGCCCTTTCTGAATATAATCGTCAAGGCTGCTGCCTTCTTCCCGTTGCCAGCGAGGCCTCGGCAGAGACGCTGGGGCTCTGCGGTTCAGAGAGTGTGGCCCTGGGACACCGAGCACCTACCATCCGGAGGCACCTGGAGACAGCACACCGCACAGGCCTCCGGGCGGGGTGAGCACAGCCTCCACGTGCCTCCCACCCCAACGTCCTGATACCTCAAAGGCCAGGCGAGTCAGCTCCTCCAGGCTCCTGCCCCCATCCAGAGCTGCCAACGCAAGGGCCACGTCTCGGAAGTCCACCAAACCCCTGGCATCCTGGAGGGTGGAAGATAAACCAGGGCGATGCAGGGACCAACCCCGTGTCCTCCTTCCTGCTCTGGATCTCAGCTCCTCCCTCTTCTCGTCAGGCCTGGGGGTGACCCCTGTGTCCACTTCCCTCAGAACCGTGAGCCCTAAACTCTCCGGGATCTCGGACAGTCCTCTCGGGGCATGGGTCTGCCTGGTGACAAAGCTCTCCTATAAAGGGATCTCCTAGGAACGATGGAATCCCTCAGGTATGCTGAAGTTACCATCAAGTTTCTGATATACTATCAGGGCATTCTGGACCCCAAGCTGGAAAAACTGGTTCTCTTCTGACTTGGCCTATGTGGGAGAACGGGTCCAACAAACTAAAAGGGGGCCATTGGCATAATTTCTTACCAAAAAACTCCCTGAGGATACCTGCTGGGTCAGATCTATGTGGGACTGGGGCACCTGGGTTTTGGTTCTGTTCTTCTACAGGCTATGATGGGAAGCTCCTTTCAGGGACTGTCTGCCCCAGTCCAAGGAATCAGCACACCTGGATCACTCTCTGTTCCCTGAGAGATGTTGAGAACCATGGTCTGCATCTTAGGTCAAAAAGAACTCCTTGGGACCACTGGGAGTTGTTCATAAACATTATGAACCTTCTGGGGTTATTATAATTTGACAAGACAACCTAGTTAAATCCCAGGAAATATACAGCTCACCAAGATTCTTGAGAAAGTTCAGGAATCCCCCAGAGAAGCTCTGGGATATGTTTTAAAAATCTGCCCAAGTATTACAGATACTTCTAGGTCTCAAACCCTTAACTGTCTAACCTGTCCAATGTTGTCTCCTCCGTATGTCACCTTCCCACCTAACCCTCCCCCAGTGCCCCACAAGGTCCTATGATCCCCATCTCTGCCGATCTCCAAAATGCCTCAGAAATGTATGGACCTCATTGACCATCATTTCTCCATTGTTCTTCCCCACAATGAGTAAAACATTGCTGTTCAATGCACTGGACACTCTCTATATAAAAAATGAATCTCCCAGCAGACCTCAGAAGATGTCTATCTAACAATAGCTGTTAGAGCATCCAGCCCAGACTCCAAATTGGCCATCCACACGGCCCCTCGGATACTGTACTTAAATCTTGAGCATCCCAGCCCCTTTACCTGCTGGAAGTAGCTAAAGGCACCAGCCACCATCTGGGGGTCAGAGAGCTGTAGCTGCCTGGCAAACTCTTCCTGGCTGATCATTCGACTCCGGCCTGGCTCTGCCTCAGTGTCCACACAGCCAGGGGACAGCCTACAAGGGAATTGTTCAAGGTGCAGAGCTGACTCAGTTTCCTTCTGGACACATCACCCAGCAGGACCCTGGCCTCAGTGCGGGTACATGTGGTGTTTTTCTAAGATGTACTCTGACTCGTAGTCCCTGGAGAGCCATTCCTACTTTTGTCACTGGGGTTATTACGTATCTTTCTTTTTTCCTCCTTCCTTTTACCCCATTATCTTTTTAAAAATTCCTCTGTCTTCCCACTTTTTCTTTTTTTCTTTTTAAAGACTCTGCTTCCTCCTACCCATTCTCCTTTTTCTTCTTTTTTTCTCTTGCCCATACGCTCACCTTCATGGTCACTTACCCAGCCTTCCGAAGCACCCTTCCCAGTTCCCAGAGCTGCGGCTCCAATGCCACCTTCAGCCGGCCCACCATAATCACCGGCAAGCTCCCTACAAACTCACACTCAGTGGCTGGAATGCCCAGGGCCCTAAAGGATGAAGAGGGATGGAAAGCAGGGGAAATGAGGCAGAAGACTCGCCTGAGGGTTCATTACTGATTCTGGCCTGCCGACTACGGAGAGATCAGGCCCCTTTCACTCTCCCCTCCTCCACCTCAGCTGTCCAAAAGCCCTTCCCCCTGCCCTAGCCGTTCCCCTCCCGCAATGCGTGCCTCAAAACCCCAGCCCTCCTTCCCCTCCTGTGGTTCCTCTGCCCTGTATATCTGTTCTAGGAAATACCCTGTGGGACACTTACTGTGCCATAACCCTCTGGACGTTGTTGGCATAGAGGGTGGGGTCCCTGCTTTCCTCCGGGCTGGGGCAGTACACAGGGAGGAACTGAAACACACACATAGAGACCTCTCATCAGGACCTCAAAGCTAGGGGTGACCACTTCCACCCTCCTTCCCCAAAGCTTCCGGGCTCAGCAGATGCCCACTCTCCCACCCAACCCACGGGGGTCGTACCTCCACATCCACGATGCTGCAGGGCTGAGAGGCTGTGAGCCAGAGGACTTTGAGTCTAAGAGAAAAGAGACCTCAGAGGCTCAGCAATCTCTAACTATGGGCTCCCCGCACCCCAAGGATGGGAGTAGCAAAGTACTGTCCACCGATATAAAAATAAACTACTAGCCATCCAGTCAGCTGGATGAGTATACAGCCGGGAGGCAGAGGGGCCAGAAAGGCGGCAGGATAAGAGAGAGAACGCTGCAGGTCTAGGCCAGGGGAAGTGCAGGCGAGGGGTTTCAGTAACCGGCAGAGGAAAAGAGGCAAGCCGGGTGGTGCGGACCACCGAGCGACAAAAGCTAGGAAAGTAAGTCGAAAGTCACTACGATTACAGCAGGAATGATTAGGTGGAACAGCTTAAAGCCACTTCCAGATTATAGCAGGAGATGGGAACAAAACAGAGGGACAGGGGCATCCCTTTTGCTAGAGTTCTCTCAGTCACAGGACGAAGGGCTATTCACCTTGTCTGGAAGGTGGAAGATGTGCCAGGGATTCTGTGGGACCCCACTTCCCACCCTCACCCCAAGAACACCACTACTCACACTCCAGGGCCCCTCCATGCCCAGCTGGTGGTATCCTATGTGGTAAGCAGAGGTGAGGCGAGAAAGGCATTACTTTTCTTCCCCGGAACTGGCCAATCCTTTTGGAGCAGAGGCCCCGACCCTGACCCTGACCCTGACCCACCCCACATGCACATCCCATGGTGGCACTAGCGGTTTTCACTGATTCCCATTCAGGGTGGACTTGTGCTCCCCCTCCCCCCTCTCGAACTAAGACTCACCAGACTGTTGGGGTAGCGGATGAGGACAGGCTGCACAGGCACCCCTGCGATGAAGGCTCCTAAATCCCGTTTCCACCCCCACCCCCCAGGCAGAGGTTAGAGAATGCAGGTAGCTAGAGGGCATGAAGTATAGGCATCTGGATCAGCTCTACAATGAGATGTGGCCTTGCTCCATTTCATTTATAATTTTCTCTGACTCGTGGAGACTCTTTAGTGTCAGCTAGGAGGCTCCCCGTCCTCCTACCCACACCCCCGCCACCCTTCCACTTCTTGGGTTATTCCAGAGTCCCTCTCCAAATCCTGGGCTCCTTTTTCCTACAGCCCTACCATCCACTGCTGGTTTATTCACCTGGTTTGAATTTAAGCAAAGCCTTCTTGTTGGAACAGGTGCCCTCAGGAAAGAATAGTACCTGGGTTAAAAAAAAAAAAAAATCAAGAGACCAGAATGAGGTGGGTGGAAGGGGACGAGAGGAAAAAGAAGCCTCTTCAGGAGCACATAAAAGGCGAGGAGGTCTGAACACCCTTTTACCCACCTGGGGCCACTTGCCTCCTGAGGTAGCCCGCCTTCGGACCTCCTCCACCACCCTGCGCCGAGAAGCCGGGTCATGCCTGGACACTAGGATGGCTTGGTTGAAGCGAAGAAGGGCTGGGGTCCGGAGAGGATACAAGGAGTCACTTGGTTCTTCCCCAGGGGTAGTAACACCTGCAGCCTCCCCTTCCTCAACAGTAGGAGATGCTTCCCGGTTATCTCTTTGCCCTGGGGACCCTCCTTTCATGGTGTGTTATCCCTTTTAGGGAACTGACCAGAGCTCCCTGCTCTCTTCTAAGCACAGAGCTCAAAGTCAAAGAGGTTGCTTTCACAAATGGTGTGAATTTGCATTTCATCTGCCAGCATCAGGCAATATCCCTTCTACCTTCTCCCTCCCCACTTGGGGCCAGTTCTCTCCAGAGTCTCTGATTCCTGTCTTTTTCGCCCAGAGTGGTCATCTCTCCTCTTCACTCCTCTTAATCTCTCACCTCCAATGACAGGAACAGAAAGGTTCTCAGCTCGAGACACAACCTTGGGCAGGTCACAGGGCAGCAGAACAATGGGGTCAAAGAAAGTAGAGTGAGGGGCAGCAACCAGGACGGGGGCTTGAAGGCGAGAGGCCCGCTGGCCCCGAACTCGAATCCGGAGGAAACCGAGCAGGAAAAAGAGCAGGCGGCTGAGGCCCAGCACCCCGTTGTGGCACACAGTCCTGCAAGGCAAGGCTGGGCATCAGCGGAGACAGTGATCCTGACCTTCACTCACCCCCCAGGCTCAGACACCCAGGAAAGCAGGTGTCCTTCTTTTGCCCTCTATTACCTGGCAAAGGGGCTAAAGTCTCTGGTTACTTTGGGACATATCAGGGTGCAAAATTTAGAGTTGAGGTCCTGGGTACCAGGGACTGAGCTTGGCTGACTCATCTCACCTACCCAGGCTGGGTAGGAGAGCTTCGGAACCCTCCCTCCTCCTCTTCTTAAAGACGGAGCAGAATGGATAGCAGGGAAGAGGAATGAGAAGCTGGGTCTCTGGGGGCTGGTTCCTCACTTACTTTCTCCATCCTGTAATCGGTTCCTGAAGCTGCTCCTCAGTAAGACCAGCTACTTGCAGCCAGGCAAAGGGCCAGAGGAGAAAGAGGACGATAAAGGCCAGAAGCACTCGGATGGGGGCCAGCAGTGCCCCCAGGAGGCAGAACTGCAGAGGGTGGGAGAGGAGGCCACTTCAGGGCTGAGATGCTCCCTCCAGGCTTCCCCTCTCCCACAAGGATGGACCCACGAGCAGGGGGCCATCACCCCTGGATACCAGGAGACAAGTAGTGTGGGAACAGGAGACGGGACTGGAACCCAAGGTGGGATGAAGACACCAATGAGGGAAAGAGGATAAAAGATTAATGGGATCAGGGGCCTCACTTTCCTGTCTTTCAGCTGGTCCCCATCACACCAACAAAACTGAAAGACTGTTAAGAGGATTCAAGGATAACTAGCGTGAAAGCGCCCAGCACTGTGCTCGATGTAGGGTAGGCTAGAGATAGTTCCTCCTCCCACCACCCCCTTCCATAAATAGCTCCTACGTCTAACAGAAACCAGGTGCATAGTTCTTTCCACTTCGGGTCTGGGAGGCAGAGGGTTGGGAAACACAGAGAGGTCTACTTTTCAAACCCAGGCCAGTCTCCAGTTCTGCCCAGGAGCACTTCCCCAGTACTGGGGGAAAGGCCAGAAAAGAGATCGGCCTTACTCCACAGGGTAGGGGTTGCCAGGAGCCAGGGTGACTCCATGGGCTGCCCTGGGGAGAGTGCAGGTAAGCAAACCGAGCCCCAGGAGCCGGCCTCAGGGGAGGTGAAGGCAACAGAAACCTCGGACACTCCCTTCTCATACCACTCCCCAGACTCCCCAGGCCGGCGCGGCCCTCCACTTCCTGTAGCCAACCCCCTTCTCCACCTCCCTCCCCCCACCCCAGCGGGAGGTGCTGCAGTGCGTGTTGGGGGGGTGGGTAGTGGAAAGGAGGGGTTGCTGGAAGAGCACGGGGGTTCAGGCTCCGGGCCCAGAAACGTCTTCCAAGTCAGAGCCTCCTAAAAGCACTCAGCACGCCCCTGCCCACCTCCCATCCATGGCCTCTACCTCCATCCTAGCCCATCGGCCTCCGCAGGATGTAATCCGCAGTCTCCAGCGTCCTCCACCTCCCCTCCTCCTGGGTCCCCTGCAATCCTCCATCCTCACCTAGTCAGTTCTCACACACCTTCAGCTTGTCTGTCGCCCAAGCCCGCGTCCTCCCCAGGACTCCTCGACCACCCCCCGCCGCCCCCACGTGCGCACCCCCTGACTCCCGCCCCGCTAGCCTCTCACCCACCCCCTTTCGGATCCCCATCCCCATCTGTATCAAGGCTCCAAAAGGCCTCCTTTTTCTATCCCCGCGAGTCCTCCCGACGCCCCCCCGCCCATACCTTACCTTAACCCTCTGGAGGCGGGAGAGGTGTAACTCATGCACGAAGGGGTTGGGGGGCGCCGGGGGTCCGGGGGTGGGATAGAGGGGGGCCCAGTCCCCCGGACTTCCCTGGCTCATAGCGGCGGGAGAACGTGGGAGGGAGGGCACCCCAGCCCGGCCCCGGGCCCCTCTTTGCAGAGCAGCAGCTGCAGCTGCAGCAGCGGCGGCGGCGATCTAGCCTCGGCCCCGCCTGGTGCGGGGCGCCGAGGGGCGGGGAGCAGGCTGCGCGGTCGGGCCCGCGTTGTCAGGGAGCCGGCCGAGGGGCGGGGCTTCCAGCGCCCCGGCGCCCCTGCTCCTCCGCGCCCGCCACGGCGTCCGCAGCCCCTCGGGCCATTGTTGCGAGGCGGCCGGATGCTGCAGCGCGGCGCCTGCCTGCGGGCTGACCCCGGGCCTGGCCCTCCGGGCGTCCCTCTCGGAAAACCCGGCCGGCGCCTCCCCGCAGGCCTCCGGCTCGGAGCGAGTTTGGGGCGGCGAGGAGCGAGCGGAGCTGAGAACGCCCTCGGACTCCGCCCGGGCGTCGAGGTCACCCTGCAAGCACAGATCGGGGTGGGGACCTCGGGCGGATGAGAATGGAAGGGCGGGCGCGCAGTGCGCGGAAGACGGCAGCTCGCGGCCGAGGCGGGGCCCACCACCTCTCGGAGGCCGACCACCTTTCCTTCCTGGTTGGGTCGACGCCGTCGCGCGTGGACTTGAGGCGCTCGCGCCCTCTGGCGGCCGTATTGTGCCTAACAGCTCTCGGCATCCGCGTCCTGCCTGAGCTAGGCAGGGCTGCCTGTTTTGGTGTGAGGACTCCGTGAGGTGCCGGCAACCATCAAGACGCTGGTCATACATTTACCAGGGCTCAACCAGGCCTGGACGGGCAGTGCGAACCTGAAAAGCTGGGATGACCCCGGACGCAGCCCTCTTTTCCCTCCTAGTCTCTTTTTTCTGTCTTTCTGTTTCTTTCTCTCCCTCGCTCCAGTGTGTAAGAGGACAAAGTAATACCTCTCATCCCCAGACTCCAAACTGTCCTAGAAAGCACATAAACTGGTTAGACCCTGGTCGTCAGGCTATGGTGAGATCAGGGAATTGGCTAGACTTTGAGATCCACAGCCAGTAACACAATCAGAAATAGTGACAAAAAGGAGATAAGAGCCTCGTTGCTTGTGGAAAGAAGCTGTCTTCACCTTGTTTTACTTCTCTCTTCTGCATCCCTGTCAGTCATCATTTCCTGAGGGTAATGGGAACAATGGCAGATCAATGGGCTATTGGGTCATTGGCTACCATTAATCTTTTATTGGAAGGGGGACCAGGCGAAAGTCAGAAGTCACTTTACTTCTATCTAGACCCCCTTCCCTCCTTCCTTGCCCCATAATTTACCCACTTACATTCCTGCCTATATCCCTAAGAGAGCAGCCAGCATTCTCAGAGAAATAAAAGGATATCCTAGTCAGATTTATTTCTTAAAGATTTTTAGAGAAGATTCCATGGCTCTTTAATTTTAATTTATTTTTCCAGCTTTTTTGAGATATTATTGACATATATGTAAATTTAAGGTGTACAATGTGATTATTAGATACATGTATGTCTTTTTTTTTTTTTGCGGTACGCGGGCCTCTCACTGTTGTGGCTTCTCCCGTTGCGGAGCACAGGCTCCGGACGCGCAAGCTCACGAGCCCAGCCGCTCCGCGGCATGTGGGATTCTCCCGGACCGGGGCAAGAACCCGTATCGCCTGCATCGGCAGGCGGACTCTCAACCACTGCGCCACCAGGGAAGCCCACATGTATGTCTTTTACCTACTATTTAAAGGAGGGCAGGTTCTGTATGTCTTGGGTTTTCCAGGGTAGTTTCAATATTTTTATAATTTCGTTTTGTTTTGATTAAGGTAATTCATTAAAAGCATAATTACACGTAATTTCCTTTTTATGCGTCTAATATTTTAACATAAATTATAACCATACCATGAAGAGTTATTAAACTTAAGATTCAAGCCCATAGACTAATGATAATTATATGCAAATTACTATTTAATTAAATTACACATAACCACATACTATCAATGATATACGGAGAAAATTTTGGTCCTAATTTCCAATTCTCTCTATGGAACAGATGAAGACCCTTAGGCAGTGTGTCTGGTTGGATTTCTGTTCTTCTGGCATTTGTTTTGTTCATCTTTTATGTCTCTTGGAATGTTCTTGCTCCTTGCCAGGTTCTTGCTCCTTGCCAGGTTCTTACTCCATTGTCTCGATTTCTTATCACTGATTACAGAGCAATCTCAGTCTTTGTGCCAATTCTTAATATTTTAAATGTCTTCATTAACTTCTGTTAAAATGTTCCACAGGGGCTTCCTTGGTGGCGCAGTGGTTGGGAGTCTGCCGGCCGATGCAGGGGACACAGGTTCGTGCCCCAGTCATGGAGGATCCCACATGCCGCGGAGCGGCTAGGCCCGTGAGCCATGGCCACTGAGCTTGCGCGTCCGGAGCCTGTGCTGCACAACGGGATAGGCCACAACAGTGAGAGGCCGGCGTACTGAAAAAAAAAAAAAAAAGTTCCACAAACGTGCTTGCTATTAGCAATAGTTTCTTTTTGCCAGTCTCCTCTCTGCCTCCATCTTTTTTTTTTAAATAGATCTTTATTGGAGTATAATTGCTTCACAATACTGTGTTAGTTTCTGTTGCACAACAGAGAATCAGCCATATGCATACACACGTTCCCATATCCCCTCCCTCTTGAGCCTCCCTCCCACCCTCCCTATCCTACCCCTTAGGTCATCGGGAAGCACCTAGCAGATCTCCCTGTGCTATGCAGCTGCTTCCCACCAGCCAACTATTTTACAGTCAGTAGTGTATATATGCCGATGCTACTCTCACTTCGCCCCAGCTTTGCCCTCCCACCCCGTGTCCTAGAGTCCATTCTCTATGTCTACCTCTTTATGCCTGCCCTGCAACTAGGTTCATCAGTAGTTTTTTTTTAGATTCTGTATATATGCCTTAGCATACGGTATTTGTTTTTCTCTTTCTGACTTACTTCACTCTGTGTGACAGACTCTAGGTTCATCCACCTCACTACAAATAACTCAATTTCGTTCCTTTTTATGGCTGAGTAATATTCCATTGTATATATGTGCCACATCTTCTTTATCCGTTCATCTGTCGATGGACAGTTAGGTTGCTTCCATGTCCTGGCTATTGTAAATAGAGCTGCAATGAACATTGTGGTACATGACTCTTTTTGAATTATGGTTTTCTCAGGGTATATGCCTAGTAGTGGGATCGCTGGGTCATATGGTAGTTCTATTTTTAGTTTTTTAAGAAACCTCCATACTGTTCTCCATAGTGGCTGTATCAATTTACATTCCCACCGACAGTTCTGCCTCCATCTTTTAGCTGCTCTGGTATAAATCATTCTGCCAGTGCTGGACTGCTGGGTGGGAGGTTTTATACTTGTTGTCTTTTTTGTAGAGTAACTCTTTGACTGGGACTTGTAGTAGACACGCTGGTCCTTTCTCCCCTTTCCTCCTTAACAGAACTCTGATTTAGTTCAAGTATCTAGCTGACCCACACACCCATTTGTCCCAGGGGCAGCCAGGTTGGATGGAACCCATCTGAGGTGATCCTTTTCTCCTGGTCAGTGGATGATTTGGAATGGATGAGTGATCCTGGACAATGAGACCTGAAGGAAAGTCTGCTGAGATGCTTCTGGGAATTTTCCTCACTCTTCATGACAATGCATATGAATTAACACTTTATTTTTATCCTCCGGATGTTTCTGAGTGTGACTCCTGTGACTGCTGACGCCACCTTGCAACCCCAAGGATCAACTATGACTTAGGATAGAGCAGTGGTGAGAGGCAAAGAATCTGGGTCTTTGATGACAGAATTGAGCCTCTGAACAAACCAAATTGAAGTCTGAAGTACTTCTGGACTTCCTGCTACATGAGAAAATAAATTTCTGTGCCCTTTAAGCCAGTTTGAGTCAGAGATTTTGTTATGTGCAAAACCCCACTGTATTCATTTGCCATTGCTGTATAACAAATTGCTATAAAATTAGCAGCTTAAAACAGCCTCTATTTATTATCACAGTTTCTCCAGGTCAGAAGTCCAGACACAGCTTTGCTAGGTTCTCTGCCTGGGGTCTCACAAAGTTGAAATCAAGGTATTGGCAGGGCCATGTTCTCTTCTGGTGGCTTGACTGGGGAAGGACCTGCTTCTAAGCCTCCTCAGTTGTTGGCAGAACTCATTTCCTTGAGGCTGGAAATTCATGGCAGCTTGATTCTTACAGCCAGTGCCAGAGAGAGTCTCTGACCTCCAGGCCCTCTTTCAGGTCAGCCCACCCAGGACAATACTGCTTTTGATTAACTCAGAGTCAACTAATTAGGGACCAGAGTCTGTAACTACATCTGCAAAATCCATTCACTTTTGTGATATAATGTAACATAATCATGTAAGTGGTAGCCCATCACCTTTGCCATATTCTGCTGTTAGAAACAAGTCACAGTTTGGCCTGAACTCAAGGGGAGGGAATTATACAAGGACATGAACAGTAAGGAGGAAGGAATCATAAGGCCTCCCTAGAGTGTGTTTACTATAGACACTAAGGGATTCAGGGACCAGGATGAAGATTGTTTCCCCGTTGTGGAGAAATACACTTATTTTTCCTGCAAAAGTAAAAATTTTCTCTTCAGAGTTTATTGTTTAACCATCTCATGGTCACAATTAATGAGCAGTACTGAAATGCAGATTTAAACAAAAGCTCTTAGAGCATAACAGAGGGAACAACTAAGTAGAGCATGATATCTCAAGAGTGAGTTCCCTAAAGAGGGTCATTTGAATTAGATCTTGATGAATAATTAGTAGTTCATAAAGTAGTTGGGAAAGAACAAATCAGACACAAAAGGAGCACTTACTCATGGACAGGAGAAAGTTAATGAGGGTTTGAACACACCCATGTGGTCAGATTGCTGGGTGATTGGGGGTGGGGATGAAGACTGAAAGATATAGTGCAAAGCCTTTAAAGCATTCTAAATAATTTGTGCTTATTCCTACCTCTAGTAAAGAGTAAGCTGAGGTCAAATAGGACACAGCAGTGTTCAGTGGAAGTTCTATAGACATCTATATAGTAATATGTGTAATCACACATATTGTGTGGTTACATATACAATGTGAATTCTATTTATTCAGCTTGCAGATAATATTTGTTTTTTTAATACAGATTTCTAGACTCCTTGAAATTACTCCATACAGTGGTATACCTAGCATATTTGACACCTGGATGGGTCCTTCATGATGGGATTAGCACCCTTTAAGAAGAGGGGCCAAGGAGCTTGTAGTGTCTCTCTGACCTGTGAAGACACACTGAGAAGGCTGATGTCTGTAAGCCAGGTAGAGAGCACCGTAACCTCACTGTAAATGGACCATGATCTCAGACTTCCAACCTTCAGAACTGTGAGAACATTTCTGTTTCTTAAGCCACCCTTGGCATTTTGTTATGGCGGCTGAGCTGATTAAGACACTGTTATCGGGACTTCCCTGGTGGTGCAGTGGGTAAGACTCGTGCTCCCAATGCAGGGGGCCTGGGTTCGATCCCTGGTCGGGGAGGTAGATCCCGAATGCATGCTGCAACTAAGAGTTCATATGCCACAACTAAGAAGTCCTCATGCCGCAACAAATATCCTGCATGCCGCGACTATCCTGCTGCAGCCAAAATAAATAAATAAATAAATATTTTTAAAAAAGACACTATTACCACATTATCTCAAATCTACTATTTAAACATGAGAATATGTACTACTACAGGGGCTGGAGACATGAAGCATGCTTGAAGTAATCTGGAACGATTCTGGACTTTTGCAACTTACTTTCTAAATGAATGAGAATTGCTACTGAGTCCACTTGTGTCTGGGGGCAATTGTATAACTGGGAGTTTTTTGAGTTAAATTCTGCATAGAATATGATGTTCACTGAAGGATAAGTAGTAAAAATGTTCAACTTGAAGCTTAAATAAATATTATTAAAATTCAAAAGTAACCATGGCAATGTTTAAAACTTGGACCCATAGGATATTTTTTTTGGAGGAATAATTTATCACTGACATTGTTTAGAATTGCTGGTGCATAGCGATAATAAATTGCTGACTGATTTTTGGCCAGTTTTATTATTCTTTTTAAATTCTCTACAGGCAATGCATACTCTTGTTGCCTGCACCTGGGGCTGACTCCGTCCATCAGCTTGCTCTTGGTACCCTACTGACTCCATGATGTCTTAGGTGCTTGTTTCACAGGTTAAGAACCACTGGTCTAGCTTGGGAGACTAGGAAGATTTGGGGTTGATATGGTTTAAACATATTCATTGGGAGGCACCAGCCAGATCCAGGTGGCACTGTCTAGTAGGCTTTAAAAATGTGGATCTGGGGCTCAGGGATGGAGATAAAGATTTTGGAGAAGCCTATGCATCTGGTAGAGAAATCGAAATCAGGAGTGTGGGATCAGATATATTTCTATTTGTTTCAGAGGTGCCTTAAATCAAGAGGGAATTCTTCTGACAACCATCTTGACTGTTTTCAATCTAATAAGAGAAATATTTATTAACCTATTGAACCATTTTATGAAATCTCAGTAACCAAGAAGTTCATTTAATACCAAGCCAGATTCTTTTCTTAGGGAGCTAACAGGCTGGACTTCTCCTTGGTAGGGATAGCACAGTTTTTATGTCTTCATTCTAGGTTCACAAAGGGTGTCCTTGGAGGGATTAGAGATTGGGGAAAAAATCACAGTTAAACTTCAACATCTTCAAAAATATTCAGGGGGATTCCCTGGTGGCACAGTGGTTGAGAGTCTGCCTGCCGATGCAGGGGACACGGGTTCGTGCCCCGGTCCAGGAAGATCCCACATGCTGCAGAGCGGCTAGGCCCATGAGCCATGGCTGCTGAGCCTGAGCATCTGGAGCCTGTGCTCCACAATGGGAGAGGCCCCAACAGTGAGAGGCCCGCCTACCACACACACACACAAAAATATTCCAGATAGGCTTGAGATGAGAAAAATAGTTTCAAAAAACGAGCTTACTGAATAAGGGCACATGTGAGCAAGGGAAGAGGGGTGATTCCATCTCTGTGATCCTGAGTGTAGCACAGTGCTGAGTGTACCTATGTTTAATAAATGTTTTCTGATGTTTGAGAGTCTCAGATTTTTGTTTGTTTGTTTGTTTTTTGGCTGCATCAGGTCTTAGTGGCAGCGTGTGGGATCTTTTGTTGCAGTGTGCAGTCTCTTCGTTGTGGCACACAGGCTTCTCCCTAGTTGTGGCGTGCGGGTTTTCTCTCTCTAGTTGTGGCACACAGGCTCCAGAGCACATGGGCTCTGTAGTTGGCGGTACACAGGCTCTCCCGTTGAGGCACGTGAGCTCAGTAGCTGTGATGCGTGGGGTTAGTTGCCCCGTGGCATCTGGGATCTTAGTTCCCCAACCAGGGATCAAACCTGCATCCCCTGTGTTGGAATGCAGATTCTTTACCACTGGACCACCAGGGAAGTCCTGAGCCTCAGATTTTTAAAAAGGCAACAGATAATGTAGATCTCAGACATCCCCTGTTCCTCCATGAGTCTCTCAAATTCAGGGACCTGGAATAATGGCCACTGATCACTGTATCTGAGTGACTACTTTGAGATCTGCATTCACAGTGAACTTTATAAAATGCTAGGCCACTACATAAATATCTTTTGCATTTATGCGGATACCATTGCTGTCTGAGCAACTTTTTCCAGCCTTGTTTTTTTTTTTTTTGTGGTACTAGGGCCTCTCACTGTTGTGGCCTCTCCCGTTGCGGAGCACAGGCTCCGGACTCACAGGATCCGGACGCACAGGCTCAGCGGCCATGGCTCACGGGCCTAGCCGCTCTGTGGCATGTGAGATCTTCCCGGACCGGGGCACGAACCCGTGTCCCCTGCATCAGCAGGCAGACTCTCAACCACTGCGCCACCAGGGAAGCCCCAGCCTTGGTTTTATATTTGCACTAATCCTTCCTGGAGATAATGGTATGAATTTGAGTTGCCAGAGTGAGATTGGTTCAGAATAAAGTAAACAGTCTTGAATTTGGCACCACAAAATAGTTCATGGGACTGTTGTCCAGTAACTCCTTTGCTTGGGGCATATACCCACCCACTCTTTCCCATGTCCCCTCTGTCTAATGTTAGCTGCCCCCACAGCCACTCCCTTCTACCACTTCTTCATCCTGAGCTTTCCAGTTTTCTGGTGACAACCAAAAAGTTCTGTTTCCTGCCTTCTGCTTTTTCACTAAGAAATACCATTTAAATTTTGATGAAATATCTAAGAACTAGCAATGATTTATGGGAGAGAACTAGGTTAGGGACTGTGTGAGGTGGTGGTGGAATGTGTAAAGAGGCAAAGCAAAGCATGTATTCAAGTATTATCATCTCCATTAGACCTAGCACAGTGTCTGGCAGAAAGTAAGTGCTTCATAATTATTATTGTTGGCTAAATGCATAGTAATATTTATTGCTTTTTTATGCCAGAGTTCACAAAATTCTCTTGTTGGCTCACAATCAGAAGACATAAGTAGAATATAAACAGGATCAAAGAATTAGCGGAGTAGGAATGGAGGTGGTAGAGTAGGAGGACACGGAACTCACCTCCCCCCACAAACACATAAAAAATCCATCTGTATGTAGAACAATTCTTACTGAAAACTAACTGGGGACTAGCAGAAAGCTTGCTTGCTTCCAAAGCAGGGTGGGGGAATTCCCTGGTGGCCCAGTGGTTAAGACTCCTTGCTTTCACTGCTGAGGGTCCGGGTTCAATCACTGGTTGGGGAACTAAGATCCCACAAGCCATGCAGTGTGGCAAATAAATAAATAAATAAATAAAATAAAACAAAGCAGGTGGAAAGGACAGATTGAGACCATGTGGCTGGCCGACTGGTTTCCTGGCGACTGCCCTGGCATGTACCCCAGCCTGAGCCAACTAAACACTCCAGCATCATTTGCCTTGCATTGCAGCTCCACACTGGAATGAGGGCTTCCATAACCAAGGAAAAATCTTGGCCATGAGATGCTGTGGTGGCTCAAACCCTAAGCAGAGTCTGAAGAGGGAGGAGTCAACAATTGCTGGTGATCACAGGCAGCACATCAGAGGCAGACCACATCTCTGATGGTGGCTAGACCTCTATACCCCGTGGCCCACGCTTGCCAAACACCCACACTGGCCTCTCTTGCTCTAACACTGCTCCTCCCTGAGGCTGAGGCTGCTGGTGTTGGGAGGGGGAAGAGCATACACTTAAAGAGGTCAGAGCCACCTAGGACCAGACCCTCAGGGTTTCAAATCCAGAAACTTGGGACCTGACTCCACCCCAATAGGGCAGTGACAGCCACAAAGCAGAGGGGAAGAACCACGTCACACCTGGTTCAGGCCCTAGCCCTCCCATGTCCAGTCCCACCTCCTACCAAGGTGAAAGCTACCAGCACACCCTGAGGAAAGATGTGATGTCAAATCCAGCTCTCCCACCAAAGCCACTGGGCACAAACAGACTGTATAGTGTTACTCCTATATAAGGACCCACTTCAAGGCTAACATAGTTAACTGTTTCATCTAATTTCATAGAGTCAGAGAAAGATAAGCAAAATGAGAAGACAGGAATTTCTCTGAACTGAAAGAGCAAGAGAAAACCCCTGAAAAAAACAACTAATGAAACAAGTAAATAATTTGCTAAATAAAGAACTCAAAACATTAGTAATAAGAATGCTAACTGAATTAGGGAAAAGAATAGATAAACAGTAAGAATTTTTTTAAAAAATTAATTAATTAAGTAAGTAATTAATTTATTTTTGCCTGTGTTGGGTCTTCATTTCTGTGCGAGGGCTTTCTCTAGTTGCAGCAAGCGGGGGCCACTCTTCATCGCAGTGCACGGTCCTCTCACTATCGTGGCCTCTCTTGTTGCGGAGCACAGGCTCCAGACGCGCAGGCTCAGTAGTTGTGGCTCACGGGCCTAGTTGCTCCGTGTCATGTGGGATCTTCCCAGACCAGGGCTCGAACCCGTGTCCCCTGCATTGGCAGGCAGATTCTCAACCACTGCGCCACCAGGGAAGCCCCACACAGTAAGAATTTTAACAAGGATCTAGAAAATATAAAAAAGAACGAGTGAGAGCTGAAGGATACAATAACTGAAATGAAAAACACACTAGAAGGAATAAACAGTAGACTAGGTGATACAGAAGAATGTATAAGTGATTTGGAAGATAGAATAATGGAAACCACCCAATCAGAACAGCAAAAAGAAAAACAAATTTAAAAAAAGAAAACAGTTTAAGGGATCCTTGGGATAACATCAAGCATACCAACATTTGCATTATAGGGGTCCCAGAAGCAGAAAAGAGAGAGAATGGGGTAAAAAATGTATTTAATGAAATTACGGCTGAACACTTCCCAAGCCTAAGGAAGAAATAGATATCCAGGTATAGGAAGCACAGAGGGTCCCAAACAAGATGAACACAAACAGACCCATACAAAGACATATCATATTAAAAATGGTAAAAGTTAAAGAGAGAGAATTCTAAAGGCAGCAAGAGAAGAGTGATATACCAGGGAACCCCCATAAAGCTAAGTTGATTTCTCTGCAGAAACTTTGCAGACCAGACAGGTCTTTTGTCTCCTTAGGTAGGTTTATCCTAAGGTATTTTGTTTTTTTTTGTTGCAATGGTAAATGGGAGTGTTTCCTTAATTTCTCTATCAGATTTTTCATCATTAGTGTATAGGAATGCAAGAGATTTCTGTGCATTAACTTTGTATCCTGCTACTTCACCAAATTCATTGATTATGTCTAGGAGTTTTCTGGTAGCATCTTTAGGATTCTCTATGCAGGGTATCATGTCATCTGCAAATAGTGACAGTTTTACTTCTTCTTTTCTGATTTGGATTCCTTTTATTTCTTTTTGTTTTCTGATTGCTATGGCTAAAACTTCCAAAACTATATTGAATAATAGTGGTGAGAGTGGGCAACCTTGTCTTGTTCCTGATCTTAATGGAAATGGTTTCAGTTTTTCACCATTGAGAACAATGTTGGCTGTGGGTTTGTCATATAGGGCCTAAATTCCCTCTATGCCTGCTTTCTGGAAGGTTTTTTTTTTTTTTTTTTTTTTTTTTTATCATAAATGGGTGTTGAATTTTGTCAAAAGCTTTTTCTGCATCTATTGACATGACATATGGTTTTTCTCCTTCAATTTGTTAATGTGGTGTATCACATTGATTGATTTGTGTATATTGAAGAATCCTTGCATCCCTGGGATAAACCCCACTTGATTATGGTGTATGATCCTTTTAATGTGCTATTGGATTCTGTTTGCTAGTATTTTGTTGAGGATTTTTGCATCTATGTCCATCAGTTATATTGGTCTATAGTTTTCTTTTTTTGTGGCATCTTTGTCTGGTTTTGGTATCAGGGTGATGGTGGTCTCGTAGAATAAGTTTGGGAGTGTTCCTCCCTCGCTATATTTTGGAAGACTTTGAGAAGGATAGGTGTTAGCTCTTCTCTAAATGTTTGATAGAATTCTCCTCTGAAGCCATCTGGTCCTGGGCTTTTGTTTGTTGGAAGATTTTTAATCACAGTTTCAATTTCAGTGCTTGTGATTGGTCTGTTTATATTTCTGTTTCTTCCTGGTTCAGTCTCAGAAGGTTGTGCTTTGCTAAGAATGTGTCCATTTCTTCCAGGTTGTCCATTTTATTGGCATATAATTGCTTGTAGTAATCTCTCATGATCCTTTGTATTTCTGCTGTGTCAGTTGTTACTTCTCCTTTTTCATTTCTAATTCTATTGATTTGAGTCTTTTCTCTTTTTTTCTTGATGAGTCTGGCTAATGGTTTTATCAATTTTGTTTATTTTCTCAAAGAACCAGTTTTTAGTTTTATTGATCTTTGCTATCATTTCCTTCATTTCTTTTTCCTTTATTTCTGATCTGATCTTTATGATTTCTTTCCTTCTGCTAAATTTGGGGGTTTTTTTTGGTTCTTTCTGTAATTGCTTTAGGTGTAAGGTTACATTGTTTATTTGAGATGTTTCTTGTTTCTAGAGGCAGGATTGTATTGCTATAAACTTCCTTCTTTTTTTTTTTTTTTTTTTTTTTTTTTTTTTTTTTTTTTTTTTTTTTTTTTTTTTTTTTTTTTTTTTTGAAGTTTAAAAATATTTAATATTACCAGGTAAAAACATGGATGGTGACAGTTTTACATGGCTCACTCCATACATTTCATAATGTAAAAGGGCAAAACATTACTAGGAAAGAAATGAATAGTTGGGTTTGTAAAAGATTTACTGATCACATATAAGCAATTAATACAAGATGACAAATATTTAACTCAACTAAAAAACTTTTAGAGACAACTGGGTCAAATATCAATGATGTGCTCTGCTAAGGAAGAGAAATCATGTACCTTTCTAATCTGTAAGAAGTTCAAAATGTATAACTATCAGTGCTATTCTAGTGACCTAGAAATTTGCTATAAGTAGCTTTCTTTTGCTAGGTAATAATTCTTATAACGATTGGATTTTATTTAACAGAGTGAGCACTGAAGACGCATAATCCTTTTTTAACCCCTGGGAAAAAAAGTGATATAAATTAGTAATGGGTGCTAGGCTTGACATTTTGTGTTAAAAAGATGGAATTATTTAATTGGATAGAATATATTTCATGAGGAGTTGGGTACGTTTTTAACTCTCACAATGTGTTTATGAAGTTTTGTGAGATATAAGTGTATGCTTTGACTCACCCTGGCTTGCTTTTAAAATGCAATACATTTGGCACTAAATGGAACAAATGAAGACAAGCAAAATTATGTGAGACTAAGCTGCTCCATCAGAACTGCCTATCTTTGACTTACAATTCATACTATTTCTTAGTTCTTGACTGAACAGAAACAAACAGACCTAACTACATAGCACTTCTATGATGTATGAAAATAGAATCTAGAGCTAAGATGAGGTTGCTTCTATGGTGAGTCAATCCCCCATTCTGCCATAATCATAGTTACAAATGTGAAATTCATTTAAGAATTCATACTTTCACCAAATGCTTATAACTTTACAAGTTTTCTTGCTAGATATGTTCTTGGTTATGTGGTCAGCTGAAATATGGTCTTTGAATGAAGTAAGAAATCCCATATAAAAGAAAATCTATTTTATAGGAATCTTACTTTACTTGAAACTTCCTTGAAAAGAACACCAAACTAAAACTTTGTAACCAAACTCTTGGAACAAAGCAATGGTGGCCATACTTTTGAGTCTCCAGTGAGTCTTGAAGTTCACTCATTTTTCATGTTTCAAGGGTTTCTTCATTTGCTCCACAAGTATCAACAACACAAATTAAACAACTTGTTACTGGAAAAGCTCGGACTTTGGAGTTGGCGATCCATTTGTCTGTTTCAGTGTTATATTCAAGGATGTGTCCTAATCGACCCACACCTTGAAAACCAGCCAAGACATAAACTACAGAGCCGACTGCTGCACACTTGACTGTTACACCCTTCCATGGCATTGGTGAGACCATCTTCCATTCGTTTAATTTAATATCGTAATATTCCACATTGTCCAGACCACCTAAGCCATTCTGACCACCCACAGCAAATATCTTGTCTTTTACAAATACCAGTCCATGATTCTTCCTGGCTTCAATCATTGGACACAGCTCAGTCCATGTTTCTGTGGCAGGATCATAGACTTCACAGGAATTCAGTACACGCCCAGAAACATTGTTCCCTAAACTTCCACCGCAAACATAGATCAGGCCGTTGGCCTCCACCATCCCATGGCTGCAGCGCTGGGTCAGCATGCTGGGCTTTGTGTGCCAGCTTTCAGTTCTTGTATCATAGCACTCAAATAAATACAGAGCCGAGTTTCCAACTTCGGAACCTCCAGATGTATAAATTTTGCCTTCTGCAGCGCAGGCAGCAAGGCTGTCTCGAGGTGTTGGAGGGCCCAGTTTGGAATACCAGCTATCTTTAACGACATTATAGCAGTCCATTCGTTTTATGGGGAAAAGCTGAGAGCCACCCAAAATGTAAACTACATTGTCCCAAAACACGCATGCTGCGTCTCTTCGTTTTTCAAAGGGGCAGCGGATGTCTGTCCAGCTATAATCCTTTGGGTTAAAATATCTACAAGACTGTGGTTGGGAGCCTCCAAATAGCGCTATGCGGTAGTCATGTTTCTTTCTTCTGGGCCTTGTACCTTCTACCAGTTCTTCTCGATCCTCTGGAGACAGGAGATGATACCTCATTCCACTTATCACCATCTTAAGGCATTCAGGATTGTCTTGAATAAGTGGTTCAGCTTGTACTGTTTTACTTAAGAAATTCTTTGATATAAGAGGAAACCTGACTTTAGCAAGGATGTCAACCATAAATGGTTGGCGGTTAGGTTCATCATATTTCAACCACCTGACTGCAGCATCATAAACCTGATCCTCTGCCCTCACAGTCAGAGTGTCCTGGTTGAGGAGATGTGTAACTCGCTTGACATCAAGTTGTAGAAATTCATCAGTTTTATAAACTTCAGTAAAATGCTGATGAATAAAGTCATCTGCAGTTGCTTTCAATTCAGGACAGTCTAGACACTCTGCTAGCACACTTATACCAAGACAATTTGAAGCATCAACTTGTTCTTTCAAAAAATCAACACACATTTTCTTCACAGGTTCAATCTGGTACTGGTTTGCTGCATCTAACAAAGACTGAACATTGTTGCTATTCACAGAAATTCTAGCGGTATAAGCGAATTCCACAAGTTGTTCAATAATGTCAGGTTCAGCATCTTTGAGTTCCACTTCAAAGGACTTTGATTCAAGCATGTTAGTTGTGAACATTAAGTTAAAAAAATGACTCGCTGCATGTATTGCTATAAACTTCCTTCTTAGAACTGCTTTTGCTGCATCCCATAGGTTTTGGGTTGTTGTGTTTTCATTGTCATTTGTTTCTAGGTATTTTTTGATTTCCTCTTTGATTTCTTCAGTGATCTCTTGGTTATTTAGTAGTGTATTGTTTAGCCTCCATGTATTTGTATTTTTTACAGATTTTTTCCTGTATTTGATATCTAGACTCATAGCGTTGTGGTCGGAAAAGATACTGGATATGATTTCAATTTTCTTAAATTTTCCAAGGCTTGATTTGTGACCCAAGGTATGATCTATCCCGAAGAATGTCCCATGCGCACTTGAGAAGAAATATAATCTGCTGTTTTTGGATGGAATGTCCTATAAATATCAATTAAGTCTATCTTGTTTAATGTATCATTTAAAGCTTCTGTTTCCTTATTTATTTTCATTTTGGATGATCTGTCCATTCGTGAAAGTGGGGTGTTAAAGTTCCCTACTATGATTGTGTTATGGTCGATTTCCCCTTTTATGGCTGTTAGCATTTGCCTTCTGTATTGAAGTGCTCCTATGTTGGGTGCATAAATATTTACAGTTGTTATATCTTCCTCTTGGATTGATCCCTTGATCATTATGTAGTGTCCTTCTTTGTGCCTTGTAATAGTGTTTATTTTAAAGTCTATTTTGTCTGATATGAGAATTGCTATTCCAGCTTTCTTTTCATTTGCATTTGCATGGAATATCTTTTTCCATCCCCTCACTTTCTTTCAGTCTGTATGTGTCGCTAGGTCTGAAGTCGGTCTCTTGTAGACAGCATATATACGGGTCTTGGTTTTATATCCATTCAACCAGTCTATGTCTTTTGGTTGGAGCACTTAATCCATTTACATTTAAGGTAGTTATCGATATGTATGTTCCTATTACCCTTTTCTTAATTGTTTTGGGTTTGTTATTGTAAGTCTTTTCCTTCTCTTGTGTTTCCTGCCTAGAGAAGTTCCTTTAGCATTTGTTGTAGAGCTGGTTTGGTGGTGCTGAATTCTCTTAGCTTTTGCTTGTCTGTAAAGGTTTTAATTTCTCCTTTGAATCTGAATGAGATCCTTGCTGGGTAGAGTAATCTTGGTTGTAGGTTTTTCCTTTTCATCACTTTAAATATGTCCTGCCACTCCCTTCTGGATTTCAGAGTTTCTGCCTAAAGATCAACTGTTAACCTTATGGGGATTCCATTGTATGTTAATTATTGCTTTTCCCTTGCTTTTTTTTTTTTTTTTTTCATTACACGGGCCTCTCACTGTTGTGGCCTCTCCCATTGCAGAGCACAGGGTCTGGACGTGCTGGCTCAGCGGCCATGGCTCACGGGCCCAGCTGTTCTGCGGCAGGTGGGATCTTCCTGGACCGGGGCATGAACCTGTGTCCCCTGCATCAGCAGGCGGACTCTCAACCACTGTGCCACCAGGGAAGCCCCCTTGCTGCTTTTAATATATATATTTTTGCATTTAATTTTTGATAGTTTGATTAATATATGTCTTGGAATGTTTCCCCTTGGATTTATCCTGTATGGGACTCTCTGCGCTTCCTGGACTTGACTGACTATTTCCTTATCCATATTAGGGACGTTTTCAAATATAATCTCTTCAAATATTTTCTCAGTCACATTCTTTTTCTCTTCTTCTTCTGGGACACCTATAATTCGGACGTTGGTGCATTTAATGTTGTCCCAGAAGTCTCTGAGATTGTCCTCAGTTCCTTGCATTCTTTTTTCTTCTGCTCTGTGGTAGTTATTTCCACTATTTTATCTTCCAGGTCACTTATTCTTTTTGCCTTAGTTATTCTGCTATTTATTCCTTCTAGAGAAGTTTTAGTTTCATTTATCGTATTGTTTGTCATTGTTTGTTTGCCTTTTAGTTCTTATAGGTCCTTGTTAAATGTTTCTTGTATTTTCTCCATTCTATTTCCAAGATTTTGGATCATCTTTACTATCATTACTCTGAATTCTTTTTCAGATAGACTGCCTATTTGCTCTTCATTTGTTTGGTCTGGTGGGTTTTTACTTGCTCCTTCATCTGCTGTGTATTTCTGTCTTCTCATTTTGCTTAACATACTGTGTTTGGCATCTCCTTTTGCAGGCAGCAGGTTCATAGTTCCCATTGTTTTTGGTGTCTGCTCCCAGTGGGTAAGGTTGGTTCAGTGGGTTGTGTAGGCTTCCTGGTAGAGGGGACTGGTGCCTGTGTTCTGGCGGATGAGGCTGGATCTTGTCTTTCTGGTGGGCAGGACTGTGTCTGTTGGCGTGTTTTGGGGTGTCTGTGACCTTATTATGATTTTAGGTAGCCTCTCTGCTAATGGGTGGGGTTGTGTTCCTGTCTTGCTATTTGTTTGGCATAGGTGTCCAGCACTGTAGCTTGCTGGTCATTGAGTGGACCTGGGTCTTAGCGTTGAGACTGAGATCTCTGGGAGAGCTTTCGCCATTTGATATTATGTGGGGCTGGGAGGTCTCTGGTGGACCAATGTCCTGAACTCGGCTCTCCCACCTCAGAGGCTCAGGCATGACACCCGGCAAGAGCACCAAGACCCTGTCAGCCACACGGCTCAGAAGAAAAGGGAGAAAAAAGAAGGAAAGAAAGAAAGAAAAAATAAATAAAATAAAAGTTGTTAAAATGGAAAAAATTATTAAAAATAAAAAATTAAAAAAATAATAAAAGAAAGAGAGAAAGAAGGAAGAGAGCAACCAAACCAAAACACAAATCCACCAATGATAAGCGTTAAAAACTATACTAAAACAAACAAACAAACAAAAAAAAACGGACAGTCCAAACCCTAGGACAAATGGCAATAACAAAGCTAAACAGACAAAATCACACAAAGAAGCATACACATACACATTCACAAAAAGAGAAAAAGGAAAAAAAAATATATATATATATATAAAAGGAAGAGAGCAACCAAGTCAATAAACAAATCTACCAATGATAATAAGCTCTAGATACTAAACTAAAATAAACATAAAACCAGAAACAAGTTAGATGCAGAAAGCAAACCCCAAGTCTACAGTTGCTCCCAAAGTACACCACCTCAATTTTGGGATGATTTGTTGTCTATTCAGGTATTCCAATGATGCAGGGTTCATCAAGTTGATTGTGGAGACTTAATCCGCTTCTTCTGAGGCATGTGGATAGTGACCTGTGCTTGCACACAGGCTTCTTGGTGGCTGCAGCAGCAGCCTTAGCATCTCATGCTTGTCTCTGGTGTCCATGCTGATAGCTGCCACTCACACCCGTCTCTAGAGCTCATTTAGGTGGTGCTCTTGAGTCCCCTCTCCTCTTGCACCCTGAAACAATGGTCTCTTGCCTCTTAGGAAGTTCCAGACTTTTTCCCAGACTCCCTCCCGGCTGGCTGTGGCACACTAGCCCCCTTCAGGCTATGTTCACACAGCCAAACCCAGTCCTCTCCCTGGGATCTGACCTCTGAAGCCCGAGCCTCAGCTCCCAGCCCCTACCCGTCCCGGCGGGTGAGCAGACAAGCCTTTCTGGCTGGTGAGTGCTGGTCGGCACCAATCCTCTGTGCAGGAATATCTCCACTTTGCCCTCCGCACCCCTGTTGCTGCACTCTCCTCCGTGGCTCTGAAGCTTCCCCCCTGCCCATACCCTTTCTCTGCCAGTGAAGGGGCTTCCTGGTGTGTGGAAACTTTTCCTCCTTCACAGCTCCCTCCCCAAGGTGCAGGTCCCATCCCTATTCTTTTGTCTCTGTTTTTTCTTTTTCCTTTTGCCTTACCCAGGTACATAGGGAGGTTTTTGCCTTTTCGGAAGTCTGAGGTCTTCTGCCAGTGTTCAGCAGGTGTTCTGTAGGAGTTGTTCCATATGTAGATGTATTTCTGATGTATTTGTGGGGAGGAAGGTGATCTCCATGTCTTACTCCTCCGCCATCTTGAAGGCGCCCCCCCCCCGCCCCCCTTGCCTCCGGACAGTTCTTTGCAATCAACCTACTATGGGCATCATGTTTCCTACCAATCTTTCCTAATGATTTTAACATCCATTGATGATTCCCACCTGAATCAATTATCACACTGATGGCAAAAGGGTGATTTCTTAATTCAGTAATTTCTTCTATATTTTTTTTCCGTTTTTTTTTTTTTTTTTTTTTTTGCCACACCACATGGCATGTGGGATCTTCCCCGACCAGGGACTGAACCTGTGCCCCCTGCAGTGGAAGCGCAGAGTCTTAACCATATATTTTCTATCTAGTGAAGTCCCATATATTTTCTATCTAGCATTCATTTGTAAAAAGAGCCCTCCTTTATTTTCCTTTTCTCTCATCTTTGCACATTATTATAGGCAACATTTTAATTATTATTTTAAAAACGTATGCTCATAAAAATTCAAGCAATACAGAAATATGCAAAGTAGGGAATGAAAGCCTTCTGTAATCCTCCTTTTAGTGGAACAAGTTACAATTTTGTACACATTCTTTTATATATATATATATATATATATATACATACACACACACACACACACATATATATGAGGAACAAAAATGGGATCTCACTTTACATAATACTCAGATTTCAGATGTTTTTGAAATAGCAAAATAAGCATCTTAAACTACTAATATTTTAAAACAGAGCAAAGTGGCAAAACACTTTCCCCAAAACTTGTTTTCCCTCCTACATTCTTAGTTTTTCTTAGAAACGTGTATTGTAAATCCAGCATCGCCAATCACCACTTCCACATCCAATTAACCACCAAGTGCTATTTAAATCCCGTCATTGTCCTTGGATTGCAGTATATCATCTTCAACTTGGCCCACTAGCTACTCCTCAACCTGATTTACTCCTTTCATCCCCATCTTCACCTGCTGCCGTCACTCTTCCTGCCCCAGTCATGCCAGATTTCTTTCAGTTCCTTGAACTCACCACACCCTTTGTGCCTCCTGGCCTTTGAACATGTGGTTCCACCTCCTGAAACACCCACTCCTTATCTTCCCCCAGCCCAGCCGTGCCTGACTACATCTTATTCACTTTCAGTTTAGATACTACTTCCTCAGGGAGGCCTTCTCTGACTCCCAAATTGGTTTATGTTCTCCTGTTTGGTATCCTGTAGTACTTGAAATTAATGTTTCTATTCATGGTCAGATTATAAGTGCCAAAGGACACAGTAACTGTGTCTCCATTGTCCACCACTATACCCTCAGGGCTGGCATAGCATTTGGTACATCATAGGTACTCAATACATGTTTATTTAATGAAAAAAATAGAATGGTGTTCTGAAATACTGGGAACTAATACTGGCAGGGCCCTATGGGACTCCTGGGCACAAAAGCCTTTTTTTCTGTGTTCCCCATTTCTTTGATTACAGGAAACAGGCTTCATTCAGCCACCATGACCTTCCCTGTGTTCCAATGGGCAGATTCAAGCAGTTGTTAATTAGAGAAGGGAGGGGATATGAGATAAGGGAGAAACAGTCAAGAGAAACAATAGTGCAGTCTTGGGGCAAGGTCCTGGTTAACGATTAACGATGGTATGCTGCCCACCAGCATGTAGACCCCAGACCAGTTGGAACCAGAAGGTTTATAATGCTGACTCCCACTTACCTCACCATCAACAAATCAGAATAATGTCCACAAACTGATCACGCCCTCTTTGAACCATTACTATAAATCTCACTACCCTGTCCAAGCAGGGACACACAGTTTTGAGGGCACTAGCCCGCTGTGGCCCCCTCGCCTGGAAGAGCAATAAAGCTATTCTTTTCTACTTCGCCCGAAACTCTGTCTCCAAGATTTAATTTTGTGTCGGGGTACAGAGGCTGGATTTGGCTTCAAAACCAGTATCACAATCCTATTTCCAACCATTTCCCCCCTCCCTAGCCTTTCAGTTCCTGAACACGCTGTATTTGGACCCTGTCAGTGCTCTGCCTAAATCCTCTGGGACACTTTGGTAAACGATTTCTGCCTGCTTCTTTTTTTTTTTTTTTTTTGCAGTACGCGGGCCTCTCACTGTTGTGGCCTCTCCTGTTGTGGAGCACAGGCTCTGGACGCGCAGGCCCAGTGGCCATGGCTCACGGGCCCAGCCGCTCCGTGGCATGTGGGATCTTCCCGGACCGGGGCACGAACCCGTGTCCCCTGCATCGGCAGGCAGACTCTCAACCACTGTGCCACCAGGGAAGCCCTCTGCCTGCTTTTTAATGGCCAACACCTATAACTCTCTTAGGAGGACTATCCTTGGGTGATTAGAATTGCTTTTTTTGAGGTATAACTGACTAATAAAAATCCTATATATTTAGGATATACATGATGTTTTTTTTTTTTTTTTTTTTTTTGCGGTACGTGGGCCTCTCACCGCCGCGGAGCACAGGCCCCGGACGCGCAGGCCCAGCGGCCACGGCCCACGGGCCCAGCCGCTCCGTGGCATGTGGGATCCTCCCGGACCAGGGCACGAACCCATGCCCCCTGCATCGGCAGGCGGACTCCCAACAACCGCGCCACCAGGGAAGCCCTACATGATGATTTTTTAAAATTATTTATTTATTTATTTATTTATATTATTTATTTTATTTATTTATTTTTGGCTGTGTTAGGTCTTCGTTGCTGTGTGTGGGCTTTCTCTAGTTGCGGCAAGCAGAGGCTACTCTTGGTTGTGTTGCCTGGGCTTCTCATTGCCGTGGCTTCTCTTGTTGCAGAACATGGGCTCTAGGCACACGGGCTTCAGTAGTTGTGGCATGCAGGCTCAGTAGTTGTGGCTCGTGGGCTCTAGAGTGCAGGCTCAGTAGCTGTGGCGCTTGGGCTTAGTTGCTCCACGGCATGTGGAATCTTCCCAGACCAGGGCTCGAACCTGTGTCCGCTGCATTGGCAGGTGAATTCTTAACCACTGAGCCACCAGGGAAGTCCCATGATGATTTAAAAAATCTTTTAATTTTAATTTAAACAATTCAGAAATGCACAAAAATATATTCTTTTTGTTGTTGTTCACAATTAAACAACATGATGATTTGATATATATATATATGTATATATATATATATATATATATATATATATATATATATATATATAGTGAAATGATTACCACAATCAAGTTAATTAACACATCCATCACCTCACAAAGTTAGTTTTTTTTTTTGGTGGTGAGAACATTTAAGATCTACTTTCTCAGAAAATGTCAAGCACGCGATACAGTGTTATTAACTACAGTCACCATGCTGTATGTTATATCCCCAAAACTTAATGATTTTATAAGTGAAAATCTGTACCCTTTGACCAGCATCTCTCCGTCTCCCTCAACTCCCAGTCCCTGGCAACCACTGTTCTATTTTCTGATTATTCGGTGAGTTCAATTTTTTAGATTCCACATGTAGGTGAGATCATCCAGTATTTGCCTTTCTGTGTCTAGCTTATTTCACTTAGTGTAACTTCTGGGTATATAGCCTAAGGAAATGAAATCAGTACTAGAGCTGCTTTGCTTAGGCAAAGGCAAAAGGAATTGACCAGGAGTTTACATTCCTCCTGCACCAACCTGCCCAGTCCTCAACTGCTGCAGAAGTATGAATACCCAGCTCCTTCGACTCCAGTTGGGATAAACTCTAAACTCTGAGCAATAATCTACATTCCAGAGGTCTCCTGAAGGATCTGGCTGAGGCCCGTGAGATCGCACCCTTTCCTGTCTTTCTTCCCTTCCTATCCTGCTTCCCCAACTCCCTTATTAGTTTCTCTTGGGATCATTTTCTTTCTTTTTTCTTTATTCTTCTCCTTCTTTTTTTTTTTTTTTTTTTTTTGCAAGAACTCAGGAAATATTGTTCCCATGAGCTATTTTAAAATTTAATTTTTAATAAAGATATAATTGACATATAACATTGTATTAGTTTTAGATGTACATAATGATTTTTAAATTGAGGTATAATTGACATACAACATTGTATTAGTTCAGGAGTGCAACATAATAATTTGATGTTTGCATATGGTGTAAAATTATCACCACAATAAGTCTAGTTAACATTCTTCACCTCACATAGTTACAATTTTGTGTGTGTATGTGATGAGAACTTTTAAGATCTACTCTCAGCAACTTTCAAATATTAAAGGCAGCATTATTAACTATAGTCACCATGTTGTACTTCACACCCGCAGCACCTATTTATCTTATAACTGGAAGTTTGTACCTTTTGACTACCTTCATCCATTTTCCAACCTTCCCCCGCCCTGCCTCTGGAAACCCCCAATCTGTTCTCTGTATCTATGAGTTTGGTTTTTTTTTTTAGATTCCACATACAAGTGAAATCCTACAGTATTTGTCTTTCTCAGTCTGACTTACCTCACTTAGCATAATGCCCTCTTGGTCTATCCATGTTGCTGCAAATGGCAAGATTCCCTTCTCTTTAATGGCTTCAAGATATTCCATTGTATACACACATACCACATTTTCTTTATCCATTCATCTGTTGATGAACACTTAGGTTGTTTCTATGTCTTGGATATTGTAAATAATGTTGCAATGAATGTGCAGATATCTTTTCAAGATAAGTGATTTCACTTCCTTCAGATAAATACTCAGATGTGGAATCCTGGATCATATGACAGTTCTACTTTAAAATTTTTGAGGGGGCTTCCCTGGTGGCGCAGTGGTTGAGAGTCCGCCTGGCGATGCAGGGGACGTGAGTTCGTGCCCCGGTCCAGGAGGATCCCACATGCCGTGGAGCAGCTGGGCCCGAGGGCCATGGCCACTGAGCCTATTCGTCCGGAGCCTGTGCTCCGCAACAGGAGAGGCCACAACAGTGAGAGGCCTGCATACCGCAAAAAAAAAAAAATTTTTTTGAGGAACCTCCATAATGTTTTTTTATAGTTGTTGCACCAATTTACATTCCCATCAACAGTGCACAAGGGTTCTCTTTTCTCCATACAGACACTTGGGGAACTTTTTCTTAATAAATCACCTGAATATGAATCTTCTGACTCAGGGCACTTGACCTTGCTTTGACTTCTTTCCTTCCCTCATCCAGGTCTCTGTTCACATGCTCTCCCCTCTAAGAGGCCTTCCTGAATCCCTGATATAAAAAACAGCACCCCTTCTCCCTTCCCATCCTGCTCCTGTTGCCTTCCATCTCAGTAACTTGCTTCATTTTTCTTTCATAGCACTAATGACTCTCTGAATTATATACTTATCTTTGTGTTTATTGACTGTTTCCCCAACTGTTTCCCCAGTGGCTGTTCCATGAGGGCAGGGACTTTGTCTTTTTGTTATTGCTGCTCTAGAACAGAGCAGGGGTGCTCAGTAAAAATCACTTAAATGAATTATTACTCTTTAGTACAGCAGGGAAATGTAGTGGTGAAAATTTGGGGTCAAAAGAATAAGATAAAATTCTACTATTAAAATTTATATTCTCCTGCAAATTGTATATAATCTTTACAATTTTGCATGTTTTTTGGTTACTGTTTTCATTTTGCAACAATTTGTCAGAAATAAATATTTTAATTAGTGTTGTATGGCCTCCTTGTAGGAACCCCAAAGACTAGTGTCATTTTCCAACTGAACACCATTTTGGAGAACTTAACACCATTTTGGATGCTACAAATGAAAATAATTTGCAATGGAAAGAGCATGAAATGGTAGCTGTAGTCCTTGTTTTCTACAAACTAGCTCTGTAATCTTGGCCATCATACCCTTCCTGTGAAATGACTGGGTTAGGCTTGGATTAGTTGTTCTCAAACTTTTGTGTTCCAAGCAGATGAAAATTTCCTGACCCCAAAACCTGAGAGATTTTAATTCAAGAGGTCTGGAGTGGGCCTCAGCATTTTTCCATAAGCATACTGAGAAATGGAATATTGCCTGCCATATCAGTAAACAAAGGATGTCACAATCATCAGAGATTGCAGCCACCAGCCAAGGTGAATTTGTGAGCCCTGAGGGAACTCAGGAAGGAAACAAAGAATACCTGCTATCTTGTAGCCATCAGACTGCAGCCACTCCCCATGGTGAGCCCTGAGAAAACACAGGATACTGGCCCCAGAGAGCTCAGGTGCATATCAAAGGAAAGATTTCAGTGAGCCCAGACTCTTGCCTCTTCCCATACATAGAAAAGCGCTAAATTCCTTAACATGACATATCTGGTTTTCTTTAATTAACAATACTTTTTGATGTTTAGACTACCTGCCCTTTGTTGCAAAACTCCTATATATCCTGGCTCCCGCACTTGCCTCCTTGGAGCAGTTCTCTCAGGGTTACTTGAGATGCTGCCTCCCGAGCTTGAAGTCTTAAAAATCTCAACTTTTAGGTTGTGCATAATTTTTTAGTCGACAATACTATAACCAGGTGACTTAGAAAGAGTCCGTAAACCACACATTTAGAAAACTGGGCAAGATGTTCATTTATTATGTCCATCATTCCACAAACATTTATTGAGCATCTACTATGTGCTCTGCTATGTGTTCTAGAGCCTGATGATACAGCCATGAACAAAATAAACCAATCTCTGGTCTCCTGGAGCTTATTCAAGTGTGTGCGTGTGTGTGTGTGTGTGTGTGTGTGCGCGCATGTATGTGTGTAGACCCTAACTTTGCTCACTCCCTCCTTGGTCCCTGCTCCCAGTGGCCCTGAGGGATTGCTGGGTGGGGGCAGCCCCAAAGAGTAGGAGTCTGAGGGGGAGAAGTTCTGCAGATCTAAATGTCCGGACCCACCCGTGTCGAAAATCGGGAGGAGGAGGAGACAGCAGAATAGGCCCAGGAGCAATGGTGTCCAAAAAAGAACAAGCAGTAAAAAAACTCAACATGGAAAATGCCCAGAATGAAGGAGGGGACCAGGGCCCTGTGCAGAGTGGAGAGGAATCATGTCATTTGGGAGGGGGCTTAGGCCAGAAGCCTGGAGGAAATGTAAGGCTGGGGTGGGGCTAGGCGACTTGTCCCTAATTTTCTATGGGCCATGCCCGACAGGCATATTGATCACAATGAAGTGGGAGAGGATGTAGACAAGTACGTAGGGCAGATGATGGAAATCAGGAGAAAGACTGGGGAGCAGCAAATGTGCGCTTCCAAACTGCTGAGCCTGACAGTCATCATGTATGACTTCTGCCTTAAACCTTGAATCCTAAATTTTCCCCTGAGGATAACAATGTGGCCTCTGCTCTACAAGTTTGTAATTTTGTGATTACTTTTTCTGTAAATCTTTTGGTGTTTCTACTTACCAGTCTCTAACTGAGTATTGTTTTGTCTCAGTGTAAAAATTTCTGTCCAGCAGGGCAATTTCACCCAGTTATAGGAAAAAAATATTCTTCTCATAATATGCAATTGATGAAGCAGTTTAAAAAGCAAAAAAAAAGTGTGTGTGTGTGCGTGCCCACGCGCATGTGTGCCTGACAAGAGACACAAACAAAAAAACCCATAAAAAAAAATCTATAGTGTCAGGTGATGCTAAGTGCGAAAGGGAAAACTGAAGTAAGGATGGGCATAGAGTGCTGAGCAGGTGGGGTGGTGGTGATTGGGTTTGTAACCATGGAGACCCACTGAGATGGTGGATGTTTGAGGAGAGAGGGAGTGAGACATGAAACCGCCTGGGAGAAAAGCATTCCAAACAGAGGGAAGAGTCTCTGAGGAGGGGCCTGCCTGGCATGCTGGAGGAAGGGCGAAGAGTGTTGTGACAGGAGATGTGGTGGGAGCTCCCAAGAGGCCAGATCACACGGTGCTTGGTAGGTCATCTTAGAGTCTTAGGTTTTATTCTGAGCGGAGTCAGAGGCCAATGGAGGGAGAAGAGACATGGTTTATTCTACTCTTTGGAAGATTCACTCCCTAAGGGTGGAAATAGGCATGTGCTAAGTGCTTGATGTGTGTAAAGCTGATTTACTTCTCGCAACAAAGAGCTTTAACATTCTATTACCTATTGGCTGTCTGAGTTGGTGAAAATTTTTTTTTTTTTTTTTTTTTTTTTGCGGTATGTGGGCCTCTCACTGTTGTGGCCTCTCCCATTGCGGAGCACAGGCTCCGGACGCGCAGGCTCAGCAGCCATGGCTCATGGGCCCCGCCGCTCCGCGGCATGTGGGATCTTCCCGGACCAGGACACAAACCTGTGTCCCCTGCATCCACAGGCGGACTCTCAACCACTGCACCACCAGGGAAGCCCTGGTGAAAAAATTTTTAAAAATTGATCTTATTCTGTTCTTTGTCTTTCCTGCTTTTACGGTTTATGTGACTTACTCATTCTCAACAATTTACAATTTCCTGACCTTTTTTCAGCAGGGGTGTGGTAGGATGGGAGGGACGAAGGCCAGTCTTGCTTGCTTCCTGACATTTCCTTCCTCTTGGATGGACATATGTTCAGCCAGCACTGTGGGGCTGGGGATGTTTTACCATGTTGGATGAGGGTGTGGAGGGAGAAGGTGGGCATTTCTCTCTCTCCTTCCTGCCCTCAGGCAGTGTTCATTCTTCTCTGTTCCACCAGGCACTAAGAGTTTTAGGGACAGGCTTCTACTTGGGAAGGTCTGTGGTGGTTTAGCACTGTTAGCTAAACCCTTAGCAGTGGGTCTAATTTGGGGTTGAGCCTTCAGAGCATGTAGCTCTCATACCTCTGTACATATAACATGGGCCAACATCAGCTTATCAATAACAAAAGAGAGGTTTGGCTTCCAACCACCTTATTTATTGTCCCTATCCTTTTTGATCATAAGGTAGAAAAGAGCTGTAATACTTGGGTCATCTCAAGGCCTAGAGGTACTCTTTGCAGCACTTCTCTCAGTTCTTAGAACAGTGTTAGTGAGGTTTTATTCCAAGTTTTTTTTTTTTTTTTTTTTCTTTTTAGATAAAAGAAGCTTGCTGGCTGGTCATTCACAAAAATTACAGTAGGTGGCAGACACACTCTATCAAAATCAACTTTCACAGCAGTTCTATTAAGGAACTAGTCATCTTTTTGCAATGGCCCATTAGAAACCAGATTGTCTTTGTTCAGACTGTTAGAACAAAACCATAGACTGAGTGGCTTTTTTTTTTTCTAATTAAAGTTATATGTTTAATTTAATCCTTATTTAAATCCAGACTTTGAGGCAAAATTTAATCATTACCTATTCTCCTCATAACAAGGCAGCTCTAGCTACCAGGAACATTCAAACTCCCTTTAAATAAAATGTTTATTTTCATCTCATTATAAAAGCATAATAATTTTAAAAAATATTTAATTTTTTAGGAGCAAACAACCACCTATATTCCCACCAATCATCACTGTTAACATTTTGATAAGTACATATCCAATGTTTTTGCTATTCACATCAGTCTTTTATACGGTTACATGGTTAATTACCATGCTTACTTTTGTTTTTAAATTAGTATTTAATAAGCTTTATAGAGTCCATTATATAGTGAAACTGAATCAAACTAAATAGTTCTCCCAGTTGAAGGATTCAAGGCTGAGTTCTGTTTTGCTCGTTAAAAGTAAATTATAAGACCTGACAGTGACATCTTAGAAAGATGTCAAATCAAAGGACATCTTAGAAGAAAGATGTCAAATCAAAGGAACAAACATTGCAAAATAAAAATGTAATAAAATGAATCTGGGGGGATATTTTTCTATATTGAATTTAAAATAGTGTGACTGAATGGCTTTTAAAAAAACAGAAATTTATTTCTCACAGTTCTGGGGGCTGGAAGTCAAAGATCAGGGTGCCAGCACAGTTAAGTTTGGGTGAGGATGCTCTTCTGGGTTGCAGATGCCTGGCTTCTCATTGTATCCACATATGGTGGAAAGACAGTGAGAAAGCTCTCTGGCCTCTTTTTATAAGGGCACTAGTCTCATTTATGAGGGCTCCACCATCATGACCTAATCACCCCCAAAGGCTTCATATCCAACTACCATCACATAGAAATTTCAACACATGAATTTTTCAACATATGAAATCTGCATTTAAGGTTTAAGGGGTTGTCGTGTAAGAGCAGACTTACACTGTGCAGCTTCAGAGAGCAGACTCTAAGCCAGTGGGCAGGTAATTACACCTCATCACAAGGAGGAATTCTCTAACATTTTGAGCAAACAGGGAATGGAGCAGTTGGTGAAATGGTGATCATCTGTGCCTGGAGAAAGAGTCTATCTCTTTTGATTGCTTTGTTAAATAACAACAACAACATCTTGCTGATTGCCTGGTGCTGATGTTCAATATGGGTTTACATCCTGGCTCTCTACTTGGAGCAGCACCACTAGGTAGGGTTGGTGGACAGACTTGGCACCCAGGCTTTCACCAGATATGTGACATTGCTCAACTGCTTAACTTCGTTGTGACTCAGGTTCCTCATATATAAATGAAGATAGTTACGGGATTTATCTCATGAATTGTGAGGATTTCATAAGTTGATCTAAGTGGCCTCTAGTAAGTATTTGGAAAGCATGAGCTATTATTTCTTGATTTGTGATGGTCACTGTTATGGACTGCATGTTTATATCCCCCCTCCTCCCAATTCATTGGTTGAAACCCTAACCCCTAATGTGTTGGTATTAGGAGGTGGGACGTTTGGGAGGTAGTTAGGTCATGAAGGTGGAGCCCTCACAAATGGGAGTGGTGACCTTAAAAGAGACCCCAGAGAGCACGCCTGTTCTTCCAGCATGTGAGGACACAGCAAGAAGATGGACATCTATGAACCAGGAAGTAGGCTCTCACCAGACACTGAATCTGCTGCTATCTTGACATTGGAATTCTAGCCTCCAGAACTGTGAGAAATAAAAGTTTGTTGTTTAAGCCACCCAGTATATGGTAATTTGTTATAGTAGCCTGAACTAAGACAGTCACTACATCACTTGTAAAATAAAAAGCGTGTTTTCATATTTCCAAGTCAACATTATTTTTTTGTGATTTAAGAATGAATCCTGGGCTTCCCTGGTGGCACAGTGGTTGAGAGTCCGCCTGCCGATGCAGGGGACATGGGTTCGTGCCCCGGTCCGGGAAGATCCCACATGCCGTGGAGCGGCTGGGCCCGTGAGCCATGGCCGCTGAGCCTGCGCGTCCGGAGCCTGTGCTTTGCAACGGGAGAGGCCACAACAGTGACAGGCCCGCGTATCACAGAAAAAAAAAAAAGAAGAATGAATCCTGCCAGTTCTTTCTCAGGGTCACAGAGTCTTTTGAATGTCTATACAAGATGGAATTGACTGAAAGTAAATTTTATTTTTTGAAGTAGTCAAAAGTTATTCAGAGCCAAGTCTTTCAAATAAGAAAAGCCATTAAATTGGGTTTTTGATGTGTGGAAGGATAATTTTTGAAAGTAATAATTTGTATTTTGCCATGTACTTATTTCTGCTTCTCCAACCCAAGTGCATGGCCAGGGCTTTTTAGAAATTCCTTGCTTCAGATGTTTATTGTAGGCTATAAATACAAATTTTGATGTCAATAAATCTTTTTTTGATTTTGATAGTATATGACCTCCACCGAGTTTAATTTATGTCCTGGAGGGATAAGAAAGAGAAGAATAGGCAAACAGAGAGAGATAAGGAAAAGATACTAGAGACTGGGATGGGGATAAAAGTCACTGGGACTTGTGCTTATCAGAAACCTGGGTCCCAGGCACAGGGACTCCTAGCCTTGCCTCTGACTCCAGTGCTCCAAGTGTGCATAGAAGAAGTGAGATGCTAAACCAGAAGGGACCACGATCTATTGGGACAATGGGCTTCTTAAGCAGTTTGGGTAGATGACTGAGAAACTCTCTCATGCTTCAGCACTGAAAGATCACAGGATCTTGACACAACTTGGGGATCAGGAACCCAAATAGTGGGTGGAATGGCATTTCTCCAGCAGCCTGGCAGAATGGGGCTCAAAGTCAGATTTCAGACCATTAAAAGAAAATAAGACAACAAACTATTTTCTGTATCCCTGAAATCATCAATTTCAAATGATTAAAAGAAAATAAGGAAACACTATTTCTTGTATCCCTGAATTTGTGGACCTGGAGTCATACCTGCTACAAATATTTTTTGCTAAATACAAATGTATGTCTCTAAAATAAACATATTTACTTTTCCAGCTCCAGTGTTTTATAGATCTGTGAGTGCCCCACATTTTCTGCACACAGCATCATTGGAATAAGTATAGAATTTTCTAGCTGGCTATTTGAAGGTCAGTGCTCTTTTGCCTGTATAGATTATTTTTAAAAATTGAGATATAATCGACATAATGCCTATATGAATTACTAGTAGATAAAACTTTCATTACTTTGAATTACTTTGTTTCATTACTTTGACTTCCTTTGTCTGTTATGAGGGGTTCTTGGGAAAAGCCTGAAATTAGGCTTGAGATCCTATAGAATCTCCATGTAATGATATATTTTAATTTAAGTTAATTTAGTTTTTAAAATCCATGTAATGATATTTACTTCTCACATTTATAGATTAGACTAATAGATTTTGAGACAATTAGCTTGTCAAGATGATTTTGGGATAATAATAATAATAGTGTTAATGATTATTATGATGATAAACTAACTGAAATGATAGAAACAAATAAGAAGGCTACCTAGTAAAGTCAAAGAAACAGTATTTTTGGATTTATTATTGTCATTTAACTATTCAGTGAATATTTTTATAGAAGTTACTGTATGTGTTGTACTTTTCTAAGGACTTTACTAATATTAACTCGTTTAAGACTAACAATTTTATTAGGTAAACACTAGTATCTTTTATACTTTAAAGATGATGAAATTGAGACTTAGAGAGTTTAAGTAACTTGTTTAGGTTATGCAACTAGTGATGGAATCAGGGCTTAAACCCAGGTAGGCTACCTCTAGAGTCTATGTTCTTAACCACTATGCTACACTGCCTCTCTCTAACAGGGTCTAATGAGCAGCTGAGATCCTCTTTTTTAGGAGGAAAATCAGAAGGCATGGGTGATCTGTGACAATAGGAAGAAACCGCTCATGAATTCATTTGTTTATTCATTTGGTTCATAGTCTCCATTTGTTTAGTTCTCAGCCTCAACTGCTATTCCAGAAAGTTTATGAAATCTACTCAACCCTGTTACTAACTGTTCCAATTTCATGCTTAGGTGGTGAATATGTCCATCAACTCTGCAGCCAATTCATGGCTTCACTGGTATTATTGAATGATTTTCCTACACCACATAAAGAACAAAAGCCATATTTTTGTCTATGGATTTACCATGCAACGAACAAGATAAAGAGACTATCTTTACACCTGTCCTCATCTTTACTCACCAAAGAATCTCCTGAAAGATTACATACTAAATATCTCAATTGTTCTGTTACCTAATCAAGGCTAGGACAATCACACCAACCATATGCTATTTTGCCACAAGCTGAAATTGCTTCTATTGACACAATTATCCAACTCATTATAGACTCTAGAACCTCTCGTTTTCCTCTGGTTTGATACTTATTTCTGGTTGGTTATTTATCTGTAGGTAAATGTGGAGTACAATTGAAGTTCCTGGGTTTCCCTGGTGACACAGTGGTTAAGAGTCCACCTGCCAAGGCAGGGGACACTGTTCGATCCCTGGTCTGGGAAGATCCCACATGCTGCAGAGCAACTAAGTCCACGTGCCACAACTACTGAGCCTGCAAGCCACAACTACTGAGCCTGTGTGCCACAGCTACTGAAGCCTGCGCGCCTAGAGCCTGTGCTCCGCAACAAGAGAAGCCATGACAATGAGAAGCTCGCGCACTGCAGCGAAGAGTAGCCTCCGCTTACCGCAACTAGAGAAAGTCTGCGCGCAGCAACGAAGACCCAACACAGCCATAAATTAATTAATTAATTAATTAAAAAACAAAAACAAAAAAAACAATGGAAGTCCCTAAAGGTATGATGTTTTGTATAAGTCTCAAGTTCCTAGTCAAGATACTTGTTCTTTCCCCCCCACCCCCCAAAACCTGAGAATGTGACTTTATTTGGAGACAGAATCTTTTTTTAATGTCATATGTCTTTTTTTTTTACATCTTTATTGGAGTATAATTGCTTTACAATGGTGTGTTAGTTTCTGCTTTATAACAAAGTGAATCAGTTATACATATACATATGTTCCCATATCCCTTCCCTTTTGCGTCTCCCTCCCTCCCACCCTCCCTATCCCACCCCTCCTGTCGGTCACAAAGCACCGAGCTGATCTCCCTGTGCTGTGCGGCTGCTTCCCACCAGCTATCTACCTTACGTTTGGTAGTCTATATATGTCCATGCCTCTCTTTCGCTTTGTCACAGCTTACCTTTCCCCCTCCCCATATCCTCAAGTCCATTCTCAAGTAGGTCTGTGTCTTTATTCCTGTCTTACCCCTAGGTTCTTCATGACATTTTTTCTTAAATTCCATAGATATGTGTTAGCATACAGTATTTGTCTTTCTCTTTCTGACTTATTTCACACTGTATGACAGACTCTAGGTCTATCCACCTCATTACAAATAGCTCAATTTCATTTCTTTTCATGGCTGAGTAATATTCCATTGTATATATGTGCCACATCTTCTTTATCCATTCATCCGATGATGGACACTTAGGTTGTTTCCATCTCCTGGCTATTGTAAATAGAGCTGCAATGAACATTTTGGTACATGACCCTTTTTGAATTATGGTTTTCTCAGGGTATATGCCCAGTAGTGGGATTGCTGGGTCATATGGTAGTTGTATTTGTAGTTTTTAAAGGAACCTCCATACTGTTCTCCATAGTGGCTGTACCAATTTACATTCCCACCAGCAGGGCAAGAGTGTTCCCTTTTCTCCACACCCTCTCCAGCATTTATTGTTTCTAGATTTTTTGATGATGGCCATTCTGACTGGTGTGAGATGATATCTCATTGTAGTTTTGATTTGCATTTCTCTAATGATTAATGATGTTGAGCATTCTTTCATGTGTTTGTTGGCACTCTGTATATCTTCTTTGGAGAAATGTCTATTTAGGTCTTCTGCCCATTTTTGGATTGGGTTGTTTGTTTTTTTGTTATTGAGCTGCATGAGCTGCTTATAAATTTTGGAGATGAATCCTTTGTCAGTTGCTTCATTTGCAAATATTTTCTCCCATTCTGAGGGATGTCTTTTGGTCTTGTTTATGGTTTCCTTTGCTGTGCAAAAGCTTTGAAGATTCATTAGGTCCCATTTGTTTATTTTTGTTTTTATTTCCATTCCTCTGGGAGGTGGGTCAAAAAGGATCTTGCTGTGATTTATGTCATGGAGTGTTCTGCCTATGTTTTCCTCTAAGAGTTTGATAGTGTCTGGCCTTACATTTAGGTCTTTAATCCATTTTGAGCTTATTTTTGTGTATGGTGTTAGGGAGTGATCTAATCTCATACTTTTACATGTACCTGTCCAGTTTTCCCAGCACCACTTATTGAAGAGGCTGTCCTTTCTCCACTGTACATTCCTGCCTCCTTTATCAAAGATAAGGTGACCATATGTGCATGGGTTTATCTCTGGGCTTTCTATCCTGTTCCATTGGTCTATCTTTCTGTTTTTGTGCCAGCACCATACTGTCCTGATTACTGTGCTTTGTAGTATAGTCTGAAGTCAGGGAGCCTGATTCCTCCAGCTCCGTTTTTCATTCTCAAGATTGCTTTGGCTATTTGGGGTTTTTTGTGTTTCCATACAAATTGTGAACTTTTTTTTTCTAGTTCTGTGAAAAATGCCAGTGGTAGTTTGATAGGGATTGCACTGAATCTGTAGATTGCTTTGGGTAGTAGAGTCATTTTCACAATGTTGATTCTTCCAATCCAAGAACATGGTATATCTCTCCATCTATTTGTATCATCTTTAATTTCTTTCAACAGCATCTTATAATTTTCTGCATACAGGTCTTTTGTCTCTCTAGGTAGGTTTATTCCTAGGTATTTTATTCTTTTTGTTGCAATGGTAAATTGGAGTGTTTCCTTAATCTCTTTCAGATTTTTCATCATTAGTGTATAGGAATGCAAGAGATATCTGTGCATTAATTTTGTATCCTGCAACTTTACCAAATTCATTGATTAGCTCTAGTAGTTTTCTGGGGACATCTTTAGGATCCTCTATGTATAGTATCATGTCATCTGCAAACAGTGACAGCTTTACTTCTTCTTTTCCAATTTGTATTCTTTTAATTTCTTTTTCTCCTCTGCTGTGTCTAGGACTTCCAAAACTATGTTGAATAATACTGGCGAGAGTGGACATCCTTGTCTTGTTCCTGATCTTAGAGGAAATGCTTTCAGTTTTTCACCATTGAGAATGATGTTTGCTGTGGGTTTGTTGTATATGGCCTTATTATGTTGAGGTAGGTTCCCACTATGCCCACTTTCTGGAGAGATTTTATCATAAATGGGTGTTGAATTTTGTCTAAAGCTTTTTCTGCATCTATTGAGATGATCATATGGTTTTTATTTTTCAATTTGTTAATATGGTGTATCACATTGATTGATTTGCGTATATTGAAGAATCCTGCATCCCTGGGATAAATCCCACTTGATCATGGTGTATGATCCTTTTAATGTGTTGTTGGATTCTGTTTGCTAGTATTTTGTTGAGGATTTTTGAATCTATATTCATCAGTGATATTGGTCTGTAATTTTCTTTTTTTGTAGTATCTTTGTCTGGTTTTGGTATCATGGTGATGGTGGCCTCATAGAATGAGTTTGGGAGTGTTCCTTCCTCCACAATTTTTTGGAAGAGTTTGAGAAGGATGGATGTTAGCTCTTCTCTAAATTATTGATAGAATTTACCTGTGAAGTCATCTGGTCCTGGGCTTTTGTTTGTTGGAAGATTTTTAATCACAGTTTCAATTTCATTATTATTATTATTATTATTATTTTTGCTGGTATGCGGGCCTCTCACTGTTGTGGCCTCTCCCGTTGTGGAGCACAGGCTCCGGACGCACAGGCTCAGCGGCCATGGCTCACGGGCCCAGCTGCTCCGCGGCATGTGGGATCCTCCCAGACCGGGGCACGAACCCATGTCCCCTGCATCGGCAGGCGGACTCTCAACCACTGCGCCACCAGGGAAGCCCTCAATTTCATTATTTTTGATAGGTCTGTTCATATTTTCTGTTTCTTCCTGATTCAGTCTTGGAAGGTTATACCTTTCTAAGAATTTGTCCATTTCTTCCAGGTTGTCCATTTTATTGGCATAGAGTTGTTTGTAGTAATTTCTCATAATCTTTTGTATATCTTCAGTGTCAGTTGTGATTTCTCCTTTTTCATTTCTAATTTTATTGATTTGAATCCTCTCCCTCGTTTTCTTGAGGAGTCTGGCTAATGGTTTATCAATTGTCTTTATCTTCTCAAAGAACCAGCTTTTAGTTTTATTGACCTTTGCTATTGTTTTCTTTGTTTCTATTTCATTTACTTCTGCTCTGATCTTTATGATTTCTTTCCTTCTGCTAACTTTGGGTTTTGTTTGTTCTTCTTTCTCTAGTTCCTTTAGGTGTAACGTTAGATTGTTTATTTGAGATTTTTCTTGTTCTTGAGGTAGGCTTGTATAGCTATAAACTTCCCTCTTAGAACTGCTTTTGCTCATCCCACAGGTTTTGGATCATCGTGTTTTCATTGTCATTTTTTTTCTAGGTATTTTTTGATTTCCTCTTTGATTTCTTCAGTGATCTCTTGGTTATTTAGTAACGTATTGTTTAACCTCCATGTGTTTGTGCTCTTTACGTTTTTCTCCATGTAATTCATTTCTAATCTCATAGCGTTGTGGCCAGAAAAGATGCTTGATATGATTTAAATTTTCTTAAATTTACTGAGGCTTGATTTGTGATCCAAGATATTATCTATCCTGGAGAATGTTCTGTGCACACTTGAGAAGAAAGTGTAATCTGCTGTTTTTGGATGGAATGTCCTATACATATCAACTAAATCTATCTGGTCTCCTGTGTCATTTAAAGCTTGTGTTTCCGTATTAATTTTCTGTCCATTGGTGTAAGTGAAGTGTTAAAGTCCCCCACTATTATTGTGTTACTGTCAATTTCCTCTTTTATACCTGTTAGTAGTTGCCTTATGTATTGAGGTGCTCCTATGTTGGGTGCATATATATTTATAATTGTTATATCTTCTTCTTGAATTGATCCCTTGATCATTATGTAGTGTCCTTCCTTGTGTATTGTAACTTTTTTTTTTTTTTTTTTTGCGATATGCGGGCCTGTCACTGTTGTGGCCTCTCCCGTTGCAGAGCACAGACTCCAGACGTGCAGGCTCAGCAGCCATGGCTCACGGGCCCAGCCGCTCTGCGGCATGTGGGATCTTCCCGGACTGGGGCACGAACCCGTGTCCCCTGCATCGGCAGGTGGACTGTCAACCACTGCGCCACCAGGGAAGCCCTAACATTCTTTGTTTTAAAGTCTGTTTTATGTGATATGAGTATTGCTACTCCAGCTTTCTTTTGATTTCCATTTGCATGGAATATCTTTTTCCATCCCCTCACTTTCAGTCTGTATGTGTCCCTAGGTCTGAAGTGGGTCCCTTGTCGACAGTATATATATGGGTCTTGTTTTTGTATCCATTCAGCGAGCCTGTATCTTTTGGTTGGAGCATTTAATCCATTCATGTTTAAGGTAATTATTGGTATGTATGCTCCTATTACCACTTTATTAATTGTTTTGGGTTTGTTTTTGTAGGTCCTTTTCTTCCCTTGTGTTTCCCACTTAGAGAAATTCCTTTAGCATTTGTTGTAGAGCTGGGTTGGTGGTGCTGAATTCCCTTTGCTTTTGCTTGTCTGTAAAGCTTTTGATTTCTCCATTGAATCTGAATGAGATCCTTGCTGAGTAGAGTAATCTTGGTTGTAGTTTCTTCCCTTTTATCACTTTAAATATGTCCTGCCACCCCCTTCTGGCTTGCAGAGCTTCTGTTGAGAAATCAGCTGTTAACCTTATGGGAGTTCCCTTGTATGTTATTTGTTGTTTTTCCCTTGCTGCTTTTAATAATTTTTCTTTGTCTTTAATTTTTTCCAATTTTATTATTATGTGTCTTGGAGTGTTACTCCCTGGGTTTCTCCTGTATGGGACTCTCTGCACTTCCTGGATTTGGGTGGCTATTTCCTTTCCCATATTAGGGAAGTTTTCGACTATAATCTCTTCAAAGATTTTCTCGGGTGCTTTCTCTCTCTCATGTCCTTCTGGGGCCCTATAACGTGAATGTTGTTGCATTTAATGTTGTCCCAGAGGTCTCTTAGGCTGTCTTCATTTCTTTTCATTCTTTTTTCTTTATTGTGTTCCGCAGCAGTGAATTCCACCATTCTGTCTTCCAGGTCACTTATCCGTTCTTCTGCCTCAGTTATTCTGCTACTGATTCCTTCTAGTGTAGTGTTCATTTCAGTTATTGTATTGTTCATCACTGTTTGTTCTTTAATTCTTCTAGGTCTTTGTTCAACATTTCTTGCATCTTCTCGATCTTTGCCTCCATTGTTTTTCCGAGGTCCTGGATCATCTTCACTATCATTATTCTGAATTCTTTTTCTGGAAGGTTGCCTATCTCCACTTCATTTAGTTGTTTTTCTGGGGTTTTATCTTGTTCCTTCATCTGGTACATAGCCCTCTGCCTTTTCATCTTGTCCATCTTTCTGTGAATGTGGCTTTTGTTCCACAGGCTGCAGGATTGTAGTTCTTCTTGCTTCTGCTGTCTGCCCTCTAGTGGATGAGGCTATCTAAGAGGCTTGTGCAAGTTTCCTGATGGGAGGGATTGGTGGTGGGCAGAGCTCAGTAAAAGTTTAATCTGCTTGTCTGCAGATGGGTGGGGCTGGGTTCCCTCCCTGTGGTTGTTTGGCCTGAGGCGACCCAACCCTGCAGCCTACCCAAGCTGGTGGGGCTATTGGTGGACCCTGGGAGGGCTCACACCAAGGAGTACTTCCCAGAACTTCTGCTGCCAGTGTCCTTGTCCTAATGGTGAGACACAGCCACCCGCTGCCTCTGCAGGAGACCCTCCAACATTAGCAGGTAAGTCTGGTTCAGTCTCCTATGGGGTCACTGCTACTTCCCCTGGGTCCCAATGCACACACTACTTTGTGTGTGCCCTCCAAGAGTGGAGTCTCTGTTTCTCCCAGTCCTGTCAAAGTCCTGCAATCAAATCCCACTCGCCTTCAAAGTCTGATTCTCTGGGAATTTCTCCCCCCATTGCCAGACCCTCAGCTTGGGAAGCCTGACGTGGGGCTCAGAACCTTCACTCCAGTGGGTGGACTTCTGTGGTATAAATGTTCTCCAGTTTGTGAGTCACCTAGCCAGGAGTTATGGGATTTGATTTTATTGTGATTGCGCCACTCCTACCATCTCATTGTGGCTTCTCCTTTGTCTTTGGATGTGGGGTATATTTTTTGGTGAGTTCCAGTGTCTTTCTGTCGATGATTGTTCAGCAGTTAGTTGTGATTCCGGTGCTCTCACAAAAGGCAATGAGAGCATGTGCTTGTAGTCCACCATCTTGAACCAATCAACTATAAATTAATGATGATATAAAATAACACTTAAGAATCCAAAAAAGGCAAAAAACACAAAATTGGAAAAAAACAGATAAAACAAATGTAAATAGAAAGTTTGTAAATTTTAAGGAAACTATATCTATAAGCATAATATATGTAAATGGCTTAATAGCCCAATTAAACACAGAGATTTTCATATTCGATAAAATATATGTTTCAGACAAGAAGCCATCATTAAAAATAAAGATATATAGGGCTTCCCTGGTGGAGCAGTGGTTAAGAATCCACCTGCCAATGCAGGGGACACAGGTTCAAGCCCTGGTCTGGGAAGATCACACATGCCGCGAAGCCCATGCGCCACAACTATGGAGCCTGTGCTCTAGAGCCCACGAGCCACAACTACTGAGCCTGTGCGCCTAGAGCTCAGGCTCTGCAATGACAAGCCACCACGATGAGAAGCCTGCGCACTGCAATGAAGAGTAGCCCCCGCTTGCCACAACTAGAGAAAGCCTGTGCACAGCAATGAAGACGCAACGCAGCCAAAAATAATTTTTAAAAAATTCTTGTGTTTCTTTCTTTCTGGTTCCATCTACTGCCTGCTTCTCACCTTCAAAAAAAATAAAGATATATAGATTAAACATAAAAGGACAGAAAAAGAAAAAGTATGTTAATGTTTTATTGTTTACCTAAACTGTGGTTTATTAATTTACTACTGATGCTGTAACTAATTACCAGAAGCTAGTGACTTAAAATAGCAAAAATATTATCTTACAATTTTTAGGTCAGAAGTCTGATGCAGTCTCACTGGGATAAACTCACAGTGTTGGCAGAGTTGCATTTCTTTCTGGTGTCCATAGGAAAGAATCCATCTCCTTGACTTCTTCACTTAAACCAAAAGAAAGCAGAAAAAGTAGAGTAATATAAAACATCTGGCAAGAAAGCAAATTTTAGTCTAACCCTATCAATAATAATCTCAGGGACTTCTGGTGGTGTAGTGGTTAAGAATCCACCTGCCAATGCAGGGGACATAGGTTCGAGCCCTGGTCTGGGAAGATCCCACATGCCATGGAGCAACTGAGCCCATGTGCCACAACTACTGAGGCTGTGCTCTAGAGCCCGTGAGCCACAACTACTGAGCCCATGTGCCACAACTACTGAAGCCCACACACCTAGAGCCCACAGTCTGCAACAACAGAAGCCTCTGCAATGAGAAGCCCGCACACTGCAATGAAGAGTAACCCCCACTCGCCACAACTGGAGAAAGCCCGTGTGCAGCAACGAAGACCCAACACAGCCAAAAACAAATAAATAAATAATTAATTTAAAAAATAATACGGGCTTCCCTGGTGGCGCAGTGGTTGCGAGTCCGCCTGCCGATGCAGGGGACGCGGGTTCGTGCCCTGGTCTGGGAGGATCCCACATGCCGCGGAGCGGCTGGGCCCGTAAGCCATGGCAGCTGAGCCTGCGCGTCCGGAGCCTATGCTCCGCAACGGGAGAGACCACAGCAGTGAGAAGCCCGCGTACCGCAAAAAAAAAAAAAAAAAAAATAATAATAATAATAATAATCTCATTAAATGTAAATGATCTGTCATTTTTCACTATTGTCATGTATTTATATATGTATATATAGTATATACGTATGTCATATATACACATGACAAGTCCCATGAGTTATCTATTATTTTTTTGTGTAGTCAATATTCAGTGTGTACTTATTTACATGTATCAACATAGTTGACATCTACTTCTTTATTCCTTCCTTCACACTAGTATTCTCCTCCATCATTTTTTTCTTTTACCTGAAGAACTGCTATTAATATTTATTTAGTGCAAGTTTTTAGACAACAGGTTTGCTCATTTTTGTTTTTCTGAAAATGTCTTTATTTTACCTTCACTTAAAGACTGTGTTTTAATCTCATCTAGACTTTTAGGTTGGTATTATTTTCTTTCAGCACGTTAAAGACACACTCCATTGTCCTCTGGATCCCATGTTTCTGTTATGGAGAAAGCTGTTCATCTTACTGTTATTCCCTTCAAATCAACATGCGTCTCCTCACCCCAGAGGCATCTAAGAGTCTTTCTTTAATTTTTATCTGTCTTATATTAATGTGTTTGGGTGTTTTATTGGTCATTAATAGAGTTTTTGTATATGTGGGTTGATGTCTTTTATCAGTTTGTAAACAATCTTGGTGATTATCTCTTCAAATATTGCATTTCTCCCTTTTCCCTATCCTACTTGAACTTCAGATGCACATATGTAAGACTTTTTCATTGTCTCTCACAAATCTCTAATGTCCTTTCCTTTATTTTTCATTCTTTTTCCTATTTACATTTCAATTTGAGTATTTTGTTGACTTAGCTTCCAGTTCACCTTTTTGTCTTCTTCTGTGTTTAATCTTATTTTAAACTTATCTAATAAATCTTTTATTTCAGATTTTTTCCAGTTCTAGAATTTCCTTTTAATTCTTTTTATGGATTCCAATTCTCTGTTGAAATTCTCTCTTTTTAACCTATTTACTACACTTTTTCTTCTGTTATCTTGAACATACTAATAGCAAAAATTGTAATGTTATTTTAATGTTATTTTATTCACTTTCATATTCTGCATAATCCCTGCTTCTATTTTAGTTATCTATATTTTTTATCTTATATTTTGATAATATATTTCTATCCTTTGGTATTTCTAGTGATTTTCTATTAAATTATGGATATTTTTTATTACAAATTGTAAGTAATACAGGCTCCAGATAATGTTACTTTCCCCAAAAGAAGGTTCATGCATCTCACTATTAGATCAATATAGTGGAGGTAAATTCCCTTAACCCATTGTTTCTCAACTGAGGGCAAATTTGCCCTCTAGAGGACATTAGGCAAAGCTAGAGATATTTTTGATTGTTAAACTGAGGAGATTCTACTAGCACCTAGTAAATAGAGGTCAGGAATGCTGCTAAACAATCTGTATTACATAGTATAACCTTCCACAACAAAGAATTGTATGGCCCCAAATGTCAATAACGCCAAGGTTGAGAAACCCTGTCTTAATCCAAACAGGGATTTTGTTGGGTTTAACCTCATTTGCAGTCTTAATAACACTCAGTCTATCTATGGTTCATCCATAGACCTCAAGGATTAAAACTGAACCCTGATGTATTCTCTGGATTTCTATTTCATTTATGTAAGATTTAAATTTATAAATGATAGAAGTGAGTGTAGAGACAACAGAATGTAAGGCTTCCATTTTCTTGGTGGGTATCTAGTAATACTAGAGAAGCTCTGGACTATTTTCCTGATCATAGGCCATTTTTCAAGTTATGTGATCCTGGAACCAGCAGTCAAAAAATGACTTCTATATTCCCCAGCTTTATAACTGCTATGAGGATAGTAACTCCTTTTATATACCAATTTGTTGGTAATGTTTTGGGATTTATTACTCTGTGCCATATCAAAGTCTACCCCTACAGTCCTTTCCATGATTTTGTAAGCAGCCAATGCCTTATATTACCCTTATTTTAAAAATAACCAGAATAGTTTAGTTATCTGTAACCAAATAATGACTGACATACCAAATACCTATCATTATTGCATTCAGAGTGAAAATATTTTTGAGTGAACTCAAATTCCTCTCTAAGATTTAAAAAATAACCATTAGGAATAACCATAAAACTCTCCAAAACTTTAAAATATGAAGTTAACTACTTTCATGACAGTTTCTCATGGAATATAACAGCTTTCTTTTCCTCCCTCCACCAAATTAGGAACAAATAACTACATCTTTAAGTGTCCATAAAAATATTTAACAGCATGATTCTTTCTACTTAATGTTATTTTACTATGCATAGCCCTTTATTCAGAATCTTGAGGATCTTGCCTTAAATAGGAAACATCACTTACTCTTTTGCTTAATACCTTTTATGACCTCCCTTTGAAATCTGAATAAACTGAACTTCTTTTCATCTCCTAAAATACATGATTTTTCTTCCACCAAGCTCTCTAACTTCAGTTCCTGCCACTTTCACACTCACTAACTGCACTACAGCTACTCTATTTTTCTTTATGGTTTTCAAATGTACCAAGTTCATAAGATCTTTGTGTCCTTGTATTAGTCCTCCTCTCTGCCTAGAATTTTCATTCCCTGGGTAATTGCATGGTTGTTGCTTTCAAGTCATCTGGATATGAGTTAAATACCACTCAATAAGATCTTGCATAACAACCAAAAATAAAGTAGCTACCATCTCCCAGTCAAACTCTAACATACGTTATTTTTGAGTTGTTTCAGAGCACTGTCTCTTTCAGATATTATGTTTTTTTCCTTTCAATTTAATAGTATAACCTGTCTTTATTCACTTGACTGTAACCCCAGGAGACCTGGAATCTTACCTGTCCCATTCATATACCTATAATAGTGCCTGAAAACTGGAAGTACTTAATAAATACATTATTTGCTAAAAGATTGATTTATTTGGTGCATTAATGAATAAATAATTTATTCCAAATGAACTTTCTCCTTTCTTGCTTTTCTTATCCTTCTATTACATTCAGCAAACCATGTGCTGCCTCAATAGCCTCCTCATGGAAGCTTTCACTTCCGGTTGCGAAGGGTAGAAATTACAGGGTTCATCAAAGGAAAGATTACAGTGTGAAAGAGAGAAACCACTTTGTCAGCTGGGAAGGCTCTGAAGGGGTGAGTGTAGATGAAGATGGCAGGGCCAAACATGAGAAACACAATGATAATGTGTGTGATACATGTGGAAAGAGCCTTGTTCTTCCCTTCAGAGGAGTGCCCCTTTACATGGCAGAGGATGACTGCATAGGAGGCCAGAAGCCCCAGAAAGCACAGGAGGGTGAGCAGGCCACCGTTGGAGACCATCAAGAGCTCCACCACAAAGGTGTCTGTGCAGGCCAGCTTGATGACCTGTGGCACATCACAGAAGAAGCTGTCCAGCTGGTTTGGGCCACAGAAGGGCAGGTAGAGAATAAGGGCCACTTGTACAATGGAATGAGTAAAGCCCCCAAGCCACAGAGCCAACAGCAAGGAGTAGCAGGCTCTAAGGTTCATGACAGTTGAGTAGTGTAAAGGATGACAGATGGCAATATAGCGATCAAAGGCCATCACAACAAGAAGGAACATCTCCCCTGCTCCAAGGAAGTTCAGGAAAAAGAGCTGAATGATGCAATCTCTATAGGAGATCACCTTCTTCTCAGAGAGGAAGTCCACCAGCATCCTGGGAGCCACAATGAAGGAGTAGGATGCATCTAGGAAGGCCAAGTTGTCCAGAAAGAAATAGAGGGGGGCTGTGAGGCCAGGGTCTGACCTGATGGTGAGGATGATGAGGAAATTTCCAGGGAGGATAATGAGGTAGAAAATTAGGACTAGTACAAACACCAGGAGCTGAGTCTCTTGAGACTGGGTCAAACCAAGGAGGATGAATTCTGTCACCATTGTGCTGTTCTCCTTCATCATCACTCCTCAGTCTGTAGAATAACAAAGAGCAAAGAATCATCTGCTATAACCACCTTTTAATCTATTCCATAGCTCTCCTCCAAATAAAAATAATATTTTTCACATCCAACACTTTGCCAGCTGAAAACAACTTATGGCTCATAGTTCTCCTATGTTTTCAGTTAACCTTTCTACTCTTCATTTTCCTGATTCCCCAAGACACTGATCTTATAGCCACACTTGCATTCCTATTTAACCATGCACTTCTATGTAATTGTGCTCCTGTAGGACTCTTAGCTATTTTGCTTGAAGTATATTAGAAAATTCCTGATTGAAATAAAACTAATCATTATTTAGGTTGTCAGGTTGTTCTTGTTCTTGTTATTGTCAGTGGTGCACTATCTCTAATGCTTAGATTAGTTGCTGGGTTTTGGTCCTCTTCTTCGTCTCCACAGAGCAGAGATTTCGCAGATGCTTCTTTTCTTCAGTTCCTGAAGAATCCCTAGTTCCTTGTTTGCAGCTATGTGCCTTGTTTTCTGAATTTGTCCTTTACTAGTTCCATCATATTGTTCTGCTTTGGTGACCTTGTGCACCCTTACTCCAAACTGGTCACCTGGATCTCAAGCAAGAACCCTACATTTCATCTTAGAGGTATTCCCCTAGTTACACCACATTTGGTCCCCAGTCCTGCATCTGCTCCACACCCTATTCTTAAATCCTAATTAATACTAGTCCAGTCTTACTTGCTCACCATATATCCATAGCCTACTTTTTCCTCAGGTCTCAGAATGATAGCCAAATTATATCATTCCCACAAATACTTTCATGTAATATAAAACTTATTAGAATATATAAAATACTTTGACTGTCTCGACTAATAAAATCAAAGCTTAGTAGCTCTGGAATTGGCCACATAGAACACATATTGTAATATATTGTTTAACAGATGAGAAAAATAATGCAATTGGAATTAAGATTCTTAAGTTTACAGTGAGTTTTCTTTTTTGTTCTAATTAGTAAGTGGTAGGGGAAAAAAGTGTGTATTCCTCAGTTTAAACTGATTAGTAAGTTATTAATTAGTGTCCCATCAATTTGTATTATTTTACTTAGGCACTTAAATAATTAATTATTGTATTGTTTATGTAAATACTTCCCATTTGCAGGCTATAATATGGTCTAAAGAAGAATTCTGTTCATGACATCCAGAATTAAGGTTTAGTCTATATAGTGGTCTCCAAAATGGGATGTGCTCACCCCAGGGGATGTACAAGATAATCCATTGGGGTTCATAAAAATAGGAACTTCTCTCTATATTATTATAAATCATGCTTTAAATTTTAAAAAATATTTGTGATTGCTTTCTAATTTTTATATTACTATATTGTAGAAACATTTTATAAATAAATAAATATTTATATATTGTGATATTTGTGCATGTTTGTTGAAATGAATGATGTAAAAGATACAACCTCAAAACCATTATGCTCTGTGAAAGGAGCCAGTCACAAAGGACCACATATTGTATAATTCAATTTATGCAAAATGTCCAGACAAGGCAAATTTATAGAGACAGAAAGTAGAAGAGTGGTTGCCTAGGGATAGGGGTGGGATGGGAGTGACTGCTAATGAGAATGAGATTTCTTTTTGGGGTGATGAAAATGTTCTAAGATTATATGATGTTGATGTTTGCATAACTCTTTAAGTACACTTAAAACCACTGAATAATATGCTTTAAATGGTAAATTCTATGATATATTGATTATATCTCAATAAATAGTTTTTATAGTGCTATTTAATGTGGCAGAGAAGACTAGAGATGGAAAAATTCCCAACTGAAATTTGACAGAATTATTAATAGCATCCCTAGAGTTAGGAAGAGAGAAAAGAAAAAACGAATAAAGGAAGATCATTCCTTTTTTGTGCATTCCAGGTGCTCACAGTTATTTCATGTTTCTTTGGGTTAAAAGTTTCAAGACAGAGGGATCTCTATGAGTTACAATCTCCCTTTGCTTTTATTTTCTGTCATCTACCTCTACTCCCTGTTTGTTACTAACAGATGGAAATCTATACCACAGTGTTTTAAATTCACTTCTTTTCTCCCGTTCTCATGTATGTACTTTCTATTCTGGTGATTCTCAACTTGTGCTCATCACAGAGTTAAGGGACAGATGTACCTCAGATGGCTATTTCTCTGTACAAAATGAATTCCTAAAAAAAAAAAGCCCCAAACAATAGATCTTACAGGGACAAGCTTTTTGTTCTAGTCCTAGCAAAGCAAAGAAGTACTGTCAGTGTAGGCTAAGATAGAGATCTGAATGCTTTCATCATTTCTAATCTTCCTTGTTATTTCAACTGATACAAAAACAGATTTGGCACTGAAGATGAATGGGTAGAGAGGGTGCCTGTATCCCTCCCCTCTTTCTCAGAGTGCAGACACACAACTTCCATCCACAAGCAATACTGAGCATGCCTAGATTCCAACTTCTATCAGACCAGCTCCTGTTTGGGGACCCGATCACCATCCTACCATCTCACTGCTTAATCTTTCTTCATTCATTTCCTCTTCTTGTTTTTTTAAAAATAATTTCCCATTCTCTTCCTTCTAATTCTACCTTAATACACTCATTTTCTCAATTATTCTTTTTATATTTTCTTTAGCTTCTTTTATTTTTTATTTAAAATTTTATTCTTTTGTTTTTTCTTGCAGTTTCTCTTCCTTATTATATCCCTTGCTTTTCCTTCCTCATTGCTTCCTTCCTTATCATTCTCTTTCTTCTCCCTCTCATTTTCCCAAATCCTTTCAGTCTTAAATCTTTTTCACTCTGTTCTCTACATGTATCCTACTTCATTATATTCCATGCCTGTCTTTCCATTAATTCTGAGATAATATATTATTTTCTCATTCCATGGTAGAGTGAGCACAGTAGGTGCTTCCTAAGTGGTCCCTTAGAATGGATTTTCTACAGATTGAAAATGCTTAACTTGGTCTTCAGTGCTTCAGTGCCTTTTCTCCTGAATATTATCCTCTGAAATTTACTCAGTCTCAATCACCCATTAGTTACTTCACATTCTGTCACATATTTTGTCTGCTATTAACTAATTCTGATAGAAATGAAATGACTTGTCTTTATGCTCTAAAATAAATCTCCTTAACACCATCCTTGCCAACATGAATACATTTAATGAAAGTTCAAAAATGACTATGTGGTTTCTGATACTGTATTGATTCTATATTTTAAGTTATTATAATATACTGTTACCTATTTCTACAAGTTTTGAAAAATGTGGATCAAGCTGAAGAATCAAAAATATTTAATTGATACTAGAGTCAAGGATTATATAAAACTTTATTCAATTGCACAAATATTCACCCAGAAAATAACTTATAAATTAAATGGAATAGTTAAATTAGATAATGGAAATTGCTATTGTCCTTTAATACTCTAAGATTTTAGATAGTATCATGAATGCTATATGAAAAGTCCTGGTTTGGGAATTATTCTATCTAATTTAAGTTACTATTTCTGCAGTTTGGTAATTGTGTAACCTTGGGCAAGTCATTTCGTCTTTTAAAATCTTTTTTTTAATCTATAAAGGAGAAATAATATATCCCACCTTTCTGTTACACAGGGTTGATATGAAGATCAAATGAGATGATTAGTACCCAATTCACATCTACTTAAACTGAACTAAAACATTCAGTGACTGGACAAATTCCAGTAAAAATTGAAGAAGTGGACACTATGTCAGTAGATCTTTCATCAGTACCCTGGAGTTAATTCCATCAGAGGTGGTGACTGATTAAATCTGAATCATTTCAGGATAGGAAATTGTGGAGATTCAAAGGAAGTGTCCATGTAAAGTTTTCTTATCTAATTCAGCTAGGGTTTGTGAATCAAGCCTTTCTTCTTTTAAGATCCCTGACCCTGAGCCTTATGTTCATGTATGTTAGGACCAGCTGCAAGAGATAACTCTCATGCCTGCTGAGTGTGGGAACCAAGAAGTTTGCAACCTTATGAAGTCAGTGAAGTTTGTCTCTGGGATACAGCCTACCTCTTCTGGCTTAGGACTCTGATTTCCTCCTCCCTTTTATCTCTAATTTAGCATGGGGAAAAATAAGTCATTTATATGATACACCAGTTTAAATCCAGATGATGAATCTCTGAAAGCTATTGGCATTTTCACTTTTTTATAATAGTGGAATTAAAGATTTTAGCCCCTTTAAAATAATACTAAGCATCAGAAGGACATGGCAGGAGGTGTATTTGAGGGACAGTGTAGAAGGAGCTATATGTCTGAATTTAGATCTCACCTTTTCTCTGTTCCTGCAGCATCATTCTGTTCTCATGCATTTTAAGGCAGCAAATGTCCCAGACAAATACAATGTGATTTTTTTTTCTATTTCTTCTTCTTCTCAATTTCTTTCAAATATGAAGAGCAAAAAATTTCACCTCACCAGGGCTCCAGTGCTACTTTCAAACAAAGGACTATTATCTTCCTTCTAATGAAAAGGAGATTAACTGATCATTCAAGAATTTTCCCTTAAATATATGTTCTCATGGTGAAACATGATAAATTCTAAATCTGCTACAATTTGTGATGCAATAGGGGATATGCTTTGGGGTTTTATAGCTACCTTAAGCCTGCAGAGTACTTCCGATGGGAATTATTAGAATGTCAACTAGAATTAGAGAAAGGAAAAGACAAGAATATTTTAAGGATTAAATGTTCAAATTATGTGCCAGCTAAGGCCACACGGGTCTTGTTAGGATTTAGAAGTTGACATTTTATCAGTGACAGTGATAATGGAATGGCGCATATGTTTATTAAGCAGAATGAAAGTAGAAAGCTTGGGGAAGTTATTTTAGATCTTATTATACAGTTCACATAAGTGATGAGAAGACATTGATGTTTAATAAGAAGTTAGGTAGTGAGACTAAGTTAATAGTAAATATGTTACTATCTTCATTTCTTTGTGCAGAAGAGTTAGAGAGAGAAGATATTATACTCAAAATATTTTTCAGGGATAATTCTCCTTAAATAAGAGAACTTCATGACGTCTTGGAGAATAGTTCTTCTAAGGATATGCCCTCTCAAATAAAAGAGGAATTACTCTACTGTGATCTTGGTATTGATAGTTATTCATTTTTTTGAATGTGGGTTCTGCCTTAGCAAAATGAAGAACTTCTGGTTTTTCAATTAATGTTACATGGAAGAAAAAATATTTAATTGTACAAAAATCAATTTAATTTATTTTTTTGTTATACATTAAAAGGAAAAGTGAAATAAATCTGAGTCACATTAAAATTAAAATAACAAACAACTTTTACAAAGAAATACTATATATGATCAAGTATACTTTCATTCAAATTTATGTCCAGTTCAGCCAGAGATACATCAGGAGATATAGAAAAGTGGAAGAAAGAGGTAAAGTGATGAAAATAGTGTTGTTTACAGTTTTTTCCTATTATAATCTGTGCTGCAAATAAATAACTTTGAACATATGTCATTTTACTTGCATGAAAGTTTATCTGTAGTATAAATTCCCAGAAAGACAGATAGCTAGAAATATAAGATAATTGGAAAAGAAAAGAGAAGAGAGGGGGGAAAAAATGGAAAGACATAAAGGAAAAAATAGGAGAAAAAATGTAGAGACAGAGAACCATGCCAGCAGTGAAGCATGTACCACAAAGGCATATATGCAGATATAGAAAAAGGAGGAGAGGGGAAGGGAAAGAGAGAGGGGACAGGGTAGAGGATAGATGAGATATTTTTGGAAGTGCAGTCTCTTGTGTTTTTGGTTTTTCGTTTTTATTGTTTTTTATATAATTACAGATTTCCCAGGGATCTCACTTTTCAGAAGTGACTGGTGAAATAGATTCTAGTTCTTTGGGAGGCCTCAGAGAAGTAGAGGTGCTAGATGCATGGATCAACTCTCTCCCTCCCCAGGGAGAAACTGAAAGCTGGGATTTTTAATTGCCAGGTAATGTTCTGTTGTATGGATACAGCACATTTTGTTTTAACCATTCACCAGTTGATTAACATTTGGGGATGTTTTAACTTTTTTATTATTATGATTAAAGCTGCTGTAATCATTCATGTACAATTTGTTGGGTGGATATGTGTTTTCATTTATTTTGCATAGATTTGTGTGTGTGTGTGTGTGTGTGTGTGTGTGTGTGTGTTACGCGGGCCTCTCACTGTTGTGGCCTCTCCCGTTGCGGAGCACAGGCTCCGGATGCATAGGCTCAGCGGCCATGGCTCACGGGCCCAGCCACTCCGCGGCATGTGGGATCTTCCCAGACCGGGGCACGAACCTGTGTCCCCTGCACCGGCAGGTGGACTCTCAACCACTGTGCCACCAGGGAAGCCCTGCATAGATATTTGAAGTGAAACTGCTAGATCATATATTAACTCTATGTTTAACATTTTGAGAAACTGCCAAAATTTTCTTCAAAATTGTTGCACCATTTTACATTTCACTAGCAATGTATTAGGGCTCCAATTGCTCTACATCCTTGTTGACCCTTGTTATTCTCTGTCTTTTGGATTATAGCCATCTTAGTGGGTGTGACATAGTTTCTTATTGTGAATTTGATTTATGCTTCCTCTTGACTAATAATGTTCAACATATTTTCACGTACTTATTGGCCCTTTATATATCTTTTATGGAGACATTTATTTAGATGAGTTGACCATTTTTAATTGAGTTGTTTTTTTATTCTAGAATTTTCAATATTCTTATATTCTGGATACAAGTCCCTAGTCAAATATATGATTTATAATCAATTTCTACCATTCTGTGCATTGTCTTTTCCTTTTCTCCTGACTCTCATTTATATTGGGTTTTTGTTTGTTTATTTCTTTGTATTGTGTTTTTTGATTGTGAGTTGTCACTTCTAAAACCTTTCTGTGAGAGTAAGTGTAGCCTGTCTGAAAATTAATAAAAGGAAATATCAACTAAAATTGGAGTTGGGAAGGCCTGTAAAGGGAGCTCTCACGCCCTACCACTCATCCTCAATTACCCCAAATAGGAAGTCATCAAGTACTAGCCCCAGTGGGAAGAGATGTATGTAGTTCTCCCAAACAGGAAGGACAATCACTTTACTATCTCAGCAGGAGGAAGGAACACTTTCTTCTTGTCCAGCAAGAAGTTCAGCCAATGGAAAATGCCTAAGCTCAGACTTCACCTGAACTTTTACTTTCCTCCAATGAACTTTCATTTTTTACTTGCATATAGCTTTTTTTTCTTGTCCCACTCTCCTTACTATAAAAGCTTCCATGCTGTGTAACCCCTTATAGTATCTTTCCACCAGATGAGATTCTGCCTGACATGAATTGTTTAATAAAGCCAATTAGATCATCAAATTTACTCAGTTGAATTTTGTTTTTTAACATCTATTTTCAAGCTACATCTTTTTTTTTCAGTGAATACTTGTATTTACTTCTGCCAAATACCTAAGCCTACAACTTTGAAATTGAAAGTTAGAAGAAAATTCTCACCTTGATGTATCGGGACATACAAAGAATTTGACAACAAGTCAAATCCTTATTAGGGAAGCATTTATTTTCATCTCCACTAAAAAATCAAGTTTGAGAGACGTTTTTTTCTTGCTGTCTGCTTCTTCTGGGCAGGCTTTCCTCCAAAATTTTCTTTCTTTTCAGAATCTGAGCTCTCAGCATGGCTGCCAATCCATCCCTGTTCAGGCACAAAGCTTAGTCCACAGTGCTCTCCCAAATTCAAAGTTCTATTAGCAGGCTCTCTAGGCAGTGGTATTCTGTAGATGTTCTCAAAGTAGGCAATGGTTCAATACTGGTGTATTTTCCTGGAATGGAGTTCCAGAACTCCAAGAACATGGTATATCTCTCCATCTATTTGTATCATCTTTAATTTCTTTCATCAGTGTCTTATAATTTTCTACATACAGGTCTTTTGTCTCCTTAGGTAGGTTTATTCTTAGATATTTTATTCTTTTTGTTGCAATGGTAAATGGGAGTGTTTTCTTAATTTCACTTTCAGATTTTTCATCATTAGTGTATAGGAATGCCAGAGATTTCTGTGCATTAATTTTGTATCCTGCTACTTTACCAAATTCATTGATTAGCTCTAGTAGTTTTCTGACAGCATCTTGAGGATTCTCTATGTAGAGTATCATGTCATCTGCAAACAGTGACAGCTGTACTTCTTCTTTTCCAATCTGGATTCCTTTTATTTCTTTTTCTTCTCTGATTGCTGTGGCTAAAACTTCCAAAACTATGTTGAATAATAGTGGTGAGAGTGGGCAACTTTGTCTTGTTCCTGATCTTAGTGGAAATGGTTTCAGTTTTTCACCATTGAGGATGACGAACAACTGGTCATCTTTAAAGAATTGAAGGTGGAATTCTGTGCCACTCAGCAAACTCAGTTTTCTGAATACTCTAGTAAAAGTTTTACATGCACAAGGACACATGCACAATGGTGTTTGTTAAAATATTTTTAAATAAGAGAAATAATCTGTTTATAAATTGGGAAATGAAGAAATAAATTTTAATATTTTAATGCAATGGCGTACAATCAACAATTAAAATTGAATTTTATGTATGAACATTTAGAAGTTTAAAAAATGTAGTATTGAGGGGAAAAGTATACTGAAGAATGACACAATTAATGTGATCACATTTTCATAGATTGAAATAATTATGGATATTTGTTTATTAGATAAAAGTTCCAAAACATTCAGGGCAGTAATAAACACCAAATTCTAAGTAGTATTTGGATGGAAGATAAGAGAAAGAATCAAGAAATAAGATGAAGGTTATTTCAACTGGATCAGTGATATTACATATATTTTTAAAGGTCTGAAGCAGCTATGGTACAATACCAATGTTTGGTATCTATGGGTGGAAATGTAAATGTAATCAAAATTTTTCCCCATTATTTTCTTTATGTCTTGAATGTTTCACATTAAAAGTGGCCCTCATACTGTTCTGTATGGTACAAGACTGGTGGATAAATGACTTTATGTATTTTTCAAAACCATTGACATATAAATCATAAATATTTAATTTAGTGGCAAACATAAACAAATAAGCAGACAAACAAAACATCAATCATGTAGTAAGGGCATCCCTCTTGGAATGCAGAATCTGACAAACCCAAACAAATCTAACTCTATTAGAAATGTATGACATAACTGTGATGAAAGAGGAGGGAAAAGGAGCTACCCTATATAACTGAAGCATTCCAATTTTAACCTGAAAGTTTAAGGTTAAAGACAAAAATAATTGTACATTAACACTGTACAATAGTTGGTAAATTTGTTTCTCAGGTGGTATACATTAGTAATTCTAAAACTGATTTTCATGTATGCTGAAGTTGAACAAATAAATATGGAATGTAGTGACATCAGCAAAATGTTCAGATAGAAGGTCCTCAGCTTGTGTTCTTTCACAAAAACACATAGTTGGTAGCCATCCATAGACAAAAGTGCCTTTGTGGGAGATTTGGGATTCAGGTAGGAGGTTGTAAAACTCCAGTGGAGCCCAAGACTAAGGAGGGCTGATTGAGAAGGCAAGCCTACACACCAGTGGCAGTTTCACTGACTGTGGCCCTGAGTGTGGACTGAAAGGAGCCCCATTTCCATATGGATTCAGCTCCAGCACCATTTGTCCATAGTCTTGTCATCATCCCCTTTCTCTAAGGGACTGAGAAGAGGCACACATGTTCATGTCCCTAGTAATGGGTATGCTGACCTCAGACCCAAATGAGGTTCCTGAGGAGTCTGGGAAACAGTGTAAGCCCTGGCCTACTCTGGGTTAAGGAAATCCTGCCCACCTAGGTAGCCACCCAAGAGACCCAGTTGAAGCCATGCCTGTAGGTGTCCCTAGAAACAGGCCCACTGACCTTGGACCCACTTCAGGCCTTGAAGCAGTCTTATGATGCAGCTCCAGTCTTGTTCTATCACATACCAGAGGCACATGCCCAGGGACCACCCCAGCAACCCCATGAGAACAGGCTGAGGGGCCCAGTGGAAGCCACACTTGACTGCAGCCCTGATAACACACGTGCCAATTCCAGACTCAACTGTGGACCCAGTAACAGCCATAATACTCAGCTCCAGCCCTGCTTGACTGCAATCATGGAGGAGTTCCATCAGTCTAGGAGCCGAGAAGGAGAATGTCTTTTTCTGCCAAAACCAGTCTGTAAAAACTGGAAGAGGGGTCTGCTACTTCAAGTGCCCACACACCAACACAAGGCTACACAGATCATGAAAAATCAGGCAAACATGACACCACCAAAGGAAACTAATAACACTCTAGTAATCTATCCTAAAGAAAGGGAAGTCATGACTACTTGACAAAGAATTCAAAATAGTCACCTTAAAGAACTTTATTGAGTTAGAAGAAACAGAGATAGACAAGTAAGTGAAATCAAGAAAGCAATAAATGAACAAAATAAAAGGTTTAACACCAAGAAATAGAAACCATAAAAAAGGAACCAAAAGAAATCCTGGAGCTGAAAAATACAATGAGTGAACTAAAACTTTTAATAAAGAACATAAACAGCAGGATTGATTGCACAGAAGAATCACCAAGTTCAAAGACAAATTATTTGATATTATCCAGGTAGATTAACAAGATAAAAAAGAATGAAAAAGGGTGAAGACAGCCTACATGACTTATAGGTCATCAATAAGCCAGCCAATATATGCATTACAGGTGTCCCAGAAGGAGCAGAATATAAGAAAGGGGATGAAAATTTATTTAAAGAAATAATGACAAAAAATGTCCTAAATATGGGGAGGAAAAGGAACATCCATATCCATGATGCCCAAAGAACTCAAATAGGCTGAACATCAAAAGGTCTTCACTAACATACATTATAACCAAATTGTCAAAAGTCAAAGACAAAGAATTTTGAGAATGCAAGGGAAAAGATACTCATGACATACAAGGGAACCCTCATAAGTCTATCAGCAGATTTCTCTGCAGAAACTTTGCAGACCTGGAAATAATGAGATGATATATTCAATATACTGAGAGAGAAAAGCTTCCAATCAAGAATATTATACCCAGCAAAACTCTCTTTCAGAAATGAAGGAGAGATAAAGACTTTCCCAGCAAACAAAAGCTGAGGGAGTTTGTCAACACTAGACCTATCTTACAAAAAATGCCAAAGGGAGTTCTTCAATTTGAAAAAAAAAGACACTAATTAGCAACATGAAAACATAAGAAAGTTAAAAACTCACTGGTAATGATAAATGTATAGTCAAATTCAGAATATTCTAAATCAGTTATGGTGGTACAGAATCAGTTTTAATTCTAGTAGAAAAGTTAAGAGACAAGAGTATTAAAAATAACTATAGGTACAATGAATTGTTAATGGAAACACATAGCAAAAAGAGGTAAACTGAAATCAGTAACAAAAAATGGGGGAGGAAGAAGTAAAAATGTAGAGTTTTTGCATGTGATCAAAGTTAAGTTGTTACCAGCTTAGAATAGATTGTTATAACTATATGATTTTTTATGTAATCCTTATTGTAACCATTGGGGAAAGAATCCTATAGTAGACACACAAAAGATAAAGAGAAAGAAATCAAAGCATTTCACTATCAGAAAAAAGTCAGCAAATCAAAAAAGAAAGAATAAGAGAGGAAGAAAGGAAAAAAATAACTACCAGTCAGAAAAATTAACAAAATGTCAAGAAATTCCTTATCTATAAATAATTATTTTTATGTAAATAGATTAAATTCCTCAATCAAAAGATATAGAGTAGCTGAATAGATAAAATAAAACAAGATCCACTGAAACATTCACTTTAGATTTAAGGACACACATAGGCTAAATGTCAAGGAATGGAAAAAGATATTCCATGCAAATGGTAACCAAAAGAGAACAAGGGTAGCTATACTTATATCAGAAAAAAATAGACTTTAAGTCAAAAACTGTCACAACATACAAAGAAGGTCACTGTATAATGATAAAGGGTCAATTCATCAAGAGGGTATAACAATTGAAAATATACATGCACACAATGTTGAAGCACCTAAATATATTAATAGATTATTAATAGATATTAATAGATCTGAATGTGGTAACAGACAACAATGCAATAATAGGGGACTCAATACTCTACTTTCAACAACGGATAGATCATCCAAATATAAAATCAATAATGAAATAATGGACTTGAACTACACTTTAGACTAAGTGGACCTAACAGACACATACTCACATTTCACTCAATAGCAGCAGAATACACATTCTTCTCAAGTACACAGAGAACTTTTTCCAGGATAAAGTATATCCTGGTAAAAAAACAAATCAACAAGTGTAAGAAGATTGAAATTATATCAAGTATCTTTTCTTTTCACAATAGTATGAAACTAGATATGAATAATAAGAAAAAGCTGGAAAATTCACAAATATGTGGAAAGTAACTAATATACTCCTGAGCAACCATAGGGTCAAAGAAGAAATCAAAAGGAAAATAAAAATATATCTTGAGAGATAGTAACATGGAAACAGAACATCCCCAAACTTATGGGATGCTGCAAAATTTCTAGAGGGAAGTTTATAGTGATAAATTTCTACATTAAGGAAAAAGAAACATCTCGAGTAAATAAAACCCCTCAAAACTAGAAAACAAAAAGAACAAAATAAGCCCAAAGTTATCAGAAAGAGGGAAATAATAAAGATCAAAGCAGAAATAAATGAAATAAAGACAAGAAAAACATTACAAAAGATCAACAAAACTAAGGACTGGTTTTTCTGAAAAGATAAAATTGACAAACATTTAGCTAGACTAAGAAAAAAGGAGAAAACTCAAATAAACAAAATAAGAAATGAAAGAAGAGACATTACAATGGATACCCCAGAAATACGAAGGCTCATAAGAGACTATTATGAACAAGTCTATGCCAACAAAATGAATAACCTAGAAGTAATGAATAAGTTCCTAGAAACATACAGCCTACCATGACTGAATCTTGAAGAAATAGAAAATCTGAATAGACCTATAAAAAGTAAAAATTGAATCATTAATCATTAATCAAATAACTCCAGAGGAAAAAAACCCCAGCACCAGATGGCTTCACTGGTTAATTCTACCTAACTTTAAAAAAAGAATTAACATCAATACTTCTCAAACTCTTCTAAAAAACTGAAGAGGAAGTAACACTTCAAAATTCATTTGATGAGGCCAGCATCACCCTGACACCAAAATTCAACAAGGACACCATAAGAAAATAAAATTATAGACCAAACTCTTAAATAAACATAGATGCACATATCTTCAACAAAATACTAGTAAACAGATTTCATGGCACATTACAAGTTCATATACCACAATCAAGTAGAACTTTATATACCACAATCAAGTAGAACTTTATCCTGGATGCAAGATGGTTCAACATACACAAATCAATAAATACGATATACTACAACAACAGAAATTATATACTCATCTCAATAGATGCAGAAAAAGCATTTGACAAAATTCAACGTGCTTTGTGATAAAACTTTCAAAAATTAGGTATAGAAGGAATATTCCCAAACATAATAAAGGCTATATATGACAAGCCCACAGCTAACATCATATTCAGAGGTAAAAACCTAAAAGCTTTTCCCCTAAGTTCAGGAACAAGGCAAGGATTTCCACTTTTACCACTTCTTCAACACTTCCACCACTTCTTTGGAATACCTCATAGTCCTGGAAGTCCTAGTCAGAGTAATTAGAAAAAATAAATAAATAAATAAAATCCATCCAAATTGGAAAGGAAGAAGTAAAATTTTCTGTTTGGAAATGACATGTTATTATATATAGAAAACCCTAAAGACTCCACCAAAATACTGTTAGAACTAATAAACAAATTCAGTAAAATGTCAGAATACAAAATCAACATATGAAAATCAGTTGTGTTTCTATAAGCTAACAACAAATTATCTGAAAGAGAAATAAGAAAGCAATCACATTTATGGTAGCATCAAAACAATAAAATAATTAGGAACAAATTTAGCCTAGGAGATGAAAGATCTGTGTACTGAACACCATAAGACATTGATTAAAAAAAAAACTGTAAGAGACACAATAAATCAATAAATGGGAAGATATCTCATATTCATGGATTAGAAGAATTACATTTTTTAAATGTCCTTAATACCCAAAGTGATCCATGGATTCAATGCAGTTCCTATCAAAACTCCAATAGCATTTTTCACAGAAACAAACAAACAAAATTCTAAAATTCATATGGAACCACAAACAACCTCAAATAGCCAAAGCAATCTTGAGCAATAAGAACAAAACTGAAAGCATCACACTTCCTGATTGCAAACTGTATTACAAAGCTATAGTAATCAAAACAGCATGGTACTGGCATATATGGTTCATCAGAGGCTTCTAGGGACATCAAGTCTCTGTTCCTATAGTGGTAACCTGCTCATTAATTAACTCCTCATAGGTTTTCTTCTTCCATGTTTTACTTTTATATGTTTTTACAGTCTGCATTATTAGCATTACTTTAGCTCCTCGTGTTAACTATGTCATCTGTCTAGTCAATGTAGTGACTCCCTTGTTTTTGGCTCCTTGTCTATCAACATGAAAATTCCAATGTGGTCAGGTGGTTGGAAAAGATTTGGCTCAGTGGAAATCATAGTATATTCCCTAATGAAAGCATTTTCCTTCTGGCAATCAAAATCTTCAACCCAGCAAAGCCTGGAATTACAGTGACAAGAAGCAAAAAATTCACAAGTAGATCACTAAGAATCGTGGAAAGAGGAACAATCTCAATTTTACTCCATATTTTTCAGAACTGTATATTAACAGTTGATAACACAGCATCACAATTAACTGTTAGTTCAGTACATAGATCATGTTTTGGAGTTCATTGTTTCCAACTAGGTATAATCATAATGCTAGCCTCTTTTCTGAGCCTTTACCTGGGTGTTCAATTGTTCTTGAGGGTGGAATTATTCAGGAAAGTTGATCTTATGGTGCTGTGTCTATTGCCACAATATTTTCATAGTAAAATGTATTCCACACCACAGGTGATCTTTGTGGAACCCTAAATCCATAAATCAGACACTTTCTGAATCCTAGGATAGTGATCTTGGAAGAAGAACTGCAAGCAGAGAGGGAAAACTCATATCTAGAGTAAAATTCCATTTCTGTAAAAACAAATCACTACCACCTGTGGAGGAAGTGATCTGATGTAATTGACTTGCCACTCAGTGGCAAGTTCTCAATATCAATCTCTTCTGCTTACAAGTAAAGTTTTAAGATTAGTTGTGGTAGTAGTCAGAAAAACTTTAATGAAAGGGAATCCAATGCTTTGGGGCACAACCGTAGCCTAAATTCCAGCTTCCATAGCTATTTTATTCATGTGTCCATTACATAAGCACTGAGGTGATACAGAACAAAAGTTGGCTGATGGATTATCCTTTCCCCAGACCTTGATTGCCTTCTCTGTGGAGAATGTTCTGATAAGAACTGTGAATAATAGAAATTGTGATTTGTTAAATGGTGGGAAATCCTAGTCACATAGTCACTTGTTAACTCATGGTCAGGAACTCAGTTCTGAATATGGCCCAGTAGGGTCCTAGGATCTGCTTTTCAAACAGTGGGTGGTGCTTTGCTGCAGAGAACAGAACTTTTCTCCAGAACCCTAAGAGTTAGCATTGCTACTTATCTATTTGGTCTTGCTAGTGAATGCCCATAATGAACTTATTTCTTGTGAATACTTCCATTTAAGGATTTCATTGTTCATATGACCCAAGTGACAGGGAAGCTTTCAGGGAAGAATGGATTTGGTGGAGGAACTCCGTGAAAACTAACGATCCAATGACAAGTCACCAAACAAGTGAGTCAGAATATTATTCACAATATTCTCCTGTGATAGCAGAAGAGTGAGCATAAAACTGGGCAAAACAGCAAGCAAACATCACTATTCTTCCAATTTAAAAAATTGTTTTAAAACAATGCATTGCCTTATTTATACACAGTAAAAATCATTCTATTGGTTGTGGTATGAACAATACATTTTCCACCCATAGAAAGCCCAATGTATTTACACTTTATAGAGTAAAAGACATTGTGCCATTGACTTCAGAGCCAATAACTCTTTATCTTAAACAAGTTTAAATTTTAAAAATTTAGGAGGAAAGGAAGTCAAAAGGACAAGCAAACATAATAGAAGGAAGAAAAGATTAAAATTGCTAAAAATTCATTGTACTTTTCATTATCACCATTACCCTTTAATTCAAGTTAATCAACACTTCCCATTGGTTAAAATGATTGACTTTAACATCACAGTGATTCCATTTGTAATTGTCTAGAGGCACAACTACAGTGGTAACAGTCCTGTAAATTTACTTTGTTTCCAGAAAAATAACATTTCTTATGACTGAAGAACCTGGCCAGACTTCAGATACCAACTCTTCAGTTTTGACATAGCTGCCTTCATTTCTTTGTTCCTTAGATTGTAGATAACAGGGTTTAAAATGGGAGTAAAGATGGTATAGAACACAGCAAGTACTTTGTCAATTGAATAACTGCTGAAGGGCCACACATAGATGAAGATGCATGGTCCAAAGAAGAGTGTGACCACAGTGATATGAGCAGTTAGTGTGGAGCGGGCCTTTGCCATGCTAGCAAAGGAGTGACTCCTAACTGTGACGAGTATCACAGTGTAGGAGAGAACCAACAGGAGGAAGGAACCAAAGAAAGAAAGCCACTGTCTGCAACTATTAGTAGGCTGATAACATAAGTGTCTGTGCAGGCCAGCTTAGTCACTAGAGGGAGGTCACAGAAAAAACTATCCACTTGATTAGGGCCACAAAAAGGCGAGTTAACAGTAAATGCCACCTAGCTAGTAGTATGGATGAAGCCCACACACCAGGAGATGAGTACAAGAATAATACATACACGGTGGCTCATGACTGTCATGTAGTGGAGAGGTTTACATATAGCAACATAACGATCATAAGCCATGGATACAAGGATCACCATCTCACTGCCAGTGAAAAGGTGAACAAAGAAAATCTGGGCTAGGCAGGCATCAAAAGAAATAGTCTTGCGCTTAACCAGAAAGGCTGAAATCATTTTAGGGGTAGCAAAGAAGGCAACACATATATCTATAAAAGAGAGGTTTGTAAACAGAAAGTACCTAGGGGTATGAAGGCAGGAATCTGAGGTCACAGCAAGGATGATGAGAAAGTTGACCAGTAGTATTGCTAGGTAGAGTAGTGAAAATATGAGAAAGAAGAAAGGTTGGAGCTCCTGGGAATTAGAGAGTCCCAGCAACACAAATTCGGTCACCCGAGAATGATTTGTCTCATTCATTGACTTTGGAAAGAACTTCTCTTCAGTTACCTGAATGTGAGAGAAACAGAAATCAGTCAATGAACTGAGCATGGATTTCATTTCCCGATTCCACTTCATAACTTAGGGATTCTAGTTTCTATTTATATTTGTGTCAGAGCTTTCACACATCATCAAAAACTATATAGACAGCATAACAACACTATTCAAGAAGGATGGGGGGACTTCCCTGGCAGTCCAGCGGTTAAGACTTCACCTTCCAATGCTGGGGGTTCAACCCCCGGTCAGGGAGCTAAGATCCCACATGCCTTGTGGCCAAAAAACCAAAACAGAAAACAAAAACAATATTGTAACAAATTCAATAAAGACTTTAAAAAATGGTTCACATCAAAAAAAAAACCCTTTAAAAAAAAAAGGACAGAAGGGAGAGTTGTCAAGGAGATGTTCAACCAACTGGCATATCCAATTACATGAATTTAAGGAATGTAATCAACTAATTTAAAAATGAAATTGAAAATCTGAAAAAATTTTGACATTATAGAAATCCAGTCTAAGAATCTACAGAGACAAAATCTAAATCATTTTTCTTCAGTAAATGACAAAAACACTTTTTGAACTGCTAACACAAAGGAAGATAATTTAACAAACTTAATGTTGACCAAGATAGACACAAAGAGGTGTATACTGTGCAAATCTATTTAAATAAAGTTCAAAAATAGGTAAAACTAATCTATAGGGTTGAAAAAGCCTCAATAGTGATTATCCTTGAAGGGAAATTGGGGACAGGAAGAGGAGAAGGAGGAGCTTCTGAAGTGCTGGTGATATTCTGTTCTTGATGTGGTTGATAGTTACATAGGAGTGTTCACTTTGTGAAAACTTATCAAGATGTGTACTTCTACTCTGTGTACTTCTGTGTGTATGTGATATATTTTAAAATTTTAAACAGGGGAGAAAGAGACAGCATTACATTGTGTGAGAGAGTTCATAGGAGGAATCATTTCCTTGAATGATTAAACTGTATTCCATTCTCTATTGAGTTACAAATCTTCTTGACTAAAATACAAAACCATAGCAAAACTTAAATATCCAGAGTTTATTGGAAGTCTTCCTAGAGCTGTGATTCATCTCTTCATGGAGTTCTATTATATGAAAGAATCTAGTGCATTAGTTCCTCTCATTTATTCCCTGAAGATATTAAGCTTCTTTAAACTCAGCCATTGGTGCTAATAATGTAGACATATTATTGAATTATGATTGATATTTGATTTAGTAGGGCTTAAAGATTATATTTATATTGCATAAGCATATTCATAGTAAGAAATTTGTACCACAGCAAAAAAATTTTTTTTCTTTTCTACTCAGTTATTTTACATTCTATTTTATCGGAATTTTCTCCCCTTTATGCTGTTTTTACTTTTATAAGCTATCTGGAACTTAGAAAAGTTGTGTGATTAAATGTAATGAAGCATCTAATTTTGAAGAATCTTTCTCTGCATCTAAATTAGTTCTTGGGAAACAGTATCTTTTACTGATTTCTATTCATCTGCAATTTTTGATTTTAATGTCTTCTTGGATTATAATTAAAAATTGCCTAGCATCCTTTGAGTTTCACTGGAAGGTTTACACAAAAAGACAGGGTATATGATGCATAATTTTAACTCCCAGGAACCAAGTTCAGGGACTCACCCCTATACTTCAAATCTCTAATTCTCTAGAAAAGCTACCAAAGAACTAATTCACCTTTTATCACAGATTATATCAAAATATATGACTCCAGGATGTTTGAAGAGCTAATAAGTAGAGGTTGAAGTCAGAGCAGGCTGCAGGTAAAATTATACATGGAAACAACTTTATATTTGAGGAGTCACCACATCCTCATCATTTCTCAGGAGCCTCTTGTTAGCAGGCTAACTCCAGGAGACCACCTTGACCTGCCCTCCCTGGGAAACACCCTGACTCTTTGACCCCTTGACATAAATACTGCGTTGAATCCCTGACACAGGGAAGGAATTAATATCTAATAAAACCAGCCAATAGGGATCCATAAGTGCCATGTCAGAAAAAGCAAAGCCTTAAGCACAGGGAGTTGTCCAAGGAGACCTTTTGGTGCTAAAACAGAAAGGGGCAGCAGGAGGCATTTGTGAGTAGAGGAGACTTTCTGATATTTTTAGAATAAAACACATTATGTGAGACAATCGTCATAAGAATCATCCTCCCAATGAGTCTTTTGCACACTTGTATTCTTCCATTGTCATTGGCTTCTTGGGGTGCCCAGAAAAAGAAAGGATACTTCTTCCCACAGAGAATACTGATCAAACTGATTCAATCAACATCTGAGCTTTTTAGTATAGAGGATCAAAGTGGTGAGCAACAGAAAAAGAAATTAATTACTCTAAGTATAAATCCTTTACTTCTAATACAAACGCGTTTTTTTTTAGTTCATTTATTCTGTAAGTAGGTAACAGCCTGTTTTTCCCAGGGCACTGTGCTATGAACTGGTGATAGAGCACTTAGTAACTTGCCTCCCTGAAGATCATTTATTAATATTCATAATCTCTTGTTCATTTAGAGAAGTTGATGAATCCTCATTTCTCTTCACTCCCTAGCATATTTCTTTTTAGATGAAATGGGCTGCCTTTTTACATCAAATAGCTAGTGGGAAGCAGCCGCATAGCACAGGGAGATCAGCTTGGTGTTTTGTGACTGCCTGGAGGGGTGGGATGGGGAGGGTGGGAGGGAGGGAGATGCAGGAGGGAAGGGATATGGGAACAGATGTATATATATAAATGATTCACTTTGTTATAAAGCAGAAACTAATAAAAAAATAAAATAAAATATTTCACTCAAAAAAAAACTACTGCACTAGAGTGAAAACATAGAGCTTTAGAATAAAAAAAAATTGATGTTAAAATCACAAGTGTCATTGGGCAGCTACATGACACTGAGCAGTTCATTTAGTCTTTAAGTGTTCATTGTCCTCAAATATCAAATATTGAGGATGATATTGCTCTCAAAGAGACACTGAAAATATTTCTTAAACAGTTACTCAGTGGCACATCTTTAATCAATTGTAATGACTAAATATATGTAAATGTTCTCAATAATGTATTGCTTCAGATCAGAATAAGTAATTATTTTCAGATTATTTTACTGGTCAAAGATGGTGTTATCTGGTTCATGTAAGTAAGAATGAGTTTCCAATTAGTAGATGTGTTCATGTAAAGACCAAACTTTCATTTCTTATAATATTTAAAGATAAACTAATGCATGCATATAGGATTGTACTAGGTGACACTCAGTTCCCTCCTATTTGAAATTCTATCAAATAATTATTTCCCCAATACTTCTATCTTGGAACTTATGACTGGTAGATGAAGTGAAATAATTGACTATAGTTTACAGAGGCCACCAAACTCTACCAGTTCAAAGATATATCTTTCACAAGCTTTCCAACATTTCCACTGGCCTTTACCTTCTCCCTCTAAATCCAGATCAGAGGTATAACAGTCTCCATGGAGACAAAACTTGTGTGTCATCTTCAAAAAGATATTGACAAAATGCTTTCATTTACCTAAGATGAAGTGAAAAGTGTGGAGAAAGCTTATAATCTATAGTTGTTAATGCTTGGATAGAATTTAGTTGTTATTTCTACATCTCCTAAGAAAACAGACCCAACTCTGAAGAGATGAATTTTAAAGAAGTTTACTTTTAAATAAGAAGGAAATAGTCTCAGGGTGTCTGTAGCCAGGATAGGCTGTCTTCAAAGAAGTGAGGTAGAGCTGGATGCTGTGTCCTAACGTAGACCTTAGGTAGCTGGGGTAGTACTTGAAGCAGTCAGGAATCTAAAAGAGGCAAAGGAGTAGATAAAAAGGAAGAAATGCTAAAACAAAATCTGCTGTTTCACAATTTTGTGAAGAATTTAGCATAACTGTAGCTATCTTGCTTCTGTTTTCAATAGCAGTAAACTAGATGATCACAAATGATTTTCAAAGACCTTTAGTAATTAAAACCAATTAGAAGTCACTAAGCATAACATAAAGGGAATTACTTCCTAATCTTTACTGAAGTCTTAAGTATAGAATATTTACCCACATATTCTAGGAGAATGTTTTCTTTCAACTTAACCTCATCTGACAGGTCCAGAGTATGGATGAAATTCTTTTTTTTTTTTTTTTTTAATATAATAGTGTTTATTTTTACTTGTTGACAGTTTGCTTTATTTATTTATTTATTTTTGGCTGTGTTGGGTCTTCGTTTCTGTGCGAGGGCTTTCTCTAGTTGTGGAGGGCGGGGGCCACTCTTCATCGCGGTGCGCGGGCCTCTCACTATCGCGGCCTCTCTTGTTGCGGAGCACAGGCTCCAGACGCGCAGGCTCAGTAATTTTGGCTCACGGGCCCAGTTGCTCCGCGGCATGTGGGATCTTCCCAGACCGGGGCACGAACCCGTGTCCCCTGCATCAGCAGGCAGACTCTCAACCACTGTGCCACCAGGGAAGCCCCCTGGATGAAATTCTTGAGGGATATAAACACTGTTCTCAAGGGGATCCCTTAGAGAACTCAATCTACAACTTCATATAAGTTTTTTTTTTAATTAGCAAGAATATTTTTAAGAAGTATCACCAATTATAGTGCTTATTATATGATTTGGGGTCTGCAAAAGACATTGAGGTATGAAGTATATTGTATCATTTATCAAAACCATTGTTAGGGAATATTTAGGCTTTTTCTTCCATTTATTTTACTTTCCCTTGATTCAAAGTGTAGATAATTTTTTTCCCTGCTTCTCAGAGATACACGATCATCAAATATTTGAATCAAACATTTTGTACAATAACAAATTTACCATGTAGTAAATTTGTCATAATAGTAGTAAGATTCTAAAAGCTAGTAATCATATCTGGCATAACTTTTTTCACAAGTAGGGTATATATTCAGCAGGATATTTTGATTTTCATAAATTATTTATATTAGTATTTCCTTGTCATGAATTAACAAAGACCATTCTAAACTATAAGCTTTAAAATAGTCTGAAGTCCAAATCAACAGATGATGTCCAAAGACATCATTGACTATAAGAGAAGTAGTAGCCTGAGTCACAGAAAATACAGGTTCCAATTCTACCTCTCACTAAATAGCTTTACAATTTTAGGCAATTTACACATCTTTGAAGGTGCACAATTTCTTTTCAAAAAAAGAGAAGAACTCTCCCTCCTAATCTTTACTATTCTACAATTATCTGGCTTTTGAAAGCATAATCCCCAAAAAGCAAGTTAGTTCAATTATAAAAGTAATTACAAAATGTTGTATTAAAATAAAAATATATTCAATAAAAGGGTAAATCAATCCTGCTTTCAGCAAAGAAATATGGCCGTTAATTACTTCTCAGATTTAGATATTTTGATAACAGTAATAGGCAAAATGAACATAGAATAATCAAAGATTGAAAGATTAGAGTGTGATTGCCTCTCTCTGTTTTCTGTTCTGACTGGATTAGGAGGCTGAGGAAAAACAGCACTCTTCCAGTCCCTAGCCTTAAAATATTTGCACCTACTGGGAAAAACAACATTCTTCAGGATCCATTGGATGGGGGCAAATGTAGTGAGCCCATGTCTTTCCAGACTTCAGTCTTCACCATTTATACTTTTAAGTATCATTGTCCTCAACACAGATATAGGAAAAGCCATCACAATTGTTAGAAGCTAATTAGTAATTTGATGTCACTAGATTGTAGTGACCAGGAGACCCAGAGGAGACTTGTAATAGCAGAAATTACCTTCATTAGGGCTAAATGCATGAAAGAGTTTGTTTGCTCACAAGAATTATAGTACATAACCTTGAGGATTCACAAATGGACAAAGCAGCAGGACTCATGGAAATGCTTTGTCCTATTGGAGAAAATGTAACATAGTGGAAAGAAGAACAAGGAATAATTTTGTTAGTTAGTTCTTTCTGCTTCAGGAGAGCTTTAGAACAGGGCCACTGGGGGTGTCAAAAGTTGATCAGGAGACTATGCATACTACAGAGCAGTGCAACACCTTGGTATTTTAATAGCTCTAGAAGAGCCATGTGCTTGGTTTCAAAGGCAAGAATTCTAAGATAGGGCAGGGAGAGATCTTTTACAACAGATCTGCATCCTACAGAATAGATTTTAGTGAAGAGACTTTAAGTAATTTTGCAAAAATTTAAACTTTTAGTTCAAGTTTTTAGGGAAAAAAAAAAAGCTGAGTGAAGCTCTGATGTTCTCCTCTCCTGGAGAGAAAGGACAGAATATAAAATGATAAAGAAAGAAATTTCTTATTATAACATAGAATTTTGAAATTGGTGTGGACACTAGAAGTCAACTAGTCCAACATCTTAAATTTATAGATTGGTTGAAAGAGCTCTCGAAGGATTAGCTGCTTGACTCAGATGATACTATCCAATACCATCTTCTAACCCCTTGCCTAATGCCCTCCCTACTCTACGATAATGCCTCTTCCACAGGTTGGAACATTTTGAATTTATGATTAGAGCTAAGGTGATTCTTCATCTCTGCCCAGGCACATGCATCTAGAGGACTCCTAAATGTTTCTTTGACCAATACTTCCCAGTACCCTTGATGTCTATTCTTTCTACTACCTTTTTCATGTAGATAATTTCCAAAAATCTGTCATTTTGGATTTATTTTCTCTTTAGGATCTCCTGCTGGATGATTTAAAACATTCAAATAACCTTATACCTTTATAAGAGCCCTAAGTGTACACCTCTAAGGTTCCAAAATGTATAACAAGACACTACTGCACCACAAATTTAATATCTCCAAAATTAACACATTTTCCCTAAATTTACCCTTACTGTAAATACCAACACTGCTAATGTTATCATTATTATCCTAGGAAATATTCAGGCTTAAATCATCAGTATGATAGGTGATGTCTACTTCTCTAATATCCCTATATTTAGTTCCCAAATTTATTTTGATAGATGGGATCACACTGCTTATATAGCTTTTTAAATGATTTTTAAAAACTTTTTATTGGAGTATAGCCGATTAACAATGTTATGATAGTTTCAGGTGCACAGCAAAGTGACTCAGCCATACATATGCACGTATCCATTCTCCCCCAAATTTCCCTCCCATCCAGGTTGCCACATAACACTGAGCAGAGTTCCCTGTGCTGTACAGTAGGTCCTCGTTGGTTATCCATTTTAAAGGCAGCAATGTGTACATGTCGATCCCAAACTCCTTAACTATCCCTCCCCTCTACCCTTTCCCCCAGTAACCATAAGTTCATTCTCTAAGTCTGAGTCTGTTTCTGTTTTGTAAATAAGTTCATTTGTATCATATTTTTAGATTCTGCATATAAGCGATATCATATGATATTTCTCTTTCTCTGACTTACTTCACTCAGTATGACAATCTCTAGGTCCATCCATGTTGCTGCAAATGGCATTATTTAATTCTTTTATATGGCTGAGTAATATTCCATTGTATATATGTACCACATCTTCTTTATCTATTCCTCTGTCGATTGACACTTAGGTTGCTTCCATGTCTTGGCTATTGTAAACAGTGCAGCATGTATCCTTTCGGACCATGTTTTTCTCCGGATATATGCCCAGGAGTGGGATTGCAGTTTTTCGGGGTTTTTTGCGGTACACGGGCCTCTCACTGTTGTGGCCTCTCCTGTTGCAGAGCACAGGCTCCGGACGTGCAGGCTCAGCAGCCATGGCTCATGGGCCCAGCCGCTCCGTGGCATGTGGGATCTTCCCGGACCGGGGCACGAACCCATGTCCCCTGCATCGGCAGGTGGACTCTCAACCACTGCGCCACCAGGGAAGCCCGAAAAGGTATACTCTTATGTACGTTTCTTGTGATGAAGTATAGTCAATTCAAGTTACGAATAGGTTTAATGTCACTGGGGAGATCTACTAATGAATTATGTTAGTGAAAATATAATTTTAAAAGCCCTTTGAATATTCTCTATGAATATTATATATCTGTCCTCCCACCTTCTCAACACTGTTAGTTAGACCAGGTCTGCAAATTGGATATTCATATTTCATTCTGATCAATAGTATACAGTTGGCTGATCAGAATAAGGAATGCTGCATAATTTTTTGTCTATCTCAGGCTATGAATTTTGTTTTCCAGTTTAGCATCTTAACGTGCACACTGCTAGAATTTTGCCAAATAAATGTCATAGTTTCCATTATATGAAAATTTGCATGTGCTCTAGAAAAATTACATCTAGAAATTACATTTCTACCTTAACCTGTTTTCATTTGTCTAACTGCCTTTGAAGCAAGAAGGAAGAGTTTATGATTTGGTTAAAAATGAACAGTATTTCAAGTGAAAAATGTGGTTTCATACCTAGCCCCAACATGACATTTCTTCATAAACTGCACATTACTTAACTTCAGATATTAAATATTTGGCTTAGTTTGTTTGTGTCAAAGCATGTTGAAATCTTAAAAGTCTGAGATAAATGTAAGAAACTATTAATGCCATTTCTTTCTTTGCAAGGCAGGAGCTTGTGTTTTTCTCATGGTACTCACAAACTGTCAGAATCCACAATGACTGATTGTTTCCAAAACTCTTTTCATAAACCTCAGTCAATTCAAGGAGATGCAGCCTATCAGTATACAGTTATTCACAGAAATCTCAAAGCACTAGGCAATCTAATCTAGTTTTTCCATGCCCCTCCACACTTTTTAGCAAAGGAAAACTGGAGTTTTGTTTTCCAAAACATCTTAATAAGCCACAGTCTTAGAGACATCCTAAAACTGAATATCAAGTTTTATGTTTGACAAATAGTGGTTAGACCTATGCAATTATTCTTCAGATACATACTACTTAAAAATGAGGTCCATTTTAGGTAGAAGTCTACATGGGTGGGAAGGAAAAAGGGAATGATGTTTTTAGAATCCATTCTGTCCACTTTCCACAAAACAGTTGCAACAAACAATTACTTTTATTATCCTCATGTTAGAGATTAAAAAGGGATAGAGAGGTAAAGTGACTCTCCCAGGTTAGTACAACTAGGAAATGACAGATTCAAGATTTAATTCTAAGTTCCACGTATGTTTAGAGCGATGATCTTTGCTCCTTATAGTGATTCAGCCTTGAACTAGCTTTAAGAACTCTCTGGACTTGAGGTTCTTCAACTGTTAGGGAAATTGATTGACCAGCTGACTTTCAAAGACTTTCTTGTAATAAAAAACATATCTAACATAATCATTAATACACCAAATTAGGGAGAATTCTACAATATATTTCTTAAATTATTATCATCTTTTCTTCCCACAATATAATAAATTATATTGTATACTCATATACTGACACTGAGACTAATAATATTTTGGGATAATTTATTCGGAAATGAAAAATTTATCATGAATTTAATAGTTAATAATTTTCCAAACGCTTAGTCTTGGTATTAATGAATTCATCAAATCTATGATATTCAGCCAGGTTTTGAAAGCCAGTCAGATTTGAGTAGTTTACTTGCCATGGTTTAAACTTTACAAATTGTCATTTGATTAATTATTTGCTATATCAATTATCAAGTGTGATAGTGATCTATATACCCATTAAGAAAAGGTATTATTGGGGCTTCCCTGGTGGCGCAGTGGTTGGGGGTCCGCCTGCCGATGCAGGGGACGCAGGTTTGTGCCCCGGTCCGGGAAGACCCCACGTGCCGCGGAGCAGCTGGGCCCGTGAGCCATGGACGCTGAGCCTGCGCGTCCGGAGCCTGTGCTCCGCAGCGGGAGAGGCCACAACAGTGAGAGGCCCGCGTACCGCAAAAAAAAAAAAAAGAAAAAAAAAAGAAAAGGTATTATTAAATCTCGGATCCTCTAAGCCATTCTCTTTTCTTCGAAGTTGAGTCAGAACTCAAATAATTGGACCCACTGAGTCAAGATCTTTCAACAATATTCAAATGAACTTCTTCATAATATCAGTTTTCCATGAAAATATTCCAATGCCATGAAAAAACCTGTTACACCCAACATTCTTAATTTAAATTCTGCAAGTGGACACCATCAGAATACAAGGCTGTGCAACTGAGTGAGAATGTTCTGTGTTAAAAGACAAAAGAGCAATATTTTATCTCAGGCTTCTCTAAGTAGTCTTAATCTGATGTATATTTGTAGAATTCAGGAGTCTATGAATTCCTGAATTTATGTTCACAATTTTGATGATTTGTGCATTTTCCCATAAAAATAACTTATAAATTTCAACAGATTTTTCAAATGGACTCATAATTACAAAAGGCTTGCAAACATTGCACTAACATTTAGGCAAGATACTTCACATCTCTCAGCTCTGGCTTCTTATTTTCATGAATTTAGACTAAATGAATAGATTCTAACTTTAATTTTCTATTGTTCTGAGAACAAAGCTGATGATACTAAATCTCAGACAGAGATCTCTGCTCATTGCACTGGATATATTAGAGTAGTTTTCCCACGATTTAAATATTGGTTACTTAGTTTCTTCTTCACAGCTGTCTTCATTTCCTGGTTTCTCAGAGTATAGATAAGTGGATTCAGAAACAGAGGTAAGATGGTATAGAAAAGAGAGAGAAATTTGTCCACCAGGAAGTTTGTGAAAGGTCACACATAGATGAAGATGCAGGGCCCAAAGAACATTCACACAACTATGAAATGTGCTGTACAGGTAGAAAAAGCCTTAGATGATCCTGTGGATGAGAGGTCCTTGACAGTGACAAGAACAATGATGTAGGAAGTGAGCAAAAGCAGAAAACTTATAAGAGCAATCACACCACTGGTTGAAATCATGAAGATTCCAAGAACATATATATCTATACACGCCAGCTGGATGACTAAAGGAAGGTCACAGAAGAAACTGTCTATAACATTGGGACCATAGAAGGGTAAATAGAAGGTAAAAGCTAACTGGCTCACTGTATGCAGGAAGCCCACCATCCAAGAAGTTACCACAAGCCCAACAAACACTCTTTGGCTCATAATTGATGAATAATGGAGAGGTTTGCATATGGCAATGTACCTGTCAAAAGACATGGAGATGAGCAGCACAATCTCAGTCCCAGTGACGAGGTGCAAAAAGAAGATCTGAGAAATGCAGCCCTCCAAGGAGATGGTCTTGTGCTGCTGAGCAAGGAAGTCCATGATCATCTTTGAAGTGGAGAAGGAGGACAGGCACATGTCAATGAGAGACAGGTTGCTGAGTAGGAAGTGCATGGGGGAGTGAAGGTGTGGGGTGGACAGGACCGTGAGGAAAATCAGGCAGTTGCCCAACATGGTCATTAAGTAGAAAAAGGAAAACATCACAAAAAAGAAAATCTGGAGCTCAGGAGAATCAGTAAGTCCAAGTAACACAAATTCAGACACTCTGGAATAGTTAACCCCCTCCATTCATCTGCAGGCTCTGCTCTATAATGACAAAATGGTACAAAATAACAGAACTAGAAAATGTGATACTTCTACAAATACATATGAAGGAGTTATGATATCAGTTAATAATTCAGAATGCTGATTACCTAAAATCCAACTAATAACTATCTCAGTAAGATTTTTCTTTTTGGAACCACTCAACAATTGCTGTCAGAAACTTCTACAAATGGACAACTTCTTGATTTTGATCAGTATCAAGTACATGCTGAGTTATACTCATCACATACCCACACAATAATATTCCCTTCTGAATACTGACTAAAGAGCTATATAATCCATAGTTGTAGAGGAAGATATACTAAGTGAGTGTGCTCTACTTAATAAGTTAGGTAAATAAAAATTTCAATGAGAGTTAAACTCTCAAAGTTCCCTGTTAAACCAAATAAAATGCAATTATGTTGAATCCACTATTGTTGAACACTGGATTTAAATAACAGTTTAACATAATGATTTCAGGAAACCCATTTATTATCCTATGAGGGTGATAAATTATTTTTTCTTTAAGTGACTTCCTGTTTTCTCAGCTCCAGAAGAATCCAGTTCCTTTCCAATTTCATTTGCACATTTTCAATTGTTTTGTCAGTGTTAATAAGTACTATTTTAACTATTAATATATAAATTAATTTCTTAATTCCATAAAATTACTGATGACCAAAATGTATACCTGTAACATGAGAGCTATTCTCAACTTTTTAAATTTTATGATCGTATAGAAATCTTTTTTTAAAAAGAGCAAGAAAATCCCTCCTTTATTTCTCTACATGTTACTCAAACAAAGCTAATTTTTTAGACTAGAAAAAAGAAAGAAAGATTCTAGGATAAATCCAGGAAATGTACAAAATGAGTGTCTAGCCTTTTGTAGTACCAGCATATAAGATGCTCAAAACAAAACAAAGCAAACAAAAAACCTACATTAATGATGGTATGTCAAAGTGATACCCGAGCCAACTGAAAGAGAAAAAAAAAAAGACACTTTAGGGACTCAGACTAATTTTTCAAAATTGAGTTTTTGGTTTACAGCAGATTGCAAGTTCTGCAAATATCTCCTATGATGTTTTCGTCTAAGTGACCTCCTGTTTTCCCACATGGAGGAAAATCTGGCTTCATCCTCATTTATTTGCAAATATTCAAATTTTTCTGTCAATGTTGATTAATATTTTTAAGTTTTGTCAAAGAACAATATTCCAGAAATCTTAAAACTGAACTGTGGCAAAGCGGTTAAGAGGGTTAAGGTATTCTTTTTTTTTTTTTTTTGCGTTACGTGGGCCTCTCACTGTTGTGGCCTCTCCCGTTGCGGAGCACAGGCTCCGGACACGCAGGCTCAGCGGCCATGGCTCACAGGCCTAGCCGCTCCGCGGCATGTGGGATCTTCCCGGACCGGGGCATGAACCCGTGTCCCCTGCATCGGCAGGCGGACTCTCAACCACTGCGCCACCAGGGAAGCCCAAGGTATTCTTAACCTGCTGTATGACCTTGATCATACATTAGTAGCCTCTCTAAGATTTGGCCTCTTTACCTGTGAGAATTAACTTAGATGGTCTATATAAAGCATTAAACATATGTCCTGAGCAACATTCAAGAATTCTCTAGGCTTCAAAATTCAAATTTTGGAATACTGTTCAGAAATAATCTGCTTGTTTTATTTCATGAATAGTAATAATAATAATTTCAGTAAAAATATTCTAACCTAGTTTCAATTCAGTGACTTGAAAAAAGATATGGGCTTCCAAAATTGTTTCATCTTTTTGAAGTTAAATTACTTCTTATAAAAATTACATGAGGGCTTCCCTGGTGGTGCAGTGGTTGAGAGTCCGCCTGCCGATGCAGGGGACACGGGTTCTTGCCCCAGTCCAGGAAGATCCCATATGCCGCGGAGCGGCTAGGCCCGTGAGCCATGGCCGCTGAGCCTGCACGTCCAGAGCCTGTGCTCTGCAACGGGAGAGGCCACAACAGTGAGAGGCCCGCATACCGCAAAAAAAAAAAAAAAAAAAAAAATTACATGAGTATCTTGATATATTAAAGGCATTAAAATTTCTCAACCTCAGATATTTAAATATTCCTTCTATTTTCCTGACTTAAAATGTAATTAATGAGAACACAAAAATTATTATCATACCTAATTTAAATTTATATACATATATAATGAATATATTATTCATTCATTAGAAGTGAATAAACAGTTGTCAGGTTTTTTTCTCCTTTCATCTTCAGAAGGGCATCTCTAATACCTGTTTAATTGAATCACTCATCTTTACGTCTTCAAATTATATATATTTTTCTTTACTACTCCTCTATTATTTTTGATTTACACAGTGATCAAATGAATATTGTCTGCTACCTGAAGAGCACGAATTACAACTGCTTCTCAGATCTTTATATTATTTTCAGCTTTTAACCTACCAGCTGCACATCAGAAATCAAAAACACCAAATCCTTCGAAATTCACAAAACTACTGAAATCACCATAGTCCTTAGTAAGCATCAGAAGCCTGGAGTGTGGATATATATTTTCTCCAGTCTTGTTATAAAAGCCACTAGAAAGCAGGGACATTTAGGAAGATCAGGGATTAAGCACTACAGTCTGCTTGCAGTAGGAGTTATTAAAATGTTGAGCTGAATTTTCCCAAAGTTGGAACAAGAGCTGTGGAGTATGTCTTCACTATTTAAAGTGAGGACTCACATTCATGATGAAGCAGTATTAATCAGAGAAAAAGCCCAGTGGGACTGACCTTGAGAAAATCTTTGAGCAGTCATTTAAGGAGCAAAACATTGCTCCTGGGCTTCCCTGATGGCGCAGTGGTTGAGAGTCCACCTGCCGATGCAGGGGACATGGGTTTGTGCCCCGGTCCGGGAGGATCCCACGTGCCGTGGAGTGGCTGGGCCCGTGAGCCGTGGCCGCTGAGCCTGAGTGTCCGGAGCCTGTGCTCCGCAACGGAAGAGGCCACAACAGTGAGAGGCCTGCGTACCGCAAAACAAAACAAAACAAAACAAAACAAAAAACATTGCTCCTTTGATTACGGAAATGTTCCCACCTTTATACCCCAGTGTTCAATGTCACAATGTTGGAAAATTACTCTTTTGGGCTAAGGTACTTTATCACCTGCAAACTCTTGCTTACTAGAAGAATCATGTAAAGAAAGAAGCCTGCATTAAATTTTCTGACAGGGCATCAAAAATTAGTACAGGCTAACATGTATAATGATAGCTGCCACCCAGGTGGGTGAAATCAGGGGAAGGAGAAGTGGGAAAGCTCAAAGTAACTGGAAGAAGTGAAGACAGGTACTGTGCAAGTAGCCTAAAGGAATGGTGTAAGAATTATATTATACAAATAAATGTAAAGCATTCAGCACAATGCCTGGCACAGAGAAAATGATGAATAAAATATAGTAGAAAGAATAGCAGAGGTGATTATAATTATTCACATTATTTTTTTGAAAAGTTCATGACATATAATTCAGGAAGATACTAGGTGTGGAATCACAACCCTAAACTATAACTGAGGGTCTTGCCGTATTTACCTGAAGGTCCATCATTCAACTGCAACTTGCTCTCCAAATACAACTTCCTTCCCAAATTTCCTCAGTGATTTGAACTCTTCACAACTACCACAGCTGGCCTACATTCTTCGTAAGACTGACAATAGAGCCCAAGAAAATCCTCCCTAGCTGACCACATTCCTTGCAGGCTTTGAAATAAGAAAAAAATCAACTGTTTTTAAGATGATTTGTTTTATTTCTGTTCTGTAAAGAGAAAGGAAGGAAATGACTTTAAAACAAAACAAAACACGGCTTCCCTGGTGGCGCAGTGGTTGAGAGTCCGCCTGCCGATGCAGGGGACATGGGTTTGTGCCCCGGTCCGGGAGGATCCCACGTGCCGCGGAGCGGCTGGGCCCGTGAGCCGTGGCCGCTGAGCCTGCGAGTTCAGAGCCTGTGCTCCGCAGCGGGAGAGGCCACAACAGTGAGAGGCCCGCGTACCGGGAAAAAAAAAAAAAAAAAAGCCCAACCAACACAAGTTGCAAAGATTCGGTAAATCTAAAATATCTGCCCTGGTTTAAAACAAAAGATAAGTGTATATAATTATTACTAGAGTTATCCTGGAAAAGGCAAGAGGATTAACAAAAAAATAATAGAAATAAAAGATAATTCAGAAAGAGCACTGAAGGAGTTTGGGGCATAATAAAACTGTTCTATATCTTGGTTGTGTTGGTGGTTACATGAATCTATACATGTGTTAAAATTCATAGAACTGCATACCAAAAGAAACCAAACCCAATTTTAGTTTAAAATAATTTATAAAATAGAATTTTGAAAAGCAAAACCAAATAATTCAGTATAGTGGCTAGTTACAAAATAAGCAAATAAAACCAATAGCTTTCTTATAAAACAACAATTACTTGTTAAAATATATGGTTAAAAATGAGTTTATTTAGATGAGCAATAGGATATATAAAGTCAATAGAAATAATATTAATGAGAAATGTATCTCTATGACCAAAGCTATGCTACCTACAAAAGGGGAAAACAACTTGAATAAATGAAATACATACAGTTTTATTGGAAGGGGAAACTCAGTATTGTTCAGCACATAAATTCCAATAAACTCTCTAAATATTTTTGACTTAACAAAATAATATTCAAAAATATTCTAGAGGTAAATCAGGTAAAATTAGTCAGGAATTAGAAGTAATATTTCTAATATGCAGTATTATAAGATGATAATATTTAAATAATATAGAAAAAGCATGGGATACAACTAATTAATGTAAGGGATCTGAGAGGACAAAAAATAGATATAGACCCAAGGATACACAAGAATTTACAATATTATAATGTTTACAGTATTATAGTTTTAATTGGCAAAAGGGACTTTACATTTTGTCTCAATTTTTTAAAAAAATTATTTATTTTATTTATTTTTGGCTGCCTTGGGTCTTCGTTGCTGTGCATGCGCTTTCTCTAGTTGTGGCGAGTGGGGGCTATTCTTCATTGCGGTGCACCGGCTTCTCATTGTGGTGGCTTCTCTTGCTGCAGAGCATGGGCTCTAGGTGCACGGGCGTCAGTAGTTGTGGCTCACAGGCTCTAGAGCGCAGGCTCAGTAGTTGCGGCGCATGGGCTTAGTTGCTCTGGGGCATATGGGATCTTCCCAGACCAGGGCTTGAACCTGTGTCCCCTGCATTGGCAGGCGAATTCTTAACCGCTGCGCCACCAGGGAAGCCCAAGATCTTTACATTTTGGTGGTTGTACTGTGCTTGAGATTTAGCAGTTTTCTTGGAATTACACACCTTTTCTCCTCATCCACCAACCCAAACTTTTTACTGAGTATTATGCTTTCTTCAGCTCTTGTGGAATCCCCAGTTCCTGCCTGCTAACTCTGCCTTGCTCTCTGTTTTCTCTTATTGCCCTCCTCTGACCTGGTGTCCTTGTATTACCCTGTCTCCAAGCTGGTCACCAGTTTCCAACAATAACTTTACTTTTCCCCTAACTTAGAGGTAGGCTCCAGCTGTATCCCTGGTGATATAGCACCACTTACATAGCCACTCTTCACCTTGTCCATGCAGCTTCCTAACACTCTCTCAGTCTCAATTCCTTTCTACATTCTCCCCATCTCCATCTTTCCCTGAAACCAGCAGGATGCCCAAAGGAGAGCCTTTTAACAAACAACAGGTTACTATATGAATTTGCCAGGATAAATTTTTTAAATTAATTATGTCAACACATAAAATCATAGCATAGAAGAGGGAGAAGTAATAATAAAGATCCTATAATCTAATGATTACTTTCAAAGACAAGAGAACTAAAGCTACCGTGGTAGCAGCACTTAAGTTTAGAATATTTTCTTTATTGTTACTATTGAAAAGTAGTAGAAGAACACAGGTGTGTATAATTCAGTATAAATACATAAAGAAATTATTTGCACAGCTTTAATCAATGAATGCTGTTTTTTGTGTACTTGAACAACAAAAAATATTACTAGTCTAAAATCACTCCTTAACAGAGCTTAGAATTAGAAGTTTAACTCTGTATAATTAAAACACTAGTTATTGGGGGAGGTGGAATCCAGATGTAAGGCTCAGTCTGTTTAGTGGTGGGTGCTTATTCTAAAAGTGTCATGTGATGATCCACTGAAGAGTGAAAAGAAATAGTATTAAGTATGTCCTGCATGTATATAATGATGCATATATGTGTATATATCATTGCCTTTTAATTTTATTATTTTCAAAATGCTACTTTTAATACATATATTAATATAATGGCATACAGACATTATAAATATATGTGCATATATTTAAGGCAAGTGCTCAAAAATATTTTGTTGTGGGTATGAAATGTTTTTAAATATGAAAATTGCTAATCCACAGAAAGATACAATGTAGTATATATTAATATTCCCCATACCATTTAATAGCACAATTATCTTAAGTTCTGTGGAACATTGGGTGCAAAGAGGAGGAAAAAAACCTTTGACAGAAAAAGCTAGTGACTCAGTACTTAGAAAAGAAAGATAGAAAGAGAGAAGTGAGTGACAAAAGAGAAAAAAGAAATAAAAAAGTGGAAAAAAAAAGTTTACACGGTGCATTGTTATGGTACATATCTTAGGAAACATTAAAAATATGTTTTAAGTCTCTCCAGAGCTGAATAGAATGGCTAATATACTTCCAGCCACAGATGGAATTTATGAAAGTCTTCCTTTAAAATATCAGCATGTATATATGTATACAAACACCACATACACAGACACACACACACAGAGGCAAAGTGGGACCTACACAAAATTGTGATGAAAGATATTTTTTAGGGTCTTCAATTAGCCTCGCTGCTTATTTCTTAACTTTTCTCCACTTCCGCAGACGCTTGTCTCAACATTCATTCCATCATCTGCCTATAAAAATACACCCCAAAAGCCAGGAATATGCGAGGGGCCCCCTCTACTTACTCTTAGGTTTGGTGCATTCCACAAGCTCACTCAGAGTTGGTTATTTCATAATGTGTCACTGTTTGAGGATGTCTCTAAGACATCAGAGGATTTCTGCAGGTTTCCATGATTGAGGGTTATAGACACTTCTACTCTGCTTATTTCCTGTTTTTCATCTCTGTTTTTCCACTATTACCCAACAGACAGGATTCCACGCTACCTGACATATTTGATCCATTTCCTTCCCATATCCTGTTCCCATCTACGTACCTTCTGGACCTGTGATTCTGAAATCATGCTTGGCACAGATCAAGAGATTGTGTTTCAGATGAGCATTTCTCTAGGTAAAATAAGATACATTTCTGAAAAAAAAATACAAATTATGGCACTCTTCCAAATCAAATATTATATGTTAGCCAAATTAGTGGGAAAAGTGTTGTCAGAAAAGGCTGAAAGAGGAATCTAAATTCTCACCATTATATCTCTAATCTTCCATGGCACGTCAGCTAATTAAGAGATTCATCTGACTCTGGCAGTGATGAAACAGTAGAGGAATAGTAAGGCCAGGGAGACAGGCTCCCTCATTCTTAGGGAGGAGACACAAACATCACCAGGCAACATGGTGCCTGCCTGGAGCGCAAACTGTGGTCAGACCAGCTCCTGGAGCCCAGCACTTAGAGACCCAAGGAACTTACTTCCCCATCTCTTGGAAACATTTCCTCACGCTTCCTTCCTTATTTTCTCCTTTTCTCTCTCTTCCCTTTTATTCATCAACAAGCCTTTCACTTCCTAATTTATTTTTATGAGTTCGATTGTGGTTTCTTTTCCCCTGTTAATTTATTGTCTCTCATTTTCCCCTAATTTTCTTTCTTTTTTCATTTTACTTTCTTCAAATCTTGCTCTTCTTTATTGTCTTCTCTTCTTTCTCCCTCTCATTTATTCAAGTTCTTTCAACTGAAATGTTTTCGCTCTCTCCACTTGCCCTAATGTTCATTGCTACTCCATTATATCTCATGCCTGTCTTGCCATTATATTAAAAAAAAAAGACCTCATTCTTGTTTCCTTTCAAGGGAAAATGAGAAATGTGTATGCTTCCCACCATCTTCCATTCTAAAACATTTGGACTACAAAAGAAAATTTTATAATTCACTATGGAGTACCAACCATTTTCTCTTGAATGGAGAATTTTTTTCAATATACCACATCTGAACCACTCATTAATTACTTCCCATTTCCTCATATATTTTTCTTCATATAAATGAACCTAATAAAATGACATGATTTGCCTTTCTTGAGAAAAGGAAATCTCATTACTATCATTCCACTGGAATGAATATATTTAATAAAGTTTCCAAAATTTCGAGTACAATATCTGTCCGCATATTGATTGAAGCTTATGTTATTTAAGCACAAATTAACAAGTTTTACATATTACAAAAATGTGAGTTAGGCTTAAAACATGACCAAATATTTAATTGATACTGATGCTGATGATGAATACTTGAAGCACCAAACAAATGTATGGGTCTTCAGCCAGGAAATCCCCTCATTATAAAATGGAATGGTTAAATTAAATTACCTCTAAATTTCCTTCAAATGCTACCTTTCTAGGCAATGTTAAAAGGACCCTTGGTTTGGAATCATTTTATCTGAGTCTAATGCTTTGGCTCAGCAATTCACTAGCCATACAGCCCTGAGCAAGTCACTTAGCTTTCAGAAGTCTGTTTCATTCAAGAAATAGAATACTGTGTTGACTCTGACTGGGGTGATCTTAGGATCAAATTGAGGTGAGGATGGTAACAATAATTCATTCAAGTAAGTTCAAACCAATGCTAACCCTGAAAATAATTAGATGTTAAAAAGTAGCTCTAATGAATGGACACATTGCCACTAGAGATTCTGCCAACATCTTTAGGATGAACCCTGGGTGATGGTAGCTGCATAAATCTGAGTGATCAATAGAGAGAAGAAACTGTGGAGGTGAAAAACCCTTCATGTAAAATTGCCATTGCAGTCAGTTGTTTGTATATCCAGCTTTTCTCAGTTTCACAACTTTCTGTCTAAGCATCAAAGCCCTATATTGATGAATACTAGAACCATAGGCAACAGATGAAACTCCTAAATATGTTGAGTATGGAAAATAAGAGACCTGGGCTAATCCTCTGCAAAATCATAAAATCGGTGAAGTTTTTCTCTGGAGCCCTTAGCCTACCCTTTTTTTTTTTTTTTTTTTTTTTTTTTTTTGCGGTATGCGGGCCTCTCACTGTTGTGGCCTCTCCCGTTGCAGAGCACAGGCTCCGGACGCGCAGGCTCAGTGGCCATGGCTCACAGGCCTAGCCGCTCCGCGGCATGTGGGATCTTCCCGGACCGGGGCATGAACCCGTGTCCCCTGTATCGGCAGGCGGACTCTCAACCACTGCGCCACCAGGGAAGCCCCTAGCCTACCCTTTTTAATTCTTCCTCCCTTTCATCTATACTTTATAAGGAAAATAAAATATATCATTCATTGTATGCTTCTGGTTTTAAACCAGATGTCAACTCTCTGAAGGCTATTGATCATTTCACTTAATTATGGTAATAGAATGAAAGTTTTTGTCCACCATTAAAGTAATTCTAAGCATCAAGAATAGATGGAAATCTATTGGGGAGAGGGTAGAAGATGCCACACCGATGAATGTAGACCTAAGCCTCTAGCTGTTACTATTCAAACTCTGACCTCTACTCCACTGCTTTCCAAGGCAGCCGATGAACCAGTAGAATAGTCACAACATGTTTTCTATTGTCTTCTCCTTCTTGTTTCTCATAAATATGTATAACCCACCCCCCTCAAAAATTTGAATCTCCTGGTTTTATGTAACTCTCACAATGTTGCCATTCTTCCCATTACCATAAAACATTAACTGACCATTCTTGTCATTGTTCATAAATATTTGTTCTCACACAGGGAACCTTAGATTTTGAAATCTCCTCTAGCTCTTTATGACGCAATGGAGAAAGTGCCATGGAGATTTGAGACTGCTACAACCCTACTGAATATTTCCAAGGGGAGTATTAGAATGTCAACAGAATTTGGCAAGGAAAAATACCAGAACTTTGTAAAGGACAAATATTTTAGAATATGTCATGTAATGCCACACTGGCTTAATCCCGAATTCTAACACCAAAATCCTATCAGTGAGTGAGAAAATACAATCCTATTTGGAAGCTTATTAGGTCAAAAGTAAATAGAAGGTTAAGAAAATTTCATTTACATCTTATAATAAAATCAAAAAGGGAAAAAATGTAAATAAATGATGAGAGCTTGTTGATATATATACCAAGGAGAAAAGCAGGGTCAGGATGAGGATGAGACAGGTGAGGTAGGTATGCCTCGGGCACAAAATTAACCATGATACCAAAAACCTTAGTAATCAAGATAAATATTATTTTAATGCAATATTTTAAAAGTCAAAGTTTATGTAAAAATTATGAACAGGGCTTCCCTGGTGGCGCAGTGGTTGAGAGTCCGCCTGCCGATGCAGGGGACACGGGTTCGTGCCCCGGTCTGGGAAGATCCCACATGCCGCGGAGCGGCTGGGCCCGTGAGCCATGGCCGCTGAGCCTGCGCGTCCGGAGCCTGTGCTCCGCAATGGGAGAGGCCACAACAGTGAGAGGCCCGCGTACTGCAAAAAAAAAAAAAAAAAAAAAAAAATTATGAACAGAATATCTTTAAAAAAAAAAAGACAGCAACATTACAGATTTTTCCTTTTGCCTCAGGGTACAATATGGCTCAACATGACACTATTACTAATCCAGACTTTATTTAAAATGTAGTATTTATTTTGTTTATCATGAATTTTTAAATGAATTTTGATTTTTTAAAATATTGATTGGACCTAGAGAATATGGTACTTAGGAAATTATGTCAGAGAGAAAGACAAATATTGTATGATATCACTTATATGTTGAATTTAAAAATATAACAAATGAATGTTTATGCAAAACAGAAACAGACTCACAGATATAGAACACAAACTAGTGGTTACCAAAGGGGAAAGGGAAGAGGGAAAGGGCAAATTAGGGTAATGGGTTTAAGAGATACAAACCAGTACGTGTAAAATGATAAGCAACAAGGATATATGGTATAGCACAGGGATTATAGCCGTGATCTTGTAATAACTTTTTTTTTTTTTTTTTTTTTTTACGGTACACGGGCCTCTCACTGTTATGGCCTCTCCCATTGTGGAGCACAGGCTCCGTACGCGCAGGCTCAGCGGCCATGGCTCACGGGCCCAGCCGGCTCGGCGGCATGTGGGACCTTCCCGGACCGGGGCACGAACCCGTGTCCCCTGCATTGGCAGGCGGACTCTCAACCACTGCGCCACGAGGGAAGCCCTTGTAATAACTTTTAATGGTGTATATTTGTAAAAATACTGAATCAATATGCTGTACACCTGAAACTAATAATATATTGTCCATCAACTCCACTTCAAAAAATTGATTAGAATATTGTTTATTACTAAGTATTTTTGTCACTCCCTTAGATATATGTACTTAGGTGGAGTAAAAGCCCCATCTTGGAGTAGTTTAGAGTTCTGCCAAAAAAAAGTGTTTGACTTTGAAAAATGTGATATTTTTCCATAATTATAAACATAATCTGAGACTTTCCTCACTGCTTAACATTCATCCTAATACATAAGATAAAATTAATCTGCAGACCTAAGCTAGTTCTTATAATTTTTTTTTTAAGTGGGGTATTTTTGATTTTTAAAAATATTGATTAAGGGGCTTCCCTGGTGGCGCAGTGGTTGAGAGACCGCCTGCCGATGCAGGGGACACGGGTTCGTGCCCCGGTCCGGGAGGATCCCACATGCCACGGAGCGGCTGGGCCTGTGAGCCATGGCCACTGAGCCTGTGCGTCTGGAGCCTGTGCTCCGCAACGGGAGAGGCCATAGCAGTGAGAGGCCCGCATACCGCAAAAAAAAAAAAAAAAAAAAAAAAAAAATATATATATATATATATATATATATATATATATATATATATATATATAGATTAAGATAGTGTTTATTACTGAGTTTTTTGACACATCCTTAGATTTTGCACCCAACTCAACAACTACTTATTGGGTGTCTACCCTGAGCCTAGCAGTATTGTGTCAGCAATGCAATACAGACAAGAGAAAATCCCTTTCCTTACATTCCAATGCAGGGAGACAGACAATAAACAAGCAAGCAGGAAAGAAAACCCCAGATGGTAATGAGCCTTAGGATGAAAATATAACAGAGTGTGAGTTGGAGAGAGCTTGGGAAAGAGATTGCTGTTCTAGAAAGGGTGGTCAGAGAGGGTCTTTCTGGGGAGGTTTTATTAAAGTAAGATCTGAGTGTCTAAAAGAAACCATTCCAGTAAGAGACCATCAAAAACAAAGATCTGTATAATATCAAACAATAACATCCACCATTTTCTGAAAAGCCTAGTAAAGTATGCTTCACTTTTCCAATTTAAAAAAAAGAAAGAAAGAAAGAAAGAAAGAAAGAAAGAAAGAAAGAAAGAAAGAAAGAAAGAAGGATCTGGTGTGTTGAGGAACAGAAAAGAGGTCAGGGTGCAGGGCCTCCCTGGTGGCGCAGTGGTTGAGAGTCCGCCTGCCAATGCAGGGGATACGGGTTCGTGCCCCGGTCCGGGAGGATCCCATATGCCGCGGAGCGGCTGGGCCCGTGAGCCATGGCCGCTGAGCCTGCGCGTCCGGAGCCTGTGCTCCGCAACGGGAGAGGCCACAACAGTGAGAGGCCCGCATACCACAAAAAAAAAAAAAAAGAGGTCAGGGTGCCAAGAGGGTGAAAAAATTTATACAGAGAGAAAATTCCTTCCCATGTCTTGTCCCTCATCTATATTTCACCTCACACAAACTTCACAATAGAAAATAGCTATTACTCTTTGTGTATCTTCCCAAAAGCATTATGCATAGAAAAGCAAATGTCATTATATATTCCTTTCTCCCTATTAATAAACAAATATGATAAATATCTAAAAGTGGGGATTATATAAATAAATTTTAATAACTGCATACAATTTAATACTTCACAGGCACTTAAAATTTATATATATATAATATGTATGTATATGTGACATGTACATTCATGTATAATATAGGTTCCAGAATATTTTTTAAACAGCAAGTTAAAAAGCAGCATATATGATATGTCCTTATATTTAAACAAAATGTTTGAGCATGTAGCAAAAATGTGGAAAAACATATTTCAGAATGTTATATACATTCTCTGAACTTTTTAAAAATTGTGTATATATCTCATAATTCCTGTCTACCACAAAGTCAGTTTCTGAAGTTATTGTTGTTATTAACATTGGCTCCTATTTAAAATTTTCCAAGTCTGCTTTCTACAATAAAAAATAATAATGTATTCATCTACTCATTCACTTCTTACTAGCCATTATTGAGAATCTACCAGAACAAGTCATTGTGCTAAGAGATGAAATACAGATTTAATAATATAAACTCTAATTTCAACGAAGGCAAAAAATTGTAAATACAGACACAATTAAAATAATGGTGAGATGTTTTATAAAAGAACTGTGCTTAGAGTATCATAAGAGCAAAGAGGAGTGAACACTGTACGCAAACTGGAAATATATCAAGAAGCAGGAAGCACTATGGCTGAGTCTTCATTGAAATGATCATCAACAAATGGTAGAGGAGAGAATAGTGTGCAAAGTCACTGAAGAATCAAACCCCATGCCTGTGCAGAAACAGTAAGAGGCAAGATTGGAAAAATGGGTAATTTCTAACAGATTTTATTTGATTAAGTTTACAATTCATCAGAATAAATTCCAGAGATACCCATTAGACTGCTGTTTTACACTATATGTAAAGGATATATCTAGCTAACGATAAAATTTACAACTTCTCAGTGTATAGTTGCTATGTGCTGCAGATATATCATCAGAATTTTTCAACATTTTTCAAAAGTATACTCTGATGTTTGAAATTCAAAACTTATTATGGCATTCAACATGGCAGATATTAATCTGATAGACTTTATTCTGGGATATAGGACAAATTTCAACACTTTTTTAGGATTGAGATCATACTAAATATGTTCTTGGACCGCAATGGAATTAAACTATAAATGTATCAGGCATATTCTCAATTATTCAGGAAAAAAACACATTCTGAATAACCCATGAGTAAGAAAATCAAAGTAGAGATTAGAAAATATTTTTAATGGAATGAAAATGAGAACACAACATATAAAAATATGCAATATGTAGATAAAGCAGTGTTTGAAGGGAAATTTGTAGCATCAACTGATTTTATTTAAAGGGTTTATAAGAAAGAATTTAAATCAATAATTTAATCTTCCAATTTAGAAAAAGAACATGAAATTAAATCCAAAGAAAGGAAATTAAATAATATAAATGAGAAGAAATATATACATTTTTTAAACAGAGAAAAACAAATGAAACCAAAAGCTAGTTCCTTGTAAAGAACAATAAAATTCATAAAAATTTAGCTACTTTGGTCAAGGAAAACAAAAGAGATTACACAGATCAATAATATCAGGAGTTAAATTAGGGCAATTATTACAAATATTACAGAAATTACAAGAATGCTAAGGGACATTCTGAGCAATTTCATGCCAATAAATTTGATAACTTAGGTTGAATGCACAAGATTGAGTCCATTAATTACCAAAACTAATTCAAGAAGAAATAGATAACTTGAATAGCTGTATATATGTAAAAGAAATTTAATGTGTACTTAAGAACCTTCCCACAAAGAAATCTTCAGACCCAAATGGCTCGGCTGATGAAATCTGCCAAACAGTTATTCAAGAAAAAATCTAACTCAACACAAACTCTTTCAGAAAATAGATTATTAAAGGGATAATATTTTTAATAATCTCTGTAATTCCTTCTGGTACACATTAAGTTATTTAGAAGCATGTGACTTAATTTGAAAATATTTGGGGAATATATTTCTCTTGTCAATTGTTCCTAATTCAGATTCATTGTGGTCAGAGCATATATTCTGTATGAAATATAGTAAGACTTTTATGGGCTAGCATATGGTCTATCTTTGAGACTGACTATGTGCTCCTGAAAAGAATGTGTGCTTGTCATTGATGAGTGCAGTACTCTATAAACAGCAACTGGTCAAGTTTGTTGATAGTGCTGATCAAATATCCTGTATCTCTACTGATGGAAGCTCACATATACTATCAATTTTTTAAAAAAAGTTTTTAATCTCAGTGTATGCTGTTGGGTTCTCTATTTCTTCATTTAGATATGTTTAGATGTCTATAACTCAGCACATAGAATGGTCTCCTACTCTATAAAAGATTTTATAAATACTTAATTTCCCACATTAAACCCCATTTACTTAAAATAACTAGAGTGATTTATGTAATCTCCAACAGAATCTATAGTACCAGTATCATTACCATAATTGGATTGAAATCAGTTGAGGACAAGTTTTAACATCCAGGGAGGATTTGTAATAACCCATCAGTAATAATCATGAAGTGCTGAAATACAATCAAGTGAAATAATTTCATGACATTTTTTCCATAAAACTAATTATTTTCCTTTCTTATCAGTCTAGAAACTTTGAGGGAGGAAAGAATATATGTTTTTAAGAATTTTCAAGCTTTTTAAATTGCTCAGAACAGGCCTACAGAATAACATTTGGCTTTTAATGATGTTTTGCCAGTTACTGATCTCCATCCAGAATCCTGATGATATACCTCTAAATCAGGTGTCCCCAACCCCCGGGCTGCGGATCAGTATCGTTCCACGGCCTGTTAGGAACTGAGCGGCACAGCAGGAGGTGAGCGGCCGGCGAGGGAGTGAAGCTTCATCTGCCGCTCCCCATTGCTCCCCATCGCTTGCATTACCACCACCTGAACCATCCCCCCCACCCCCTCCCCCCCAACCCCCATACATGGAAAAATTATCTTCTATGAAACTGGTCCCTGGTCCCCAAAAGGTTGGGGACAACTGATCTAAATCATGGAAGAAACAATTACAGATAAGTCGGCTCTCTTGCTTAAAGTATTAAGATGAATTCTTACTGCAATTAGAATAAAATAAAACTTCTTATCTCAGCCTAAGAGACCTTAGTTATTTGACCCTTACAGTCACATAGAACTTAACACCTAAAATCTCTCACACTTACTCATTATACTCCAACCACTCTGGTGTTTCTTTTATGTTCTTTAAAAAATACATCAAGTGTATTCCCTTGTTATGCATAACTTTCCCCCATTAGTTACAATAGTACCCGAAAAATGGAAGGCATTCAATGAAAAACAGTATTTGTTAAATGAATGAATGATTTGTAACCAGAATTTCCCCTCTATGACTTCATATTATAAAATCCATTCAACAAACCACATGCCGGCTCAATACTCTCCTCATGGAAGCTTTCACTTCCTGGTTGCGAAGGGTGTAAATCACAGGGTTCATCAAAGGAAAGATCACTGTGTAGAAAAAGGAAACCACCTTGTTTGCTGATAAGGCTCTGAAGGGGCGAGTGTAGATAAAGATGGCAGGTCCAAACATGAGAAGTATAATGATGCAAAAAAAAAAAAAAAAAAAGACATCTTCTTTAGTGATGGTGTTCTAAAGGAAATAAGGACAAATTTCGGAATATGGGTAAATAATTATTTTTGAAACATCTTTGATTCCCTCGTTTTTTGTTATTTTGAAAATTGGGAGCTATTGTTTAAATAGACTAAAGTAAAATCTTCCAAATAGTGAATTTTAAGGGAAACTTGTAGCAGCAATAAGAAGAGCTTTCAAAGAAAATCTCTTGGTTATTTTAATTTTCTTCTCCAATACATTTCATATGTTATATTCATCTTTAATTACATATATTTTAAATGTATATGAAGCATGATAAATTACCATGTGAAATTAATCATCATGGGGCGAATAATAGTGACTTTTCATTGCTATAAACAAAGGGTTAAATACTGAATTGTAAATGAGCCGTGATGCAATATAAATGTCTTAAAATAGAAAATAACAAAATATATAAATAATTTATTATCTGAATATCCTTTTTTATTTTCTTCTGGTATCATGGGGGAAAAATGATAGAAAATCTCCCAGTGGAAAGAGTTGAAGAGAGAGAAAGAGAAAGAATCTGAAATAATGTCAAAGCTCAAATCACTGAAATCTGTATAAAGTGTCAGATTCAAATCTGTTTTTAAATGACAGCGTACGTGTACTCTCATTCTGAAGTGAATGGCATTAATTGCCATATATGAAGCTTTTACTGAAAAAAATTAGACATAAGACAAACAATTTTTGCCTCTATTTCAAGATTTCTTTATATGAAAAGAAGATGAAATTTAACTGATTTGGTCCACTGGCAAAGAAAGTTCAAGCAGCCTAGAATTGTACACTTACAAAGAATCAGGGCCAAAGGGCTTATTCAGAATAGGACAGGATTTATTCAAGACTTGTTTTAGAATATTCGATACATTTGCCTGAATGAATCAAACTCCCTGTCCCAAGAAAAGTTTCAAATGCCTCAGCAGTGAACTGATCTGTCATTATCTATCTGTCTTCTCTCCACAGTCTGGGGACCATGAATAAGTCAGGGGTATCTACTGTGACACAGTTTGTCTTGTTGGACCTTCCTGGAAAATGCAGATCATCTTTTTCTCGAGGATTCTCTTTGTCTACATCTTGACTCTAACTAGGAATATGGCCATCATTTGTGCCGTGAAGTGGGACCACTGACTCCATACCCCTATGTACATGTCCTGGCCAACTTCTCCTTCCTAGAGATGTGGTATGTGACCTGCACTGTCCCCAGTATGATGGTCAATTTTCTTTCCAAAACCAAGACCGTATCCTTCTCTGGTTGCTTCACTCAATTCTACTTCTTCTTTTCCCTGGGCATAACTGAATGCTTCTTCCTCTGCGTCATGGCTTAAGATCACTACCTGGCCATCTGTCATCCACTGCACTATACCTCCATCATGACTGGGCAGCTCTGTGCCATTCTATTGTTTCTTTGTTGGCTCACTGGTTTCCTGGGACATTCAATTCCTATTTTCTTCATTTCTCAACTACCCTTTTGTGGTCCCAACATCGTTGATCACTTTCTGTGTGAGACGGACCCACTGACGGCATTGTCCTGTGCCTGCTCACCCATCGTAGAGCATGTATTCCATTCTGTGAGCTCTTTTATCATCATTATCACCATTGTGTACATCCTTGGGTCCCATACCTTGGTGCTCAGAGCTGTGCTTCAGGTTCCTTCTTCAGCTGGGCAGCAAAAGGCCTTCTCTACCTGTGGATCCCACTTAATTGTAGTGCCTCTGTTCTATGGAGCCATTATGGTGATGTATGTGAGTCCCACACCTGGCAACTCAGTTGCTATGCCTAAGATCATCACACTGACATACTCTGTAGTGACACCAGTCTTAAATCCCCTCCTCTACAGCCTGCACAGCAGGGACATGAAATTTGCCCTCCATCAGATCCTCTGTGGAATGAGAATTATCCAAACCTTATGAAAAGGTTTTTGTGAAACCCAATGAATCTCTTTCTGCAAGTGGAAAACGAAACCTCTTCTTCCAATCTAAACTGATTTGGTTTTATTCATAAACATCACAGTCCTTTTGTGAACAGTGAAATTCATCACGTATTTGATTATATTTTGATGTGCTTTTAGTTTCATGAATGTGTTTCCATAGGAAGAGATTGCCACCTGACACATGGTAAAAATAACTCTTAAAAAAATCTTTATATTTGCCTCCAGGAAGATTTTGACTTTTTCAATGTGTAATCTCTGTCCCACAACTTTAAGAGATATGAATCAAATTGGTTATTTGCTTACACGGTTGTCTAACGCTTTGTTTAAAAGACACATAACATATAAAACGTCTGTTGTCCTGAATTTTTGGCAGAAACCCCACACATCAATGTTGGATACACTAAGAGATTGTTAAGCCAGAGTCACAATTCTTAGTTCATCATCCTCATTAACAGTATACAAGGGGAGGCTAGAAATTTGTTTGAAACAATGAGTAAGAATATCTTTGGTGAGTCTTCAATATGCAATCCCCCTAAGGAAAATTAAAATTACATCAAGAGAACAACTAAGAGGGCTTGCCCTTGTCCCCTGGAGTTTAAGAGACACCTGCCCTGGTTCATACTTGGAAAAAAATGTAAATACTGTAGAAGAGCTGGCTCAGAGAGCAGGGCAGAAAGAACTGGGCTATAACGCACTTCTCAGCAATAATAGAACAAATATAAAATACCCACATTTGGCTTAGTTAGAGCTCATGGAAGGTAAGAAATTTGGACCATCTTGAAAGGGATCCCTCCCAAAAGTACTACTTGGAGAAGTAAGGCAATTCCAAAAGTTAGTCTGTATGGAATGGGTCACCAGAATCCAGAGATGAAAGAAGCCATAAGTAGCAGCCAATGAAGCATTGCCCACATCAGGGAACTGCAGTTTAGAGTGCTTACATGCCCCCCCAAAATAAATAACTCCATGAAATAAAAATCAACATACAAACTTTTGTCAAACCTGTAAGGCAACAATACCAGTAAAGGAAAAGCCTTTCTACCTTTACTTCTCTTCTGCCTCAAACCTAAAGTAACCAGAGGCAGTGTAGAAATGTGAGGGGAGGAATGAAAGGGCAGAGGAAAAGAAGTAGATCAAAAGAAGTAGAAGTCTGAGTCAAACTGTCTTGAGGAATAAGTTTTAATTTGTATAAAAAATTAAAATTTGGTTTTAGATTGTACCTGGATAAAGAAACCATGTATTAATACTAAAAGCAATCAGAAAACCTATCATACTGGTCCAAGATACTACCCACAGGTGGAGACAAACAGAACATCAGAAAATGTTTGAAGTAGACATGGTGAGAAAAAATAAAGTTCCTCTGTGCTTATACCCTCCAAAGCCCAAATCATCTCATTAAATAGTTACAAGTACAAATGTTTAAACATTGCTGTAGCATGAAAAAGGAATAAAACTCACCTGAAGGCCAAAACGTATCTCTTTGAAAGTCCTCTTGGGAAACTGGAGAGCACTATGCTTCAGGGTGGGTAGAGGGATCTAAAAAAAGGTAGGAAAAGGAATCAGAAAATATTCTTAGAAAACTACTAAAGACAAGCTTGAAATATCCATCACAGTTGTGCCTTAATTCAGCCCTAATACTTTAATGATTCAGCTGAACTTATTAGCTGAAAGAGGAACAGAATATATTTTGTATAAAACTCAATAGCTCACAAGTATCCTACTGCTGCAATTTACTAGATGTTGAATATGTATCTATATCTGTTATTTTCTCATTAAGAACACCTACTCTTTCATTAAGATTCAATTCACACATCATTTCCACCAGAAAACCTTTCTAATATCCCCAGGCTGGACTATGTGTCCCTTCCATAATGCAACTAGAGTACACCAGGTCAAATTCCATCCTTGTACTTACAGACGCTTTGAGGTGAGTCTATTATATGTCTGTGTCTCTTCCCCTAGACTATAAGCCCTTTGAGGACAAGGACACTATCTTATGTTTTTATCCCCAGCATCAGCCTGTTAACTGACTAGTAATCAGGTAGTGAAAGGAAGTTTTTAGAAATGGATGAGTGAGCTAGTTCTTGAATCAGTCCTCACTAGAATTAAATATGTTTTAGTCACAAAACCACTAACTGATTGCTTACATTTTTTAATATTTAAGAAGCTTATCTGTTTTTAAAAATACATTTTGATATGTGTTTTTATTACAAAATCATATACACTTGTCATAAATATTTCAAACAATATATGAGTGTAAAGTTAAGGGTAAAAGTTCCCATCCTCCTTTCTCACAATCCCATTTCCCACAAATAAGAAGTTTAGTACTGGTCAGTTTCTAACATATACAAGCATGAGAATGCATACACATATAATGGTTTTAATTTCTTTAAACTGATTATATTATACAAATATTTTATAGCTATTTTTATTCTCTTAAAATTTTGTAACCTTCTATTCAAATGAATACAAATAGATATGCCTCATAGTTTAATATTGTCTTCTTTGTGAATAAACCATAACTTATTAATTTTTCCCCTATCCCTAGATTCATATGTTTTTAAGTGTTTTGTTCACACATAGTTTCAAGTTATTAAAAAACACAGTTCTAGGAAGGGTCTTGTTAGAGACAATAATAAATCTACCACAAATCCTTTTTTAAAATTATATAATATACTAAACATACATAAAAGTCTATGTAATATATCTGCAAGATTAAAGAATATGAAATTCAGAAATGCCTGTGCCCTTCTTTATCCAAGTAAAAAACATGGAATATTATCAACATTTTAATAAGCATCCTGTAAGCCTATCCCCAACATCAGTCTCCCTATGCAACAAAGGGGAAAGGGGAATTTTGTGTCAATAATTCCCTTGTTTTCCTTCAGCTTTACCACTCATTTATCTCTAAATAAAAATGATAGAATGGGAAACACCAGAGACCCATTCCTCCACAGAAAAATTGAAAACACAGGAAAAAATTGTCAGAATCAGCTTTATTAAAATTCTGGAAAATATTCAAAGATTTAGAGCAATGAAATGAATGTTTCATCAAGAAAAAGGCAAATAAAACATGGTAGGAGAGCTCTGTGGCATTTTAGCTTACCTTTGCCACATCCCCTTCTCCTCAGCTCAGAAGCATTTTAAAGATAGCAGACCATATTCCTAGAAGGGGTTCCTGGTTCCTGAGAAAACAGAATGGACCTTATTCTCAAATGTTTCCTGTCTGTTTTGACCTGTCTAGGGGCTCCCTGGAAGATTACAACAGTAGGTTTGCCTTTATTTCACCTAACTTGAAATTCTCTCAGAACAGAGAAACAGCCACATGGAGGATATTCCTCTAAAACATAATAAGGCAAATGAACCAACCACTGCCACCCAAGGCAAAGGATATCAGTTGAGACAAATATTAGATGCACTAAAATCCTAGGAGGAAAAGCTGGGGAGTGAGTTACTTTGGAGAATAAGGCCTCTGAAGAGCTTCCACATATTCCTGAGAATCTTCCCTAACACAGAATGTCAATAAAGAGAGAAATTATGCAAAAGAACTAAATTAAATTTTAGAGCTAAAAAGAACAATAACAAAAGTGAAAAATTCACCAGAGGATTTTAACAATATATTTGAGCAAGCAGAAGAAAGAATCACTGAACTTGAGGATAGGTCAACTGAGATTACCCAATCTGAGGAACAGTAAGATAAAGAATTAAGTAAAACAAACAGAGTCTAAGAGACCTGTGGGACACATCAAATATATTAATATAAACATAATAGGAGTCCAGAGGAAGAAAAGAGACAAAAAAAGAAACAAAGAATATTTGAAGAAATAATGGTCAAAAAACTGCTGATGATGAGAGACATGAATCTACATATTTAAGACATTCTATGAACTCCAAGTAGAATAAACTCAAAGAGATCTGCATTGAGACACATTATCATCAAACTGTCAAATACAAAGACAGCAAAAGAATCTTGGAAGCAGCAAAAGAGAAGTAACTTTTTATGAACAAGGAATACAAAGATGAACAGCCAACTTCTCATCAGAAACCAGGGAAGCCAGAAGGCAGTGGAATTACATATTTAGGGTCCTAAAAGAAAAAAACTCAACCAAGAATTCTGGCAAAACTACCCTGCAAAAAATGTCAAAGGAGTCCTCCAAGCTGAAAAGGAAGGACAACAGACAGTAACTTGAAGCCATATGAAGATATAAATAACACAGGTAAAGGTACCACTGGTAAAGGTAACTACATAGATAAATATAAAGCCTGTATTTTTGATTTGTAATCCTCTTTTTTTTCTATGTGATGTAAAACAAATGCATAAAACAATAATTTTAAAACCATGTTAATGGGAAAACAATGGAGTGAGAGCAATTTTCAGAGGGAAACTTATACCAGTAAATATCCACATTAAAAAAGAAGATCTGAAATAAATAACCTAACTTTACACCTTAAATAACTAGAAAAAGAAGACCAAAGTAAACTGAACTCTAATAGAAGGAAGAAAATAATGAAGATTAGAGCAAAGATAAACAAAATAGAGAAGAGAAAAGTAATAGGGAAAATCAATGAAGTCAAAGTTGGTTCTTTGAAAAGACCAAAAAAATTGACAAACCTCAAGCAGGACTAAGAAAAAAAAGAAACACTCAAATTACTAGAAAGAAAGAAAGGAGGGAGTGAGGGAGGACAGTGGGGACACTACTATTGACCTTAGAGAAATAAAAAGAATTATAAGAGAATACTAAGAATGATTATATGCCAACAAACTAGATGACCTAGACCAGGGGTCCCCAACCCCCAGGCTGTGAACCAGTACCAGTCTGTGGCCTGTTAGGAACCTGGCCACACAGCAAGAGGTAAGCAGTGGGTGAGTGAGTGTCTGTCTGTCACTCCCCATCACTCCACATCACTCGCATTACCACCTGAACCATCGCTTGCATTACCACCTGAACCAAACTCCATCACTCGCATTACCGCCTGAACCAGCCCTCTCATTACCACTTGAACCATCCCCCTGCCCCCTGTCCATGTAAAAACTGTCTTCCACGAAACCAGTCCCTGGTGCCAAAAAGGTTGGGGACCACTGACCTAGACAAAATGCACAAATTTCTAGAACACACAAACAACCAAAACTGACTCAGGAAGAAATAGAAAATCTGAATACACCTATAAAAAGTAGAGAGACTGAACCAGTAATCAAAATCTGCCTAAAAAAAGAAAACCCAGGGCCATATCACTTCAGTGATGTACTCTACCAAACATTTAAGAAGAAATAACACTAGCTTTTCTCAAATTTTTCAAAAAATAAAAGAGGAGAGAATACTTCCTAACTCATTTTATGAATTCAGCATTACCCTGATACCAAACCAGACAAAGACATCAAAAGAAAATAAAACTACAGATCAATATCTTATAAAGATATATGCAAAAATACTCAACAAAACACTACCAACTTGAACCAGCAGTATATTAAAAGGATTATACACCATGACCAAGTGGGACGCAAGAGTGGTTCAACATAAGAAATTCAAGTAATGCAAGAGTGGTTTAACATAAAATCAATCAATGTAATACACCACATTAATAGAAGGAAGGGGACAAAAAACATGATCCTCTCTATTAATGCAGAAAAATCAATAGATAAATCTAACAGAATACACTTTCTTCTCAAGTGCTCATGGAACATTCTCCAGGATAGATCATATCTTGGGTCACAAATCAAGCCTTGGTAAATTTAAGAAAATTGAAATCGTATCAAGTATCTTTTCCAACCACAACGCTATGAGACTAGATATCAATTACAGGAAAAAAAATCTTTAAAAAATACAAACACATGGAGGCTAAACAATACACTATTTAATAACCAAGAGATCACTGAAGAAATCAAAGAGGAAATCAAAAAATACCTAGAAACAAATGACAATGAAAACATGATGACCCAAAACCTATGGGATGCAACAAAAGCAGTTCTAAGAGGGAAGTTTATAGCAATACAATCCTACCTTAAGAAACAAGAAACATCTCAAATAAACAACCTAACCTTACACCTAAAGCAATTAGAGAAAGAAGAAAAAAAAAAAACCCTGAGGTTAGCAGAAGGACAGAAATCATAAAGATCAGATCAGAAATAAATGAAAAAGAAATGAAGGAAACAAAAGCAAAGATCAATAAAACTAAAAGCTGGTTCTTTGAGAAGATAAACAAAATTGATAAACCATTAGCCAGACTCATCAAGAAAAAAAGGGAGAAGACTCAAACCAATAGAATTAGAAATGAAAAAGGAGAAGTAATAACTGACACTGCAGAAATACAAAGGATCATGAGAGATTACTATAAGCAACTATATGCCAATAAAATGGACAACTTGGAAGAAATGGACAAATTCTTAGAAAAGCACAACCTTCCAAGATTGAACCAGGAAGAAATAGAAAATATAAACAGACCAATCACAAGCAATGAAATTGAAACTGTGATTAAAAACCTTCCGACAAACAAAAGCCCAGGACCAGATGGCTTCACAGGCGAATTCTATCAAACATTTAGAGCAGAGCTAATACCTATCCTTCTCAAACTCTTCCAAAATAGAGCAGGGGGAGGAACACTCCCCAACTCATTCTATGAGGCCACCATCACCCTGATACCAAAACCAGACAAAGATGTCACAAACAAAGAAAACTACAGGCCAATATCACTGATGAACATAAATGCAAAAATCCTCAACAAAATACTAGCAAACAGAATCCAATAGCACATTAAAAGGATCATACACCATGATCAAGTGGGGTTTATCCCAGGAATGCAAGGATTCTTCAATATACACAAATCAATCAATGTGATACACCATATTAACAAATTGAAGAATAAATATCATATGATCATCTCAGTAGATGCAGAACAAGCTTTCAACAAAATTCAACACCCATTTATGATAACCCCCCCCTGAAAGTAGGCATAGAGGGAACTTACCTCAACATAATAAAGGTCATATATGACACACCCACAGCCAACATCGTAGTCAATGGTGAAAAACTGAAACTATTTCCACTAAGATCAGGAACAAGACAAGGTTGCCCACTCTCACCACTATTATTCAACATTGTTTTGGAAGTTTAAGCCACAGCAGTAAGAGAAGAAAAAGAAATAAAAGGAATCCAAATCAGAAAAGAAGAAGTAAAGCTGTCACTGTTTGCAGATGACATGATACTATACATAGAGAATCCTAATGATGCCACCAGAAAACTACTAGATCTAATCAATAAATTTGGTAAAGTTGCAGGATACAAAATTAATGCACAGAAATCTCTTGCATTTCTATTCACTAACAATGAAAGATTAGAAATAGAAATTAAGGAAACAATCTCATTCACCACTGCAACAAAAAGAATAAAATACCTAGGAATAAACCTACCTAAGGAGGTAAAAGACCTGTACTCAGAAAACTATAAAACACTGATGAAAGAAAGCAAAGATGACAAACAGATGGAGAGATATACCATGTTCTTGGATTGGAAGAATCAATATTGTGAAAATGACTGTACTACCCACAGCAATCTACAGATTCAATGCAATCCCTATCAAACTACCACTGGCATTTTTCACAGAACTAGAACAAAAAATTTCACAGTTTGTATGGAAACACAAAAGACCTCAAACAGGCAAAGCAATCTTGAGAAAGAAAAACGGAGCTGGAGGAATCAGGCTCCCTGACTTCAGACTATACTACAAAGCTACAGTAATCAAGACAGTATGGTACTGGCACAAAAATAGAAATATAGATCAATGGAACAGGATAGAAAGCCCAGAGATAAACCCACACACATATGGTCACCTTATCTTTGATAAAGGAGGCAAGAATATACAATGGAGAAAAGACAGCCTCTTCAATTAGTGGTGCTGGAAAAACTGGAGAGCTACATGTAAAAGAATGAAATTAGAACACTCCCTAACACCATACACAAAAATAAACTCAAAATGGATTTGAGACCTAAATGTAAGACTGGACACTATAAAGCTCTTAGAGGAAAACATAGGAAGAACACTCTTTGACATAAATCACAGCAAGATCTTTTTTGACCCACCTCCTAGAGAAATGGAAATAAAAATAAACAAATAGGACCTAATGAAACTTAAAAGCTTTTGCACAGCAAAGGAAACCATAAACAAGACCCCAACTTCTTCAAAACGGTGGAGAGTTTCTTCAACCGCGGCACCAGTATCTTGGAGGACAAGCTGGTGGACAAGACCCGGGACAGCGAGGAACAGAAGAGGAACTGGGTGCATGGCATCCTGCAGATCATCAAGCCCTGCAACCATGTGCTGAGCCTGTCCTTTCCCATCCAGCATGACGACGGCTCCTGGGAGGTCATCAAGGGCTACCGGGCCCAGCACAGCCAGCACTGCACGCCCTGCAAGGGAGGTATCCGTTACAGCACTGATGTGAGTGTAGATGAAGTAAAAGCTCTGGCTTCTCTGATGACATATAAGTGTGCAGTGGTTGATGTGCCATTTGGGGGTGCCAAAGCTGGTATTAAGATCAATCCCAAGAGTTATACTGATAATGAGTTGGAAAAGATCACAAGGATATTCACCATGGAGCTGGCAAAGAAGGGCTTTATTGGTCCTGGCGTCATGTGCCTGCCCCAGACATGAGCACAGGCAAGAGGCAGATGTCCTGGATTGCTGACACCTATGCTAGCACCATAGGGCACTATGATATTAATGCCCATGCCTGTGTTACCAGTAAGCCCATCAGTCAGGGTGGAATCCACAGATGGATCTCTGATACTGGTCAGGGAGTTTTCCATGGGATTGAAAACTTCATCAATGAAGCTTCTTACATGAGTATTTTAGGAATGACACCAGGATTTGGAGATAAAACATTTGTTGTTCAGGGATTTGGTAATGTGGGCCTGCACTCTATGAGATATTTACATCATTTCAGTGTTAAATGTGTTGGTGTTGGTGAATCTGATGGGAGCATGTGGAATCCAGATGGTAATAACCCAAAGGAACTGGAAGACTTCAAACTGCAACATGGAACAATCCTGGGCTTCCCCAAAGCAAAGATCTATGAAGCGAGCATCTTGGAGGCAGACTGTGACATACTGATCCCTGCTGCCATCGAGAAGCAGCTGACCAAGTCCAATGCACCCAGAGTCAAAACTAAGATCATTGCTGAAGATGCCAAAAAGACCGAAAACTCCAGAAGCTAATAAGATTTTCCTAGAGAGGAACATCATGGTTATTCTAGATCTCTACTGGAGGAGTGACCATATCTTACTTTGAGTGGCTGAAGAATCTAAATCATGCCAGCTATGGCCGTTTGACCTTCAAATATGAAAGGGATTCTAACTACCATTTACTCATGTCTGTTCAAGAGAGTTTGGAAAGGAAATTTGGAAAGCACGTTGGAACTATTCCCATTGTACCCACAGCAGAGTTCCAAGACAGGATATCGGGTGCCTCTGAGAAAGACATTGTGTACTGTGGCTTAGCTTACACCATGGAGTGCTCTGCCAGGCAAATCATGGGCACAGCCATGAAGTATAACCTGGGATTGGACCTGAGAACAAGCTGCCTATGTCAACGCCATCGAGAAAGTCTTCAAGGTGTACAATGAAGCTGGTGTGACCTTCACATAGACTGGACTGGACTGCGGCTGACTTCTTCACTACCCTCTTCACCTCTTCATCTGCAGACCTATCACAAGTTTACATGTAACCGCAGAAATCTCTCTTTCATGACTTAATAGATAATGGACACCATTCTCAACAAGTCAATCCAAATCAGCCCCTTAAGAAAAAAATTTAGGGGACCACATATAAGCTAATAAGTGATAGTAGAAATTAGCTATGTCAGAGAGCCATTTGGGCATTTTGCCTTTAAATACAGTCTTTTCCCTCTGTCTGTGCTGCCTTGCTCCATGGCTGTTTCCCAGCACAGTCAGCTTTAGCCCTGGGAAAGCTCCTTTTGTCCAAGAGTAGTCAGTCACTTGCCACTTCAGCTCTGGACAGATCTATCAGGTGCTTTGACACATTTAAGAAGGAGGTATATGGCATTTTCAGGAGATAGCATGGTCCTCAAGTGAGTTATTGGTATTTTACATCAGCAAAATAACTCAATTTTACAGGTTACAAAAAAAAAAAAACTTTCTCTTTATGCATTTTATTCTTTTAGAATAAAATAAGTACATGCTGCTGTAATAAAATTGCCTTTAGGGCTTCCCTGGTGGCGCAGTGGTTGAGAGTCTGCCTGCCGATGCAGGGGAAACGGGTTCGTGCCCCGGTCTGGGAGGATCCCACATACCGCGGAGCGGCTGGGCCCGTGAGCCATGGCCGCTGAGTCTGCGCGTCCGGAGCCTGCGCTCCGCAACGGGAGAGGCCACAACAGTGAGAGGCCCGCGTACCGCAAGAAAAAAAAAAAAAAAAAAAAAAAAAAATTGCCTTTAATCACTTAACAAGCCTAAACTTGACTCAAGCAGTGAATGCCTGTAAACATAATAAATGAAAAAAGCTAATATTTTTATAACATAAAACAGTATCATTTATAACTTGACAATTGCATATTGTCATCCAGCAAAAATAAAAAGCCCGGCAGAGAATTAAGTTATCTTCATACCTGCAAATGATGGAGGCTATTTTTGTTAAGACTGTCGGAATTTACTAACCACAATTATGACATATAGTCCAAAGAATGCAATAACCTCCTTATCATGTTAATTAATTGTCCTCTTTTGAAGATCTATTGTGTTGACTAATTGAACAATAATTCAAGTAGAGTGTCCCAGAAAAAAAACCACTTGTGCTCCCTCTTTGGAGTAAGTTTGGTGGCTCTGAGCATTGCCAATGGTCCTGACTCACCCTGACTTTGTGTCCTCATTTAGAGGCCTTGTCTTCTGCACATGGCTTCATTCCCAGTGGGCTGGAAACAATCTGGGGTTGTGTTTTGTTTGGGAGTTGTTTGGCCAGGGCCTTTTGAACAGTAGTGTCTCAGCGAAGTACTTGATAATATTTATGTAAGAATGAGCTTTTCTTTTTTTAACAATAATATCCTTTCAGAAATTTCTACCTACTTTGTAACTGCATGACTTAACCTGGTGACAAAAGCAGTTTTTTAAAAGACTACCTTTTCCAAAAAAAAGAAAACAAACACATGCAACCCAATGTTCATTGCAACACTATTTACAATAGCCAGGTCATGGAAGCAACCTAAATGCCCATTGACAGATGAATGGATAAAGAAGATGTGGTACATATATACAATGGAATATTACTCAGCCATAAAAAGGAACGAAATTGGGTCATTTGTAGAGATGTGGATGGATCTAGCGACTGTCATACAGAGTGAAATAAGTCAGAAAAAGAAAAACAAATATTGTATATTAACACATATATGTGGAATCTAGAAAAATGGTACAGATGAACCAGTTTGCAAGGCAGAAATAGAAACACAGATGTAGAGAACAAACGTATGGACACCAAGGGGGGACACTGCGGGGGGGATGGTGGGATGAACTGGGAGATTGGGACTGACATATATACACTAATATGTATAAAGTAGATAACTAATAAGAACCTGCTGTATAAAAAATAAATAAATTTAATTTAATTTTAAAAAAGAAACATGAGCAATAGAGAAATAAAAAAAAAAGTTGAATGGATAAAGAAGATGTGGTATACATATACAATGGAATACTACTCAGCCATAAAAAAGAGTAAAATTTTGCCATTTGCAACAACATGGATGGACCTGGAGGGTATTAAGCTTAGTGAAATAAGACAGAGAAAGTCAAATACTGTATGTTATCACTTATATGTGGAATCTAAAAAATAAAACAAATGAATGAATATAACAAAACAGAAACAGATTCCCAGATATAGAGTACAAACTCGTAGTTACCAGTGGGGATAGGGAATGGGGGAGGGGCAAGATAGGAATAGGGGTTTAAGAGGTACAAACTACTATGTATAAAATATATATATATATTGTATATATTGTACAGCACAGAGAATATAGCCAGTATTGTACAGCGCAGGGAATATAGCCAGTATTTCATAACAACTTTAAGTGGAATATAATCTCTAAAAACTTTGAATCACTATACTGTACATCTGAAACTAATATAATATTGTAAATCAACTATACCTCAATAAAAATAAAATTTTTAATTAATTTTTTAATGCAAAACTAAGAAAACAAACCAAACAAATGAGCTAAAGGTCTAAATAGACACTTCACCAAAGAAGTCATACAGATGGCAAATAAGCATATGAAAAGATGTTCCAAATCATACGTAATCAGAGAAATGCAAATTAAAACAATAATGAGATACCACTACATACTTATTAGAATGGTCAAAATCCAGAACACTGACAAGATCAAATGCTGGTGAGGATGTGGAGCAACAGGAACTCTCACACATTGCTGGTTGGGAATGCAAAATGGTACAGCCACTTCAGAAGACTATTTGGAGGTTTCTTACAAAGTTAAGCATTCTCTTACCATATGATCCAGCAACAGCATTCCTGGGTATTTACCCAAAGGAGTTGAAAACTTAGGTCCACACAAAAACCTGAATGCAGATATTTATAGCAGCTTTAGTCATTATTGCCAAAATTTGGAAGCAACTGAGATGTCCTTCAGCAGGTGAACAGATAATAAACTGTGGTACATTCAGCAATGGAATATTATTCAATGTTAAAAAGAAATATGCTATCAAACCATGAAAAGACATGCAGGAATCTTAAATGCATATTACTAAGTGAAATAAGCCAATCTAAAAAAGGCTACAGGGCTTCCCTGGTGGCGCAGTGGTTGAGAGTCCTCCTGCCGATGCAGGGGATGCGGGTTCGTACCCCGGTCTGCGAGGATCCCACATGCCGTGGAGCGGCTGGGCCCGTGAGCCATGGCCGCTGAGCCTGCGCGTCCGGAGCCTGTGCTCCGCAACGGGAGAGCCCACAACAGTGAGAGGCCCGCGTACCGCAAAATAAATAAATAAATAAAAATAAAAAAGGCTACAAACTATATGATTCCAACTATGACATCCTGGAAAGGGCAAAACTACGGAGACAATAAATATTAACTCTGGGAAAGGCACAGGCCTTTCCACAGAGTTTCTCATGATTGAAACCATACCGCTCACGGTTTGCAACTTTCCCCTCAGGAAAACATTAGTGACAGCGAAAGGAGGAAATGTTAAAAGTGCTCAAACCACGAGATTAAAAATCGAAACACCGAAATGATGCGGATGTTCACGCCTCAGTACCTCAGGGTTGACCAGCCTGTCTCCTCACCTCCCCACAGGAAAATGCCAGCTCAATCCTGCTCTTCCTCCACAGACGCCCGGGCGCCCTCCTGTGGCGGAGACCCGAGTGCCTGACGGGCGCGCTGACGTCACCATGCGCGGGGAGGCGGATTCCCGGGCGGGGCGGTGGGGGGCGGATTCCCGGCGCCCGACCCTAGCGGTCTGTTAGCATCTCCTGTCAGCGCTGCTGCTCTCCAGTTTGAGGGGAATGCCAGGCTGCTGCCCGGCTTGCCTGTTTACTGCGCCAGCACTGCGGTGTACAGCCCTGAAGCATCTACTTTTTTTCCCCTCATTTTTCCCCTACGGTAATAAATCCCACTATGGAGACCCAAAAAGAAAAAAAAAAATTAATGCTTGCCGGGAGTGGAGGAAAGGTGTTGGAAAAATGAGTAGGCAGAATACAGAGGATTTTTAGGGCAGTGAGAATATTCTGTATGTTACTATAATGATGGATATGTGTCCAAAACTATAGAATGTACACCAGGAGTGGACTTTGGGTGATTATGATGTGTCAATGCAGCTTCATCCTTGGTGAAAAATGTACCACTCTGGGGAGTGATGTCAATAAAGGGGGAAGCTAGGTATATGTGTGGGTAAGGGATATATTGGAAATCTCTGTGCCTTCCTTGCAGTTTTGTTGTAAACCCAAAACTGCTCTAAAAAAATGGTCTTAAAAAAGGCTATAGACTTCTATCAGAAAATATAGTAGATATAAATGATCTCCCCCAATAAAGAACTATAAGTATAATAAAATATGTACTATACCAGCCCAATGATGACACATAAGAAACAAGATACTGTGAGAAATAACATAAACGATGAACAGGTCAGATCAATAAATAAAACTTCCAATTTCAGAATAAAACACCTTTGAGGATCCTAGATTCCAAGGCAAAAAAGGAAGCAAAATAAATTATTTTGTTCTAATTATATAATAAGAAAATGTAAATCAAAGAAACAAATTTTTACATAGCATGATACTTCAAAAAGAATTTATTCAATTAGGTCCCCCATGATTTTATCTAAAAATTTATTTTTTACAACTTTCTTTAAAAGGTAATATGTGGCATAAAATGCATAAAACACATATGTAAAGTATAATGGGTTAATGAATAATTATAAAGCAAATATCCAATAACCACTGCAAAAGACAAGAAATAGTGTAAACATTCCATATATGAACATAGAACATTTATGTTCATTGGATAAAAAGTCACGCACCCTCTGTAAAGCCTATCTGTAAAATGAACAGTTAAAATAGATCATCTGCATCATTTCTTTCCAATTCTTTGATTTTATGATTATTAGGGACCATCTTTCTAAAAGCAAACTCACATTCCAGGAGTAATCAGGTGGTATACTTTTCTCTCAGACTGTCTGAGAAGACAACATACCAAGTGAAGAACATTTGGAAGGAAGCTATTTAATCAAGCTATTACGCCTGAGGTGGGTGGACTGGTGAGCTGACTGGTTGGCTGGTTGGTTGGTTTCTTGTATTGGAAAGGAGAGTACGAAAAAACTGGTCCCTTAGGCTTGTCCTCATATAATGATTTATAAATCCCAAAAATGTGAGGAACAGTGTGTTTATGGCATAAAATGGTGGATAGTCCATTCTAATACCCTAACAATTCCCAGCAAATAATTTTGGAGGCTTTAAAGGGTGGAGTTATGAAGAACTTAATGGAGTCAGTTTATTCCATCAGTGGTTAAAATAAAAGTTGATTACTTTGGCTTTTCTATTAAGCTTCCCACCCTTTGATCATCTCAGTACTTATCTACATTTTCACCAAGGACTTCAGGAAAAATAATGTTGCTGCTAATAAATCTTATAGGGTATGTTGACAGAAAAGATTAAATGAGATGTGAAGTTGTCAGTATATAATGGAGAGTGTCCTGAACTGTTATTCACACTAATCAGACTTAGCTCATTTTTTCAGAAAGAAGGACAGGAAGCATAGATCTCATGTTTCTAGTTTTTAGTTTAAATCTGTGAGCTTGGACTTAATTCCTGACCTGTAGCAGAGAAAATGATTTATTTATGCTTTGTAAATAACAGTCTGGGAATCATTTATTGAGCACATTATTCAGTGAAGGTGGTAAACAGATATCTTTTGAATTCAACATTGATTGGAAAACTGGACAGCTTTGAACTTGGATGCTCAATTTTCCTTTTTTATGCTTCCTTAAAAACCACCAACAGGGGACTAGTCCAAATCTTTTTTCCTAAGTATCATACATGATCCTTCTTTCAAATTCTCTATTCTTCTTTTCCTTTCAAATTTCTTATCTCCTATCCTTAACAAAGTTATGACTGGTGACTTCCAATATACAAGGCAGGAGATCTGAACTTAACAAGAAAACTCAATATTGAAACTATTATTTTTAAGACTCAATCAGTGCTTTTTAAATATTAATCAATTACAAGATTACTCTGTTGTTTAAACACAAAGATTTATACATTTTTGTTCAATTTTTATTTGTTTTGTTTTGTTTTTTTGCATATGTGGGCCTCTCACTGTTGCGGCCTCTCCCATTGCGGAGCACAGGCTCCAGACGCGCAGGCTCAGCGGCCATGGCTCAGGGGCCCAGCCACTCGGCAGCATGTGGGATCCTCCCAGACCGGGGCACGAACCCATGTCCCCTGCATCGGCAGGTGGACTCTCAACCACTGCGCCACCAGGGAAGCCCTGTTCAATTTTTAAATGCTACTGAAAAGTACATGCTTGTCCAAATGTTTGAAAATGTCCTCTCTTCCTTTTCAGAGAACAAAATTGATTTTACCAGATAAAATTGCAGATAAAACCCCATTGATCTCAGATCCCTTTATTTGTTTTTATCATCCAAAAATACTTACTAAATGAACTAAACCTCTGCATTGAAACACCATTTTCTTTATCTAGGTAGGATCTGAATATAAAAAGTAAGATAGTTCATTTTTGTATAGTATGAGTAAAAAATATAAAAATAAACACTTATAAATAGGGATATTCTTAAAACAATATTCTCACATTCTTTAAAGCAAACATTTATGATATACTGGGGCTTTTGTATTTTTTTAGGCATCACTCAACTGGTTAGAGTGATATTTTAAAAGAAACTTTTAAAGGAAAACTTAGAAACAGCCTTGAGTCTTGAGTGTAGTGATGTCTGTCACAATTAACTCAGTTGATTAGGCCATTCTGAAAAGCTAGCATTCTGGAGTAATTTTTATCTCCACGTGTAAGTCAACTAATTCTGTTCTGTTGCCAAAGGCTTAGCTCAACCTCAGACCAGCTGTCCTCAAAATAACTGTTGTTGTTGATTTTAACAAGTTATGCTGAATAAGAGAAAGTGGATGAGTTTGTGCATGAAGACCCATAATCAACTTTAGAAAAACAGACCAAAATCAGAAAGGGTCTTCTTAAGGATCAAAATTAAAAAGAAAGAAATTTATACCACTGGTTGTACAAAATGATGTGGATCTTGCTGCATTGGTTTCTAGCAAAATAATACTGAGATTTAGATCCACAATCAATTCAAAATAAGGTGAGATTTAATCCCACCTGGTTTCAAAATATCATATTCAATATTTTCCTCTAAGGTTTAAGTTCCCTTTCAAAAAAATCCTAAAGATATGTAGGAAGCAAAGCAACTTGGGTTACACTCATGTCTTTCTTCTTCATAGATTTAAGACCCATGAACAGGTCAGCAACACGCATTGTGACTGAGTTTGTTCTCCTGGGATTTCCTGGTCACTGGAAAACACAGATTTTTCTCTTCTCACTGTTTTTGGTGGTTTATGCCTTGGCTTTGCTGGGGAATGGAGCCATTACCTGTGCAGTGAGATGGGACCCACGACTACACTCCCCCATGTACTTTCTGTTGGGAAACTTTGCCTTCCTGGAGATCTGGTATGTTTCCTCCACTGTTCCTAACATGCTAGTCAACATTCTCTCCAAAACCAAGGCCATCTCATTTTCTGGCTGCTTCCTCCAGTTCCATTTCTTCTTTTCCCTGGGCACAGCTGAATGTCTCTTCCTGGCAGTAACTGTTGATCATTTGCCATCTGCCACCCACTGCACTACCCCACCATCATGACTAGGAAGCTCTGTGGAATGCTGGTGTCCCTCTGCTGGCTCATTGGATTCCTTGGCTACCCAATCCCCATTTTTTTCATCTCCCAACTCCCTTTCTGTGGACCCAATATCATTGATCACTTCCTGTGTGACATGGACCCACTGATGGCTCTGTCCTGTACTCCAGCCCCCATTACTGAATTTATTTTCTATACTCAGAGTTCCTTTGTCCTCTTTTTCACTATTACGTACATTCTTTGATCTATACCCTGTTGTTCAGAGCTGTTTTTCAGGCCCCTTCTGCAGCTGGCCAGAGAAAGGACTTTTCCATCTGTGGTTCTCATTAGCTGTGGTGTCTTTTTTCTATGGGACAGTCATGGTAATGTATGTGAGCCCTACATTTGGCATCTCAACTTTGATGCAGAAAATTCTCACACTGGTATATTCAATAATGATTCCTTTCCTTAATCCCCTGATCTACAGTCTTCGTAATAAGGACATGAAGCTTGCCCTGAGAAATGTCCTGTTTGGAATGAGAATTAGTCAAAATTCACAAGCCAAAGATGTGTCATACTTCCAGGTTCCAATGAAGAATAAGGTGGAGATGTGCAAGTTCTTTCAATGGTCTTTTGTCCTCATTCTGAGTAGTTAGAGGCCATGGTTTTTTTTCCTGGAAGTGTGCTCATCTTAAATACCTATGATGACTACTCAAACCTTAATTCATTGGATTTGGACATGCACTAAAATTTTTTTAAAGGCTGTCCTTATTGAAATGATAAGATGGGATTGCTATATGAGGGAAACTAGAATTTCCTGAAAGATTTTTTTAAATAAATTTGTTTATTTATTTATTTATTTGGCTGCCTTGGGCCTTCATTGCTGCACATGGGCTTTCTCTAGTTGCAGTGAGTGGGGACTACTCTTCATTTTAGTGTGCGGGCTTCTCCTTGTTGTGGAGCACGGACTCTAGGCACCCGGGCTTCAGTAGTTGCAGCATGCAGGCTCAGTAGTTGTGGCTCACAGGCGCTATAGCACAGGCTCAGTAGTTGTGGTGCACAGGCTTAGTTGGTCTGCGGCATGTGGGATCTTCCCAGACCAGGGCTTGAACCCATGTCCCCTGCATTGGCAGGTGGATTCTTAACCACTGCACCACCAGGGAAGTTCCTCCTAAAAGATTTATTATAAGTTTTAGGACAAGTCTAATGACTTTTACCAAATGGCTAAAGGTACAGTGACTTTTTTAACATTTTTATTTAAGTATAATTGATATACAAAGACTGCACATGTTTAATATATTTTAAATGTGCAGTGACTTTTTTTGCCTTTTGCAAAGAGTATCCTTTTTTTTAAATTGAAGTATAGTTGATTTACAATGTTGTGTTAGTTTCTGGTGTACAGCAAAGTGATTCAGTAATACATATATATACATATTCTTTTTCATGTTCTTTTCCATATGGTTTATTACAGGATATTGAATATAGTTCCCTGTGTTATACAGTAGGACTTTATTGTTTATCTATTTTATATATAGTAGTTTGTATCAAGGTGCAGTGACTTTTAAAAACCATGAGACCTTTCTATAATCTTTAAGAGACACTTCTTTCTTATACCTGGTCTAACAATCTCATCTAAATACATGTTCTCTCCTTACCAAGTAAAGCTTTAGTCCAAGTGCCTTCTAGATAACACTTAAGATACACAATCACAGAATTTCCTTCCACTTTCTAACAGCATCCAGAGAAAATCTCTACTCCCTTCAGTTCTCCCCAAAGTCAACTAACACAAACCCAAATCATATAATAAATCCCTTCTAACATCTTTCTACTGAGATGCCCCATGTTCCTCATGGCATATGTTCTCTCACTTTGCAAAAAGCCAATAAACCCATCTTTGTTCAACTACAGGTGTGTTCGTGAGGGTCTCTGTTATTGGAAATCAACATTAGTACAGTATCTAGCATAGAATAAGTGCCCAAAATGTTTATCAAATACCTTTATCTCAATTTTTTACTAATAAAATAATGCGTAGTTGTTGTAACAAAGTCAAGCAATGAAGAAGTGTATAAAGATGAAGGATTTACCATCTTCATTCTCATCTCCACCAATCCTTCACTCTGCTCCTCAGAGGCTACATATCTAAATTCCTCTGTCTGGTATTCAGCACGCTTCACAACATGGCCCCACTGTGTTTGTTTTCCATCGCTTCCCAACACGAACCCTCAGCTCTAGTCTGGCAGTCACTTAACTACTCCAACCTCTGTCATCTCCACACCCTTGTTGAGGCTGCTCTTTAAACCCAGAGAGCCTCACCTCATCTTCTGCTGTGCAACTTGAGAAAGGTACTTAACACTTAGATTCTTAGGGTCTTATTTTGAAAAATGGGCATATAACATATTTTTAACAATGTCATAAGGATTAAATGAGATAATTTATGTAAGGACAATAACACAGTAAAAACACACAGAAGATTCTCAGCACATGTTTTTTCTGCTCTCCTTCATATATATATATATATATATATATATATATATATATATATATATATATATATATATATATATGTTTGTTTTTTTTTTTGTGGTACGCGGGCCTCTCATGTTGTGGCCTCTCCCGTTGTGGAGCACAGGCTCCGGACGCGCAGGCTCAGCGGCCATGGCTCACGGGCCCAGCTGCTCCGCGGCATGTGGGATCTTCCCGGACCGGGGCATGAACCCGTGTCCCCTGAATCGGCAGGCAGACTCTCAACCACTGCACCACCAGGGAAGCCCCTTCATACCTTTTATTTTATTTATTTATTTATTTATTTATTTATTTATTTATTTATTTATTTATTTATTTATTTATTTTTTGCGGTACGCGGGCCTTTCACTGCTGCCTCTCCCGTTGCGGAGCACAGGCTCCGGACGCGCAGGCTCAGCGGCCATGCGCGCAGGCTCAGCGGCCATGGCTCACGGGCCCAGCCGCTCTGCGGCATGTGGGATCTTCCCGGACCAGGGCACGAACCCATGTCCCCTGCATCGGCAGGCGGACTCTCAACCACTGCGCCACCAGGGAAGCCCCTTCATATCTTTTAAATCTGACCATGGATAATATGCTAGTTATTCTGCTGGATTTTTACTATGCTCATGCAAACCTTCATTGCCAAATAATACATATATATATGTATATGGAACTAATGCCTTAGGTAAAGTACAAACTCTGGAGTCAGACTTACCATATCCTAGCTTGTCTGCTTGCTTTGTGACCTTCAACATGTTGCTTGAATACTACAAACTTCAGCTACTTCATCTGTAAAATGGATAATAATAACAGCTATCTTATAGGGTTGTTATGAGTCAACACTCATAAAGCACATAACATTGTGACTAGCAAACAGTAGAGCTCAAGAGACATCAGCTAAAAGAATAAATATTTTCTAACTCAGTAAAATATCATGGTATCTTTCAAAGTCGATACGTATAATTTTACATCATTCTGTTTAACAGGAACATTGTGTTCCATTATATGAACATATCACAATTTATTTACCCATTATTCAATTAAGATGCTTTATTGTAGCCAATATTTTTCAATTAAAACAATGCTGCAAGGCTTCCCTGGTGGCGCAGTGGTTGAGAGTCCGCCTGCCGATGCAGGGGACATGGGTTCGTGCCCCGGTCTGGGAAGATCCCACATGCCACGGAGCGGCTAGCCCCGTGAGCCATGGCCGCTGAGCCTGTGCGTCCGGAGCCTGTGCTCCGCAACGGGAGAGGCCACAACAGTGAGGGGCCCGCGTACCGCAAAAAAAAAAACAAACAAACAAAAAAAACAAAACAATGCTGCAATAAATGTCCTTGAATATAACTCTCTGTACAGCCACATCAGTATTCCATAAATTAGAGGAAGGATTTCTGGGAAATAAGATTTGTATATTTTTAATTACAACAAATACTGCTAAACTAGGTACTCCCAAAGAGTGTATTACTTTTCGACAAATAGTGCTGGGACAGCTTGATATCCACATGGAAAAGAATGAAGTTGGTCACCTACCTCATTCCACCTACAAAAATTAACTCAAAATCGATCAAAGACCTAAATGTAAGATCTAAAACTACAAACCTCTTAGAAGAAAACATAGATTTCAATCTTTGTGTCCTTGGATTATGTATGTTTTAGATATAACACCAAAAATATAAGCAATAAAATTAAAAATAAATTGGACTTCATCAAAACTTTAAAATTTTGTGTTGCAAAGGATACTATCAAGAGAGCCAAGGTCACAGAATGGGAAAAAATATTTGCATATTATGTAACTGATAAGAGTCTAGTAGCCAGAATATATAAGAACACTTACAACTCAACAATAAAAACACAAACACAACTCATTTTTTAAATGTGCAAAATATTTGAATAGACATTTTTCAGAAGAAGATACACAAATGGTCAGTGAGCAAATGAAACACACTCAACATCATTAGTCTTTAGGGAAAGATACATTAAAACCACAGTGAGATACCTCTTCATACCCAGTAGCATGGCTAGAATCAAAAAAACAGACAACACCAAGTGCTGGCTAGGATTTGGAAAAATTTGAACACTCACACATTGCTGGCCAAAATGTAAAACGGTGCAGCTGCTTTAGAAAACAATTTGGCAGTTTCTCAAATAGTTAAGCATAGAGTGACCATATGACCCAGCAAGTTCATTCATAGGTGTAAACCCAAGAGAATTAAAAACATATTCACACAAAACATGTATATGAACGTTCATGGCAGCATTATTCATAACAGCCAAGAAGTAAAACAACCTAAATCTTCATCAACTGATGAATGGACAGCAAATTGTGGTATATACATACCATGGAATATTATTCACCCATAAAATGAGTTAAGTATGACACTTGTTACAACACGAATGAGCTTTGCAAACATTATACTGAGTAAAACAAGCCAGACACAGAGGCCACATATTTATTATAGGAGTTCATTTATATAAAATGTCCAGAATAGGCAAATCTATAGAGACAGAAAGTAGATTAGTAGTTGTTAAAGATTAGGCAGGGGGAAAAATGGGGAACGACTGCTAATGGGTATTCACTTTCTTTGCAGGATGATGAAGATGTTCTAGAATCAGATAGTGGTGATGGTTGCACAACCTTGTGAATATACTAAACCTACACTTTAGAAGGGTGAATTTTATGCTATGTAAATTATATCTTGCTAAAACATTTGTGTGGGAGGTCTCATTTTCCCATAGCTTCCCCAGCACTGGATCTTATCACGGTTTCTCATTTGTTCGCCAATGTGAGAGGTAAGATTAGTATTGTATTAATTTCCCTTCCTTGAATTTAACATTAAGTGCCACAAGAGCTTATGAAAATGAGATATCAGTGTATGCTGTAGACAGAAATTCATTCACGAAGGAAGCTGTGGCTGATCGGTGGCTTGAAGATAGGAAAGAGAACAAACATGTGCTGAGAACCTCCTAGGTGTCTTTTACTGTCTGTGGTCCCTACAAAAATTGTCTCATTTAATCCCTGTGGCATTGTTACAAGATATAAGTTATACCCATTTTACAAAATATGACCCTAATAATCTGTGTTATTTTTCTAAAGCTGCACAGCAGAAGATGAGGTGAGTCTCTCTGGGTTTAAAGAGCAGCCTAAAGGTGTGGAGATGACAGAGGGTGGAGTAGTTAAGTGACTACCTGACTAGAGCTGAGGGTTCGTGTTGGGAAGCGATGGAAAACAAACACAGTGGGGCCATGTTATGAAGGGTGTTGAATACCAGACAGAGGAATTTAGATATGTAGCCTCCGAGGAGCAGAGAGAAAGGCTGGTTAAAAGGAAGAGGAGAGCAGAGCCCTAGATAACATCCTTCATGACTTCAGGCATCCATGACATCCAAATCTGCACCTCCTCTATTTCAACAAATCTCAACACCTCCGTCTTCACACCTCCTCTCAAATCTTCCCAAGAAAAGGAGTAACTGACAACAAATTACTGCTGAGGCTTTTGAAGGATGAATTTGTGGAACATTAGTATTTTTCTCCGTTATTTTTGTGTTGAGTCTTGGAGATAGTTATTAGATACTGAATGTACAATTTCTGAGGATGGAAAATTGTGGGAAAAGATAAAACCTATCACAATGAGAAGTCTCACTGACTTATTCCTCTCTTTGTCATTTCTCCACTTTAGCTTTCTAAATTCTCTAAAATCTTAGCCCTACAAATTTTCCTTTTTCCATGGTCTTACCTAGCCACTTGTGTTCTGCTGCCTTCTGGTGCTTGCATTGTATGCCTAAGTATAAAACAAAGAACTTCAACCCACCCAAACATTACATGTAAAGGAGGATAATGGTTAATTGAATATTCTAGTTAACTGAAGACTAACCAGAAAAATCTTTTTGATAATGAGTATTAAAACCTTTTTAAAGTGTGTTTGCCCACTTTTGGACTCTGGTATGTTAAAATGATTTAATCTTTCACCAACTCAGGAAGTGTAGTATGTTGGGACAGGCAGTGAACAGGCAATCAGACCATTGGCATTCCAATCCAATCCCATTCTACCACCAACTAGCTATGTGTCCATAAACATATGACCCAGCCAGGGTCGAAGGGTATATGTGAGGTGGCAGGAAAATCAAAATTGAAGAGAGCACACTGGTTATAAGGGTACTGCAATAATCTAGAGAAGATATAATGGTGACCTGATCTAGGACAGTGCTTCTCACAGTATGGTCAACAACAAGAAATGAACAGAAACTGAGAGGAAACTTTAGAAACTTTTATAGCAATTCAACATTATTGTAATATCCAAGCACATGATCAACAGACTCATCTCCTTGAACAGGATATAGGCTGTTTGGGTGTGATAGTACTATCTGCACATACTAGTCATGCACAATAGAACCACATTAAAACAGGTGATATTTTAAGGTTTGCTTATCAACTATAACCCAAAGTGTGTAAAAATTGAGAAAACATACACATATTTATTTTTGTATCTTGTTTTCACAATACTTTAAATTTTAATGTATAGTTCAATATTATAAGTTAAATTTAGGAAATATAATTTATATTATTTATTTTTTTAACCCTAATTTGTCTATGGCAAAACAAGCTTTACAGAGTTCCTTTCCGAGAAAAGACATAACCTTTCTGATGGCAGCCATAGTAGTAAACCAAATGATAACAATGGAAATGGCTCCCAAGAAATGAACTGAGTTCATACTAGTTTAATCAGAAGTATGAACCCTCATATATTTTTAATTATATGTATAGCTATAATTGACCATGAGGTGCTAAAACCACAATGTTTTATTTGCAGAGATATATTAGCTAATGAAACTATCAAACATAAGAATTTTATATACAAAACATAAAGAAATAAGTTCAAAACAAAAGTTTTTTTAAAGAAATATTATTGAATTAAAAAGCAGAAAAAAGTAAATGTTCAATATTCCATTGAACATTTATAAATGTCCTTCTTATAAAAAAGCATTTTGAGTTGCTAAAACAAAGAACATATACAATTGTTGAATCATTAGGGAAAGACTGTGTCAAAGATGCTTGCTAGCAAATCTTGAATGAATCCATGGCAAAGAAGGTAGCTCAGCTACCACTTTTCAATGACTCCACAGCTCAACATATTAAAGAACTAGACCACAGAATGAACAAAGTTAGCAAAATTATTTTCCATGCAACTTGATGTATACACAGCTACTGCTAAAATGGCAATTATTTTTGTATATGTGCAACTTGAACATGATGATGATAAGAGGAGGAATTCTTTTTTTCAGCTTCATTCCTGAAATAAAAACAATTAGCTCTAAATGGGATATATCTATGAATGATTACATTGTCAACAAATGTGTTTAGGGTTTAAATTTTGAGTACGTATATTCTGATGATGCAGCTGCAATGATAGGAAAAGATTCTTTAGCAGTTACCCAAATTAAGGAGTGTATTCCATACTTGCAAATTTGATTAGTTATTTTAGCTCCCCTAAAGACTAACTACTTATATGGTTTGACGAAAGTGAGTTTCTGGAACTTAAAGCTGAAGAATTCTGGTCCTGGCTATGATGAAATAGCTACTATCAGATTAATCTTCCCACCATAAATAACTATAAAATTTGGGCACAATATAAAAAACAATTGTTTGCAGGCATTGTACAGTAACCAAAGCAGGGATAAAATTCTTTAGAAGGGGGAAGCATACAAGATAAGCCCCACATTTATTCAGGCTTTCTCTCTGGGGACATTTTATGGGCTATGGTACAGGGAGGTGGAGCCCAAGCAGGGAGCCAAAGTCTCACTGGGCAGAAACCGCAGAGACAAGAGTTCCAGGCTGTTGAGCTAGCTGGGACTTAGGGGGCAAATGTCATGAATTTATGGGATGATATAACAATGGAAAATATGAATGAGTCTCACTTTGAAAATATATCAGTTATTAACTTTTTAGAAACTCAAAATTCAATATTAAGAAAACAAACGTCACAGTTAAAAATGGGCAAAAGATCTGAATAGACACTTCCCTGAAGAAAATATATGAATGGTAAATAAACCCATGAAAAGATGCTCAACATCATATGTCATAAAAGAAATGCAAACTAAAAACATGAGTTACCATTACACACCTATTAGAATGACTAAAATCCAAAACACTGACAATAACAGCTGCTGAAAAGAATGTGGAATAACAGAAACTTTCAGCCAGCCACTTCAGAAGACAGTTTGGCAGCTTCTCATAAAGCTAATTGTACACTTACCACATACCCAGCAATCGTACAACTTAGTATTTACCCAAGGGATCTGAAAACTCATGTCAATACAAAGATCTGTATATAAATGCTTATAGCAGTTTTATTCATAGACAGTAAAAGCTGGAAGCAACTAAGATGTCCTTCAACAAGGGAATGGATAAACTGTGGTACATCCATACAATGGAACATTATTCAGTGACAAAACAGAATGAGCTATTGAATCATAGAGCAACATGGATGATCTTAAATGCAGTTTAAAAAGTGAGATAAGAACGATCCACAGGACTACGTACTGTATGGTTCCATTCATATGATATTTTGGAAAAGGCAACACTATAGGGAGAAAATGTATATTAGTGATTGCCAGGGGATGAGGGGGAAGGAAGTGGTTGACTACAAAGGTAATGGACAGGGGAATTTTGAGGGTATAGGGACAGTTTTGTATTGTACTGGGCTAGGTGGTACATGACTCTATACATTTGTCAAAATTCACAGAAAAAAAAGTGAAATTTAATGTACGCAAACTAAAAAAGAATCAACCAGAATGTAGGGGAATCCCAAGATTGAATGCAAACTGTGACAAAGGAATCAAACTGTGTTACAATATGTGAACACGACTGTGCTAAACAGAGTAGAGAAAAGGGAAGCTTACCTAAGTAACTTTGCAAAATGGTATTTTCTGACTGGAAATTATCAGGCTAAAGCTAAAAGCAAGTGTATACAAACCCTGTACGCTAGTTGGTAATTTTTTTTTTTACATGGCTGTGGTTAACAATTCTGAAACTTCTTCACATCTAAACTTGGGTTGAAGAAATAAGTACATGAATGGTGGGTGGGAGGAGACAGGTTTCTCACTGTCTGTATTAGTTTCCTATTGCTACTGTAACAAATTACCACAAACTTAGTGGCTTAAAACAACATACATGGGGACTTCCCTGGTGGCGCAGCGGTTAAGACTCCACCTGCCAATGCAGGTGACACAGGTTCAATCCCTGGTCTGGGAAGATGCCGCAGAGCAACGAAGCGCATGCACCACAACTACTGAGCCTGTGCTCTAGAACCCGTGAGCCACAGTTACTGAAGCCTACGTGCCTAGAGCCTGTGCTCCGCAACTGCAATGGGAAGCCTGTGCACTGCAACGAAGAGTAGCCCTGCTCACCACAACTAGAGAAAAGCCCGCACGCAGCAACGAAGACGCAATGCAGCCAAAAAATTTAAAAAAAAAATTTTTTTAAGACTGTTTAAAAAAAAAACATAAATGTATTATTTTATAGTTCTGGAGGTCAGAAATCCAAGACTTCACTAGGCTAAAGTCAAGGTATTAGCAGGACTGCTTCCTTCTGGAGGCTCTAGGGGAGAATACATTTCCTTGACTTTGGCAGTTTAGAAGCCACCTTCTTTCTTTGAAGAATGGCCTCTTCCTCCATCCTCAAGTCTCGTAGCATAGTATCTTCCAACCTCCATCTCTCTCTCTCTCTCTCTCTCTCTCTCTCTCTCTATCTATCTATTTCTCCTTTAGTCATCATATTATTTACATGTCTTTGACCCTCCTGCCTTCCTCTTACAAAGACCCTTATGATAACACTGGCCCATGTAATTACAGCTAATACAGTATAACCTTCCCCATCAAAATATCTTTAGCTTAATCATATATGAGAAGTAAAGGAACATATTCAGCCTATCATACTTTCACAGAGGAAAGTTACAGATGAGCAAGAAAACAAGGCAAGAATAGACTCTGTATTACTAGTTAGTATCAGAGACATCAGTATGAATTCGTACTTATCTTAATATATATGCAGGTGAATAAATATAGCATTATAAATATGTGTGTATATATGGCATACTATACATGCATATACATTATGCAGCTCTGTCTGCTGAAAGAGCCTGGCAGCAATAACATCCCAGTAGCACCTCCAGCACCTGGATCTTGGTTTGGCCATCCTTCAATAAAAGGTACCAGAACTCATTGGAGAAATGACTAATTCTAGAACTGGGACAGATAAAATGCAAGATGAGCTGGAAGCATCTTGTAAGACCAGAAATAAAATAATACTTAAAAAGCAAAAAGATAAAGACATGTCAAAGTGATACAAGAGCTAAACTGAAAAACCTCACAAGGCCAAAACTGGAACAATTTGAGCAACAAAATAAATAATGTAGTACTGGATTATAACTATGCAATTATAAGTATGCTATAAATATACATGAGTCCGTACTGAAATAAATAAATGATTGAAAAAATAAATAAATTAGGGGAAAGAGACAAATTTTCCTTACAGAAGAATTCCAAATAATATAGATAGATATTCCCTCCTCCAGGAGGTAGAGCTTAATCCCCTTTTTCTGAAGGTGGCCTAGACTTAGTGACTTGCTTCCAAAGAATATTAGGGAAAGGGGGAAAAAAGTAACTTTACAGTGGAGAAACCTGACAAACACAACATCAACCAAGTGATGAAGGTTAACATCACCAGTGGTATCATATGGATACCTTGTCCCCTGATATGATATGACAAGATGGGCACGTTACTTTTGTGGTATCTTTCCCTAAAACCCATAATCACAGTCTAACCATGAGGAAAAACATTAAACCTAGATTGAGGGCCATTCTACAAGAAACCATGCCCAGTACTCCTCAAGACTGTCAAGGTCATGAAAAACTTAGAAACTGCCACAGACTCAGAGGGGACTGGAGAGGGATGACAACTAAATGTAATGTGGTACCCTGGACTGGATCTTGTAACAAAGAAAGGACATTAATGGAAAGCTAGTAGAGTCCAAATAACAGAGTTCTGTTACTAGTAACACACCAATAATGGTTTCTTAGTTTTAACAAATGTACTATGTAAGATGTTAACCATGGGAGAAATTGGGTGACGGATACACTGGAATTCTTTGTAATTATCTTTGAAACTTCTGTAAATCTAAAAGTATTCCAAAATAAAAAGTTTATTTTTTAAAATGACTTACCGGGCTTCCCTGGTGGTGCAGTGGTTGAGAGTCCGCCTGCCAATGCAGGGGACACGGGTTCGTGCCCCGGTCCGCGAAGATCCCACATGCCGCGGAGCGGCTGGGCCCGTGAGCCATGGCCCCTGAGCCTGCGCGTCCGGAGCCTATGCTCCACAACAGGAGAGGCCACAACGGTGAGAGGCCCGTGTACCGCAAAAATACCCAAAAAACCCCACTAATATTGTAAAGTTCCATATTTTAAAGTTCCATACACAGAAACAAACTCAAAGTTTTCATTTAAAACTTGGAAAATATATTATTTAGAAATGTTATGGAAATTCAGTATTTGCTATATTTTAATTTGTTATAATTTTAATCATATTACATATTTTTTCTTAGAACATAAATAAAATAATGAATTTTTCACCAAAATCTATAGAGATGCCTCCAAATTCCTTCATGTTTATTCGACTGTCAGACAAACATCATTTTCTTATGTATCATTTTCCAAGCATTGCCTTAAGGGACAGCAAATCTGTTCAGCCAATAATTCTCCATAACACCTTGTGGAAATTTAGTTACTCTAATTTAGTTCCTCTTCCCAGAATTGTTCAAGAAGATGAATATATTTATAGCTTTGAAACTTTATGAACTCTAGAAGGTTGGTTCTACATCAATACAACCTGTCAATATTATGCTGATTCTTTTCTCTCCTCAGCTCTTTAAACACTCTGTTCCCAGGCAATCATCTCTATGCTTGATAACAGTACTTACTATAACCACTAACTCAATGTCTTCCTCGGTTTAATAATATTTTTCTCATATTTCTTATAATAACATATGCCCTCATTTTAAGGTTTGACTTTGGCTGCTTATTTCTTCCTAGAGACTTGGAGGATAACTAATGTTAAAATAAACTATCACACTAGTTATGTCCTTGTATTTGAGCTACTAGACATCCAACAGAAGTGCTTTACTTGGATTAATGGATTAACACAGTTTTATCCTCAATTATACATTTTTCTTTAAAACAGGCAAGTATAAACATTAAGTATATGAAAAACTAATTTAAAAATTAAATCTAATCACCTAAAAAGAATAGGCACTCTACACACTAACCTTAACTATTAGAATTTTAGTCCTTCCTGCATGATCTCTTCCTGGGTTTAAATAAGAACACATAATTCCTTTCACTTTCTTACTTTGACAAAAGAATCCCACAAAACAGCCTGGTATAGTGTCAAAAGCAGTAAACTTAGTGTCAGTAGACCCAGATTAAGCCCAGATTTACCATTCATTAGCTATATGACCCTATTCATCTTAAAGCACTCATATTGCTATATCCAATACTAGAGTAGGTGTTCAGTCAACATTTATGAACTTAATCAGGAACTGAGTCTAGCAGAAACCAGTGAAGAAGTAAAAGAGACCTCCTCTTTGCTTGCCATATTATGAATTGGGCTACAGCAATAAGCAAGTAAATAAAAGAAAAGGTATAGCCCTCCCTCCCAACTGTTCAACCACCTGGCAGGGCAGAGGAAATGGCCTGCGCCAGGGAAGAAGCACAAAGAGAAGCAAAGCTGGACAGGGCGAAAAGACTGGTAGGCTTACACCCTGACTAAGATTCATAATCTCCTGGGATGCATAGTTTTCCCTGACCACACTGGTAAACCACATACTCTCACATCTAGTGGGGTCATACCCTCAAATCCCAGCATTCTGGATCTACTTCTACATTCATCTGATGGAATTCTGGTTAACATCTTCTACAGCCACCCTGCCCTGACCAAAGATAAGCAGGACTATATAGTCATTTTGTTTACCTTCTCTATCCATATAAACACGTAAAATACATGAAAAAACATGTGAGAGAGGCCACAACAGTGAGAGGCCCGCGAACCGCAAAAAAAAAGAAAAGAAAAAAAAGAAAATGATCCCTGAACCTCTTTTAAAAATGTGAGAACCTGATCTTCTAAATATAAACAACAACAACAAAATGTGTTCAGAGAATTATAATCAACATCAGAATGTTTACTCATTCAATATTTATTGTGTGTACTATAAGTAGACACCATGGTAGAGTTAGGGACACATTCTAGAAAGACACAGAAGAGTTCACAATCTCTTGGGCGATATATATAATAATTTACAAATCACTTATATATTACATAGTGATAGCAAATATATACATATGGTTGCTTTATCTAGAATGCAGTTCTCAATGAACACTGTTGAAAGTATAGGCAGATTTCTGTGTCTTTCTTGGTCTTGTCTCAAGACATAGCCTTGTAAGCAAATTTATCTGTAGGATAACAGCTACCCTATCATTCGGTATAAAAGTCACAATTCAACACTCAAACAAGTGTTTTCCAACCTGGACCATAATTGTGGTGTGGTCAAAGAGTGTTGGTAATAAGGCACTCAAAGCCAAGTCTACTATTGCATTGCTTCTCCAAACGTGAGCTTGTACAAGGACAATTTCCTTTAGCATTATCCATTTGTTCAAAAAGAGGTCACACAAATGTGCTTGTGTTTGCCAGAGATATATTTATTCTCTATCATAACTTTAAAACCATACTAAAAATAATTTTTAAATGTCATTTAAAAATATAACCCAAGAAGCCAACTTGAAAAGGCTACATACTCTTATGATTCCAAGTATATGACTTTATGGAAAAGGCAAAACTATGGAAACAGTAAAAAGATCAGTGGTTGTCAAGGGCTAGGAGAGAAGGAAAGAATGAATAGGTGGAGCACACAGGATTTTTAAGGCAGTGAAACTACTCTGTATGATACTATAATGGTGGGTACAAGTCATCATACATTTGTCAAAACCCATAGAATGTACAACATCAAGAGTGAACCTTAATGTAATCTGTGGACTTTGGGTGATAATGATGTGTCAGTGTGAGTTCATTGACTGTAACAAATGCACCCTTCGGATGCAGGATGTTGATGGTGGGGGAGCAAGTGTGTGTGTGTGTGTGCGTGTGTGAGGGCAAAATGTGTATGGGAACTCTCCGTACTTTCCCCTCAATCTTGCTGTGAACCTAAAACTGCCCTAAAAAATAAGCCTATTTAAAAATACTTTTAGGGTCTCTCTGGTGGCACAGTGATTAAGAACCCGCCAGCCAGTGCAGAGGACACAGGTTCGAGCCCTGTTCTGGGAAGATCCCACATGCCATGGAGCAACTAAGCCCGTGCGTCACAACTACTGAGCTTGCGCTCTAGAGCCTGCAAACCACAACTACTGAGCCTGCGTGCCACAACTACTGAAGCCCACACGCCTAGAGCCCGTGTTCCACAAGAGAAACCACCGCAATGAGAAGCCCATGCACCACAACGAAGAGTAGCCCCCACTCAACACAACTCGAGAAAGCCTGCACCCAGCAACCAAGACCCAAAGCAGCCAAATAAATAAATAAACAAAAAATTTTTAAATAAATAAAATAAAAATACTTAAAAAATGTAACCCAATAATGATTATTGTCAAAAACTGTACAACTAGTGTTTTTTTCCCCTTTGGGCAGTGACAAACAGAAGCAGACACAGCAAGTTTTCCACAAGGCTTTTTGCTATAGAGGAGTCTGTGCACCAAAATGTCAAGGCTCACACTCCTCAAATGATAAGTTTTTCTTCTACTCCCATCATTCACCAGGTCCATTTTGGATACCTCAGCCAGAAATCTCCCTCTCTGCTAGCAGGAACAAAAAGCTCCAGGCCACACACAATAGTTGGTAAAATCTAGAAGAAGTTGGCGCTGTTCAAGCTGCCTCAGTGAAACCAATGCTCTAAGGATCCCTATACCCCCAGGCCTAATCCAAAGATAAGTTGTTTTAACAGATTAGAAAAAAAAGTTGAAGAAGGAGAGTCATAACAGAAAAACCTAGGGTCCCCAGGCACCAGTTTAAGACTCTCTGCAGCAGCTCTGCTTTGGTTGATTAAAGCAGGAGTTGGAGGCCCCTGAGAGCCAATTAAAAAAGGAAGTTAGGATGAGGGAGGGAGAAATGATTCCAGCAACTACCAATTAAAAGTGAATGGATCCCACAGCACGAAGGGACGGTGATTCAAACTGTTGCATCAGCCAAGTTCCAGCACCAACTCCCTGAACATGAAGAGAGAGCAAAGGGGAGGGGTGAAGGAGGGGGGCAGAGGTGTCCCACACTCTGGCGAGCTTTCACTGCTTATCTCAAGTGAATACACACCTGACAATTAAGGCGCAAGCGGAATCTCTTGATTAGCCATGCAGAAAACCCCAAGACCATGCCATAAGAGGGACAGGACCTGTAGGCAGGGAAACATGCCCAAAAGTTAGGCAGGATGCTGCTGACACAACAGACCTGCTGCCAATTCAGAACTAACTGCTCTTGTCAAATCAGATCACACGTGACTCACTGTCCTTTGTGGAGAACAATGCTACTTCCATCACTATCCCTCCCCTCCACCCTGTACTTGTAAAATACCTGATGATTTTTCAAGCATGTTCACAAATACTACTTCAGTGATTGTCACAAACAAAATCCCTGTGGGTTCTGTCGAGTATGTGTTAGTATTTTCATCTAGGAATTTTTAAAAGTTAATGCTGAAGTTCAAGAGACCTAAGAGCATAAAAGCAGTATTATTTGTATATTTTAAGTGATATGCCACTAAGCTTATATATACATAGAATATCTCTTGAACAAAATGTAAGAAAATGGAGCGGTTACTACAGCAAAGGAACTAGGGGTCAGGAATGGAAATGAGGCTTTCTTTTTTCTGTTAGCTTTTTTGTAATTTTACAATTTTACACTATTGTATATATAATTTCCTGAAATTAAATGAAAAAGAAAGTTACAATTAGGGAGCAGAAAACCACAATCCAATTCTCTTTCCGTATAATGCTGCCTCCCATGTTGGGTAAACAGGACAGAACAGTTTTCTTTCTCCTGTATCTTGCCACTTATTCCCCATTCCATCACCACCATCCACATGTATGTATACACACACAACTTTCTGTGAGAATTTCCCCATGATTGCCTGGTCAATGCAAATCTGCCAGGAGCTGAGGGTGTGCTGAAAACCAACAAAGTGACAGGGAAATTGAAAATGTGATCCTGGCTTATAGGAAGAGTGATCCTAAATGATACATTTCATTGGGGGAAAAAAATAGCATTTTTGTTCAAATATTTTGAGAAAACAGAAAAATAAGCTAGCACTTCAGCATGAAGGATCAATATTAGAAAGAATGAAGGCCACAAAATCTGCCAGTATTGGGAACATGGTTCCCTAATACTCTACAGCCTGGCAAGTCACTGACAAAAAGGGAAGAACTTCTTTTCCTGGAGATCAAGGGAGATTTCTTGGCCTGATACAGAGACAGGTTCCCACAAGAAGAAAGGTGAGAGGCTATATGACACAATGGGAAATGCAGCTATGCACATCTAAAGATAAAATATATAAATTAAGTTAATGGAGTACTGGAAGACACTGCCTCTCAGGTCACACTCAACACTAATACCCTGACTCTACAAATCACAGATGTAGGTAGATCAGTAAGTAGAGAAGGAAAATGCTGACAGAATCCTGACACCAAGAGGCAGTCATTACCACGGACTAAAGTAGGAGACTACCATGGGAACAGAATGCATACTCTTTTAAAATGTATTCAATGGTTCCATGTGAATTATTGAGCACTTGTGTCAGGTACTGAGCTAGGACTTAAGACCATTAAGATGAGTACCTTCGAAAAGTTCACAGCCTATAGGAAACTGGCAAATAATTAAAACACAGTAAGTTCTCTGAGAGTATAGAGACAGGCACATCAAAATCGAATATGCTAAGGACGGTTTTACAAAAGAGGTAATGTTTAAGCTGAATCTCAAAGGGCAATCAGGAGCTCTCCAGAAGTGAAGACAACACATTTCAAGCAGAAGGAATCACATGTGCAAAAGTGCTGAGGTATGAAAGAGCATGGAAATTTCCAGATATTAAAAATATGCTGGGGTTGCCATGCATTAGCATTATAAGAAGAGGGCAGAAATGAGGTAATATAGATAAGCAGACCAAAACGTGATGGCTGTGGCCCATGTGAAGGAGTGTCTTACTGGAATTAAAGAATTGCTGAGGGTTTTTAAACAAGGAAATTATATGATCAGATTTGTTTTGAGAAAGGTGAAACTGTTGGCAGCACTTCCCACTTCTGAAACAGCAGAAGAGCACATTAGCATAATGGGTAGAGTACAAGCTCTAGAGTCAGGAGGACTGGGTTCAAATTCCAGCTCTAATTCCAGCATAATTGAGTCCTGCTTATCTCTACTTGTCATGTACCACCTGTAGGACATGTATTAGTTCATTTAATCCTCATTAACAATCCTACAAGGTAGGTAGTAATATCACCTCCATTTTACAGATGGAGACACTGAATCTCAGAGAGGTAAGAAACTCACCCGGGCTTCCCTGGTGGCACAGTGGTTGAGAGTCCACCTGCCGATGCAGGGAACATGGGTTCATGCCCCGGTCCAGGAGGATCCCACCTGCCGCGGAGCGGCTGGGCCCGTGAGGCATGGCTGCTGAGCCTGTGCGTCCGGAGCCTATGCTCCGCAATGGGAGAGGCCACAACAGTGAGAGGCCCGTGTACCGTAAAAAAAAAAAAAAAAAAAAATGTTTTGAGGAAGAAAAGCAGTAGGCCATGGGTAGAACTCCTAAGGCCACCACCATTTAAAGAGAGGATGAGGAATTAGTGTCCATATAGGAAGTAGGATTCAATAAGATTCTGACTTCTCCACCAGGGCTACGCACATCATATCCACTGATCAGAAACAGTTTGTGCTTTGGCAATTACCTGGGTTCACTATGGTCACGGTTACCCTCTCATACTCAACACGCTAGGTCTTTATCCCTTCAGTTCTTCCCCTAATCACTGTAATTAGGCCTCTTTTCCTCCCATGTAGAACCAAGTTATAACCTTCAACTTCTGCTCTACTCTTGGAGTATCCTCCTAGCAGTTCTACATGTTGGTTTTTACTGTGCCAACCTGCTAAGCTGGAACTACATAAGGTCTTTTTTATATAATAAATATATTATCATATAAGACTTTGCTTGAGGTCTAATTTATATAATAAATCCCTTATCCCATAACTCATAAAGGTTCTGCTCCCCTGATTGAACCATGACTGATATATTCCATCCCCCTGTTTCCTAATTCTGACCTCCATGGCCCACACCCCCAAGCATTGTGATAAAGAATAGCACAATTTCCACTATCTCTCTGAAGGCTAGAGACCAAGTGAACCTACAAGAGAAGCAATTACCAAAGCAGGAGCCCTGTTCTAAAGGCTCTTCAAGCCAATAGAACAAAGTTTCAAAATCATTATTATTCTGCATACAAAGTGTCAACACTCTCTATATTAATCTAATATATCTTGTTTTCCTAACCCACCATCTGTCCAGCCAGCCAGCCATTTGTTATCGAGTCAGGCAATGTCCAACACTCAGAGATGTATATAATAATGTCTAGAACTCAAAGATAAGTATGAGTTTGTGGCTGTCCTTTAAGAGTTCAAGCCATAGAATCAAGTAATCATAATACAATAAAATGTATCATATAATATAGATGGTACAAAGTGCTATATCATTTCCTAAACATAGCTCCCTAAATTTTTTTTCTTTAATACATTTTCCTCAGTCTTGGATGCTCTCTTTTACATTTTACATCAAATTTATAAGTAGCTAGCTAGTATTTTATTAAAATATGTTCAACATCACAAATAAAGGAATGAAAATTTAAAACAATGAAATGTCATGTTGCCTATCAGATACAAAAATTATATCCCAGCTCATGAATAGGCACTCTATTTTTTTTTTTTTTTTTTTTTTGCGGTACGCAGGCCTCTCACTGTTGTGGCCTCTCCCATTGCGGAGCACAGGCTCTGGATGCGCAGGCTCAGCGGCCATGGCTCACGGGCCCAGCCGCTCCGAGGCATGTGGGATCTTCCCAGACCGGGGCACGAACCCATGTCCCCTGCATCGGCAGGCGGACTCTCAACCACTGCGCCACCAGGGAAGCCCAATAGGCACTCTTATAACAGGAGAAAAAAAGGATATTATGAAGATAAAAACTAATGAAACAGAAAAAAAATACAAAAGATGAGGGTAAACAAAGCCAATTTCTTTGAAGGCTTGTAAGAGACAAAAGGCTGAAGGAGAAGTGAAAAGGTACAAATGAATAATACCGTTAGAGAAAAAGGGGACAAAATGACTGATACCATAGAGAATAAACAAATAAGGAACATACTACAAATATTTAGAAGAGTAAATTTGAAAATTTAAATAAAATGGATAAATTACTAAAAAATACAAAATATCAAAACTTAATCAAGAGAAACTTGAATAATTCAATCCAATAAACCTTAAAGAATTTAAATCAGAAGTTAATCTTTCCACAAAGAAAATGCCAGGTGCTGACTGATGACTTTATGGGCAAGTTCTACCAAGAAAAAGACAAAGTGATTTTATATCATCTTTTCAAATAAACATACAGGAGAAATGCTCTTTACTCATTTTATGAGGCTAGCATAACTTTAATACCAAAACCAGACTAGAACAGATTAAGAAATCATGTAGTCTCATAAACTAATATCACTTGTGACCCACAGATATAAAATCTTAAATATTACACAAGTGAATCCAGCAATATAAAAAAATACATATCCTGACCAAGTTTTGTACCAAGAATGCAAGTTTGATTTATTAAACAAAACCTGAGTACTCTAATCCACCACACTAACAGATTAAAAGAAAAAAAAATCATCTGCCATCTCAATAAATGCAGAAAAAGCATTAGATAAAATGTAATACCTTTTCATCATAAAAACCCAAATAGGCTTGAAATCTAAGATCAGGCGTATGTAAAAACTATATAACAAACATCTTATTTAATATTGAAATTTTGAATATATTTCCTTTAAGTATAAGAACAAGACAAGGATGCTTGCAATCATCACTTGTATTCAGCATACTAGAGATCCTAACTACTGCAGAAAACAAAGAAAATAAAAGGTAAAAGGACTGAAAAGGAAGACACAAAAAAGTTGCTATTTATACACAGAAAACCAAAAGGAATCAACAAATTATTAGAATGAGAGAGTTCTAAAAAGGTCACAGCTATAAAATATATAAAGTCAATTGTATATCTACTCCTAAGCACAGTTAGCAAATGTAATTTTAAAAATTATACTATTTACAATAGCATAAAAAACTACAAAGTATCTAGGAATAAATTTAGTAAAAGATATATAGGACTTTTCCAGAAAAAGTATACAATTATATTGAAATACATTGAAGAAGACTTAAATGAAGAAAATCATGAATAAGAAGATTCAATGTTATAAACATGTCTGTTCTTCCTAAATTGATCTATAAATTCAATGCAATCCCAAGCAAAACCCAGAGAAGTTTTTCACGAAAATTTACGGATTCTAAAATGTAAATGGGCCACTGGTTAAGAACAACATGGCCCATTGTTATTCTGATTGGATACTGACTTTTTATAAAACGAAAAGACAATATGGTATTGGAATAGAAATAGACAAACAGATCAGAATAGATCAGAAGAGAAAGCTCAGAAACAGACCTATATACTATATATAAAAAGTTGGTTTAAGACAGATTGGGCTTTAAAGATCAGTGGGCAAAGGATGGATCTTTAATAAAAGGTGCTGGGGCAATTAATTATTCATTAAGAAAAAAATTATATACCTACATCATAACACAAGGAAAGGTCATAATGAAAGAAAAGGACAAAATTATAAAAATTCATAAATCAATAGAGGGGATATGTCTCGATGACTTCAGGATAGGGAAGGACTTCTTAAAACACAAATAGCACTAACCATAAAAGAAAATATTGATAAATTCAATAATGCTGAAATTAAGAACTCTGTTCAACTAAGGATCTAATACAGAGAGTTAAAAAAAAAAGACAAGCTAAAAACTCTTAGATGTTTGCAGCATATAAAATGACAAAAGATTAACAGAGGAGATAAATAAGTCCTAGAAATCAATTTGAAATTCAATACAGAGGTGGGCAAAGACACAAATAGGCATTTTAACCATGAGAAAATATTAGTGGCTCGTAAATATATGAAGAGATATATATTGGCTCAAACCCATTAACAGTGAGGGAAATGCACATTAAGACCACCGGGAGGGCTTCCCTGGTGGCGCAGTGGTTGAGAGTCCGCCTGCCGATGCAGGGGACACGGGTTCGTGCTCCGGTCCAGGAAGATCCCACATGCCGCGGAGCGGCTGGGCCCGTGAGCCATGGCCGTTGAGCCTGCGCGTCCGGAGCCTGTGCTCCGCAATGGGAGAGGCCACAACAGTGAGAGGCCCGCATACCGCAAAAAAAAAAAAAAAAAAAAAAAAAAAGACCACCGGGAAATATCATTCAAACTTCCTGTATTTGTGAACCCTAAAACATAAGATGACACCAAACATAAATGAGGATGCTGAAGACTCATTAGTAGGAAGACTCATCCACTGATAGCAGAGACAAATTGGTACAACCACTTTGAAACTGTTTGATATTTCTCAAAAAAAAGTTGAGCATATGTAACTCCATGACCCAGCAATTCTATCCTTGTGCCAATATTCTGAAACAGTGGTTCTCACACATGCATCAGAATCACCTGTAGGATTTGTTAAATACAGATTGCTGACTCTTCCCCAGAATTTCTAATTTGAGGACTGAGGCCTGAGAATTTGTATTTCTAAGAAGTTCCAGGTAATGCTGATGCTCTTGGTCTAGGAAGACTCTTTGAGAACCATTGCTATAAAAGAAACTCTTGCACTTAAACATCAGGACATGTACAGAACACTAATAATGTATTGCCTTAATAACAAAAAAAAAAGAAACCCAATATCGTTTAACAGTAGGATGAATAAATTGTGGCATAATCATACAATGAGATATTATATATCTGTAAAAACAAATGAAATAAGAACAACGGAGAGGCACACAAGAGCTTCTAAGATACTAGTGATTGATATTTCTAGTTTTCAAGCCAGGTGGACATTTTCACAAGTATTCTAATTACTCTTTAAACTGTACACATATATTTTGCATCCTCATTTGTACATGTATTTTATCAAGAAATCTTTTGAGTTCTGCTTCTATCACCTACTGGCCATCTTTCTATTGTCTGACCCAACACAAATATGTCAACTTGTCTCAGGACTTGAGTAAAAGGGGTACAGTTATTGGATCTCCTCTCTACTGACTTTAATGTATACACCTCACCACCCTCCTCCTTCCCAATTGCTTTCAAACGTTTCTCACGATATTTTACACCCCCTCAAGTTCCTGATCACTCTTCCATGACTATAGGCCTCAAAATCAACAACCAGAATGGAATACAAGGCTCTACATGTGGTCTGACAGACACTGTATTTAAAACACTCTCTGGCTAGCAGATTCGTTGGTATAATCTAAAAACAGTGTTTTGCAATTATATCATACTGGTTACTCATATTGACTTTATCTTACCTACTAAAATTCCAAGTAATTTTTCATACATTATGTAGAAGATACACCTCAGAAAATTGTCCTTTTTGGACCAAAAGAATGGACTTTAAAATTTTATTTTAGATTCAGCCCTTAAAACTTCTTTAGATAGATTGATGTTTATTCTACCATCCATTCTCTGAGGACTTCTCCATGTTTTACATTCTTCATAAATTGAATGAGTCATCAGTGATATTCAAGTCTCTGATCAAGAGTTGAACAGGACTGGACCAAGGAAAAAGACCTGAGCCACATCACTAGAAGTCTTCCAAATTAATCTGTATCCATTAATGCACTCTCTGGTTATAACCATTCAGTTGGTTAATAATCCTCCCTCACATTTCCCTATTTTTCCACGAGGATATTAAAAGTAACTGTTATAAAATGTATCACTAGAACCTAAAGGAATTGAATATCTAGCTCTCTCTGGTCTTTCACCCTAGTAACACTATTAGAATAGTACTGCTGTTATGTTGGACTATGATAAGGGCCACTCCTAAGGATGAAAGAATGGGGAAGTGGAAGGAAGCTGGTTCCCAACAACTTTGTGGAACTGCCATTCCTGCCCTGGGCTGCCTATTGCCAGATTTCTTTTAACTGAGAGAGAAATAAACTATTTTGTTTAAAGAAAAAAGTGGGGAAGGGGGTATTACTCTAATGGATTGAAGTGATCCTAAAGCCAAGAATTCAAGCCTGGAGAGAATGAAGCAGGCCAAACTACACAGTAGTTTTTTTCCAAACAAATTTAATTCTGTTCCAGCCCCAAAGAAGGGGAAGCACCTAAACTTTAAAAATAAAATAAAAATTGCTCAAAAACGAAGTCATTAAAAAAATTAGACCCCCTCCCTTAGCAATAAATACTGAAATGATATATACACATGAAGCTCAGGAAGGAGGCAAGAACAGGAACCTTGGGGACTCTGTCCCATGACAAGGTCCCAACACTTCTACCAACTCCATGCTCTTTGCCTAAAACATAGAAGAGCAATGGAAGAGGCAGGAGATATACCAGGAACATGTGTGGCCCCAGAGAGAGCTGGAACATAACAGGAGAGAAAGAAGACACAAAGTGTCTTACAGGGCAGAGGAAAGGAAAGTTGTCATCTAAAACGTCCCCCCAATTCCAGTTGCGTCACTGGATCTGGCTGGTGCAGTGGCTGAGTGCCCTTGAGCTTTTCTCCTCGCCTCCACTTCCTCTTTAGCATGCCATCCAAGGAAGGTCATTCACACTGTGGCCTCGATGCCACTGTGGCAGCGGCCTGGCTGCTGGAGCCCTGAGGCTTCCCATTCACCACCAGCAGGAGGGGCGTCTCCACACGAACACTGGAAAAGGAATAGTCCTGGAAAAGACAAATATACAGAGGCTCATTACAGATCCTAAGAGGGAAGAAAACTCCAGCACAGGGATACACCACCTGTGGCTTTCTCACCCCCTCCTTTCCACCTCCCACAGTAGATATACCCCTTACCTCCATCTCACATTAAACAAAGCTGAACTAACATAGGGGATGTAACTTTCCCAAAGTTTTCAATCTTCAGAAGGAAAATCTGGGACAGGTAGAGTGCCAGTAACTGTCATTACAAGAATGGGACAATTCTGATTCAAAAAGAACAGGATCCTGGCACGGCCCAACAAAAGGGTCCCACCAGCTCTACAGAATCTTCCCTTCCCACAGTGTTTATCAAAAATTATAACTAAATACACACAGCAGCCAAGCCAGAGCCAATGGAAAGTCTGAGAAACTCTTAGATCAAGTGTTCGTAAAGTTATAAATTAATCTGCCTAATATAAATTAGACTTACTTCTCCTTTAGTATCAGGAGGAATTAACAACATGTACGTTTAAACATTCTCCTAATAACGGCAAACATCAGCTCAATTTATCAGTTCAAATGTACTTTAAGTTGCAAAATGTGTTGTTAAAAGATCTTTATCCAAAAAATACTGTTCCACTTGGAGTGTAAAGGAGGTTCTTTTAAGTCAAAGTAAAGAAGTGAATTAAACAGTTTTCATAAATCAATTTTTAAAACATCCTAACAGGAACATGGGCAAGTGACAAAAAAAAAAAGGAATTTATAAAAGAATTATAGTCAATAAACATATGATAAAAATGTCAACCTCACCAATAATCAAGAAGCCAAAGCCAAACAATATTGATGCTATATTTTTCATATAAAATCAGCAAATAATTTTTCAAAGGTTTCTACACAGAGTTGCAAAGAAAACCACAGAAAAACAATTACTGACATCCACTGTTGATATTAACTGGTACAACCTTCCAAAAAACAGTTTGGCAATATGTATCAAAAGTCTTAGAGGGACTACCCTGGTGGCGCAGTGGTTAAGAATCCACCTGCCAATGCAGGGGACAAGGGTTCGATCCCTGGTCTGGGAAGATCCCACGTGCCTTGGAGCAACTAAGCCCATGCACCACAACTACTGAAGCCCGTAAGCCCCAGAGCCCACAAACTGCACCTACTGAGCCCACGCACCACAACTACTACTGAAGCCTGCATGCCTAGCCCTGCGCGCTGCAACTACTGAGTCCACACACCACAACTACTGAAGCCCGCGTGCCTAGAGCCAGTGCTCTGCAACGAGAAGCCACAGCAATGAGAAGCCTGCGCACCGCAACGAAGAGCAGCCCCCGCTTGCCACAACTAGAGAAAGCCTGCGCACAGCAACGAAGACCCAACGCAGCCAAAAAAAAAAAAAAAAAGTCTTAGAATTCTGCATACCCTTTGGAGCCAGGATTCTACCTTAGAAATTCACTTAATTTCTTTAAGGAATTAATTAAATTTATTTAATAATCATGGATATGCACAGATATTAAAATATTTACTAAAGTACTTTTATAATTAGGAACAATTATTAATAATCTAGATCTGGGGTCAGCAAATTTTTTCTGTAAAGAGTCAAATAATAAATATTTTAGGCTTTGTGGGTCATATGGTCTCTGTCACAGAACCATTCATCTCTGACACTAGTATAAAAGCAGCCACAGACAACAGTAAACAAATGGGTATACTTTGTTTCAAAAAAATTGAATTACAAACACTGAAATTTTAATTTCCTGTAATCTTCATGTATCACAAATTATTATTCTTCTTTCAATTGTTTTCATTTAAAAATATAAAAACCTTTCTTGGCTCACAAGCCATACAAAAACAGGCAGTGAGCCAGATTTGGTCAACCGGCCAGAGTTTGCTGACCCTTGATCTAAATGGGGAAAAAGCGATTAAATATCTGCTCTTGTAGAGTTTTGTAGGGATTAAATGATCCAATGCAGGCCATAAAACTCTTTGCACAGTGTCTAGCAGTCAGTTAAGTGTTCAGTAAATTTTAACTATCATCATCATCTTCATCACCACCTCTATGTATTAATTCAAAACAATGTTGCAGAATATGGAAAACCACAGGAAATGTTCACAAACATCTGCATATAATATTCCACTCATAATTAAAAATATACATATGAATGTGTACACAAATTTATGAAAAGACTGTTAACAGTAATAACATCTGACTGACAATATTTCAGTCCATTTTTTAAAATTTATTTTTATTGAAATAATTGGCATATAACATTATGTAAGTTTAAGGTATTAATTAACATGTTAATTTGATATATTTATATATTGCAATATGATTACCACCATTACATTAGCTAACACCTCTATCACTTCACATAATTATCATTTCATTTTTGTGGTGGGAACAATTAAGATCTAGTCTCTTGGCAACTTTGAAGTTTATAATACTATATTGTTGTCTATAATCACTATGCTGTGCATTAGATCTCCAGGACTTATTTATCTACTGGTTGCAAGTTTATACCTTGAAACAACCTCTCCCCATTTCCACCATCCCAGTATAATCACCATTCTATTCTGTTTTCACAGTTCGGCTTTTTAAGATTTCACATGTAAGTGATATCATATGTATTTGTCTTTCTCTGTTCGGTCCATTTTAAAAATTCTTTTTGTTTACTAGTAGTTTTTTAGTAAAGAAAAACAAAACAAAAAACAAAAAAAATTACTTTTAGTAAAACTATTAGTAAAAAATAAATTACATATATACATATACGTGTGTAAATATAGGATATCATACAACACACACACACACATATATATGCATTACTTTATGTATATTTTTTAAAAGAGGTAAACTTGTCCCACTTTGAGAGCCTATGAGGTGAGAAAGAATCCTAGCCATCACTCACCTTTCCCTTGTGCTGAATTCGGTGAAGCCGAAGGTTAGGCTCAGGGATGGCTACAGAGTCCCCAATGAGCACTCCCCAGCTCTGCACCATATTATATACCATCACTGCACAGCAAGGTCCATCTGAATCTACCAGGCCAAATGTACTGCCAGGTTAAGATGGGTTAAGAGAGAGAAGAGAAAAAAAAAAAAAAAAAAAGGAAGTGGGCAGGAAAGAAAAGCAAAAATAGGGGTTTTAAAATATCAGCAAAAAAAAAAAAAATGCTTTCTTAGTTACTTATTTAGAACTCCTATGACAGGTACTATCATTCACTATGTACATCTGAGGGCTCATTTGTCTTAGATATGTATCTTTAGAGAACATGCACAAGACTCATCAATCTGTCACTTTTCTAAGAACTTGGGACACATTCAACAAATATTAATAATGAACTAGTTCGAAATGTTGCAGCGTAACAGTATTCCTGCTCTATCAATTTAACTATCACAACCTTCATCAAACTCTCTAACCATTACTGTCAATTTAATTTAATTCCACAAACTTTCACTGAATACCTAACACGTGTCAGGCACTGTGAGTGAGCTTATTAGTCTAGTGGGTGTCAGACAATTAGACCATCACTAACAGTACAACTGTAATAGGTGCCAGAATAGCTTTTTGCTTGTGATGAATTCAGTGAAGCCAAAGTTTGGGCTGTGGGAGCCCAGAGGAGAAATGTCTAGATCAATGGAAAGCCAGGAAGGTTTCCATGAAGAGGAGACCCTCAAACTGAATCTTAAAGAATGAAAAACTACCTGGGTTAAAACAGGAAAACTACTCTTCAGTGGAAATAAAAAATCTCTAAGGGAAGGGGATATGGCTTGACTGGGAAGGAACATAAGAGAACTTCTGAGGTGGTGGTAATGTTCTCTATAGGTGTTTAGGTTATAAGGGTGTATGCATTTGTCAAAACTTAGGAAATATGCGCTAAGATCTGTACATTTCATTGTATGTAAATTTTACATAAAAAGAATAAAATTATAAACAAATATTGAACTCTACTTAATGACTGCATGCTGAAGTATTTAGAGGAAAGTATACTAATGTCTGCAATTTACTTTGAAATGGACCAAGAATAAGAGAGACCAATAGATGAATATGGGAATAAATAAATCTGTGATAAACTAAGTATAATAAAATATTAATAGTAGACTATAGGTACACAAATGTTCACTGTAAAATTCTTTCAATTTCGCTGTATGTTTGAAAATTTTTATAATAAAATGTTGGGGGAAAAATGTAATCTATATCAAGAAGCAGCAAAAAGATTATCCAGGCATAGTAACTGTGTGTAAAAACACAGAGGCATGAAAATAGCTGTTCTGAAACCTACAAAATAATCCCAAGGTTGGAACAAAAGGTACAAGCGTTAAAGTGATGAAGATAATGGACACGGGGAGGCAGGGAGAAAATCGTAAAGGGTTCTGGGTGTTAAGCTAAAGAGTTAAAACTTCATCCTAAAAGCTACACAGTACCAGTAAGAGATTTAAAATAAGAAACAGCAATGGTCAGATCTGCATCTGGGAAATATTTCTCTGTACTGTGGAACACTGGAGGAAAAACAGGGAACAGGGAGACTTGTCTGGAGATGTGTTAAGAGGCTGAATTAAATTAGTAAAGACAGGAAAGTAGGGACTAAAAGGTATATCTATTGGACTTGGTGACTGCCTCAAAGCAAGAGAATGGAGAAGTCTAGAACAACTTCCAGAAGTCTTAATTAAGTGACTGAGTAGAGGTGGTACCATTGATTGAAAAAGAATTCAGGGAGGACAAGCAGGTTGACAGAGAAAGATGAGGTGAGTAATTCTGAACATACTGAGTTAGAGGTTTCTTATTATAGCCCAGAGGCAGCTGGACATAGGAATCCAAAAGTTGGAAATGAGCCTTGGGCTGGAGCTAGACCTGTGAGCATAGAAGAGGCAGCCAAAGCCTTGGGTTTGTATGACGTCACCAAATGAGATGACCTATGAGTGAGATGGTGAAGAATCGATGCTCATGCCATCACTTGGCACACCCAAATTCACAGCAAACACTGCAAATCAAGCACAGCATTCTCCTGGTGAAACCAGTCAAAGCCTCAGAATCCTTCTTTACAGTAAATCATGCAGCCACTGCCAAGTGATCAAAGTTGGCATCTATTTGCCATCCTGATATAGAGAGAAAAGAGGAAAGGAACAAAAACAGAGTCCTCCTAGAACTTAACATTTAGAAATGGCGCATAAAAAGAGGAGTAGCAAAATATTTGTTCTCAAGGGCCCCTAAAACCCGACCTTTGTCTATATTTCTTTCTCATTCCTCTTAACTCTAGGGTCTGCTCTAGTAACTAAACTTTTCTCAACTATCTTCTTGCTCTTCAATTCTTCAAATTCTTATACCATGAAAATGCCATGGAGGAATATCAGGCATACAATGGGAGTTATATTTTAGTTTGAATGGAGCAGAAGGGATATGAAAGGGAACAGTGAGAGAGAAATCAGAATGCTTCCAGTAGAAGCTACTGGATCAAACACTGGTGATCCCAGAAACAAAAAAAATTCAGTAGAAAACAGAAAAAGGAAACTAGTCAACCAGGGATTGGGAAGTGAGTGAAGGACCAAGGAATGATGACACTGACCAAACCCTCATTTTTCAAGAGTTAAAAATTTTCTAAATGAATATTTTTAACTCATTTCCTGTGCTAAACTATAAGCACCCTTCATTTGGGTGTGTCACATTTATTTTAACTCCCTACAACACATATAGCAGATGCTCAATGAATATTTGTTGAATAACATCTGAGAGAATCTCTCCATCAGGCCATAAATTCAAACTCAAAGCTCACCTTCCAGAACTGCTTAGGCATACCTAAGTCCAAACAGGACTTAGAATTCTTCCTCTTTGTGCCTCTATGATCATGAAAACACAAAGAGGTAGGAGAATTTTAAGGTTACCATCTGTCTCATAAAAAAAAGTAGCTGTCAAACTTCAGCTTCGAATATAGGAGTCCACAGAACACCAAGCTCAGGGAAAAAATGGATGGTGACAGAATCTATAGAGAGATTGTTAGATATCACCTAAACAATACTTGCTCACAGAAGGGAAGACAGTCACAGAAGGGAAGCAGAACTCACTAATCTCTAACCACTAACAATGTCCTCAACTTTTAGAGAAAGGCCAAGAAATAAGAGCAACTAGTTTAAAAGGATGAAAAAGAGAAAAGGCAAGAGAAACTCACAAGGGGACTTTCTCCTCCGTAGTAAGGCTGAACACCACCTTTCCCAGGACCACAGCTCCACTATTTACACCAGGCTGCAGAGCATTCAGGGGCTTGTGCTCCAGGGTCACCTTCTGCCCAGAGGCTGACTGATAGCGCCCATCACCACAAGGGCCTAGATGGGCTGGGCGCAAGCTTCCCAGCATGCTCTGCAACTTTCTGGTCTTCACCTTTCCCTGCAAAGGAAAAGGAAATAGGTAAGAAGCTGGGAACTGATAGGGAGGGTGGAAGGGAGGGAGACACAAGAGGGAAGAGAATATGGGGACATATGTATATGTATAGCTAATTCACTTTGTTATAAAGCAGAAACTAACACACCACTGTAAAGCAACTATACTCCAATAAAGATGTTAAAAAAAGAAGCTAGGAACTAGTCACTCTCCTTGAGAGTCTAGTCCTCCCCTCCCACCTACCCACTTCTATAGGGTCACTACTACCGAGGCCTACTTTATTCTTATTTTATTGGTCTACAGCAGAATAAAAAAGCAGGATTCAGCATATAGACATCTCTACCTTGCTCTCAAGGAGGCTGGTTAATCTATTCAGGAAATCCAGGAGTTGCTGCTCTCGCTGCTGGGGCTCTGGCCAGGCAGGGTCCAGTGCTGCAGCCCGAGAAAAGCCTTCCAGGGCCTCCCCATAATTCTCTTCATATTTATGTAACTGCACAAGAAGTAACCAAAAACCTCCCAATTATAAGTGTGTTCAACCCAAACTATCCGTGGGGTAGGGGGAGGGGCTGGGGAGAGATTAGTAATAGCACAATGGGCTAGGAATCTAGAGAAATAAACTGCTTTCCTTCCCAGCTGTCTTCCTCTTCTACAAATGAACAGCCTGAAGAGCCAGTAACACCTTACATCCTGGCCAAGGTGATCACAACCCCAAAGATGGAATCATTTCAAAGAAGCTAACTTCCAAACTCTACAACAGTTAAGTTGTATATATTGGGTGATTCTATTTTTATGTTTACAATGAACACTTCAGGAAAGTCTTCTAAACTGTGTACCCCATCCTCTATTTACCCTCCCACCAACTCAGCCCCTTTTCCTTTCCCTCCAGATACTTTAGTCAAACTAAGCTAGCTTTTCCCAGAAATAATATGACTTTCCTCTCGCAGTTTGTACCCAACCTTGTCCCTGTGAGTACTCAGTCATCCTCACAGGCTAAAACCTAGATATCTCATGTATTTGACCTTCAGATGACCACTCCCCCACACAAATGATTTTTTTTTTTTTTTTTTTTTTACCGTTGCCCTGTTCAGATGAAGATCAGGATTGCTGGAAGCTGTCCTGTCAACCTTCTCCTATAGTGGGATAAAAAGATCATCAGTGGCTCTTGTCTCAGTCTTAAGGATGGCCATGCACAACATGTCTTAAACCTCCTTACCCTGGAAAAATTTAAGTTTCTTGCTTGTCAAAATGTTTCCCAGGGCTCCCCTGGTGGCGCAGTGGTTAAGAATCTGTCTGCCAATGCAAGGAACATGGGTTCGATCCCTGGTCCGGGAAGACCCCACATGCCACGGAGCAACTAAACCCGTGCACCACAACTACTGAGCCTGCACTCTAGAGCCCGTGAGCCACAACTATTGACCCCACGTGCCACAACTACTGGAGCCCGTGCACAGAGAGCCCGTGCTCCACAACAAGAGAAGCCACCGCAATGAGAAGCCTGCACACCACAACAAAGAGTAGCCCCCGCTTGCCACAACTAGAGAAAAATCCATGCTTGGCAACAAAGACCCAACGCAGCCAAAAATAAAATAAATTTTTAAAAAAAATTTCCTATACCCACACTGTTATACAGTAACTGCTTGTGTGGCACATATTACTCAATCCCTGAAACCTCAAGGATGAAAGGGTTTCGTATTTGCATGAAACTTTAAAATATGATTATAATTTACCCATGCAATAGTATAAAAATAGAAGAAATATGTGATTAACATCTGATAAAGGGACTTCCCCGGTGGCTCAGTGGTTAAGACTCTGTGCTTCCAATGCAGGGGGCCCAGGTTCAATCCCTGGTCAGAGAACTAAATCCCACATGCATGCTGCAACTAAGGAGCCTGCAAGCTGCAGCTAAGACCTGGCGCAACCAAATAAGTAAATAAATAAAGAAGTCTGTCATACAGAGTGAAGTAAGTCAGAAAGAGAAAAAACAAATACCCCACGCTAACGCATATATGTGGAATCTAAAAAAACGGTACGGATGAACCTAGTGGCAGGGCAGGAATAAAGATGGAGACGTAGAGAATGGACTTGAGGACATGGGGCGGGGAAGGGAAGCTGGGATGAAGTCAGAGAGTAGCATGGACATATATACACTACCAAACGTAAAATGGATGGCTAGTGGGAAGCTGCTGCATAGCACAGGGAGATCAGCTCGATGCTTTGTGACGACCTAGAGGGGTGGGATAGGGAGGGTGGGAGGGAGGCTCAAGAGGGAGGGGACATGGGGATATACGTATACATATAGCTGATTCATTCTGTTGTATAGCAGAAACTAATACAACATTGTAAAGCAGATATACTCCAATAAAGATGAAAAAAAACCCTTGAACAACACAGGTTTGAACTGCACAGATCCACTTACATGTGAATTTTTTCCAGTAAAAACTATAATACTAAAAAAACAAACAAACAAACAAAAAGCTGATAAAAAGTTTATTTTAATCAATGAGATGCTGGTATAAATGAGGAAAGCCTAGGAAAGAAATGATGTCAATTTAATGCATTTCCTCTGCCCATGAGCCTGGCTCCAGATACAAACATCTACATCCAAGCTCCCTTAAAACACACAGTGAACGCCAAATTCTGATTCTCCAATTTAAATACGTGGCCAGAAACCACATGACAGTGCAGACAAATATGTTATGAAGAAACTGCTGGCTATGTTCATGGCTATGATCACTTTATTTTTTTAATTCTATTCATTGTCTGGCACACTGCGAAAGCACAAACAACATAAATTAAATTGTTTAAATGGTTGGTTCAACTATGTTTAAAAATGCAGGACTGATGAAGAAATTAAGAGTTAAAAGCAACTGTTTAGCAGGAGCCAAACATAAAATTTGAAGGAGTACATCATGCTTTAAAATGTAAACGTTTACCAGATTAAGAAATTAGAGTAAAATGTAGTTCCTCAGTCTGAAAATTTCCCTGATTGAAAAAAAGAATAACCCCACTGGCTATACAGGTTGGGTTGAGTTAAATGCCACCATTAAGACTACAGTGAGAAGCATGGTGTGTGAGAAGTCATATCTGTCATTTCTTAAAAAGCCATTTTAGTACTGCATGCTCCTCTGTCGTGAGTGTGAGTCCCACCAGTTGAGCTGCACTCATCAGCACAGCAGTGAGGGCAAGAGCACAATGCACACGTGTGTGCCCACAGCTCCCAATTATGGCAGCACCAGAGTTCAACCAGGGTAATGCCAAACAAATAGTATGAGAAGTGTACTTTTTAAGAAATTAATTTGAGTTGAGATATTTTTGAAATATAAAAATTGGTTGTATTTTTTAAAGCTATAATTCTTGTAGACATCTTGTGGTTAAAAATTTGACTGTGCTTATTACAAATGGTTATCTATGTTTTGCACTTCGGCTTTGTGAAAAATAAAGTTTCTGTGGGATGGTGAAAAAAGAACAATTCCTAAACTGCAAACATGTATATAAGGTAGCTATATTCCTTATTCTGCCAGTCAGAGCAAAATAAATAGTGGTAAGTTAAAAAGCAAGTCTCCATGTGAAGAGAAAACAAAAGTGAATATGAAGCCTATATAAAAAGTGCTCAAAAGGTCAATGTAAACCTTGTAACAGTGAGCAGTCAGGCACTCAAGGCCTGAAGGAAATCCCCCTGCAAGTGGCTATCGATATAAACATAGCCTGAAAGCCTAAGGCAAAGCATGAGCTCCAGTGAATTAATCCCTAGGCTATAATGTAGAATGGGCTACATGCTGTTTTCCATTTTAGTCTGTGGGAAATCCAGAGCCATACTATCTAATGGTTAACCTGGGGATACTGCTTAATTTATACTTAAGTATCAGAGTTTTTATTTTTCTTTAAAAATGTACACGAATATTAACAAGCATTATTTTCACACATAACATGTTAAAGAGATGAACATGTTGGCAAGGGCTCTGTGGTTTGGTTATGCACGCCTGTACGAAATCCAAACAGCTCAAGGAGCTACCTAGCACTGAGGCACACACTGCAAGTGGTTGCTAATATTCAAGTTATAGAAAGAGATACGTCACCTTTGCACACCCAGCTTTGCGAAACTACACACACTGGACGCCAGCAAACACTGCCCGTGTGTCTTGCCAAAAAGCCACAAGGAAGACTGAACAACACTCTTGTTTCTGTTGCTGCCTCTATATATCTTGCCTGGGTGACCATAAATACTTACTGCTTGGGCATAGGCACTGAGGGCTTGCTGGGAGATCTTAGGGTTCTGGCCAGTACTGAAGTAAAGAGAAAGGTACGCATTCCCCAGAATATCTGAAAGAGAAACACAGGGTTCCGCATGTAAGGAGCTTGCAGTCGCCACTCAATCCTAACAAGGAAAAGGCTGAACAGACTAAAAAATCCACAACTCTTCCTGGATGCATAAGGAAGGGGATAACACAGGGCAAACCGCTGCCCCCAAAATTGGAGAGACGGGTGAATACAGGGAGTTATGGCTTAGCAGAGCAGAAACTTATGAGCTACCACAGAACACTGCTGGGGTAGGAAAACCTGAACTGAAATTGACGAATTCTGGAGGCTCAGTGTGGACAAGCCCAGGGGTCCCAGTCACAAGGGAGTCCCCACAATATTGTGAGATTTACCTCCAGGAACTCAACCAGATTCCCACAGCAAATATCGGAGAACACCCTCATACTTCCAGCAGAGGGAGGGGGCAAAGGAACTTTTTTGAAATATGCCAGAGCACTCTCTTCTTCTTCTTGTTGTTTTTGTGGGGGGGTTTTGGCCACATCACATGGCTTATGGGATCTCAGTTCCCCGACCAGGGATTGAACCCAGGCCATGGCAATGAAAGCCTATGATCTTAACCACTAGACTACCAGGGAACTCCCGAGCACTCCATTCTTAACAAGGCCTGCCCTCAGGAGAAACTAATTAACCAGAGTCTAACCTGCTAGGGTAAGCTATCAGTTATCAGAGGGTAACTGACCTAAGGAAGAGAAATACCCAACTCCAACCCACTCTAGCCATCCTGTCCCACCTAAGGGGGTTGCGGGGGAAGAGAAAAAAAACTAAGAAACTCAGTGATGGATCATCTCAGAGCTCAAGTTCAAAGTATAACTATTTTGGTTACCCTCAAAAGTCTATATGAAAGGCCCCACGTCTGAAACAAACCATTGATGACACTAAACTTACAAGTATACCCAAAATTCCACTGGGATAAAGAGGCAAACATGGACACAAAGGAGAAACTACAACAGACTGCACAAAAGCCCTGCTTTGCTTATATGGAAACATAAGCCTCCTCTCTTCGATGAAAAGGTCCAAGAGTTCCTAGAATAGTGGTTCATCAAAATATCTTTTGGGGGCTTCCCTGGTGGTGCAGTGGTTGAGAGTCCGCCTGCCAATGCAGGGGACACGGGTTCGTGCCCTGGTCTGGGAAGATCCCACATGCCGCGGAGTGGCTGGGCCCGTGAGCCATGGCCGCGGAGCCTGTGCGTCCGGAGCCTGTGCTCCGCAATGGGAGAGGCCACAACAGTGAGAGGTCCGTGTACCGCAAAAAAAAAAAAATCTTTTGGGTTTCTTCAAAGCAAAGATGCCCTGGCTTCACACTTATTGGAGTCAGACTCAATAGATGGGCTCCAGATGATTCTGGTGTGCAGCCACGGTTGAGAACCACTGCTCTAGAAACTTGCTGGAGATCTTTTGAGAGCACTCACACCAAGAGCGGCCATCAAGGATGTCCATCTGCACAGCCAACTTAGCCTGTCGGACACTGTCCATGACATGGCGAGAATGTTCATCTCCAGAGTCAGTCCGCAGTTGGCGAAGCACCATTGACAGATTTTGAAGGGAGACTTTGTTCTTGCACTGCAAATGGAGAAGGTGTATATTCAACCTTTGTGATTCTAGTTCCCCTTTCCAGATCCACTCTATCTCAGTCTTATTCTAATTTTTCATCTTAATTCTTACTGCCATCTGTGTCTTAGATCCCCATTTACAGGATCAACTTGGTTGCTAACTTCTCTTCACTTCTCATCTACCCCTGAACCTGATCCCATCATCTTCTTCCTTTCTCAGTCCCCTGTCCCTGTTTCCCCCACTTCTGATTCTGTTCTCCTAGTTCCAGTACAATTCTACTCTGGTATTCATGATCTAGGGAAACTCACAGAACCAAAGAAATCCCATCCTTCCCATCTGTGTTTTCCAAGGGCATAGTGGGTGGCTCACATGGGTGAGAGCTCCTGAGAAGCAGGTGTGGGCAGCTGCAACATCTCCTTTTTTCCAGTACACCTCACCCAGCTGGTTCCAGGCTTCCACCAGCTTGGGCTCCAGCTTCACAGCCTTTGACAGAAGCTCCTCAGCCTTAGGGCTATAGTCAGGAGTCACATTCAGTGCCTTTCCAGTTAGCATCAGAACCTGTGCCTTGCCCTGGACAGAACCTAGGAGGAAGGGAAAAGAAAAGTGGAAAGGAAAGTGGAAACCCAGGCAGTCTTACAGGTAAGACTAGAGTACTCTCTCTCAAGGAATAACCCCATGCCAGTTCTAGGAATGAAATAATTGAGAAAATCTTCATGAACAAATCATTTATTGAAAACCTACCACATGCAGCGTACTGTTAGAAAACAGGGTACCAAAGAAAGCATTATCCCTACCTTTGAGGGGCTTACAATCTAGTGGAGAGGACAATGCATATCCATGGAAAATCAAAAAAACAATGACAAGGAGCATATGGCATACACCCAATGAATGGACTTTACAAAGTGAAAAGGAGAAAAGACAAGACACTCCAGGGAGAAAAATGATGTAAACAAAGAGGCAGAAATACATGTGGCATGTTAGTGGGAGAATGGATGGTTCAACCTGAATGAAACAAAAAGTTCCTTTGTAAGTAGGTAGTCGGAGATAAGGGTAGGGAAAAAAAAAGTCAGACAATGGAGACTTGAATACCAAGTGAAGTGGTCTGGACTTCTATCAGTCAAAAGTAGGAATCTTTGAAGATACTTGAGCATAGAGGCAGACAAGGAATGAGAGTAAATGCATGAAGTAAGGATTTAGAAACATAATGGCCATGGTCATTATTTAAGTTGATTTGGAAGTAAAAGAAATTAGAGGCAGAAAGGTCAGTTAAGAAGATTACTGCAATAGTAATCAAGCAACAAGCATGCTCTTTTTTATTTCATGGCATTGGGAAATGGAGTTTAGAGAGCTGAAAGGCTGCCATCCTTGCACAGGCACCCTTAGAAGAAATATTCTGTTGGACCATCTTGTGGCAGCCACAAATAGGATACCAAAGAATCTACAGAGAGAGCAAAACTCCATCACATTTCAGTGAGGGACCGGGGGTTGGCATGTTCTTTTGGGACTCATACCCACTACTTCCTCCATCTGCTGCAGGGTCTTCTCCATCTCCTCCCGCACATCCTGTTGCTTCCTCCCAGCATCCTCAACACTGTGTGTGTCGAAATAGCACTCTCGAAATGAATAGAGCTGATCCACCAGTTCCTAGGAAGTATAAGAATGGTACCATTAAGTGCAGAGAATACCAGACAAGTAAATTTGAGATTGGCTAGCCATACCAGCTTTTGGCCTGGAAATGCTGATTCTCTATCTTACCTAGGAATGACACAAGAGGCAGGTGGACAGGTCTATCAAAATACCACAGATCATGAAGGAAAGCAGCCCAGCCCACTCTCACACTGTCCCAAGCCAGTCTGCACCGTGATGATAGCTCTCTCCTCCCAGATCCAGCAGAGCTTCCAAAAGGACTAAGCACTTCACATACCATAGTCAGGAGGGAGGAAACGCTTTGCAACTTGAGATAAAACAAAGTTAATAAGACCATCCTATCTGGTACTGGTCCCCAAAGTGTAAAACTTCGAAACTTACCTTTTTAAAACTGGACTTCCTAACAAAAACAATACCTTACCCCTGATTATTCCTACGTTGGTATCTGAAAATACATGACCTCTGTGAACATGACAAACAAGTAAGAGTCGTTTTCCACAACAAACAGACCAATTTAAGCTTGATAACCTTGGTATTTTTTACAGAGTTTTGATTCTTTAAACACTTGTGCTTTTGTTTGTTTTATTTTTGTCAAGTCACCTTCTGCCTCTCTTGCATTCTTTCCAAGTAAATGTTCTCTTTCCTCTTTTAAATATCTCTGTCTCTGAGTCTTCCTGGGACACCAGTCAAAGCTTTTCCATTATCTAGTCTTTTCCTAAAACAAAACAGCAGCAGAAAGGTATAATCCAATCCTACCAAGTCTTATCAACTACCTCCACATCACATCCCAAATCCATCCACCTGTCTCCATCTCTCTTTGACTATCCTCAGCTAAATCAGCATCACTACTTGCCTGGACTATTTCAATAGCTTAACTGGTCATCCTGCTTCTACTCCTCCCATTCTCCTCACTATAGCTGAAGTGGCCTTACAGAAATGTACCTCATGTCACAAACCCTCAGATAGTTTCCCATTGCACACAGGATAAAATCCAACTCCTTATTACGGCCTAGAAGACTATAAGATCTGACCTCCCACCATTCATCCTGACACAGACTTCTTATCACTCTCCTACAATCCTCAAGCCACAATGGCTTTCATCTAGCTCCTCAAATCCACTAAGCCTAATCCCACCTTTACAGATGCTGTTCCCTCTGCCTGGACATTCTTTATCCTGACCTTTGCATGGCTCATTTCTCATCATTATTTAGATCTCAGTTCAAATATCAATTTTTCAGAGAGGCTCTCCCTGACTACCCAAACTAAAGTAACCCCTTCCTCCTCCGCCCCACGGTTAAATCACACTCTTACCTTCCTTCATGGTACTTATTTGAAATTATGTGGCCTATTCATTAATCATCCACTGTCTATCTCCACCACTGGAATGTAAGCTCCATGATGGGAGTATCTTAATCGGTTTTGTTTAGAGTTATACCTGAGCACTACCAGAGGGTGTGGGACATGATAGGCTCTCATTAAATAAATCAATGAATCTCCCTTCTCTAACAAATACTTATGTACTATACTTAATTTAAAATCCTACCTAGAATGAAGAAGTTAGACTATCACTTTCTGCAGCAGTGCTTTTCAAGTTGTGTTGCGTGTATTATTTCCAGGACCCAGGCTACAGACATTCTGATGTTAGTGGTTTTAGCAGAACCCAAAATTTGCATTTTAACAAGCACCCTGCATGACTTTAATAAAAGTGATCTGTAAAACACACTTTGAGAAAAATCGTTTATATATTCCTGCTAACCTAAAATGTCTATAACGATGAAATAAAGTTTACCACCATTCCTATGAATAGCAACATCACCATCCTTTTCCTCTCTCTACTGCATTCTCCTATTCCATCCCTGCATCTTCCCCACTCACCCCCAAGATACCCCAAGTATCCTCTACCTAGCTGCTTAGGGCATCTACCACAAATCAAAGCAGGAAAAGACAGCTCTCAGCAAATACTACAACCCATTTCCTTTTGTCCTGCAATCAGCACAGCTACATATTAAGAATTATAGAAAAGGTCTTATTGTTTGTTTTTAGTTGTTATAGCAAACATGCAAGAAATTGTTTGATTTTGTTGTTGGTTTGTTTTCCTAGAGTGAATGTTTTTAATAACTTTTTTCTCATGGCAAAAATCAATATATATTAGCTGTTAAAATTCAAATAGGTACATGTAAAATAGAAAAGGTTAAAAATTCCTCATAATCATCCCAATAACCTCAGAGGTAACCACTGCTTAGTTTACCTTTTCAGGTTTTTTTCTACACATATACAAACATACATACACAAACAATGTTTGTAATATGGAGCCAGGATTGAGAATCTCTGATTTCAGTCAGTCACACTAGGGAATAAAATTAAATTAATCAAAGTCAACTGGATGTGAAATAAAGCTCACACTCTAAAAAGTGTTATTATTTTAATCTGCTCAGGAAACAAAGAAATCTCACCAATGTTTAAACTTTTGCAGTAGAAGCCTTTAAGAAAGTTACAAGCCTGTCATAAGCCTAATGTTTAAATTTCAGGCTGTCTTAGAACACAAAAAACTCAGTTTCTGAGGTTTAAGAAAAATCTTCGGTCATCAAAAGAAAGGTAAAGAACCAAGCAATTAGTTAGCTCCTACCTACCAAGTACATAAGGCTGTCCCACTCCCCACAGTCAACTGTGGACTGGGTGGAGTCTGGAGCCTTCTGCCCCAGGCCCCAAACTGGAATTGCACAGTGTGAAAAAAATCAAAACTGTGAAGTTCTAAGGGAAGTTACCAGAATACACGCGGTGCAAGCCACTACTGTGATCGCTGCCAATTTGAAAGCAGAAAAGTACTGAAGAAATGGTCTTTATGGGGATCAAAACAACATGGGATAGGTTAACAGCTCCTGCAGATCTGCCAAACACAAGTGTATACTATTTGTTGTGAGTGAATCGAGGGAAAAAAAATTTCCCAAGAATGTACAGGAATAAAGTTAGCAATAAATCCTCTTCCCAACAGGACTGAAACTGAGTGCAGTCAGGTCAGCAGCAGGCGGTCCCAACAAACTGGCTGTGCCCGTCCCCTGCCCGGGACCTCCCCTAGCCAGCTGCGGCTGCACCTTCGGGAGTTGTTATAGTAACCACACAGACACCAGCGACGGGTATATGTCAAGAAATTCGAAGGCACTGCATAAACTGGGCTCTCTACTTCTTCCCGAGTAATACAGATTTTAATCTATGGCCTCACCTGCAATTTCGGCAAAATCTCCTTGACTTCTTCCTCTTCCTCAGCCATCATTTCCCAGACACCCTTAGCTTCTCCGCCCCCAACTTTATAACCACAGAGACGCATACCCGTCCCCACCATGGAGCCACAGCGACATCTAGAGCTCTGGAGGCTTACCGCGCCTGAGTTTTCGAAGAAGCTGGTTTTGAGCTGGTTTTCAAAGAAGGGCGTCGCTCCAAACCTAATTAACCCAATGCCTATAGCCTCAAAGGAAATGGTCTGCAATCACTTTCGAATTCATAAACTTGTTTTTTTTCCAAATCCTGTAAACAAAATGTTCTCAGATTGAGTGCATACATATTATTGTTTCGAATCTTCCTATTTATTTATACCAAGATTATAATACCCCAAAAAAGAAAACAAGCTAAGACAGTGGATGCCTGTGTTGTTAAGTTTAAAATTTTGCAGGAAATGTAGTACAATGGTAAGGTAACTTATCTGAATGTTTTCCAGGCCTTACAGTGATTTTCTATACATGAGGAATTTTATGATTTTGAACACACTATCCTAATAAATCTACTGTACTTGGGATGGTATTAAGAAAGCCATCACTAATACACTAATAGTATATGTATTAGTACACTAATAATGCTTATATATTGATAGACTTTATCCCCAAGGGTATTTAAAAAAACAATGTCTCTGGAGAGGGAAATAGGGGGACTGAGAGTTGCCTAGGCAAAGAACATTCTTTTCACTGTGTACACTTTTGAATGTTTTATCATGTACATGTATTACCTATTCAAAAACAAACATAATTTTTATTTAAAAATTTTTTTAATATATTTATTTATTTTTGGCTGCATTGGGTCTTCATTGCTGCACGCGGGTTTCTCTAGCCGCAGTGAGTGGGGGCTGCTCTTCGTTGCGGTGCGCGAGCTTCTCATTGCGGTGGCTTCTCTTGTTGTGGAGCACGGGCTCTAGACACACAGGCTCAGTAGTTGTGGCTCACGGGCTCTAGAGCGCAGGCTCGGTAGCTGTGGCATGGGGGCTTAGTTGCTACGCAGCACGTGGATCTTCTCGGACCAGGGCTCGAACCTGTGTCCCCAGGTGGACACAGGTGGATTTTTAACCTCTGTGCTACCAGGGAAGTTCCCAAACATAATTTTTACGTAAAAAAGTATTTGCTTCCACATAGACTATCTCTGAAAGAGACACAAGACACTGGGAACAGTAATTGCTTCCAGGAAGGGGAAGTGAGTGGTTGGGGAATAGGGGTGAAAGGTAGAATTTTCACTCTGTGAATCTTTTTGGTACCTTTTGAATTCATACCATATGAATGTATTAAACTCTTAAATAACTTTTTTTTAGTACCACGTAATAGTCCACCAGAGTTTTTCTTTACTTTTTAGTTTTAATTATAGCTTACTTACACTTCAAACTGATTCTGTGAACCTAACAAAGGAAGAAGCAAAGGTTCAGGGCAGAAATCATGAATGTACAAAAATTATTTCTTCAAATCACTTTTTAACAAAATTTAAAACTTCACAGAGAAGAATAAACTTTGCAATCTATAAAATCTGTGTAATTAGCAATGAAATAGGGAGGGATGTTTTTAAGCTTTTAAGTCAAGATTTTTTTCATCCTCTTTCTCAGACACCATTTTAACTTTGGGGTTCAGTAAAAAATATTTTTGAAGAGATTTTATATTCTATACCCCTAAAGAAGAAAACATTATGCTTGCTATTAAATTATGTAAAGCAAGGGCATTCATTTGCCTTTCTGCAATAACAAAATATAAAATCTCCTCAAATGATTTCAGTATGACTTTTATTACCTAAAAAACAATGGAATTTGGAATTTAGGGTAATTCCATTGTAGTTCCTCCCAAACCAGTAACAATAAATCATAAAATCTAAGAGGTAGAAAAGGCTTTAAGGATAATTTAAATCAATCCCTCACTTTACAGATGTAGAAACAAAGGCCCAGGAAATTTAAACTCAAACGTGCACAACTAACAGATGGAAAAAAAAAAAAACTGGAACCTTGATGTTCTTCCTCCCCAACCAGTATACTTTCAAGTCTTGCCTCTAACAGGATGTAAAGTTACTGAAAGTGTCCTTCAAATTTCTTTCTTGGCTCTACATTTTAAATAAGCTTCCTGTGATAGTAGTCAGAAATGATCACTATTTAATAAAGAAAAACAAGGAATAAATCATCAGAAGTATATTAATTAGTATAATCTCTTGAGATCAACAACACATTGGTAAGTTTTCTGCAGTAGAAGTGCATTCCTAAATAAGTAGACCCAGGGCAACAGCTAGCAAAAGGGTAAAGAAAGTAATTTTATTCTAAAATAAATGCCAAAAAGTCAACTTTATCAATGTGAATTATTTTTAAATAGAAATAGGAACTAAACATACATGCATCAAATTGTATCTTCACTCACTGACATGAGCACACCTCCAACAAGTTAATACATTAATATATACAAATAAATGTACACACCCAAGTAACAAGCTACAGGCTCACTCACTATTTCCTGAAACCAAAATCTTCACATAAACATACTGCCAAATGCAGCAAAAAAACAATGTAAAGGAACATATATATACATGTATGTATAAATACCAGAACCCAAAGTGACATGTAGCCATATAACATAGGTGCTTATATAGTATGTTTAAAAACATGGCCTAGTCAGAAATAGCCCAGACAGAAACAAATGGTGATCTACAAAACACCCAGTAATATTGTAAGCTTTTCACTACCAGTGAAAACTCAACAGTTCACCCTAAAATTGAGTTTAATAAAACGCTTACGCCTTAAAGAATAGAAACAGAAAAGGAAACCTGATTCTAAAGCCACCCACCACTGCCACTGAATCTCTTATAAGTTGAAAATGTGAAGACAACTTCGAAGACAATACAAACACAGAGAGGGTGGTGACTCCTATCTAAAACAAAGATTATTTACTAAATGAAATCACTGAAAGTAAACAGAGAAACATTCTGTAAGATGAACTAAATTCTTTTTACTTTAAAGGCCCTGCTAGAGACTTGCTGCTGCTCTAATTCATTACTTGGGGAGGCAAAACTAAAAAAGCTGTTGGTGGGTTCAGGTGCTGTGGGAGAACCCACAAAAAATGGTCTGAACTGAAAATCTCCATCTCCACCACCCCGATTTCGAACTGGTGTACTGTCCAAAGGAAACTTGGAGTTGTTCCCTAGGAGAAAAATAAGGGAAGAACTTAAGCATCTATTTCCTTACAGATCTTTTGGAACAAAAAGACAAAGTCATTCAATAAATATTGTAACAGAACTCAACTCCTATGAGATGGATAAAACATAAAGCTTGGATAAAGAAAAGGACTATGACGGTCCCCTACCCTGACCACAGTATATATACCATACCTTCTTCTGTGTGCAGTTTCCAATGATAGCCATTATCTCATCACCAAAAGTAATTTAACACAATGAAATACTTTAGTAGAGCTAGAATTTATAGTACCACAATTTCATTCATTATCTATTAATCTACATCAAAGGAATATCATATGTATTCGTGTGTGTGTGTAAACTTTTGTTTAAGAACAAATCTTTTTTTAGGATTTCCATAAACACTCTGGAAAACATATGACAACCATGAAAACCTGGCACATATTTATGACCCGAGATCAATTAGAATAGCCTTAAGAAAAATTGTACAATAGATCTAATAAAATAAGCATTTAACAACTTCCACTGAACACATCCTTGGCTTTAGTTACATAACTAAAGGAGAACGTTGACTATATCTGCTTCAAGCCAACAATGGTAGCAAGAGGTAAAAGTATTAGAAAGGTAAGTGTGCACAAAAAGAGGAACAGGTAAGAACTGGTGAAAATGAAAGAAATCGAAATAAATGTGGACAGTGACAAGGAAAAAATAAGAACACCTATAATGCCCACAAACAATAATACTTTGATTGACTAAATTATAGGATTAACTGAAAGTTAAGAAGAAACTTATTTTTGTTTCGATTCTCATATCTGATATTTTTCATCTCATTACTTCATGCCTTTTCTAGGACATCCTTCCCCACAATAAAATTCAAAAAATGAGGTTTTATAAAAATCCAGCTCAAGAATTTTTACTTTTTTGTGTGCCAAAATTTATTAATAGCATAGTAAAAATTATTGGATTCTGTTATATCAAGAGTAGTAAAAAGGGGAGAACTCAGGAAGAGATATGATATTCATTGCATCTGACAAGGCATCTAATAAGCAGAAAAGCTAGACTGTACATTTCCATGGGGCAGAAATTCTATCTGGATAATCCTTATATACTCATTGCCTAAGATTATGCCTAGTAGCCTGGCACATGAATCATGTTTGGTAAATATTTGATGAATGTCTGAATGAATAAACAGAAGAACAAACAAACCAAACAACCAAAAATAACTTAAGAACTGTACAATCAGTATTGTCATGTGAAAGAAACTAAAACATGGCCTTCTCAGAGGATAGCAAATACTTAAGAGTGTGGGCTCTGAAGATAGCTCTGTGACCTTGACCAATTTACTTAAACTTTCTGTTCCTCAGTTTTCTCATTTGTAAAATAGGGATGATGATAATAACACCTACCTCATAAAGTTTTGAAAATAACACAAATACATGTAAGGTTATAACAGTCTCTAGCACTTAGTAAGGAATCATTAAATGGCAGCTAATATTATTATTATTACTGCAACTAAATAGCTTTTCATTTGAAGTGGCAATTTGCAACTTTAATTTTGGAATTATTTACTCTCTGTTCAAATAAATTGAAGATGTAACTTAAATGTAAGCAAATAAAATAGATAAAAGTAATGATGGGCAGGTTGACATGCAGATGAAGAACTTAGAGCCTACTACTACTCTAGGTCTCTGGAGTCTCCACTAACTGCTTGGAATTATGCAAGGCAGTGTGAAAAATCACTGATTTAAAGAACAGATATTGGATATTACATGTCATTTCTTACCTAATGGGAAGCCAAAAACACCAGACTGTGCAATCATAGATGGTTCAAGGGTACCATCTTGGTTAGCAATAGTGATATTTCGTAGCCTAAGGCTATCATAAAGGCCTTGGAGCTTTTGATACTGGCGATTTCTCTCCATAAGTTTCTCAGAGATGTCACTGAACTTTTTCTTGTATTCTTCTAGCACTTTCTTCATGGAGGTGACCTCCCCTTTCATAGAGGTCAATTCTATATCCTTGCTCTGTATTTGCTGAGTATATATCTTCTCCAACTGTTTCAGATGGCCCTCAGCCTTGCTGAAATTGTATTCTTGATAGAGACGCTCCTGGTGTACCTGTCCCAAGACAGAAAAGAAAGATTTAAGGTAATAAATGCAAAGTTGTATATTTTAACTTTATATTGATACAAACACAGAAAGAAAAGAAAGACACACATACTGAGATGTTATTACTTTAAAGTTTAGAACGAGGTTAAGAAGCAATTAGGATGTACAATAGGATGGTTATTATAGAAAATAATATGCCATGTCACTAAATGCATAGAAAAAAAATTTGGAGGAATATTCTCAAACCACTACCAGACTACCAAAAAGTATTTGTTTAACCTTAACATGTGACATGTAGCCCAAAGGTTTCTAATATATAATACTATATTTCAAGTAATCCATAGTGTGGATAACAGATTATAAGATAGCCCCCAATTATCCCTGCCTCCTAGTACTTACATCCTCCCCTTGAGTGTGGACAGGACCTGTGATTAGAATACAGGAAAAATGACAGGATATGACTTCATCAGTACATTACATAAGAATATAGGGTTTGTCTTACTAGCACACTCTCTCTCTCTCTTGCTGGATTTGTGGAAGCAAGAGGCCAAATTGGAAAGGCCAACAGGCAAGTAACTAAGAGCAGCCTCTGGGCAATAGCCAGCAAAATACTGAGGTCACAGTGACTTTAAGCATAGACTTTACAACCTTCACAAAAATTAACTCGAAACTGATTACATATCTACATGTAAAACACCAAAACCATAAAATTCCTATAAGTTAACATAGGAGAAAATCTAAACGACCTTGGGTTTGGTGGTGACTTTTTAGATAAAATACCAAAGGCACAATCTATAAAAGAAATAACTGACAAGCTAGACTTCATTAAAATTAAAAATTTCTGTTCTGCAAAAGACAATGTCAAGAGAATAAAAAGACAAGCCACAGACTAAGAGAAAATATTTGCAAAAGACACATCTGATAAGGTATGTCCAAAATATTTTCAAAAGACACATCTCATTAAGAACTCTTAAAACTCAACAATAAGAAAACAACCCAATTTTAAAAAATGGGCCAAAGACCTTAATAGACACTTCACCAAAGAAGATATACAGATGACAAAAAAGCATATGAAAAGATGCTCCACATCATATGTAATCAGGGAAATGTAAATTAAAACAATGAGATACGACTACATACCTATTAGAATGACACAAATTCAGAACACTAACAACCCCAAATGCTGTCAAGATGTAGAGCAAAAGGAACTCTTTTATTGCTGGTAGGAATGCAAAATGTTATCACCACTTAGGAAGATAGCTTGGCAGTTTCTTACAAAAGTAAACATACTCTTGCCATACAATCCAGCAATTGTGCTCTTTAGTATTTACCCAAAGGAGCTGAAAATGTATGTTCTGCATACAGATATGTGTAGCAGTTTTATTCATAATTACCAAAAGATGGAAGCAATCAAGATGTCCTTTAGCAGGTGAATGGATAAATCTAACAATGGAATTCAATTCAACACTAAAAAGAAATGCACACTATCAAGCCATGAAAAAACATGGAGGAAACAAATTCATATTAGTAAGGGAAAGAAGCCAATATGAAAAGGCTACAAACTGTATTATTCCAATTATATGACAGTCTGGAAAAGGCAAAACTGTGAGACAGTAAAACTATCAGTGGTTGCCAGGAGTTGGTGGTAAGGAGAGATGAACAGGTGGTGCACAGAGGATTTTTAGGGCAGTGAAGCTACTCTGTATGACACCGTCATAGTGCATACACATCATTATATATTTGTCCGAACTCATGGAATGTACAACCCAAAGAGAGAATCCTAATATAAACAATGGACTTTGGTGGGAGATAGTGATGTGTCAATGTGAGTTCATGATTTGTAACAAATGTACCACTCTGGTGGGGGGTGTTGATAACGGGGAGGCTGTGCATGTGTGGGGACAGGGCATATAGGAAAACTCTGCACCTTCCTCTCAAATTTGCTGTGAACCTAAAACTGCTTTAAAAATAAAGTCCATTAAAGAGAATAAAAATGAGGCCCTCAGTCTGATAGTTCATTAGAAAGTGAATGCTGCCAACAACCACATGAGCTTCGAAGCAGATCCTTCTCCAGTCAAGATTCAGATGAAACTGCAGCCCTTGTCAACACCTTGACTGCAGCCTTGTGAGACCCTGAGCAGAATCCATGCGTAGACTCTTGATCCACAGAAACTGAGATAATAAACGTGTGTTGTTTTTAGGCCACTAAATTTGCTTTTTAAGCCACTAAACTTGTTATACATCAATAGACAACTACTACACACAGAAACCAATTTTGGCTTATCTTTGGATTCACTGTCTTTTACATATTGACAGAAAGTGAAATATGACCACTCTTTTTTTTAACCATTTTTTAATTTGCCCATTCTATATAGTTTGATGTAACTCTACCAAGTCTGGGTTACCTGTCCCTATAATGTCATCCCATAGCACTTTCTACTTCCCTTATCATTATCGGCATGAAAAACGTGTTGTAAATGTCTGGGTTTTTTCTTTATCTTTATCACCACTAAACTGTAGCTTCCTTGAAGCTCCTTATATATTGTTCATTACTGTATACCTAGCACCTAAGATGGTGCATGAGATATAAGTGTTTCCTGACATTCAAAAAACTATATGTTGAAAAAATATATATATATATATATAAAATGACTAATAGGAAAAAAGTGAATAAATGAAGTAGAGAAAAATCATTTCTGGCTACTAATTCATTCACTGGTTTCCACCACATTTGAAAAGATAAGAACAATACAACATGTTCATGTTCAATCAATACTACCCCCTCCAAATTGGAATCTACTTTAAGACAGAATGTCTATTCATTCAGTCAATAAGTATTTACTGAGACTTAAGACCAGTAATGATGGTCACTGAGGACCCAGAGAAATACAGGAATCAAAACTTGACCTAAAGAGCTCTCCTAACTAGAGAAGATGAACAAATATATAAATAATTACAATACAGGATAAATAATACAACAAAGGTAAGCATAAGAAGATACAGGGTCATGTAAGAGGAACACCTTACCTAGAAAAATATAATGATAATATTTACTTGACAGATGACAAATAGAACCTTTAAGAAGCATTATTATAAATGCATATACAAGATATAACAATATACTCAAGGACATGATAAAAGTTCTCCACAGGAAGGCCTTTCTAAGAAGAAGCCAAAGGCAGAAATCAAAAAGGGAAAGAAAAAAGTATGTGAATTTGAAGATAAAAATGCTCATCACAGCATTTTTTAGAATAACTTACAAACAAATTATGATACAATCCAATCATTAAAATTATGATTACATCAAATACACAAAAATTTTAAACTCTGTATGTCAACAAAATCAATGAAGACTAATAAAAAATAAGTGGAAAAAAATTTCTAGCAACATCTGAGTTAAGTATATGTATAGATAGAATTCTTTCTAATCAGTAGGGAAAAAACTACAGCAACTAAAAAAACAAACTGAAACCGGCAATTAATAAAAGAAAAATACATTAAAAATACAAGAAAATGTGTTCATCTAAAAGTCATCCAAGAAATGAATATTCAGAGAGCAATAAGATTCTATTTTACCCATATCTAATTGGTGAGTAGAAAGTATGGAGAACAAGCACCCTCCTACACTTCTTAAGGGAACACAAATTGACATGATCTAACTGGTGGGCAACTTAAAAATACTACAATTTTTAAAACTTTGACATGTTTAAATCCACTTTCAGGAATTTAAACTTAGCAAAATATTAAGGATATGAATTTAATGATAACTGCTCATCACAGCATTTTTTAATAATGGAAATAAATTATGATATATTATGACCATTAAAATTATGATTATAGAATGGTTAATTTTTAAATATTTAATAAAATACTCATAACAGGCATAATATATTATCAATTTACCTGGCCACTGAAACAGTGTCTGTGGTATTACCCTATTTTTGTACAGACAAAATATATATATTATTTTGCCTATATACAAAATATATAGACCTTATTTATTTATTTATTTATTTATTTATACATACGCAGAAAAAGTCTAGTAGGGACTTGCTGGTGGTCCAGCGGTTAAGACTCCACACTCCCAATGCAGGGGGCCGGGCCCAGGGAATTAGATCCCGCATGCCACAACTTAAAGAGCCCGCATGCCACAACTAAAGAGCCCACATGGGGCTCCCCTGGTGGCACAGTGGTTACGAATCTGCCTACCAATGCAGGGAACACAGGTTCGAGCCCTGATCCAGGAAGATCCCACATGCCACGGAGCAACTAAGCCCGTGTGCCACAACTACTGAGCCTGTGCGCCGCAACTACCGAGCCGACGTGCCACAACTACTGAAGCCCACGCGCCTAGAGCCTGTGCTCCACAACAAGAGAAGCCACTGCAATGAGAAGCCCGCGCACTGCAACAAAGAGTTGCCCCTGCTCGCCACAACTAGAGAAAGCCGTGCGCAGCAAAGACCCAACGCAGTCAAAAATAAATAAATTAAATAAATAAATTTTAAAAAAATAAATAAATAAAAAATAAAGATCCCGCATGCTGCAATGAAGATCCTGAATGCGGGAATGAAGATCCCGAGTGCCGCAACTAAGACCCAGAGTAGCCAAATAAGTAAATAAATAAATATTTTAAAAAGAGAGAGAGAGAGAGAGAACACAAAAAAGGAAGAAGTCTAGCAATACACAAACAAAAATATATCAACACTGGTTATCTCTGAGTGATGGAATTATGGATGGTTTTTAATTTTCTTCCTTTTGGATTTTCAACAATAAACATATTACTTTTGAAAAAAAGAAAATTTATTAAAAATAAAGTTTTCCATACATTCATTAAAAAATAAATACAAACACAGCGAAGGTAAAACATTAGAAGCTTTCACATGTGCCTCAAATCATACCCTCCAGAGAAACTAGCCTAAGCACTAACCTGATACGTCCAGAAGGCCAGTGCTCGGGAGCTAATGTCCAACACAATCTCTGGTCGAAGTCCCGCCAATACCATGGCTTTATATTCCTCTGATGGACTGAGCTCTGTGCGGACAATATCTAGCTTTCCAGAAAGAGTACTGTTGCAGGCAGGGCAGATAGCTGGTGAACGACTAAACTCACCACTGCCATGCTGATCACAGAATATATGAGAGCAGGCAGTGACCCATGCATAACCAGAGAGTTTGATGCGACACTTACGATAGTTACAAAGCAGCATGTCTTCACACAAAGACATAATAGATAATAAGGTTTCCAGATGCTGAAAAGAATCCAAAAAAGGGGTAAATGAAAAAGTCAAATTGCAGTAAAATTAAATAAATAGATAAGTAAAACGTTTTTATTCTATTAAGACAAAATAATGTACCTTTTATTAGGCTTTTGTATTTATTATAATAAATATATAATATTGATTTCAGTCACCCAACAATACTGGGTTCCTTCTTTGTGCAAACCACTACCAAGGCCATGAAAAAACTTTTTAAGGAAAAAGTTAAAGACACAGGTGGTTCCGCATCTTACTTACAAGTCAAAAATAATATGTTCATGGAAAAAAGAGGTTTAGGAACATGTACAATGTACAAACAAATAAAAATTAAATTAGTGCTTTTTGCCATTCCTCAATACCTAAACAAAAATCCAAATTTATTACCCATTCATAGTTCGCTAGAATATTTTAGTATCCCTTCTCACACTTGGCAGATATAAAAGTCCAGGCACTGATTTCAGGCATTCTTTAATGCAAAGTATTTTAAGTTACGTTTTTAGGTTTTCATATATGCTGATTCCTCAGATTCTTTACTTGTGCTGCCTTGACTAAAAAAGAGTAGTAATCTGATAGTATTAAATGGAAACTAACCTAATTCATCCAAGTAGTTGACATTATGAAGCCCGAAAATCTATATAAAAGCAGATTTTATCACCAATTAAACAACTCACCTAGAATGCTGCGCTTCTATTTCAAACATTTGAAAAACCATATAAATACAAGTTATTTTTCAATATAGTATTCACTGTTACTGGAGTTTTACTAATCCAAACTAGGCAGCAGTATTCTGAATATACCAAAATTAGTCATATATTGTATAAAATAATAGTAACACACCAATTATACACCAAGGGAAAATGGTCACATTTATGAACTGATAAATTCCGTCAAGAATGTTGCCTTGGTCATAGGGGTGGACAAGGATGCTCCGACACCTTTACCCCAAATGCCCCGGCTGAGGGTGTCTCCACAGGTATAGGCACCTGGCGGCCGGAGTTATGAGGCCTATTTTCCCTTCGGCAGGGCAATATGCCGAGGGGAAGCAGAAGAGATGGAAACAGTTTGGAACCTGAGGCCCTTCTCAGGCAGAGCGAGAAGCGCAGCTCATTCCAAATTTTCCACAAGGTGGGAGAAAGAGCCAATTTTAGTGAGCTGTCCAGGTTACCGAGGACCAAGTTTTGAGGGTTAGACTCACGGAAACTTCAAATTCGCAGCCCGCTTTCCGCGCTCGAAAGAGAAAATACTAACAATACTAATACCAATAAAATATCTAACCGGAGGCGCCCAGGAAAAGCGCGGGAAAACGCCGTTGCCTCCTCAACTCCACGACGAGCGAGGATTCGCCGCGGACGTCGCGACTACGTCTGCGGGCGCATGCGCGGAGTCGCCCGGGAGCCTGCGCGGGGGCGAGCGCCCGGGTTCCCGCCGCTCAGGATCCTGGGACCCGCCGGGCTGTGGTCCTGCACTGTAGGCGGTGCAGCCCCGGGTACGTGCATCTCAGAGAACAAATCTGACTGGGCCTGGCCTAGGTTTCCCACTTGGGAGCCCCGCAGATACTGTCATCGTGTGCTCTTTTCAGCCCTCGACTGGCACAAGAGTGACATCCTAGCTGTCATGGGCCTAACATTTGAGGTCAGAGTAGAGTGCGTACCGTTGAGAAGCTAACAGCCTCTGAATACCCGCAGGTGTTTGTCCTGGGAAAATGTGGGGAGTACCGACTGGGCAACAAAGGCTTTCTAAGTATTTAAGGGAAAAGTCCCCCAAATTGTGTGATACCTATAATTTGACACCTAACACCTCTGTGTTGAGGTGGATTCTGCCATTTTTTTAATCCATCTTGAAATAGACATCTTTCCAGCTTTTCCACATCCTCTATAGAACATTAAAGAACTTTTCTTGATTCAGAGTCTGCATTATGAACATTCATTGCAGCTCTAGGAACGAAGCGATAGGATCGTGTGTCACAGCTGTTTTGAGGTCATCTGCCTGTGTACTTTCCTGGACCTGCTTGTAATTGTTTAAATATCTGTACTGGCCTTATCCTAATGCTGTTAACTGTCACTTTTTCTGTTCTGTGCTTACTGTATGACTTTCTGCTCAATCTATGAGTCTATTAGAATTCATATTAGAAATTAAGCCGAGAGCTTGAGGGGTCCTCAGGATACATGCCTTAATGCTGTCTTTTGTCACCACCTTTCCAGATTATGTGAAACCAGTATGAATTAGTAACAGAAACAACCCAATAAATCAGTAACACAATGGACACTAAGCCCTGCAAACCCCTTTATGGGTTGTGAATCTGTATACTAAACCTTTCTCCTTCAAACAGAAACCTATCCTGATTAAACAACTTTCTGCTCATTTTTTGTCTATTTGCAACTAGTTCATAGTAATCAGGGTCATCTTGGCCTTTGTATACTTTTCCTAAAACATCTTCTGACAGTTTAGAATAGAAACTCAATTCTAGTGGTACAAAATAGGTTTGAAGAAAATTAGGGGTTCATGTGTAAACCATGTAATCCTTAACATGTTCTGGTTATCTGAGCCTTTTGTGCATTTTCTGGTTTTAACTATGCCAAATGTAGAAATATTACTTAAAGTACAATAAAAGGGTATAATCTCATTTCAAGTTATAAACACAAAGCATTCAAATTCTACCAGTACCTAACTTTATGATTCTAGCCAAGTTACCTTTGTGCTGCAGTATGATCCCTTCCTGCTTCTTCATCAATATCGATTCCCCGATGATACTGATTCCCCAAACCTTAGTGTTACCCACACCATTTTCTCTCTAAATCAGTTTCCAATTTCCAACCCATTTAGCTAAAAGCCTGTATGAATTAACACACACACACACCCCACACACATTTTGGGATGGGGGGAGAGAACCTGTTTTGCCAGATAGGAGAAAAGGGGGGTGGCTACAAAGTCTTAATATCCCAGTAGACTGGAACACCAGGAATTGACCTGTTTCTTGGTGGCATGTTGTTGGCAAAACTAGTAAAGTAGTCTTGTTCAGGCTTGAGGCAGAAGCAGGCCTCTGCTCGACCTGTGACCCTGCCTGGACTGCGTGCCTGCTTGCACACCTAACAACTGCTGCTAGCAAATCAAGCGGTGCTTACAATAACAAAGGGAGTGGGTCTTGGAATTTCTTGAGCCCTGGGGACCTGGCCAGTCCCCCACGTTCTGGAAAATCTTGTGACTCACATGGTGAAACCAACAGTATTGTTAAAGTGAATCCAGATATGCATTTTTGCACACAAACTGATGATATCAGTTTGCGGCCTGGAATTATAAATGGAAGCCCCCAGAACTCCAATCTGAAGTCTCACCTGTGGGGTGGATGCACCATCTGGGACCCTTCCTAATTGGGGCTCTAGATTGCTGTCACTCGGGACTTTCCAGCTGCTGTTTGGATCTGGAAGTAGGTGTCGGCCCGATTCGGTGATGTATATCCGGTCATGTTTCTCTAATATCCTTATTCCTTTCCTTCTAATGACTGTATATTAAAATTAAGTTTAATCACCTTTCATTAAATAATTGATTAAAGCTGTTTATTTATGTGAAACAAGTGGTTATTTTGCCAACGAATCCAACAAACCTTAAAACTGAAAGCAGGCTTTCGGCAAAACACGTATCCTGTTCTCTCATGACATAGACAAAACCTTCAATGGCTCATTTCTAAGGTGCTCCTGGGGATGAGACCACTGAAATCAATTAAGGCTGGGATACAGAGACCCATCCACCAAAAAGAGCTCTTTAAAATATTGGTTTTTATTATTAAATATCAAGCTTATCAAAAATGTATGGAGAATGACCACCACTCAGCTTTAATAAACCCAAACCTTTCTCACATTTGATATTTTTAATGAGGTAACAAATTACAGATACAATTGAAGCTTCCCCTGTGTACACCTCAATCCACTTTCCTCTTACCTCTTCAGAGGTAAACTAGCCAGATTTTGGTGTTTATCATTCTCATGCATGCTTTTATACTTTTAATATATGTATGTACATCAAACTTTGTTGTGCATATTCTTTTTTTCTTTTTGTCAGCTTGTGTATTCAGAGCCCAATGGAGAGTGGCTCTTTCTCACATGGGTAAACTTACATCTCAGAATCTCCAGTGAACACCATAACTGCTGTGTAGACTATTTATTTCAAGCTGACCAGTCTATTGTCTCCCTATCACATTTTAATAAGAAGCACAGAATTGTGAAAGGTTGTGGGAAGCATGTAGGGAATTATTAAACTGTTCAGTGACAAAAGGCACTGATGATACCCTGATGCCATCACACTAATCATAGGAATAACACGGCCAGTGGATTGAAGATACTTAAAATCGAACAGACAAGATGCCCCCACTTGAAGAGTGCCAGACTGGGCACAGGTGCCATTTGCTTGTGACACTCCTTTTCCTGTATTTTCGGGACGGACCCACCCTCTTTATGATGGGCACTTCCCTCTTCACCTCTTTACTTTTTTTTTGAATTTTTGAATTTTACTGTATTTTTTTATACAGCAGGTTCTTGTTAGTCACCCATTTTATACACATCAATGTATACATGTCAATCCCAACCGCCCAATTCATCACACCCCCACCCCCACCCCCCCCTTTCCCCCCTTGGTGTCCATACGTTTGTACTCTGCATCTGTGTCTCTATTTCTGTCCGGCAAACCGGTTCATCTGTACCATTTTTCTAGGTTCCACATATATGCGTTAACATATGATATTTGTTTTTCTCTTTCTGACTTACTTCACTCTGTATGACAGTCTCTAGATCCATCCACGTCTCTACAAATGACCCAATTTCGTTCCTTTTTATGGCTGAGTAATATTCCATTGTATATATGTACCACATCTTCTTTATCCATTCATCTGTCGATGGGCATTTAGCTTGCTTCCATGAACTGGCTATTGTAAATAGTGCTGCAATGAACATTGGGGTACATGTGTCTTTTTGAATTATGGTTTTCTCTGGGTATATGCCCAGTAGTGGGATTGCTGGGTCATATGGTAATCCTATTTTTAGTTTTTTAAGGAACCTCCATACTGTTCTCCATAGTGGCTGTATCAATTTACATTCCCACCAACAGTGCAGGAGGGTTCCCTTTCCTCCACACCCTCTCAAGCATTTGTTGTTTGTAGATTTTCTGATGATGCCCATTCTAACTGGTGTCAGGTGATACCTCATTGTAGTTTTGATTTGCATTTCTCTAATAATTAGTGATGTTGAGGAGCTTTTCATGTGCTTCTTGGCCATCTGTATGTCTTCTATGGAGAAATGTCTATTTAGTTCTTCTGCCCATTTTTGCATTGGGTTGTTTTGTTTTTTTTAATATTGAGCTGCATTAGCTGTTCATATATTTTGGAGATTAATCCTTTGTTGATTCATTTGCAAATATTTTCTCCCATTTTGAGGGTTGTCTTTTCGTCTTGTTTATGGTTTCCTTTGCTGTGCAAAAGCTTTGAAGTTTCATTACGTCCCATTTGTTTATTTTTGTTTTTATTTCCATTACTCTAGAAGGTGGATCAAAAAAGATCTTGCTGTGATTTATGTCAGTGTTCTTCCTATGCTTCCCTCTAAGAGTTTTACAGTGTCTGGTTTTACATTTAGGTCTCTAATCCATTTTGAGTTTATTTATTTATTTATTTATTTATTTGCAGTACGCGGGCCTCTCACTGTTGTGGCCTCTCCCGTTGTGGAGCATAGGCTCCAGACGCGCAGGCTCAGCGGCCATAGCTCACGGGCCCAGCCGCTCCACGGCATGTGGGATCCTCCCGGACCGGGGCATGAACCCATGTCCTCTGCATGGGCAGGCGGACTCTCAACCACTGCGCCACCAGGGAAGCCCTAGTTCCAGGCTTTTACAATTAAAAATACGACTGCAATGAACTTTCTGTACATGCCTCCTTGAATACACATGTCAAGAATTCTTATAGAATATAATACTCAAAGACCAGGTATAAGCATCTTCCAATAAACTAGATGTTGCCAAACCATTCTCTAAAGTAATAACATAAATTTCACTGCCACCAGCAAAGATGAGAGCCCACTACTCCAGCCTCGGCAACATGTTTAAGTGTCGAGGTTGTTTTGTTTTGTTTTATTTTGTTTTCATTTTTGCCCATCTGATGGCAGTGAAATGGTATCTCAGTGTTGTTTTAATGTGGAAACCTTTTATTACTAGTTAGATAAAGCATCTTTGCATGTGAATTACTACTCAGGGATCCTAATCTATGAATTGTCCGTTCATATCCTTTGATCATTTCCTTGATTTAAATGGAGACTTTGTCAGTTACATGATGTGCAAATATAAGTTTGAATTTTAGTGTATACAAATTTATCGATCTTTCCTTTTTGTGCTTTATGTGTACTCCAGTGTCATAGTCTTTGCTTTTCTACAGGATTAAAGTTTTGCTTTTCATTTATAGATCTTTAATCCATTCTTCCTAAGAAGTCTGGATAAATTCTGAAAGCACAATTTGTGCTTACATATCACTTATACCATTTAACTGCAGGTTACTTTATGTTTCAAAATGGTATTTTTACCATGAAGTTTGATTTTGATCTTATTCAGATATTTTAAGTACATATTGGCTATATTATGAGTATTTATGCACCATGTTTCTCTAAGAGCTTCAGAGATAATAATCTTCCCCCCTTATTATCTTTGAATCTGACTGTCAGCATCATCTACTCTAAAACTAATTTGATACTTATATTTGTTTTAATAGAAGAATCTAAAGAATAGGTTTCATATTCTAACAGAAGTTATTATAGTTGCATACCATTTGTGTGATTCTGGCATAAGCACAAGTATTAAATTTCATTCCAAAACACAGTGAAGTATACCAAACTTCCAATATTTGGATGTATATTTTGTACCCCTTGCATGTTAAATATACCCTCATGGATGTAAATAAAGAATATAGAGCAAAAAAATCTGTAACGTATAATTTAGCCAAAACAATTGAGAATATTTCAACATTAAATATAAAGCAAAAAAACCAAAGACTTTTTAATCATACCTGAGTGGTATGTGCAATTTAAATCAATGAAAAATTTCCAATGAAATGTACATAATAAAATATTTCCTACTAAATATTAGTAAGCTTTTATATATCTATTCCTCACATACACAGTTTGTTTTGGCAGCCATTCTTCATTGCCTCTTAAAGGATCAAGCATCATAATCAGATATTAAGTAGACTCATTGGTATCCAGATAGTTTATACATCAGAGTCAAAATTTAAGTCCCAGTTATTCCATGTAAATGTCTTGCTGAAATGCCATTAAAATGGTTGTTATTTTCCAGGGATTAAAAAAAACAAAATTCTATGGAGATCTTAATTAACTTCAAATATTTTTTGAGTATCTATTCTGGGCCAGGCATTACAGATAAGCAAGTTATCCTGCTTTCATGGAGTTTACAATCTAGCAAACAATCAAAGAATAATAGAAGAAAATATTTTACTCTGTTTTTTTGCTGCCTCTTACATTTTTGAAAGTTGATTCTATAAACCATTTCTGGTGAGAAAAGTCAGTGTCCATCTTTAATTTGAAGAATCATCTACCTTCATGCTGCAAAGAAGAAGATATTTTTAATACTTCCCTGAAATGTGTGAATAACTACTCAATAGAAAACTGAGTAAACCATTTAAAATTTATACATGAATGACTTCAGGGTATGTTACAATAACTCCCAGAATCAACTGACTAGAGCTCTTTCTTTCATAGCCCTAGATCAGTGCTATTCAAAAGCAATTGCAATCAAAAGGTTCTCTATACATTAGATCCTCATGTTTTAAAATTAGTGGGGTTTTTTTTAATCACAGGTATATTTTCTTAACCTAGAATCACCACCTACTTTGCAATTGTTTGACTCCGCAAAAATCAGATGGCACTAACGGACAGCCAACCCATCCTCATGGTGCCCTGAGTGAAGACAAGTCAGCTTAGATATATGACGGACTAAAATCCCACTACTTAAGGCTCCAAGCAGTGAGAGGAACAGCCATCAAATATTATCTCTAATCATTTTAATAAACATTTAAATAAATGTTTTAAGAAACATCACTACAATCACTACAACTAACTTTTTAAAAAGTCAGTCAAGAACTAGAACCATTAAGTATCAACTGGACCAGCTAGATAGACAAAAAGAGGAATTAGATGATAAATAAATTAGTGCCAAAAACAAGATTAATTAAGTAAATGTTATTGGAACAGTTATATAGAGATATACACTATAGACCTTATTACCATACTTTGCCTAATTCTGGAACTAAATTAGGCTTTGTGTGCTAGGGGTAAAGATGATGAGGGATAGACCAACTGGCAGAAAGATGCACATAAGCAATAAAAACAAAGAATTTCTGATAACCTCTTAGGCAGATGTCAGAAATTGCCAGGTAGTACAGTCTAAGATAAATATAAACATGGACTCTGATGATAAAATAGCTAACATCTATTGAGCATTTACCACATGTTAACAATGTTCTAAGCTCCACACATTTATTATCTAATTTAATCTTCCAAGTTAAGTATTATTCCTTTGAGTCAGGTACTATAATTATCACCTTCTAAGATATAAAGACCCTAAGACTCTGAGATGTTAAGAAACTTGCCAAGGTTACACAGCTGCTTAAGTGATACAGAATGGGTTTGAACACAGTCTGACTCCAGAAGCCATGTATAACTACTATGCTAAGCTACCTCTCAACATCTTTAGTTGACTTTTTAAAAAATGAAATTTGTAGCACCTTATCAGCTAGCCATGAAGTCACTAAGCTGAGTTCTCACAGATTCATATGTATGTCAGATTTCTCAATTTCAACATAAGCCTTACCATAAAACAAAAATGCTATTATTATCTATTGTATATCCAGGACTTAAAGCTCCCAAGAGTTCCAGGCTGGGAAAGAAGTGAGACTCCAATCTAGTCTCCCGAAGTTTCATTTCTGCAAAAGACACAGCCAAAAGCTAAAAAATTATTTCAAGTGCTGATGTTACTTTGAATTATTCGTATTTCCCATATGTCACCCTCATATGTAACCCCATTCTGTGCTGAAACTAGCAGGTACAAGAATATGAGCCTGTCCCATCTGGGTTGCTTTAAATAACTTTAAATTATACATGAATATCATAAAGTCAGAAAATACTGGTTAGCAAGATCACCCATACAACCCAGTTCTAAAGACAATAATCCCTAGTATTTGAGTATATCCTTTCAAATGACTTCTCAAGTAAACATAAGCATATAAAAATGTTTAAGCAGAAAAAGGATTATACATATTGCACTGTAACTTGTTTTTAATGTATCATGAATACTCTTCCATTTCAAGAAAGACAAACCAGTATCACAACTTTTAGTGATTGTACAGTATTGTATTTTATTATATTGATTTTAAAATTGATTTAACCAACTCTGGGGTTCTCTTAATCTTATATATAGACTAACAAAATAGTGATTAGTTTAATACTGTCAAGTTAAGTAGTTAATAGAATTATACCAGTTATCAGTGTTTTTTCTGTACTGTTTGAATTATTAGATTAAGGATTCTAGACCCAAGTTCTGTCTATCTCAAAGAGATATCACAAAAGATCAAAGCACAACAAAATGTTGTAGTAGCAAATTCATAATTCAAAGATTTAAGAATTACCTAACATCACAGGCTAGATTCCAGTAAAAATTTCAAGACACAGAATTCAATTCCAGGTGCTTACCCTAGCTTTAGTCTGCTCAGAGCATGTGTTTAATCAGGGCGATCAGCTGAAACATGAACTTAACATGCGTTTCATCATGGCAAACTGCAAATGACTGACTGGTAAAGGACAAACCACCACCAGCTCCTCATCCTTAAACCAGGGAAACTCTGTTAAGGTTAGAACTATGGCCCCTTCAACTACCACTAAATTTCAGCCACTAAGAAAATTGAGCCCCCGGGGACTTCCCTGGTGGTCCAGTGGTTAAGAATCTGCCTTCCAATGCAGGGGATGCAGGTTCAATCCCGGGTGGGGGAACTAAGATCCCACATGCCGCGGGGCAACTAAGCTCGTGTGCAGCAACTACAGAGCCCACGTACTCTGGAACCCGTGCACCACAACTAGAGATAAGTCGTGCACCACAGTGAAAGATCCCACGTGCCACAACTAAGACCCGATGCAGCCCCCAAAATAAATAAATAAATATTTTTTTAAAAAGAAAGAAAATTGAGCCCCCCAAATTGCTAGGTGATTAGAAATTCAAATGAGGTGAAAATGAAGGTTTTCTTTTATACTTACCTGTGGTATCAAATGAATCCAGCTTGCATCTAGGAATCAAGTTGAGCTATAGGATTTATCAACTATCTGGCATCATCTCTGGAAAATAAAAAATTAATAAATTTTTAAAATATGCAGGGGCTTCCCTGGTTAAGAAAGTGGCGTAGTGGTTAAGAATCTGCCTGCCAATGCAGGGGACACAGGTTTGAGCCCTGGTCCAGGAAGATCCCACATGCCACGGAGCAACTAAGCCTGTGGGCCACAACTACTGAGCCTGCTCTCTAGAGCCTGTGAGCCACAACTACTGAGCCCACGTGCCGCAACTACTGAAGCCTGCGTACCTAGAGCCCGTGCTCTACAACTAGAGAAGCCACTGCAATGAGAAGCCTGCGCACCTCAATGAAGAGTAGCCCCCACTCGCCGCAACTAGAGAAAGCCCGTGCACAACAACAAAGACCCAACGCAGCCAAAAATAAATAAATTAAATAAATAAATCTTTTAAAAATATATGCAAATGCTCTGACTATAAGACTTGAATGCACACCAGCCTACTCCACACCAAGTCACACCCATATAGCCTCAAGGAAAATTAACCTCAAAGAAAACTGTTCATTCTTTATTTGAATCTCCATTCAGCAGTATAAATTGACCCATCTACTTGGAGGATGTTATCAAATGCCCAAACTCAGTATCAGACTAGGGCAGGACTTCTGTACAAGCTCCGCTATTTGTATAAATTTAAAATTTTGGGTAAAATTGTACGATAAATCTAACCAACCTCTGAAAGGTTATAAAAGTCAACAGTCTAACAAAAGAATAGGTATGCAAAAAGAAGGAGCCGTGTGCTGGCTGCAAACAGAGCTTGGCAGCCATGGGATAAATGGCATGGGTTACTGCCAGTCTCTCCAAGTTCACAGGGTATGTGATTGCAGAAAACACTCGTAACCACCACAGGATAACCACAGTCATTAAATTCACAAAATCCTTTCAAAAAAAATAAATAAATAAAAGGAAGGAGCTAAGAACTCCTAAGAGTCAAATAAATGAGAAGTCAACCTAAAATGGTCAGCTTTTTTTTCAAAGCATGTTTCAATTTCATTTGAGCCAGTGTCAATTATATTTAACCTCTACTTCTGTTAAAGTTTTATCACAATAAACTAAAGAAAACCTTCCCTTGACATAGCAAATTTGAATTAGCATTCTTTGGAGCACAAATCGGCCACAAGATGGCACTATAAGAAAGAGGCTTCAATTTGTTCTTCCAGAGCTTGAGTGTAATCAGAACTTTTAGGTGAAACAGACTGGACACAAAGCTCATCACCGTAAGCAACCTTCATACTATTCCCTACTCTTCACCTAATAACTAACTAGAAAATTCTATTACATTTAATGATCATTTAAAATTATTAACTATACATTAGAGTTGTATTTTTATCATGTTCCTTTTCATGCAGCAATGGGGAAATTTAAAACTCCACAATCTCAAATACAATCTAGCTAGAAAGACAACACTCATGAAAATTAACCTTTATGGTAAGTACAAAATAAGTGGGAGAGAGAACCAAGTAATGTTAAGAAGAATCATTGGTCAAGGAAGCCTTCATGAAAAAAAAAGGTAGGTCTTGAATGAGCCTCAAAATTGCACTTAGAATAATATTTATTATATATATGAGAGTTGCTAAGAGAGTAATCTCAAAAGTTCTCAACACAAGAAGAAAAAATTTGTAACTAGGTGTGGAGATGAATCTTAACTAGTATTATGGTAATCATTTTATAGTATATACACATACTGAATTATTATGTTGAACACCTGAAACTAATATAATGTAATACATCAATTATATCTCAATAAAAGAAAAATTGCACTCTCCAATAGGTTAACACCACATACAGCCTAAATTTAAATTAAACTAAAAATTAAATTCTTCAGTCACATTTTGATTGCTCAATAGCCTCATGTGGCTGATCGCTACCAAACTGGATAGTACACATAGAATACTTCCATCATCACAGAAAGCTGTGTTGGACAGCAGTGCCTTAAAGGGTGGGTAAGACTAAAATAAGCTGACAGACAGGAAGTAGTAGCTATCATTCTTAAATATTCCTACAATCTGTCAAGAACTATTGAAACCATTTCAAACTTTACAACAAAAGTTTTTCTCATATTTACAAGGAAATTTGAGGCTCAGAGAAGTTAAATAAATTTCAAAAGTCCATCTAGCTATTAAGAGCCAGGATTTAAACCCAATTCTGTCAAAACTCCATATTTTCACTTCACAATGCCACTTCCTACGTGAAATAAGAAGCAGATCTACAAAAGATGGTTTGCTTTAGAACGTATTAAGAATGGCATACTGGCTCGGGGCTTCCCTGGTGGCGCAGTGGTTGAGAGTCCGCCTGCCAATGCAGGGGACGCGGTTTCGTGCCCCGGTCCGGGAGGATCCCACATGCCGCAGAGCAGCTGGGCCTGTGAGCCATGACCACTGAGCCTGCACATAGGTCAGAAGGAAAATGAGGTGTTTCAAGTAACTCAGAGATATAATCAAAGTGTTATTTTACTCCTTCTTGTCCTATACTTGAATGGTGCTTTAGTTATTCAAAATGTATTGGAGATCAGCAGCATGAGAAATTAACTAAGGGAACATAGGAAGCAAGACTTATTGCGAGATTTCACCATTTCTTATTGTGAGAGTTTCAACATTGTCTAACCTCAAAAGTCCGTGTCCAAGTACTTCTTACACAAAAATAATTATAGATTTAAAAGTGTAACTTCTCTATTTGTCTCATCTCACAAACAAAACCCAGATTGCAAAGGGCCTGGTCTTCGTGTCCTTGGCACGTAGCACAAAGCCTAGCACATAAATCCTGATGATATATGATGCCTTTCCCAATGTGTGATGCTCCTTGCAGGATTCTAGTCACGCTTCAGCAAGTGTTATTCTACCACCTGAAGGCCATTGTATATTTACTGAGTTGTTTAGGGAGCTAAAGTAAACATTCTTTAAATACCGCATTAACAATCAATGACCTGCTCATTTTGTTTCCTATGGCAATAAGTTCTTCAAAGGACTGGTGCTCAAGGGCAAAAGGTACATTTTACATGTGAACAGATGCTTCATGAGGCCTAATAACAAACCACAAATTGCTAATACTGAATCAGCTGATGCTTCTATTTTAAGGTTATGTTATCACTCAATTTTACTCAGTTCCATTCCAACTTACTCAGTGCCTACTGTGTATCTCCCACTATGGGATACAACGGTAACTCGACAAACCTATCTTTTTTAGATGGAAAAGGCACATACACATGTGAAACAGAGAACACTGTAAGGCATCATATCTTGGTCAAAGTTCAAGTACTTACATTTATGATCCCATCAGCGTTTAATCATTCCTACTGAGGATGTCCAAATCCAATCCCCCTTGATTTTTAGGGGTCTGCAGCAGATGTTACAGAGGCTTTCACACTGCTGTTTCTGGGCTGGCACACAGGGTGCTGAAGACCTAGGCCTTCCTTCCTCAGTGGATTCCATCTTCAACCTGAAGCAGAAGGAAAACAACACAAAACTTTGTATAGGAAGTAAAAGCTAGATTGGTTGCTTGGCACCGTCCTCTTCTAGAGACAGCTCTGTAAGGCTGTACTATCAGAACAGACACCCACATTTTATTTCCCATTCACTGTCAGTTATTTTAGCCAAGCATACCGATTGTTTTAACCTCTTAGTGCAGGAGGAATCCACTCAGAGCACATATGAAATGAAAGTGGTGAGATCAGAAACACTGACTGATCATACAGCTCATCCCAAGAGACCACCATTTCACCCAATCCCAGTGCCACTGCTGGTGGAGCAAAATAAAAATGAAATAAAAATATAGTACCTGAGGGCTTTGGGTCAAAACAGCAATAAGGAATGATTTTAAATCAATATGAAAAGGCAATAAAACCTACTCTGTTAACTTCATATTTTATCTATTTCATAATACTTTGCCTATCTTAGAATTTATAAAGCACTGTCCATATATGTCCACATAGTACCTCATTTTGCAAGTACTATGTCATCTCCATTTTATAGGTATACAAGAAAGGTTTAAATAAATGGCAGGCAACTTAGCTTAGTGGTTAAGATAATGGATTTTGAAGTTGGACAGAAGTGGATTTGAATCCTAGCTCCCCCATATATTTGCTGTGACCTGGGGCAAGTTACGCAACTTCTCTAAGTCTCAGATTCCCTTTCCGTAAAATAAGGACAAATACCACCTACCTCTTAGAACTGTTGTGAAGATTAAATGACATACTCTTTGTGGGGAAAAGTAAAGATTAATCTGTAGCATGCATCATTCCTTGGCTGAAATTTTAAAAAATGCCTTAAAAAAAATGACATAAAATAAATATAAAATACTTTGCACAGTAGCTGGCATGTAGTTAAATATTTAGTATGTTGTTTCTATTAAGTGTCCAAGATCAACCAGCTAATAAGAATGCAAATATTCTGCCTAAAATTTCACACTTTCACAATAATCTTGAAGCCAGGAAAGTCACTCATGTACTCATAAATGCCCTTCCAAATCCAAGATTCGTGTCTTTTAAGAAAAAAAAAAAGTTTGCTTTCCCCTTCCTTTCATTCTTTACTTAGCAATGAAGACTCCAATGTATTATAAATAAAATTACTCCATAACAACAAAAGCATACTTCCATTGAAAACTAATTTTTCTCCCAATCAGCAAAACCTCCTAACTGGAAAACTAGATGTTTCACAAGACATGATCTAGGCCTTTTAAGACTTTTAAAATAGCCTTGGAGGAATTCACAAAGGCTTCCTCTTTTATTTTGCATGTTTACAGCCCCCAAAACATTTCCGTTTTTCCTAACTTAATGCGAAAATATGAGTTTACTCACTCAACACCATAATTTCAGAAAGATATCCAGCCCGTATTCTGCCAAGTAAACATGGCAAGCATGCTCCTTCTGCACCTGTGAATACGAAGACCATGTGGCTTCTCTGATTCACACTGTCATTCTTTCTCAACATTAAATATGTGTTCACAACAAAATAAACCATCCCTTACTTAAACTGAAGTGGGCAAGGATATATTCACATAAAGGCCATCAGCATGGCTTTGGTTATGATAGAAAATCCTTTATTGCTCAATCAAGATATTTAGGGTGTTGGTTTCTAGTCATCACTATGTGCACAAAATAACAGGAAGTACTGCATACTTAGAGTCCTTATAAACAAGAATATATCAAAACCCAACTGAAATGTCACATGTTGACAAATGACTTACGTACAAGGTTTTTCATTTTGAAGGGAATAACAAGATGTAAACCACCTAAATGTACATCAACAAAGGTTAAATAAACTATGGTATGTACATACATAGATTTCTATGTAACCATGTTAAAGAATGTGGACTTCTATATTTTCTCACTTGGAAATCCTAAGTGGGAAAAGTAAGATACATGGTAGAGTATGTGTAGAAGAGGGGTAAGTACATATATTTGCTTATATAGGCATAAAATATCTCAGGAAGGATACACAAGAAATTATTAACACTTACTGAGGAGGGGAATCAGGCTTAGGAGACTTCATTATGTACACTATGATCCCTTTTGAATTTTGAACAATGTGAATGTATTACCTATTCAAATAACATAAATTTAACAGTAAAGCTGGAGAATTATAAGGATTATGAGGGATCTACACTTGGCTATTACCACATTCCATGCACTAGTTTATGTCTCTCTCATACCTTCTACCTGTAAGGATAACACATACATTATATTCAGACTAATGTGTGTCACTCAAAGTCACCAGGCAAACATTTTATGAGAAAAATAATATCCACAATAAATTTATTGCTTACTTGTAGAAGGTATGTCACATGGACTACTGTTTGGACTTTGTATACTTTGATCTTCAAAAGCTAAGCCTGGGACTTCCCTGGTGGCGCAGTGGTTAAGAACCCGCCTGCCAGTGCAAGTGATATGGGTTCGAGCTCTGGTCCGGGAAGATCCCGCATGCCGCGGAGCAACTAAGCCCGCGCACCACAACTACTGAGCCTGCGTGCTACAACTACTGAAGCCCACACGTCTAGAGCCCATGCTCTGCAACAACAGAAGCCACCGCAATGAGAAGCCCGCGCACCACATCGAAGAGTAGCCCCCACTCGCCACAACTAGAGAAAGACGGTGCGCAGCAACGAAGACCCAACGCAGTCATTAATTAATTAATTAATTAATTATTTTTTAAAAAGCTAAGCCTAAGAAGAGTTCAATGACTCACCCAAGATCACTGGAGGAGTAAACTGTGGTGCTGGAATTTGATTTAGGCTTGCGCTACACTAAGGCCCCTCATCTTTTTCAGTATATCCTAAGCTTTTTAGGGCACAGTGCTGACATTAAAATTGGGAGCTCCTTTTAGAGCTCATTAAAATCACCTGACTTCAGAGTTTGCAGCCTAGTCCCACTAAGAAAGCCGAACTGCTCTGAGCAAAGACCAGGGCAAAGACAACATCCACTGCAGCTCCCACAAACCCAGTAAGAACCTGGTCCCTGAAGATACAGGAGAATTAAAACTGACTAGTCTGAACTCCTCCCAAGATCTACCCTCTCACTAAGGGAGACAGAAGTCAAAATAGCATTGAGATAATAACAGTACATTTTCCTCCAAGCAAAATGAATCCAGGCATTCTGCAGAAACACTATGTACATGAAGCAGAGTCTACTGTTCCTAGGTCACCCTGTCTCGGAGAAGGAAGGCAGACCCAGTTCAGCAGAGGCCCACGTGGAAACAAGCCAGGCAGATCATTTCACTTCCTTCCTCCAATCTCCACACAGCCAAAATTAATCGCCTTGTAGCTCACCCACACTCCAAGGCTGGCTTGAAATAAAGTCCTGCCACCAGGATACAATGGCTCAAATTGAAGAGAAGTTCAAAACAATTAGGAAGCAAAATTAAGTGCACACTCACCAGCCCACCACCAAAAGGGGAGAGAGCAGTTGGAGAGACAGGAAGTAGCTTTGAGAAGTGGCCTCAGAGCCTGATTGGCTAATGATGATTCCCTCCTCCTTTACCCTAAAAGGTGCTGAAATGATGCAACACCCCCCCCTTCATTGCCTCTTTAAGGACCAATGATGCTACTTGCACTGTTTTTAGATTAAACTTTTTTTTTTTTTTTTCCCCTGCGGTACGCGGGCCTCTCACTGTCGTGGCCTCTCCCGTTGCAGAGCACAGGCTCCGGACGCGCAGGCTCAGCGGCCATGGCTCACGGGCCCAGCCGCTCCGCGGCATGTGGGATCTTCCTGGACCGGGGCACGAACCCGTGTTCCCTGAATCGGCAGGCGGACTCTCAACCACTGAGCCACCAGGGAAGCCCTAGATTAAACTTTTTAAACCAAGTTTCCTTTTACTATACTTAGCACAAGCAAACATGGGCTAATTCGAGCTATTTACACACATTCTTGTTTAGTTGGACCTACTGCAAACAATGTTCATTCCTTTGGGATAATTTCGTATCCTTTGTGACCTCAACATGGTTAATTTTTGCAAGGTGACAGGTTTCATTATAAACAGTCTAGATCTACTCAAGTTAGAACTTACCCTCAGGGTAATATTCAAGTTAACAGGCTTAGCAGGAAAGATACTGGAAGAAGACATCCACCTGCAATCCAAGGAGAAAGGATTTATAAGAAAGCCACACTGGGGCTTCCCTGCTGGCGCAGTGGTTGAGAATCCGCCTGCCAATACAGAGGACACGGGTGAAGATCCTAAATGCCGCGGAGCAAACAAAGCCCGTGCACCACTACTGAGCTCTGCACTCTAGAGCCCGCGATCCACAACTACTGAAGTCCACGCGCCTAGAGCCCATGCTCCGCAACAAGAGAAAGCACCGCCCACGCACCGCAACGGAGGGTACCCCCCGCTCACCACAACTAGAGAAAAGCCCGCGCGCAGCAACGAAGACCCAACGCAGCCATTAATTAATTTTAAAAAAGAAAGAAACCCACACTGCCGACACCTTTATCTTGGACTTAACAGCCTTCAGAATTTTGAGAAAATAAATTTTTGCTGCTTGAGCAACCCAGTCTGTACTTCTTAGTTACGGCAGCCCTAGCAAACCAATACACTGTGTGACCTTGAATAAATTACTTACATTTTTCTAAAGTTCAATTTCCTCAACTGTAAAATGGAGATAGTAATAATACCTGCCCTGTAGGGTTGTTGTGAGAATTAAATAATATATGTAAAGCTCATAGCATAGTACGTACTAAATAAATTCTAGCTGTTATCATTATAAAGATTAAATGAGGTTATGCATGTAGAGAGCACTTAGCTCAATGTCTAGTACACAAAGAAAGCTCTACTCAGTATTAACTATTTTAATAAACTTTGATTTTTATTGTGTTCCTATTTCCAAATTAATGCCTTTTAGACCAGTCTAGCTTGTTTGTGCCATAATTAAGTCAGATGCAACAGGCTTTGACATATCTCAGAAACAGATTAACCAATCCCATCCAATCCAACAAACATTTGTTAACACTTACATTTTCTTAGATTTATTCCTAAGTACTTAATATGCTTTTATGTTATTATAAGTGGTATCTTTCCTAAAAATTCTGTTTCTCCTTGTTTGAAGCTCTTTTATAAAGATAAAATTTACTCTTACATGTTACTTTCTAGCAGCCTTGCTAAGCTTCCTTACTGAGTTAAAAAATTTATCCCCCAGTTTCTTCTGGATTTTTTATCCATAATCAAACCACATGCAAATAATGAGAAAAATTTATTTTCTTCTTTCTAAACTTTACATGTTTTGGTGAACAAAATTTCTCAATTTTAATATAATTAAATTTATCGATATTTTCTCTCATACTCAATGATGTTTGTGTCTTTAGAAACCCGTCCCTTCTCTCAAGGTCTAAAAGATATCTATGTGTATTTTCTTTAAATTTTACTGAAGTATAGTTGATTTACAACGTTGTGTTAATTTCTGCTGTACAGCAAAGTGACTCAGTTATAGATACATATTTTTTCATGTTCTTTACCATTATGGTTTATCACAGGATATTGAATACAATGTTCCCTGTGCTATACCATAAGGGCCTTGTTGTTTATCCATCCTATATATATTAGTTTGCATCTGTTAATGGCAAACTCCCAATCCTTCCCTCCCCCACCTCTCTTCCCCTTGGCAACCACAAGTCTGTTCTCTATGTCTTTTACGTGTATTTTCTACCTAAGAGTTTTCAAGTTTGTTTTTGAATGTCAGTCCTTAATCCATCTGTAGTTCACACACACACACACACACACATCCGTATTAGAACAAATCACAGTTCTAGCCTTGACCTGGAAAGTCTGGCTTGCTGTGAGCCCTGGCTGCCTCTCCAGCTCCTCTCACACCACACTTCCCGCTTTCATTGCTCCAGCCACTCCGTGTCTCTTCTCTTTACTTACTGATTCTTCTGATACAGCTCAACTCCTGTCATTTACTTAGTGATGAGTTCCCCAGTTTGTTCTCCCATTAGAACTTCCCTTAGTACTGTGTATTTCTTATAGCGCTTGTTGCTGCTGTACTTTTGCTTGTGTAATTACTTGATTAATGTCTGTCCCCAACTAGACTCTAAGGTCCATTAAGACATGAACCATGTCTATTTTGGCTAAACTACCATATCCCCAGAACCCACCAAGGTGTCCAATAAATGTGCTGAAGTAATGAATAAATATCTATAATCTACATGAAAATCACCAATACACTGGTTGTTCTTGTTAAAAATGCAGACTCTCAGTTTTTAATTCAGAGGGTCTGAGACATATGCTCCCAGCGGGGTGGTGGTACCCACCTTTTCTAAGGTTCACTTGACCAGGTGTTCTGAGTTCATAAGCATTCTCTGTAGCTTCCACGCCCCTTACATCCCTAAGTCTGCGTGCGTACTCAGACCTTCCACAGCCCAAAAGTGGACGGGCGAGAGAGTAGTCTGAATTGGGTTATGAGGTCCCCCCATACGGGGTACCTCACCTCAGCCATTGAACTCACTTCGCTGGCCGTGAGTCTGTTCCAAGCTCCGGCTAAGGAGGCATCCGCCAAGTCCCTCCGCAAGGGCGGGATCAATGGCATCTCCTGCCCAGTCTGTCCCTCGCACGGAGCCCCGTTCTCTGGGAACTCACCTCCCCGAACCTCAGGGAGAGCCCTGTTAGGGCCGCTTTTGGCCCTAGTCTCAGACCTTCCCAAGGGACATGGGACGGAGTGACTACACGCACTCAGCTTGTGGCCCCATCGATGAGCTTCCCTCCGCCCTATGCCGAAAGCTTACCTTCGCCCGCCTTATAAGGCTCCCAAACCTAAATACATTTGTAGGTTATGGTGACTTCCCGCAACACATTGCGACATGCAAATACTGCGGAGCGTACCTCCCCTGGAAACTCCTCGCTGGGACGCACGCGCGTTACGTGCTCCCGCCTTTTGACTGAGCCGGCGATACTTGGGAGAGGGTTGATGACATCAGCGTTCTGGCTCCATGGCAGCTCGGCGGCGGCGGGGGACAGGCGGCGGCCGGGCGCGAGGTTTGGAGTGCATTGTTGGGGGCAGAAAGTTGGGGGGCGGGAAGTCGGAAAAGGAACGGTGCCCTCTGCTATAGCCCTTCCTACTTCCATCGCCGCCTGAACCAGCACTTGTCTTGGTACCGAACTTTGAAATGTTCTGTTCTCAAGAGCTTTTGTGATTACAGAACTGTGTACAACAGCTTGTTGACCTGTAACAACTAACTTAGTGCCAGCACTATCTTAAATACCTAATGTCATCCAGTTAAAAAAAATTAATTGTAAGGTGCATCATTGTTTTATGTACCACTAAGCAAGGAGACACGCTTCCAATTAAAACATGATTCACTACTTATAAGTCATCCATGGTAAAATGCATCCCAGTTTCAGAGATAATAAGATGCAACTCTTAGAACTGACTTATGATAAGATATCATACTCTGTGTATTGTGTTCTTACGTGCATAGGTCCACCCCACAAATTCGGTACTGTGTTGTCTTCCTCTGGATTTATCAGTTGGGGCAACTGAGGTACTAAGAGATGAAATAACTTCTACACCATTAAACAGCTGGAAGAGACAGGGCTGCGCTCTAAGTTAGGCACAGACTCCAGAGCACTCTAGTAACCATTATCTCATACCACCTTAGGTAGTTTGAGGATAGATATTTGGGTGGTATTGGGGCACAAGTAAACGGAAGAGATCAGCAGGCTATGAGACTCATGCCTCAGGCCATGAGCTCACAAGGACCTCAAGGCTCCATTTTGCTTTGTTTAGTTTTATGTGGCTAGAATAGCAATTCAGGAACTCATACTGTTTTCAAGAACAGTGGTGTGGCAGTAATTATTTCTTTGTAAATTTACAAAACCACCTCAATCTATTTCTTTAAAAAGATGTTTTTTCAAAGTAGCATCATATTCAGTGTGTACTCATTCTTTCTTTTGCTTCTTTGCCCATGCTTCTTGCCCATTCTGTATCATTGAATGAAGCTGAAAGAGTTAATAATGGCAAAACAGCTACAGAAGACCCTCCACCTGCAAAGAAAATTCGAAAATGCCAGAAGATGAAAAAGGAGCCCGTGGCTGGAGGAAAGGCTGATGATGACAGGACGGAAGACAAGCAAGGTCAGCTCCCCGACATACATAGGCCAGGGAACACCTGGGCCAGCAAGGGGGTCTCTGGGAGGGGTGAGGGTCGGGGAGGTGGGTATCTTGTTTTTTCAACTCTTATTTCTTCCTTTCTTGAAGATATAATTAACTTTCTATCTTTTGGGCATACCACAGGACTCACCTACTTTCTCAAAATCTTCAGTTTCCTGTATTTGAGATGAACTGAGACCTGGGCAGATCAGGAGTGCTTGGGAAGGGCAAAGTTAATTATGACAGGTTTCTGTCTAACCATGACAGATATTTTTGATTCCCATACAAGTAGATGTGGTACATATCTGTCTTTCCTCAGAGTCTGTGAAGACCTTGCTGTTAAAGGGCAAAGCTCCAGTGGACCCAGAGTGCACAGCCAAGGTGGGGAAGGTGAGAGACTCCCATTGATTTCTCAGGGAGCAGTTGTTCATTTGTTATTGGGATTCCTGTCTGGAACATTGCTAGTATCCATTTTAGGAATGCTCTCCAAATATTACTAGTGATTAACTCTCTCCAAGGCTGAGTGATGGCAGGGGTGGGGTTTGGGGGTAATCATCAGGGTGTTTTTTAGCATGGTTAACTTCTGGAGTCATCATCAGCTTTCCACACCTCATTCTCTTTCTCAGTTAGAAAATTGTATCATTATCAGTGTTCTAATGAGAAACTGCCCTGGTATGTATGGCATGAGTTACTGATGAATGGGAAAAGGATTTGAAGAATACAGAAGAAAGGCTTCCTCTGGAACAGGTTTCCTTTAACTGAGTAAGACTGATTTGTATTTCTGTAATTACAAAAAGGCAACATGTTTTCATCATAGGAATGACAGTTTATGTGTAGAAGAACATACTTTTGCATTTCTTTCCCTGGAAGATGCATGTTGGTAGAGTGGGAGAATACTACCTCAAGGCATAAGAAAATTTAGAGCCTCGCTTAGGATCTCATCAGGGCTGTGACTGTACAAATGTCACTTTTTTTCTTTTCTCTCTAGGCCCATGTATACTGTGAAGGAAATGATGTCTATGATGTCATGCTAAATCAGGTAAGGGAAGAAACTATTTTATTTATGAGAATTTCTTCTTGATAATTATTGTTGACAGTGTCCCAGTGCCCAAATCTTTAATTCTGAAGTCCCTTATATTAGCCCCTAGGGGTTCATACTCCCAAGTACTCAGCCCTAGAGCACTCTACCTGATAGTGGAGTCCTCTATGAAAAGCAGATCTTTTAGCAGATTTTATGTCTTTTATTGAACCTATGAACCCTCTGTTCATATCATTTTCTGATAGGTTGTTGGTCTTTTTTCTTATGGGCTTTGAGGAACTTTATATAATGTGGAGGATAGTCCTTTGTCTATAATATAAATTGCTTATATATTTTCCAGATTTGTCATTTGCCTTTTGATTTTCCTTATGGTATACTTTTTGCCCTTACTGAAGTTTTACATTTTTATGTAGTTAAACTTATTAATTTTTTTAAATTTACTTTTTATTGAGGTAACATTGGTTTATAACATTATATAAATTTCACATGTACAACATTAGATTTCTACTTCTGTAAGCATTACAGGGTGCTCACCACCGAAAATTTAGTTCCCATCTGTCACCATACAGTTCTCTATGCTCATCAGAGATATGGGCCTTTAATTTTCTTTTTTGTGTTGTCCTTGTCTGGTTTTGGTATCAGGGTAATGTTTTGTTTTGGGGGAGGTTTTTTAATTACTATTTCAGTCTCTTTACTAGGGTTTGGTCTATTCACATTTTCTATCTCTTTATGATTTAGTCTTGGAAGGTTGTATGATTCTAAGATTTGTCAATTTCCTCTAGGTTGTCCAGTTGTTGGCATATAGCTAGTCATAATATTCTTTTATAATCCTTTGTAATTCTGTGGTACTCATTGTTATTTCCCCTCTTTTGTTTCTGATTTATTTATCAGAGCCTTATCCCTTTTTTTTCTGAGTCTAGCTAAAAGTTTGTCAATTTTGTTTATCTTTTCAAAGAACCAGCTGTTAGTTTCATTGATCTTTACTATTGTCTTTTTAGTCTCTATTCCATTTATTCCTACTCTGATCTTTATTATTTCCTTCCTTCTGCTGACTTTGGGCTTCATTTGCTCTTTTTCTGGTTCCGTTAGGTGTGAGGTTAGATTGTTTATTCACGATTTTTCTTGTTTCTTGAGGTAGGCCTGTATTGCTTTAAATTTCCCTTTTAATACCACTTTTGCTGCATCCCATAGATTTTGGTATGTCTTATTTTCATTTCATCTTCAGTATTTTTAATTTCTCCTTTGATTTCTTTGTTGACCCAATAGTTGTTCAGTAGCATGTTGTTCAGTCTCCACATATTTGTGATTTTTCCAGCTTTCTTCTTGTAGTTGATTTCTACATTGTTGTAGTAGTTTCACGTGATCAGAAAAGATTTTTCATACGATTTTAGTCTTCTTATATTTATTGAGACCTGTTTTGTACCTCAACATATCAATATGATCTATTTTTGAGAAAGTTCCTTGTGCACTTGAGAAGAATGTGTATTCTGCTGCACTTAGATACAGTGTTCTGTACAAATCTATCAAATCTATCTGATTTAATGTTTCATTTAAGGCTGCTGTTCCCTTATTAACTTTCTATCTGGATGATCTATCCATTGATGTAATTTGGGTGTTAAAAGTCCCCAACTATTATTATGTTGCTGTCAGTTTCTTCCTTTAGGTCTCTTAATAATTGCTTTATATATTTTGGTGCTCCTGAATTAGGTGTACATATATTGAAAAACTTGTCTTCTTAATGAATCGTCCCCTTTATCATTATGTAATGTCCATCTTTGTCCCTTGTTAACTTTTTTCTTGATGTGTATTTTGCCTGATATGAGTATTAATTATACCTGCTTTCTTTTTGCTGCCATTTGCTTGGAGTATCATCTTCCATCCCTTCACTTTGAGCCTGTTTGTCTTTAGAGCTGAGCTGAGTCTCCTGGAGGCAGCATATAGGTGGATCTTATTTTTTAATCCATCCAGCCACTCTGTGTCTTTTGCGGGGTTTTTTTTGTTTGTTTGTTTTTTAATTAATTAATTTATTTTATTTTTTGGCCGCATTGGGTCTTCATTGCTGCACGCGGGCTTTCTCTAGTTGTAGCGAGCGGGGGCTACTCTTCGTTGCGGTGCGTGGGCTTCTCATTGTGGTGGCTTCTCTTGTGGAGCATGGGCTCTAGGCGTGTGGGCTGCAGTAGTTGTGGCATGCAGGCTCAGTAGTTGTGGCTCGTGGGCTCTAGAGCGCAGGCTCAGTAGTTGTGGCGCACGGGCTTAGTTTCTCTGCAGCATGTGGGATCTTCCCGGACCAGGGCTCGAGCCTGTGTCCCCTGCAGGCGGATTCTTAACCACTGCGCCACCAGGGAAGCCCCACTCTGTGTCTTCTGATTGGTGAATTCAATACATTTACATTTAGGATGATTATTGATAGATGAAGACTTAGTATTGTCATTTCGTCTTTTGTTTTCTGGTTGTTCTATATCTCCATTGTTTCTTTTTCCTTGTGTTTCTGTTTGCCAGTTTGGTTTGGTGGTTTTCTATGATGTTTTTCTCAGTTTCCTTTTTTTTTAATGTTTAGTGCCTCTGCTCTAGATTTATGCTCTGTGGTTATCATGAGGTTTGTATAAACGTCTCTTAGATAAAATAGTCCTTTTTCTGCTGATAGCATCTTCATTTGACTATATGGCTTCCATCCTCTTCTTCTTCCCCTTTTATGTATTTCTTGTCTCAAATTATCCCTTTTTATGTTGTAAGTTTGTTACCAAATTGAAGTAGCTATAGTTGTTTTTTCTGCTTTTTTTCCCTTTACCCTTTATGCTGTTTAAACCTATTCTGATAGAGTTGTAATTTTCTGATTCTGTTTATCACCTTACTCAAAGTTTTGTGTACCTTTGTCTTTTTCTTTCAAGTAGAAGAGCTCCTTTCAACATTTCTTGTAAAGTAGGTGTAGTGGTGATGAACTCTCTCAACTTTTGTTTGTTTGGGAAAGCCTTTTTTCTCCTTCATATCTGAATGATAACTTTGCTAGGTAGAGTATTCTTGGCTAACAGTTTTTATCTTTCAGTATTTTGAGAATGTCATTCCACTCCTCTAGAGTTTCTTCTGAAAAATCTGCTGATAGCCTAATAAATATTCCTTTATAGGTAATCATACTTTTTTCCCTGGCTGCCTTTAAAACTCTTCTTTTATCATCGACTTTTGACAGTCTTAATATAATGTGTCCTGGAGAAAATCTTTTTGTGTTGAGGGCATTAGATGCTCTCTTAGCTTCATGGAGCGGTCTATCAATTTTCTTCCCCAGGTTTAGGAAGTTCTCAGCTATTATTTCTTTCTGCTTGGTTCTTTTATAGGTTTAATCTCTTCAGAAAAGTATTCCTTCTGTTCATTAATTTTATTCCTGTGCTCATTGAACTGCCTTTCTGAGTTTTCTTTTAGCTCATTGAGCCTCTTCATGAGTTATTTTGTATTCTATATCAGTTAGATCACAATATTCCATGACTTTAAGTTTGGTTTCTGGAAAAATTGTCATTTTCTTTTCATGATACACTGTAACTGTGGTTCTTCGTGGTGTTTGATGAGTTGTTCCTCTGCCAGTACGTCTGAAGTAGCAAACACCGCTCTTCTTTAGGTAAAGCTTTTTTAAAAATCTTGATTCTGAGGATTCAACAGGTTAGAAATTAGAGGCCTTTCTTTTGTTTTCCAGTAGGTGGCGCTGTAACACAAGATTTTGGTTTCTCTTATCGGACCTGCCTCTAGTTACATTTGAGAGCACTTTCCACCCTCCACCACCTCTGTCAGGGGTCACCTGGTGCCCTCCTTATCACTGTTGTGCCTCCAAGGTCATTGGTGCTTTGCTGCTGCTGCTGTCACTGGCGTCACCACCTGGGGCACCAGGATAGCAGGAGCCTCTGTTTGTCTGGGATCTCCTAAGTCACAGGAAAAGGCGCGGGGAGCCGGGTCGCCAGTGCCTCTGAGTTGTCTGGTATTATGTTTAGCCGGGAGCTGCCACTGAGGGTGAAGGTGCAGGGGCCAGAGTCACGGGCCCTCCATGGCTCCCCTGTCACTGCTACCAAGTTACCTGTGGCTGCCAGCACCACTGCAGCCAGGACGCCAGAGTCCTGTGCACCGCCTCACCTGCTGCTGCCAGGTTCTCTGGGGGCACGGAATCGCAGGCACCGCCTCCACTGTTGCCCTGGTTCCACCTCCTCTATGTGTCCCAGTCCACCCACCTTTAGATGTACAGATGTGTGGAATTCTCTGGCATCCTGGAGTGTAAGACAGAGGCACCTTTGTTGAGTTGTGGATTTTTTTTACTGGTTGTAGATTGAAGGGGAGAGATGAAGGGAGCATCTTTTCTCCACCATGATGCTGATATCCAATTTTTTTCTTTTTAATCTTTTTTCTCTTTGTTTATTTTTGTTGTTTTGGATAGATACTACACATGCCTGGTTAATGTATTTCCTGAATATGTCTTCATATTTGAATTGATTGATCTATCATATATACTTTTTTTTTTTTTTTGCCTGTGGCAGCGAGTACTATCAAACTCCAGTCACAGAGGCAAGCTCTACTGGTGTTAGTGAAAATCCTGCCGTTAATATAGCACACTTCCGACACTCAGAAGTTCATTGGCCAAGACTGGCCTCCACTCTGTATCATATATACTTTTAACAGCTACCTAGTATTCTTTTATTACCACTTTTTTCAGTTAAAATATCATGAGCAGTTAGAAAAGATCCTAAGGCCCCATTTTGTTCTACCATTTGCGACTTTATAATGTGAACAGACAGGAGGTAGGAACAGGAAACACACTTAACAAAGAAGACTGCCTTGATGACCAGGGTTTGGCCTTACAGCACAAGCTGCTGTTCCTTATCATGGACTGCTCACTCTCTTCACTCAGAGTAAGTTACTCACAGGATACCGCTTTTTAGATACTAGTCACATTTTCTCTGAATGTCTCCAGCTCAGGTCACGTTAGGTATGGGGCAGGTGTGGCAGTGGTTTCTGCCTATCCTCCCTCCCCTCCTTACATCCTGCTCTCAGCTCATTGTCAGATTGCTGCAGCTGACAAACTGGAGCTGTAAGTGGAACTATTGAAGAATAAATTGTCTAAGCAAACAAGCATAATAGTGACAGATCTTTGGGGCATCAAAATTGTTTTCACTTGGAAAATAGTTATTGGGAATGGATTGGGAGCTGGAAAATACATGTGGCCTCGGAAACACCTATGGAGGGAAGTGATGATATTTGAGGTTGGGTAGAGGTTTTAGGAAGCTTCCAGCCTTTGATTCCTAGGAACTCAAAGTTTAATATAGAAACCCTTTTCCTCCTTTCTTATATCCTTACTCTTACACGAACCTGATTTTCTTGTCCCTTGCTGTCCTTTCCTCATGGCAATTATTGGTACCTGTGACCAAGGAAGAGTCATTAGTTTATGTAGCTTCCATTTGCAAACTTCTGTCCTTTTATGTTCATATTTCTATCATCGTAGACCAATCTCCAGTTCAACAACAACAAGTATTATCTGATCCAGCTGTTAGAAGATGATGCACAGAGGAACTTCAGTGTTTGGATGAGATGGGGCCGAGGTAATGACTTTTATTGTGGATTTTATGAATTATTATTCAGAAAGTGAGTAGCCAAAGGATCCTCTGGGTTTAAATGGGTGAAGTGGAGTTTCTCTAACCTGTCAGAGGCTTAGGAATCAAACTGTGCTGCTTGAAATTGGGGAGTGGCCAGCATCCTCATTTGCAAGTTCCCATCAGAAAAACTACTAGCAGCCTGTTGAGGCTGAGAACTCTCCTGCAGTTGGGCTGCTAGTGCTGTTCAGAGGCAACAGGATCAGAAGCCCTTTCACCTTTTCCTTCTTCCCTTCCTACCCATTTGTCAGATGCTAAGCGGAGAGACCTTAGAGAGCTGGCTTGTTGCTATCAGAGAACTGTTCTTGGGTTGGGGGGCAGAGAACCATCTTACATGTGGCATTTACTTTGCAGTTGGGAAAATGGGGCAGCACAGCTTGGTGGCTTGTTCTGGGGACCTCAACAAGGCCAAGGAAATCTTTCAAAAGAAGTGAGTGCTAAGAAATGAGTACAAAAAAATATCCTTCTTCTTCTTGGATATCTCTTCTTTAAGAATTTTATAATAAGTGTGATTTCGCCTAAACAATAATGTCTTTCCACTGTGACACTGTATGATCGGAACACCAAACTGCATCCTTAGTTAGTGATTAAATCACCTGGAACCGTGAAATTGACTAAAAAGAGAAGAAGCTAATGTATTCAGCACATGACCAACAATTTAGGAAATTTTGGGAAAAATGAGATGAGACTATTCAGCTACAGTTTGAAAAATTATTTTACTATGATATGAAAAACTTTCTGGAGTCTCTGGGAATGTTTCTTTCAGAGAAAAGGATTGGATAGGGATCTTTTCTCTTAAATCTCAACGACTTTTGTGATGTTTGGGGCCTTTGGGAAGCTCAAGCATCCTTTTTCCCATTTTTTTTGTTCCCTTTGTCTCTAGAGCTTTTCTGTCCATTCAGGGTCCTAATTCAGAATCCAGATTTATGGAAAATTGATGTCGCAGGAAATAAAGAGTTTGAAGATGTTCTTAGGAAATAATTGTAAGCCCATCCCTAGTAGTAGACCCTTGTTTGTAAGATTTTCTCACCACCTTGAACTTTACAGATTCCTTGACAAAACAAAAAATAATTGGGAGGATCGTGAGAAGTTTGAGAAGGTGCCTGGAAAATATGATATGCTACAAATGGACTATACCACCAATACTCAGGTAAACTCTGACTATACGTTTAGGGAAGAACTGTTTCCTCTTAACCAGGGTGAAGTCTAGCAGAGTGACTTAGATGAGGTCCTAGTCTCTGTTATTTACTAAGGTTCTTATAAAATCTTAGGTCCTGTTTCCAGAAGTTTAATATTATGAATCAGGAGAGGAGTAATAAATAGTCAAACTGATAAAACTACATTTAAAGTTGCCTTCACTTCTAGTTATATACCACAGTTTTTAAAAAATTTAATTTTGAATGCTGAGTTATAACCAGGATGCTAAAAGGATCTGTCTTGAAAACTGTCACATATCTGAAAAATGGAAAACCAGTCTTTTTAAGGTGAGAAGATTTGAGATACAATAGCCTCTTTACATACTTAATGACATCATATTTGTAGGGCCTTATAGACTTACTCTGAGTGTTTAACTATGGGAAGCAGAAGTAGGACTAGAAGGTGGAAGTCACACTGAGTACTCTAACTAGGTTAATAATGGAATGGGCCTGTGTTCAAGCAGAGGCTGATGTTGACCTGCCAGGAATATTGTAGAGCCAGTCCTCGCAGGGAGCGTAAAATAGATCCTTTCAGATTTTATGACTTTTTTTTTTTTTTTTGCTGTAGAGTGAAGAGGAAACAAATAAAGGTGAATCTCTCAAATCCCCCTTGAAACCAGAGTCACAGCTAGATCTTCGTGTACAGGAGCTGATAAAGTTGATCTGTAATGTCCAGGCCATGGAAGAGATGATGGTAGAAATGAAATATGACACCAAGAAAGCCCCACTTGGTAGGACTTCAGATTCTATCCTACATTCTCACTTCATATTCTAGTTCCTTTACCAGGATATTTTATCACCATCATGATTTAAAGCTTGCTGATATTACTGAATAAAGAAAGATTTGGGGTGAGAGGTTGCGTGGGGGGAGGAAGAACAATTTTGAAAGTTGAAAGGTGAGAGTCTTTGTTGGGCAGGGACACAAATACATTTTACAGGCTGGGACCCTAGTTGTGGAGTCTGATCTCTGGCTGGGTCTGCAGGGAAGCTGACAGTGGCACAAATCAAGGCAGGTTACCAGTCTCTTAAGAAGATTGAGGATTGTATTCGGGCTGGCCAGCATGGACGAGCTCTCATGGAAGCATGCAATGAATTCTACACCAGAATCCCACATGACTTTGGGTAAGGCCTGTGCTGTTACTTCACTTTGGTATTCTGCCCAGCCATATCCCCTACATCACTCAGCAGCAACTATAATCTTTTTAAGTTTTCATTTCTAAGGAAATGATCATCTTGAATAGCTGTAGAGCCAAAATGATTTATAGATAGCCTATTTAATCAGCTTATGAGTATGGGATGTGATCTCCTGGCCTGATTACAACCATATTCTCTGACAGAGTGGAAGTTACCAACTCAAGAGAGAGTGGGTCTAGCTATCCAACCAACATGTAAAACACCTTCAGGCCTATCACCCTGTTTCCTGTTCTTTAAGGTGACAGTAACACACTAACACCATTTCTGTGAACTCAAAGGATATTAGGTATATAAAATACATTTTATCTTTGTTGATTCTGCATTCTGGTGCTTACTTTATTTTTATTCCTCTATTGCTTTATAGAAGCCTGTGACCTAGAAATAACCCCAATTGGTCAATAGGTATATTTCTGCCTCTAGATAGGACTTCATCCAAACTATTCCTTATTGATGTCAATACATCTTGTTTTTAAAAAGTTCCCATAAAAAGGAATTTTAACTCTAGTCCCAAATGTCAAAATCTATATAGCTTGTTCATTTTATCCTACTCAGAGTATATGCATAATATCTCTTTATATATTTGGAAGTTAAAATCTCTTACAGATCTCTATCAAATGGAAAACCCCAGTTTCTTATACCTATTTTCTAAAGGACCTATCTTTAGTCTGTTATTTTTAGTCATGTGCCTTTTGGCCACACATCAGAGAATTAATTATTGGTTATATCTCTGTCCTAGACTCCGTACCCCTCCATTAATCCGGACAGAGAAAGAACTGTCAGACAAAGTACAGCTACTAGAGGTGAGATATGTGTGGATTGGGAAGTATTACATCTCTTGTCCCAGGTTTCTCCCACACTGATTTTCTGTCTCATCTTGTCAGGCTTTGGGAGACATTGAAATTGCCATTAAACTGGTGAAGACAGAACTGCAAAGCCCAGAACACCCACTGGACCAACACTATAGAAAGCTACATTGTGCTTTGCACCCTTTAGACCATGAGAGTTATGAGTTCAAAGTAAGAAAAATGATCATTTATTTTCATAAAAAAATAAATGATCCACCCTTCCCCATCCCCCTGTTCTCTGACTACTTCTGGTTAAGAGAAAACTTTAGGGCAGAACTTCTATTTACTAGGAATTGGGAAGGTAGGGCTCTTTCTAGCTGCCCTTGTGAGACCATTTGGGCCAATTTATACCAGAAGCCCTGAGGTTCTTCAGCTCACCGTGATCTCTTATAGAGTCTGCATGAGCCATTTCTTTCATTCTTCTTCACAGGTGATTTCCCAGTACCTACAGTCTACGCATGCTCCCACACACAGTGGCTATACCATGACCTTGCTGGATGTTTTTGAAGTAGAGAAGGAGGGTGAGAAAGAAGCCTTCAGAGAGGACCTTCATAACAGGTCTCCATTTAGCTTTGGGTTTGGGAAGACATTCCCTTGCCTGAAGCGCAGTTATGGAACTTATAGAGAAGGATAGCGGAGACAGCTGTTGGTGTTTTTTTATGCTTATGGCCTATATTTGCAGGAGAGCAAGAGAGAGTACAATAATATTGGCTCTTCCTTAGGATGCTGCTATGGCATGGTTCCAGGCTGAGTAACTGGGTGGGAATCCTGAGCCACGGGCTTCGAATTGCCCCACCTGAGGCTCCCATCACAGGTTACATGGTGAGTAGAAATTGAACCCTGGAGGTAGGTACAAGGGAAAAGAATACAATTTTCTCAGTCCTTCCCCCACCCTTTTTTTTTCCTAGATTAGGATTAGGTGGTGACCTGGCATTGACTGTGACCTTCCTTTCTTAAATTCCTAAGGATATCCCTCCTTTCTCCCCAGAAAGCAGAGATTCATTGATGCTTCTGCCTTCTCTTGGAACAGAATTGTGAGGGGAAACGGAGAAGGGTCTATATTGTATTTAAGATAATAAAACACAGGGTCAGTGGTATGAGCCTCCCTTCTAACACAATGGGTTAGGCAGTTGACCTTGTTTTTTATTTATGTGTTTCAGTTTGGAAAAGGAATCTACTTTGCTGACATGTCTTCCAAGAGTGCCAATTACTGCTTTGCCACTCGCCTAAAGGATACTGGACTTCTGCTCCTGTCAGAGGTAAGGCAGGAACACATCCGTGATTTCTAGTTTATTATTAGCTCCTATTTTTCCAAAGAGAAAAGTTCAGCCACAGAACCAAGAGGTTCACCTGGGAGAACCTGAGAGGGAAGCCAAGTGCAATTTCCACTGCATTCGATTCTTCTGCTGGAGTAGGAGAAGAAAGTACTGATGGAGTTTTCTGTTTGGCTTTAGGCCATTCATTTCAGTAGGATGTGGTCATTTAAAGATCCTTTTCTTTGCAGGTAGCTCTAGGTCAGTGTAATGAGCTACTAGGGGCCAATCCAGAGGCAGAAGGATTACTTCAGGGCAAACACAGCACCAAGGGGCTGGGCAAGATGGCTCCCAGTCCTACATGCGCCATCACCTTGTAAGTACTCAGAGCCTGGAGGGTCAGAAAACTCCTTTTGGACAGATAAGACTCTCTACTTTCTCTATTCAAACTTCTGAACCAGAGGCAGATGTTGACACACATTCTTCCATTTGGCAGGAATGGGAGTACAGTGCCCTTGGGACCAGCAAGTGACACAGGAATTCTGAATCCAGAGGGTTATACCCTCAACTACAACGAATTTATTGTCTATAACCCCAACCAGGTCCATATGCGATACCTTCTAAAGGTTCGATTTAATTTCCTGCAGCTGTGGTGAATGTTGATATTAAACAAACCAGAGAAAATATGATCTTCAAGCAAGAAAACAGGCAATGTTGTACTTTTGATTTTCTCATATTTTCTGTAATAAAGACAGTACAAATCTTCCACTGGCTGCTTCGGGCTTTACTTCTGCAAGCACATATTTCTTCTGATGTTAGTGTATCTTTATTTCCAGGACAGAAAATATAGCTTCTCTGCGTCTGCCACAGCTAGCTGCAGGTTACTCAGGATCCTGTTCTGTTCTTTCACAGCAGAATAGCCTCTGTGCATTGAGGGAGACTAATGAAGGTTAATGTTTTTCCCCATTTAATACAGTTTTTCTGCAAACTGGAGTTTGTTGGGTAGTATTATAGGAAGGATAGAGGCAGCAAAGACTGAATTGTTTCCCATACAAATCTTCTCACTTGCCTTTTTCCCCTGTTTACCACCTGCAGACCAGGTCTCCCACCACTTAGCATCCTAGGTATTTTGGGGTAGCACTTGGAGGACTGTCTAAGCCTAAACATATCTCAGGGAGGAAGGGAGAGAAGGAGAATGATTTTGATGTACCCCACTCCATCTAAGAAGTACCAAAGTCTAAAACAGATCCAGAGACTTCTTGACTATTTGTAAACACATGCAACACAGATAAACACACACATACAACATACTTCCTTAGTAACAATGAAGGTTATTTAAATGAAAACAATAGCTTGTTAACTTTTTAGAGACCAGATTACCAATATCTATCAAAAATTTTAAATGTACACCCTTTGACCTAAAAATTACAGATGTACATGTTTACATAGACGATGTCACTGCAGAATTGTTATATGCAAAAAAACCCATAAATAAGGAACTAGTTAAATATATTCTCACTGAAATACTATGCTGCTATTAAAACTAGACTATAGGGGCTTCCCTGGTGGCGCAGTGGTTGAGAGTCCGCCTGCTGATGCAGGGGACGCGGGTTCGTGCCCCGGTCCGGGAAGATCCCACATGCTGCAGAGCGGCTGAGCCTGCGCATCCAGAGCCTGCGCATCTGGAGCCTGTGCTCCGCAACGGGAGAGGCCAAAACAGTGAGAGGCCCGCGCAAAAAAAAAAAAAAAACTAAACCCAGATAAAGATATCACAAGAAAATTACCTGTAAGAATGTAGATACAGGCACTGTGGTTAATAATCCGCCTGCCAATGCAGGGGTCACAGGTTCAAGCCCTGGTCCAGGAAGATCCCACATGCTGCAGAGCAACTAAGCCCGTGAGCCACAACTACTGAGCCCGTGTGCCACAACTACTGAAACCCACGAACCTAGAGCCCGTGCTCCACAATGAGAAGCCACTGCAATGAGAAGCCTGTGCACTACAATGAAGAGCAGCCCCTGCTCGCCACAACTAGAGAAAGCCCGCGTGCAGCAATGAAGGCCCAACACAGCCAAAAATAAATAAATACATTTATTAAAAAAAAAAAAGAATGTAGATACAGGGACTTCCCTGGTGATCGAGTAGTCAAAAATCCACCTTCCAATGCAGGGGACATGGGTTCGATCCCTGGGTGAGGAACTAAGATCGCACATGCCGTGGGGCAACTAAACCTACGTGCCACGACTAGAGAGCCTGCACGCCGCAACTACTGAGCCCGTGCACTCTGGAGCTCGTGCGCCACAACTAGAGAAGCCCGCATGCTGCAACTAGAGAGAGAAGCCCACTGTGAAGAGCCCATATGCTGCAATGAAGACCCAGCTCAGCCAAAAAAAAGAATGTAGATACAAAAATAAAATACTATCAAGCCTAAACCAGCAAAGCATAAAAAAGGATTATACAGCATGACCAAATGAGATTTATTGCAGAAATGCAAGGTTGGTTCAACATACAAAAATCAACCAAAATTGATGGTTGTGACTTTTGCCAAATGTAGGGCAAAAGTCACATGACCATCTCATTAGATGCAGAAAAAGCACTTGGCAAAATTCAACACCCTTTCACAATAAACATTCAACAAACTAAGAATGGAAAGGACCTTCTTCAACCTAATAAAGGATGTCTATGAAAAACCGCAAAAAGACTGAAAGTTTTTTCCCAAAGATCAGGAACAAGACCAGGATATCTGCTCTCACCACTTCCATTCAGCATTGTACTGGATTCTGGGCACAGTAATTAGATAAGGAATAGAGGGGAAAAGGCATCCATATTGAAAAGGAAGAGGAAAAACTATATTGGCAGATTACATGATCTAATATACATATATATATTAGATTACATGATCTAATATATATATAGATTAGATTACATGATGTAATATATATATAGATTAGATTATATGATCTAATATATATATTAGATTACATGATATAATATATATGTATTAGATTACATGATCTAATATGTATTAGATTACATGATCTTATATATATATATTAGATTGCATGATCTAATATATATATTGGATTACATGATATTATATATATATTAGATTACATGATCTAATATATATATATATTAGATTACATGATCTAATATATATATATTAGATTACATGATATAATATATATATAAAGCCCTAAACAATACATACAAAAAGAAATTAGAGATAATAAGTTCAACAAGGTTGCGGGATACAAGATCAATATACAAAAATCAATTGTATTTCTATACACTAGCAATGAATAATCTGAAAAGGAAATTAAAATCCCTTTATAATAGCATCAAAAAAATAATTAGGAGTAGATTTAAATCGCAAAACTTGTACACTGAAAATGACAATACATTATGGAAAGAAATTTAAGAAGACCCAAATAGGTGGAAATACACTCTGTGTTCATGGATTGGAAAATTTAATATATCTAAGATGGCAATACTCCCCAAAGTGATCTACAGATTCAGCACAATTCTGGTCAAAATTCCAACAGCCTTTTTGCACAAATGAACAAGACAAAACTAAAATTCATATGAGATTGCAAAGTGATCTTGAATAGCCAAAACAATCTTGAAAAAGAAAAAGTTGGAGGACTCACACTTTCTGATTTCAAAACTTACTACAAAGCTGTAGTAATCAAGAAAGTGTGGTACTGGCATAAAGATGATATATAGATCAATAAAATTGGAGAGTTGTGAAATAAATACATGTATCTATGGTCAACTGATTTTCAACGAGGATGCCAGGACTACTAAAAGGGGGAAAGAATAGTTTTTTCAATAAATGGTGCCAAGACAATTTGGATATCCACATGCAAAGAAATCAATTTGGAATACTACCTCACACTATAGCAGAAATTAACTCAAAGTGTGTCAAAGATTTAAGAGCTAAAACTATAAAACTCTTAGAAAACACAGATGGAAATCTTGTGACCTTGGATTAGGCAACAGTTTCTGAGATATGACACCAACAGCACAATCAACCAAAGAAAATAATAGTGTTCATCAAAATTTGAAACTTTTCTAAATCAAAGGACACTATCAGGACTTCCTTGGTGGTCCAGTGGTAAAGAATCCACCTTCCAATGCAGGGGACACAGGTTCGAACCTTGGTTGGGGAACTAAGATTCCACACGCTGCCAGGCAACTAAGCCCACGTGCCACAACTACTAAGCCCATGCTCCTCAACTGGAGAGCCCACGTGCTGCAAACTACAGAGCTCACGCACTCTGGAACCAGTGTGCCACAACTAGAGAGAGAAAACCTGCACACCACAACTAGAGAGAAGCCCGTGCACTGAAACGAAGAGGCCACATGATGCAACAAAATACTCTGGGTGCCACAATGAAGACCCAATGAAGCCCCAAAAATAATTAATTAATTATAAATAAATAAATAAATAGATATACTAGGGGAAGGAAAAAAAAGGACACTATCAAGAAAGTGAAGGGGCTTCCCTGGTGGTGCAGTGGTTGGGAGTCCGCCTGCCGATGCAGGGGACACGGGTTCGTGCCCCGGTCCAGGAAGATCCCACATGCCACGGAGCGGCTGGGCCCGTGAGCCATGGCCGCTGAGCCTGCGCATCTGGAGCCTGTGCTCCCCAACGGGAGAGGCCACAACAGTGAGAGGCCCGTGTACTGCAAAAAAATAAAAAATAAAATTAAAATTAAAAAAAAGAGTTATCTGTGTTGCTCTTGTATCTGGTACATTGAACTTGTGGGACCCAAGAGATAATAATAAAAGCAACTTCATTTAAAAAAAAAAAAAAGAAAGTGAAAAGACAACCTATAGAATGGGAGAAAATATTTGCAAATCATAACATGATGAGGATCTAGTATCCAGAATATATAAAGAACTCTTACAATTCAACAATAAAAAGATGAATAGGGGCTTCCCTGATGGCGCAGTAGTTAAGAATCTGCCTGCCAATGCAGGGGACACAGGTTCAAGCCCCGGTCTGGGAAGATCCCACATGCCGTGGAGCAACTAAGCCTGTGCACCACAAGTACTGAGCCTGCGCTCTAGAGCCCCTCGAGCCACAACTACTGAGCCCATGTGCCACAACTACTGAAGCCTGTGTGCCTAGAGCCCATGCTCCACAACAAGAGAAGCCACCGCAACGAGAAGCCCATGTACCAAAACGAAGAGTAGCCCCCACTCGCCACAACTAGAGAAAGCCCACGTGCAGCAACAAAGACCCAACGCAGCCAAAAAAAATAATAAATAATAAATTTATAAAAAAGATAAATAACCCAGTTAAAAACCAACCAAAGAATCTGAATAGAAATTTCTCCAAAGAAATACAAATGCCCAATAATAAGCACATGAAAAATGTTCAACATCATTAAATATTAAGGAAACAAATCAAAATCACAAGATACCACTTGACAAACACTAGTAGGGCGGCAATTAAAAAGACCAAGAATAACAAGTCGTGGTGAAAATGTGGACGAATTAGAAACCTCACATGTTACTGGTGAGAATGTAAAATGGCTCAGCTTCTTTGGAGAATAGTTTGGCAGTTCCTCAAATAGTTAAAACATACAGTTACCATGTGACCTACTAATCCTGATCTTAGGTATGTAAAGAGAATTGAAAAGAAATGTTTACACAAAAACTTGTACGTTGACTGTTGATAGCAACATAATAATAGCCAAAAAGTGGAAACAACCAGAAGTTCTATCAATTGATGAATGGATGAACACAATATGGTGTATCTATACAATGGAATATTATTGTATTATTTATTGTTATATTGTATTATTGTTTATTATTGTATTGTTTATTATAAAATGGAATAAAGTATTGATACATGCTACAAAATGAATGAACCTCGAAAACATGCTAAGTGAAAGCCACACAAAAGGCCACATATTGTATGATTCCATTTATATAAAATGTCTTGAATAGGCAAATCCATAGAGATGAAAAGTAGATTAGCAATTGCCAGTGGCTGGAGGAAGGGGTGAGAGGGGAGTGATTCAGTACAATGTTTCTTTTGGAGGTAATAAAAATGTTCTGGAATTAATGGTGATAGTTGCAGTGTTGGAATATACTAAAACCCACTGAATTATAGGGTGAAAAACAGGACTGCCCTAACACCACTAGTCCAGTGCTTAAGGCTCTGGGGAAGGGGGAACAGATTTGATCCCTGGTCAGGGAACTAAGATCCTGCATGCTGTGTAGTGTAGCCAGAAAAAAAAAAAAAAAGGTGAAAATGAATCATATCTCAATTAAAAATGCTATACTGAATTTTTGTGATATATATTTTTCCTTTATAAATAGTGGCCAAGGGCTTCCCTGGTGGTGCAGTGGTTGAGAGTCCGCCTGCCGATGCAGGGGACGCGGGTTCGTGCCCCAGTCTGGAAAGATCCCACATGCCACGGAGCGGCTGGGCCTGTGAGCCATGGCCGCTGAGCCTGCGCGTCCGGAGCCTGTGCTCCGCAACGGGAGAGGCCACAGCAGTGAGAGGCCCGCGTACCGCAAAACAAAAACAAAACAAAAAAACAAAATAGTGGCCAAAAAAGTTGCATTGAAATATACATACTATGAAGTTTAAGTAATAAAATGCAACAGGCTCCCAAACAGTAAAATAGATATTCATGAGTCCATACTGATATGTGAATGACTCAATATATAAATAAGTGGGGAAGAGGGGATAAACATTTCTTTTAGAAGAATTTCAATTAATATAGAAGGGCTGAGGGAAATAGAAAATCATCATTAGAAAATCACAGTAATAATTGCTCAGGCAAGATTGATGCATGAATATTAAAAAGTCAGTGAAAACAGAATATTTGGATAATCTAAAAAAACTTACCTCAAAATTTATCGATTTTGCGGTGATTACCACAAATTCTTTGATATATCTCCCTCTTAGAGGTTTAATCCCCTTCCCCTTGAGTGTGAGCTAGACTTAATGACTTGCTTCTAACAAACAATATGGAGAAGGTACAGTAAGAAAAACCTGGCAAACATCACATCAACCTTACAAGTGATCAAGGTTAACACCACTAGTAATAAGTCATGTTGATATCATTGCTTTTGATATGATGTAACAAGAAGGGCACATCATCTCTTGTATTCTTCCTTCAAATTCATAATTTCAGTCTGTTCATGAGAAGACAGCAGACAAAGCCAAACTGAGGGATATTCTACAAAACACCTGACCAGAAATCTCTAAGAATGTCACGACTATGGAAAGTCTGAGACAGGGTCACAGTTGAAGGATTAGACTAAGGCACCATAATGACTAAATGCAATGTGGTATTCTGGATTGGACCTGGAACGAAATGAAGATATTAGTGGAAAAACTGAGGAAATCGAATCACATATGTAGTTAATAATATTGTATCAATGTTAATTTTTTGGTTATGTAAGATGTTAACACTAGAGGAAGCTGGGTGAAGAAGGGTATGTGGGAATATTCTGTGTAAATCTTAACTGATCTTTTTTAAAAAAGGACTAAGAGCCATTCTACTGGAAAAACATCAACACAGGTTCTTTGAGGGTATAACTGTGTATCTGGTTCCTAGTTCTTCCAGATACATGGTAGGATGACACTTCCCTCCCCTTTGACAATAGGCAGAGCCATGTGACTTGCTTTGCTCACGTATATAAAATATGAGTGGAAGTGATGTGTTTTATTTCCAGGTAGATTTAGAGCCAACAAGTGGGGTATTTTTTTCTTTTTTAAAAATTCTATCAGTTCCCCATATATATATATTTTAACTGAAAAATTGAGTCCAGGTTTCATCTGACTGATTAAATATATACCAATAACCAAGACATTTTTGAGAAAGAATAACAAAGTGATACTTGCACTAGTGGATAAGGAAGAGAACAGTCAAGCACTTCCTGAACATTTACCATGTAAGTGTCAACTACTGTTCTAAGTGTTTCACATGTTTTAACTCATTTAATCCTCACAACATCCCTAAAAAATAGGCAATACCATTATGCCTATTTTACAGATGGGGAAAGGGAAGCAGTCTTGTTAAAACAAATTTCTGACCTGTCATGGAACAATACTTGCGTAAAATATAATAAAAATGAAGTACCAGGAAAATGAACCATCAAGAATTTGTGGAACAGCACTGGTCCACAAACCAAACTTTGAATAGATACGTTCTAGATTTCAAAAACAAATTGTGGTGGTGAGAGTTCCCCGATGGGACTAGTGGTTAGGATTCTGGGCTTTCACTGCTGTGGCCCAGGTTCAATCCCTGGTCAGGGAACTGAGATCCCGCAAGCCGCACGGCATGGCCAAAACAAACAAACAAACAAACAAACCCAAACTGCATAGACATGTAAAGACAGATGTTAAAAACTGACACATAAAAAAGGTGCTTTTGTGGGTTGAAGAAGACTGTTCCAATGTCCTATGATCCTATAATCCAGTGACTATAATTGAACTCATCCAGGCACTGGGAGACACTGAAATTGTTTAATGATAAGAACTCAGAAAATATTTAACGTAAAACCTAAATTGATTTTCCCTTCAACTCCCTTGGGGACATATTTACTGTTACCTAGAACCTGTTCTTCACTCACAGCAATTATATCTCCAAGATAAGAAAGATCACACCCTTCAGGTGGACCTGGTAAACAAAGCTGAGTCTACTGAGCAAGGTATGCTTTACTTTCTCCAGCCCCACTCCTCCATCCTCAGCTGGGGTGCCTTTGTAGAATTTTTAGAGCATGGAAGACAGACATCTAGGGCTTCCTCCTGTCCTTGGCCCATGCTTTCAGGGGAACAAAAGGCAAAAGATTGAAACCAGTGACTTCCAGGATGATGCTGTGCCATGGTTCTCTGTAGCATTTCTGGGTAGTATTATGAATCATAAGTTTCAAATTACCTTAACTTGGACTTCTAGTCACAAGGTTCATGTAGAGCAGGTAGTCTAGAAGGTATATTTAGAGCCCTGCATGAGGCATGTGAGAAAAGATAGAAGCATGACCTATGATTAAAACTTATCAGCTGGGCTCCCCTGGTGGTGCAGTGGTTGAGAATCTGCCTGCTAATGCAGGGAACACGGGTTCGAGCCCTGGTCTGGGAAGATCCCACATGCCGCGCAGCAACTGGGCCCGTGAGCCACAACTACTGAGCCTGCACGTCTGGAGCCTGTGCTCTGCAACAAGAGAGGCTGCGATAGTGAGAGGCCCACGCACCGCGATGAAGAGTGGCCCCCGCTTGCCACAACTGGAGAAAGCCCTCGCACGGAAATGAAGACCCAACACAGCAACAATAAATAAATTAATTAATAAACTCCTACCCCCAACATCTTCTTTAAAAAAAAAAAAAGACTTATCAGCTGATGGCATTCCTTATGTCTTTATCCTCAGGCTGAGAGAGAATATGAGGCATTGGTAGAAATAAGATAAAGTCCTTCAGGTGATTTCTCCACATAAAATCTGCAATCAGGGCAAAGTAAGAATAAAACTGAGTACCCCTCAACTCCCTAAATCTAGAAAACTCTAGACCAGAGTGCAGTGATATGTCTCTGAGAGAACCCTACCAACCCAGGATAAAATCCTGTAATAGCTCTGGCTTATCATACACAAGTCCTTGACTTCTTGGACACCGAAGACCCTTAACCCTTAGAAAGAAAGGGCCTCAGGGAACTTCCTCTCCCATAAAATAGGATTATAGGAAAATAAGAGGGTCACAGTTTACTTAAGAGGGTCACAGTCCACAGCAAGTCCATGTGTAGGCACTGTTCCACCTTTCAACTCATTTTATCTTTATGAACTTCAATTTGAGAGAGATACCCTTTTGTGATCTCCTCCAAGAATGCAAATTACTATACTGACTAATGCTTCCAAGTCAAGTGGCTGCCGCTGCCCTATCAGAGGCTGTGAAAGCCAGAAGACACGTTCTGCTCTCAGAGCCCTGGCTTCTCACCTCTCACCTGGGCAGTTGGCTCTGAGTAGATGGGGCTGTTTCTGTGACAGGAACCTAGTGTTGTCCTGGTTCTATCCCAGTTCTTTCCAAATACCCTGAACCAGGGCCCAAGTGACTCATTCTTCTTTCTCTTCCTCTTCCTTGAACAAGTGAGACGTCTTCAGATTTCTGTTCAAACTAAGCCCTGGTCAACATCACTTTCATTCCTCCTCCTGGTAGGAGTCATACCTTACGGTCCTGGGGCCAGAAAATGACACAAGAATTCTAAAGCATAATTTCAAAGAATACTAAAGATCTGGTTCACTTCCCTGCAGTTCTAGTAAGGATTAATGTTAAATCAGAAAAGAAACGTAAGAACATTCATATTCTTCCCACTTGGTCCAAATCCACATAAGATCACAGGCAGGACTGCATGTGAGATTTTCTGACCTTTTATTTATATAATTGTATCAAGAACATAGCCACTGGTGTCTTCAGGCTTTGCATCTCTAGCAGAAGCGGTCTCTTTGCCCTGAGCAGTGATCTTCATTCCCAGGACAGAAAGTATACATTGCCCTGCGTGTCTCCCACTGCAAGCTGCAGGGCAGAGTTAGGACCCAGCCAAGGTTCCAGGCAGCTCACTGCCCCTTCACATCGGAACAGGCCCAGCTACAATGGGAACAAAAACGGGAGATGTGGGCTACAAGCCTAGGGCCTCCTCACTAACTTATTTGTCTCACACCAATGACTTTGTTTAGAAACAGGTTAGTTGCACATTACTGCAAGAAGGATAGGAGAAAACAATCTTGATCCTTTGCCCTTTCTTACCCCAAGTTTGCTCTATGACATCCCTTTAGCCCTCCTTACACACACACACACACACACACACACACACTTACGAGCTGCATACTGGGTCTCTCCCACAGTTTAACATCTCTGTCCTTTGAAGCTGTCACCAGCAACTCAGGCAGCACATGGAGGGCTGTGACAGAGCCCGTGTGAATCTTAGGGAGGGAGGGGAAGAGGTGTGGTGAGTTCTCAGTGGACCCTCCTCAGACAAGGAAGCAGCGAAGTCTGCTGGGTCAGACCTAGAGCCTCCTCCCCAACGTCTGTGACCTTTCCCTCAAACTCACCTTTCTACGCTGCCGTGTCTTTAGCTGTGGGACTGCTGGACAGGTATACGTGTCAGCACAGACACATGAGTCTGTCTCTGGAGTTCGGGTTTCAGGCATTTCTACTTTTTCCTGCCAGATTTTATCTGTGGTCCATTCTCCTTCAACGTTGCATCTAGCTAGGCTCCACAGCGTCCCATCAGAGCTGGCACACAAAAATGAGGACTCTGCCATTTCAGGGGAAGAGTTTGAGCCAGGTCTTAGACTTTGAAGGACCCACCATCCTCCCCTAGGCCACCTCTGGATTCCTTGGGCCCTCCCGTCACCACTCACCAGATTCAGGTTTGGCCTGAGTTACCGATATGAGGGTCTTATTAGGATTCTCTAAGCTCAGATCAAATTCTGGGCACTCTTCAAACTCTCCTAATTCCTTTTGGCTCTGTGAAAGGATAGATCATTTTGATTAGCCTACTTGTATCACTTACTGCTGCCCAGACAAAGCAACTCTTTTCTGCTCTGGGCTGGTCAAGATTTTTTTAAAGCGTATCCTAGATACAGTAAAGTACTGATACACAAATCTTAAATGGACATCTTGATAAAATTTTACATGTGTATACATCCATGTAATCCCTGCCCAGATCAAGATGTAGAACATTTCCATCACCCTGGAAAGTTGCCTTCATGCCCCTTCCCAGTCAATACGAGAGTATCACCACCCCCAGAGCTAACAATACTCTGACTTCTGTCACTATAAATTAGTTTTGCTTGTTCTTGAACTTCATCTAGGTGAAATCATGTAATATGTACTCTTTTGTGTCTGGCTTCTTTCGCCCAACATAATGTCTATGATATATATCTGCACTGTTCCAGACACTGCTAATACTCACAGTGGTAAGGCAAGACAGACATGAAGAAAATGCAATTAAAACAACTAGGTTTATGGTTTCCCACGATTCTTTTAAACACTAGAATCCTTTTTAGTATCAATGAAATCTTATAGGCAAACCCAATATAAAATGCTCTTAAGTAGAGCTACAGTTGAAGGAAGAGAATGGGATTTGGAACCAACTGCTTTTCCCTTCCTTCCTCTTATCCTCCATCATGGCCCCAAGGCTTTAAAACATTGGTCCTGGACAAATGTTTGTTTTAACACACACCCAGATAGAACTTACTGAGAAAGAAAGAACTCTAAGGTTCATTGACTGCAGGACAAACACACCATAGTCCCGGTGGGTGGACAACATTATAGGATCTTCTGAATAGCTTCTCCTGGTTTATAAGAAAGAAAGAGGCTAAGCCCAGGAACACCTCTCCGTAAGACCCCAATGTTTGTTCTAGTTAGACCTAAACTCAGGGTAGCCACTAACCCACTTTTCCTCTTTCTCCAGCCCAAGAGAAAACATTTTGGATCTTACCAGATTACAGAGGGCTCATCACCTGGCTTCATGTGCAGTAATTGCAAATCTGCTTTGGCCAAGATGAGGGAGTGACCGTCAGGGGCCAGACTTACACCTGTCAGGAACCCTAAGTCCTCCTGCAGAACTCGGTTCAGGTGAAGACTATAGCACAAAAAAGGATACATGGACAGAGAAAGATTCTACTTTAGTCCACCTCTCTCAGTTCCCCAAGAGTTCCTCAGGAGTAAAGTATAAAACAAAATATATCACCGTCTCTACAAATTGTGTTCCTCTTTCTGTTTTTGTTATATTAGTATTCATCATACCATCATCACCTTATCTGCTCAAACCAGGAATCTCTAACATTCCTGTCCTTTCCTTCCCTCCTGACCTCCAATTGACTGATAATCACCGTGGACTCCAATGGCAACACATGCCTAAATCTTTATCTCTCCTTTTCATCCCCACTGCCCAGGTCAGGGCTCACGTTCTGTCTTCCCTGGACTAGAGCATCAGCTGTAAATGTGGTCGCCCTACGTTTAGTATCTCTCTACTACTAACCATCCTCCGTGTGGCCACTAGAGTTCTCTTTCTAAAATTCAGATAATTATTCTGCTCAAAATTCTTAGCACTGTGCCCTCTAGAGCCTGGCCCCAGTTTATTTTTTCAGCCCAATTCCCCACCACCACTCGCACCAAGAACCCAAAGACTGAGCTATACTCAGAACACACCACACACTCTCATGCCTCCATGCCTTTTGTTAATGCTACCTCCTCTTCCTAAAACACCATTCCCTTCCCTTACTGATTCAGAAAACTCCTACGCATCTTCTAAGCCCAATCTCAAATAGCAACTCTTTTGTAAACAGTAAATTTCTTAAATTCTGCAGCCCCAGGAATTTTATATATATGTATATAAAATATATATATATATATATCTTTATTATGGCAGTAATCACTCTGCATATTGTTGGCAGTTTACTTATCTGCACATTCCTGTACTGTGAGCTCCCTTAGTTAAAAATTAATTTCAATTTGGTTCACACTGCCTGGCCCAGAGCTTAGCATAAAGTAGGCACTTGATAATTATTACTTAAATTGACATCATGAGCAGAAAACAATTTCCCAGTGACTTTTTCCTGCTTACTAACATCCTATTGACCTAGTTCAGAAGTAGAAGGGAGTGAGTTGAGCAAAATCCCAGATGTAACTGTATTCATTAACCCAGCCGCCTCATTTCACCTGAAATTTCTGGGTGCTGAACCCTTCTGCAGTTCCACTTGCCACTCACTGACTTTTTCATCAGCACTGACAACAATCAAGGTGTGTGCTGAGTACCAGATCAGAGCACTGATGCGGCCTGGAGCCTGGTGAATACAAGTTTATTTCAGTATTTCTGAGGAACCAGGATTAACCTTCTTCCCCATCCCAGGCGTCTACGCAACCTCTAACCCCAGCACATACCATCAGATACATAGCCAGGGCAGGATTCACATAAACAGAGAACTGAAGTTGACCCAACCCACCTGTGCTGTGGCCACAGCCTTAGCTTCCTGCCACAAGGTGAGTTCCCCAGCTTGATTCCCAGACACTGCTATAGAACCGTCTGGGGCCCAGGCCACAGCAGTGATGGCTGCATGACTCCTGGGTATATATGTGTCATCTGGAGAAGAAAGGAAGTGATTCATTAGGAGCTGGACCACTGTTGGGATACAAGAGGAGATAGCAGGCTACCCTTGACCTTCTTGGTCCGACAAACACACCCCCCTTTCACACCTTGAGTCTCTCCACACCTCACTCACCTGCTTCTTCAGGTACCTGCCAGAGCTGTATGGAACCATCCTCTGAGGCGGTCAGCAGGAGGCCTGAGGTTTCTGAAACAGCAGCTGCACTGACTGGGCCATTGTGTCCCAGGAGGGTGTGTGTATGAAACACCTAGGAGGAAAGGATGGAGATGGAACAGTGGGGAGGTGACACAACAGGATGCTGTCCCATCATACCCTCTCCACTGCCCCCACCCAAGGCCTTTCAGGGAACTCACCAAGAGTGGATGCCACAACCGTGTGGCCCCATCCAATCCCACAGTTACCACCAGAAGCTCTGACCCCAGCTGGCCAGCTGATAAGACACAGAAACTGAGTCAGGAGAAGGGGAGAAGGGAACAGGCAGCAGGGACGGGAAGGTGGCTGACATTTCACTACCTGCACTGGGCTCCAGGGCAGCTGCACAGTGGCTGATGGGTCCTGAGTGAGCAGGGATGCTGGTCATCTCCACACCCTGATGGTCCCACACTTTCAAGGTCCCATCTCGGCCCACAGATACCACGTGCCCCTCCTGCCCCAGAGCACAGGATCAGAGAAGAGTCACACCGAGCGGGACATGGGAATTATGACTCCCGCCACAGAGGTGTGGGCTCAACATTAAAGGCCTAGAAGATGTCAAAGAATGAGGACACCCCGGATAGTGGGGCTGGGAGGCTCAGGATTACCATCATGCCATGAGGTCATGATACTGAGATACTGTGTTTTCATGCTCTCCCTCCCCTCACACCAACCCTCAGCCTCAATACCCTAATCCTGCTGTAATTCAGGCCCAAGCATCTCACTCTTTTTTTTTTTTTTTTTTTTTGCGGTACGCGGGCCTCTCACTGTTGTGGCCTCTCCCGTTGCGGAGCACAGGCTCCGGACGCGCAGGGTCAGCGGCCATGGCTCCCGGGCCCAGCCGCTCCATGGCATGTGGGATCTTCCTGGACCGGAGCTCGAACCCACGTCCCCTGCATCGGCAGGCGGACTCTCAACCACTGCGCCACCAGGGAAGCCCAAGCATCTCACTCTTTATACTCCTTTTGCCTTTGGGATTAGATACGCAATGCATCCAGTCTCCCAAAGCCCCCTTAACCTTCCCAGGGACCCCCAGTGAGCTCTCCACTGCCTTCTCACCACGGCCAGCACGGCGCTCACGGCACTCTGGTGACCCAGGAACTGACCAAGCTGCTGTCTCGACTCTGGGTCCCACAACCCTACAGAGCCATCACTGGAGCAGGAGACCTGCAGAGTCAGAGGGCAGAGGAGTGGAATAATCAGCATCCCTCCAGCATTTCTCTATACTTATAACGTAGGGGGATGGCTGTAAGCCTTGTGATTAACAGCAAGGGCTGTCCTGGGTTCAAATCCTAGTTCCACCATTCATTGCTTGGTGACCTGGGGCAAGTTCATCTCTCTGGGCCTCAGGCTTCTCATCTATTCAACTAGGATAATGACAGCGTACCTACTGATATGGGACTGAAGCATCTACGGAAAGGACTTAGCAGGATGCCTGGTACATAGTGAGCATTGAATAAATAGTAGCTATTGTCCTTGTTATTAACATAATGTCAGTCAACAACAACTTTCTCTCACCCCGACAAAGGTGAGACGTCTGCAACGCCCAGGAGAGATCTGGCTGCCTGGAAGTCAGGGGTAGGACAGACAATGACAAGTGTGTTCGATTGCTACTCATTTCTTTTTGAGAACAACAGGGACTCCGCGTTGGAAAACTAGGCTTTACCAACGCTGAGTGCATAATTTGAGACCCATTTTTCACTTAGGACCAGAGAAATCATAGTACTACCTTTACCTGCAGGGACAGGGCATCCTAAGCCCTTGGGGAGACAGTTCTGTGTTCTTGTTAAGAGCATGGGCTTCCTTATCATAAAGTTTACTGGCTCAGCTTCTTCACTTACATGACCTTGGAAATGGTCTTTAATCTAGCTGAGCTCAATATCCTTGTCTATGAAATAGAGAGAATAGTAGTAGCTTCTTTACGGGGTGTTGTAAAGACTAAATGAGGCCATATATGCGAAGGGCTTAGTCCAATGTCTGGCACATACTAAGTGCTCAATAAATGTGAGCTATTATATTGGGTGTTAGAAAATCATATACTATATTATAAATGGATATTTGGAACAGGATGAGGTGGGATGTGTTGTCCTCCCCCAGGAACCCTGCTGAGCTTTGTGCCACACCCCACCCCTTCACTTACCAGGAGGTTGTCTTTGGTCCAGGCACAGCCAGTGACCCAGTCTCGGTGACAGGCAGAGAAGGAGCAAATCAGAACAGGGGCTTTGGGTGTCCTCACATCCCAGCAGAGCAGACTCTGGACAGGCCCCAAGAGAGGAAGCCATCAGGACCACAGGACAGAGGTAGGAACACCAGGGCCATCTCAGGCAAAAAGTTTCAAGGAAAGAGGGAATATCAAAGGAGGATGGGTGGACAGATCCCGAGCAAAGCAAAAAGCTGGAGGAAGCAGTGGGAAGTGAGCTGCTCAGGAATCCAGGACCAGAGGGCTGGGGGCCCACGGGGAGGAGGGCCCTGCAGCTCACCCGATCCCTGCCCCCGGTGGCCAGGCTGCATCCATCAGTGCTGAAGCTACAGCAGCTTACGGGGCCCTCGTGTCCCCGGAGCTCAGTGCCACAGGGAAAGTCTTCTGTCTTCTGTGGCAGTACCAGCAACTGCCTTGGCCACAGACGCACTGTGAAGTCCTCTGCATTAGAAATGGGGAGAGAGGAAGATCTTCTGAAAGAGGAAGTGACACAGGCCTGGGAGGTCAAAGACAAAGGCAATCATGGGGGCTGAAGGTGATGTCTGAGGGCACAGCTCCAAGGGAGGGACGCCGTGAGTCCCACCCAGGCCCTGGACAAGGATCAGTCACCATGTGAGGGCACAGGACAGGAATGTCAGGCACTCCCAGCTCTGGCTCTGCGGCCGTCTCCTTCTAACTCCCGACTGCACCTCCACACCCTCCTCTCCTGAAGTGCACAGTGTCACTTTGAACGAGCCTCTTACCTAGACAGGACTAAGGCCATTTTCACCTTAATGTCTCTCTCTTCTCCTAAGGGAAACCCATCCCTTTTACACAGCAAAATCCCCCACTAGGCAGAAACTCAAAGGGTGACAGGAATTACAAAGATGTCCCAGAATCAGGGTTAGGGAACCAGAAGAAACAGTCTAGACTGATTATGCAAGATAAACGCATTTAAAAGCACTTTGCAAGTTGTAAAAAAAAGTTATATAGGTGTGTGTATTTTCATGCACACATATACATACACATTGAAGAAAGGTGTTAGCACATTTGAAAGGAACTGATTTAGGACCCTGCCCGTTGCCCAGCCGTACCTGAGGCAGCAGCCAAGAGTTCCTGGGACGTGGCCAGTGCCAGCACAGGCTTCCGGTGTCTGGACAAGAGCCAGAGGGACTGAAGGGAGCCTCCCTGGAGCATCCAGCCCTGCAGGGCCCCATCTTCTGCACCACTCGCCAACACCTTAGGGCTGAGCCAGGCCAGTGCAGACACTGCCACATCTAGCGCTTGACACTGAGCCCCCTGGGAACCTAGAGAATGAGGGACAACAACAGAGTAAGATGCTTAGAAAGGGGCCAGAGTTGGGGGAGAGGGGCCCTTTCCAGGCTCAGACGCTCCAACCCTTCTCCCTCCAGTACCTGAAGAGATTGTGTAGATCCGAATGCCATCTGCTCGGTATCCAACAGCCACCTGATCACCATCTGGGCTGAGGGCCACGGAGAGGGCAGAAGAGAGAGAGGGGGAACCTAGGCATCCACGGGGACGACCCAGACACCCGGACCACACCTGAACCTGAGGGCCAAGAAAGGGGCTTAAAGATAACCCACCCTCCATTAAAGTCCTCCTTCCAGAGACTCGTCTCCGAGAGCTACTGTGCACACACCGCACCCCCTCCCTGTAGCACAAGCTCCTCCAGACTCCTCGGCAAAGGCGCCACCCTCCCCCAAGTAGTCCCACACCTTTGTAACCCCTCCTCATAGCCCACCGCCAGCCCTCTGTAACCTGACCTTGCCATCCTCTCCAGCCGTCAGTAACTGGCACCCAGCACGCAGGAAAAGGGCAGCAGTAACAAAGCCATGGTGCGCAGGGAAGGCAGCCAGCTGTGTCCCCTCCTGCCAGACCCAGAGCTCCACCATCCCATCCAGCCGGCCCACAGCTACAGCCCGCCCAGACACACTGAAGGCCAAGGCACGGACAGAGGCTCCTGGGGCCCCCAGTTCCTGCATGGAGAGGTAGAAACTGGAACGTCAGGGCCCTGCTCTCAACCCAAACCAAAAGTGACCCAGGATGCAGGTGTCCGCCATTTCCCACCCTCCACTCCCACCCTCCCGTGCTTCCTTCCCCAGGGCCACCCGGCTCCTCTCGCCTTGGTGACTTTCAGCCCATCCACCTGGAAGAAGCTGAAACTGCCAGCCCAGCTGCCAATGGCTACCACCTGCCCCTCTGGGTGGAAAGCGATGCAGTTGAGGGGCTTGGGACAGGTGTGCTGGGAGGCCAGCTGCCCGCGGACTGTGTCCCACAGCTGGAGGAGAGAGAACGGGAGGAGGACTCAGCGTGCTGAACACAGATGCCTGAGCCGCTCAGTCCCAGAGCTCCAGGGGCCACCTTGTCCAGTCCCCTGCCCTCAGCAGGCCAAGCAGCCAGAGCCTCTGCCGCGCTGAGGAGAGCGATCTCACAGGGCTGACCCCGGGTTCAGGGCCGCTTTCACCACCACAGCCCCCTGGTCGTTACCTTCAGGCCTCCCCCCAGGCACACGGTGGCCAGAAGGCGGCCGTCTGGGCTCAGGCAGCAGCCGGTGATCCGGTACTGGTGAGCCTTGATCTGGAGCACCCTACCCCAGGGAGACAAGGTCAGGGGGCCCCCTGGCCACAGACTCCCTCCTCATCCCCCTCCCCCTGGGCTTCCAACAAACAGGGACGGCCCTCACGCTGAGACGTGAGGGGCCCCTTACCGACAACCGTGCTGCAGGTCCCAGAGCTCCAGGAGCCCGTCAAAGCCAGTAAGGAAGAGGGCGATGTCGGAGAGGAACGAACAAGAGGAGACCCCATCACAGCCACTCACCACAGACCTCTCCTCCTGCGACAGTGAGCGGGGAAGCACACTCAGGACACGCCCCTGACCGATCCACGTCCAGCCACTCCAAGCCCCAACCAGGAAGGAGGCGATGGCTAGAAGGGCTGGAGCCCTTAGCTCTCTACACTCCCTGCTAAGTCTCAAAGTCTGGCCCTCTCGTCCCACAGCAGGAGCCCCTGTGAAAAGTGCAAAGCTTTGGGCCCTACTCCAGACCTAGGCCAAGCTCGAACAGCTTCAAGCGGGAACTCCTGATCCGAGTGAGGTCACATCGTCCCCCTCACTTCGAACCCCATATGTAACCCCGAGTCACAGAAGGTTTGGTGCTTCTGAGGCGGGAATGACGTCACACACACGCCTACGGGGGGTGGGGGGCACTGACGCGGGTGGAAGAGGAGACGGCGGCTGTGGCCACAGAGCCCACCTCTCTCGCCTACTGTACTCCCGCCCTCTCTCACACACACTCTGCTGCCATTATTCTCAGCAACTTACAGGGAACATCTCCCCAACGTCTTCGCCCGGGTTCCTCACTCAAGCCGCAACGCCTCCCCCTCTCCATCCTACCTCCTCCAGTAACTGCACAACTCACTTAGCTCTTACCTATGCCACGTGGCTATGTTTTGGTTCCTTTTTTACCTTGTATGCCTTGTTTTTCAACAAAACTGACCACCTTGTGGGCAAAGACAATGTCCTAAGCCCTGTGTTCCCTGCAGTGCTTAGTACAGTGCCTTGAAAAGAAGGTATACAGCAAGCATTTGGTGTGGGATTGGTTTTTTGACCAAGCCCTTGTGATCTGATGTGAGCAAAGTAAAGTTGCTGAATCAAACAGGGTGATAACAGGTGGGTTTGGCTTGCCTCGGGCTTCGGGGCAGGACGTGAGGCTCTTCTGAAGGTAAATCCCACCCCGCCCTGCGTGTCGTACCTGCCAGGTTCTCAGGTCCAACAGGTAAACCGTCCCACTGGCAGTGCCCACAGCTGCTCTTTGCCCATTGGGGGAGAAGGCCACAGCTGTGGGGGGTGAGGAAACTCCCAGGGACAGGCTGGAGCTAGAGGAAGAACAGCAAGAAAGGGAGGAGATGAGGAATGAGGGGAAGGAAGAGGATGGGAATTCGTTTCTGCATTTCTGGGCCTGAACCCCTCTCTCCATGGTGACTGCGGTCTGTTCTTTACTCTCCAGTTTCAGAGAGGGCTGCAGCTTGCTCCTGGCGGGTTTGCCAGCACCTGGGGTCAAGGGTTTTACCTTTGCTGGCCCCTCAGGGTCTGGGGTTTATTAAGCCAACGTAGCATGCGCTGGAGGTGCCGTCGCTGGGAGAGCTGGGGGGCCTGGCGGCAAAGGGGTGAGTACAGAGGCTGGTTGGCTGCCTGTTGGTGCAGGAGCAGTGGGTACCGGCTGAGGACTGAAGCCTGCTGCCTCAGGAAGGTGTGAAATACAGCAACATCAGCCTCAGGAAGCTTCTGTTCCTCGTCAGGGACTGAGGAAGCTATAGAAGAGATGTGGGGTGTCACTGGGGAGCCAGCCTGGGACCCCATTAACCCCAGCACCAAGTCAATCATATGATGTGTCTAAAATGCTAAGTCTCAAAGTGTGGCCCTCTGGTCCCACATCAGGAACATCTATTAAAAGTACGAAGCGGGCTTCCCTGGTGGTGCAGTGGTTGAGAGTCCGCCTGCCGATGCAGGGGACACGGGTTCGTGCCCCAATCTGGGAAGATCCCACGTGCCGCGGAGCGGCTGGGCCCGTGAGCCATGGCCGCTGAGCCTGCGCGTCCGGAGCCTGTGCTCCGCAACGGGAGAAGCCGCAACAGTGAGAGGCCCGCATACCGCACAAAAAAAAAAAAAAAAAAAAAAAAAAGTACGAAGCTTTGGGTCCCACTCCAGACCTAGGAAAACAGAATCTGGGGACGCAGGGATCAACGAGTTTCCCAAGTAATTGTATGCCCACTAAATAAAGTGTGAGAGCCTCTGGTTTAAGAGACCTAAGCAAAAGGTCTCCCAAGAATCCCATGCTTACCCTCTTGGCCTTTTCACCTTGGAACAGAAACTCAACTGTTCTTTCCATTATACCTCCCTCTGAGCAGGCCGCCCCCCATGAACACACCCAGGAGCCCCAGCTTGGAGAAGACTCCACCCAGTAACTCATCTCACCATAGAGGGCATGGGCCTCCAGGAGCTGAGAGATCAGACCCAGTTCCAGGTGTGCAGCCACCACGTGGAGACTGGTAAGGAACTTTGCAAGAAAGCCACGGTTCCCACTCTGGAGCTGGGAAAGTCAGACTGGATTCATTAGGGATGTGATGAGGTTGGTGAGGAGGGACAGTCTAGGCTTGGACCCTGCCTGTACAGCGAAGACCTAGACTTAGGAGCTGGGACAAAGGACCTGAAGGACGAGGGCAGGAAAACTGAAAGGAGAAAGGTACACGGAGTTTGGGAAGGGGGTGGGGGTGATAACGGCAGTGGAGATGATGGTGGTGGTCATGGGGGAGAGGGGTCTCAGAAGAGCCAAAGAAGTTCCTTGGGAGAGGGTGCCTATAGGATCTGGGGACTAACCAGGTGATAAGGCAGGTCTCCCAGAGCTTCAGGAGGGCACCTTCGGAAGATACCTGAGGCATCAGGGTCACACGTCTTCCAGAGCTGAGCTGCAGGTGTGGGTCACAGGAACAGACACTGAGACGGGCTTGGCCCTGAAGCATCTCCAAAGATCACATCCCTCAGGCTACAGCAAGAGCCATCCACCCCCTGGGGTAGCAGGTGAGAGGGCCAGCCGACGTGGAGCACCAGGTCCCACGGTCAGTGTCCCAGGGGTTAACTGGGCTGCAGTCACCTGCGATGAGGATGTGTGCCGTCTTCTCCAGCTCTGGCCTCTTCCCATAGCGACATTTAACGGCTGTTCTCAGGGGCCCATCACGGAGGCAAAGCCGGGCACCAGGGCGCTCCAGGGGTCCCTCCCCTAGCAAACTGATCCCGTGTGAGGGAGAGAAGGCAGGACAAGAGGGAGGAGGCCTGTAAGTGAGCATCTGGCACAGCTGTGGGTTCCCATTCCCACCTCAAACAGTGGTAACTTGAGTGACAGCCATTCAGGGTCTGGGAGACAAGTGTCAGGGGCTATACGGAGGGAAGGGTAGGATGAAGAGAGGATCACATGGGGCCCTGGCTCAAAGACAGGGAGGTACAGAAGTCAGTGGGAGCTCAGCTGGGGGCACCTATACCTGCGCAGACTCTGGACGAGGTAGGCAAACGAACCCATGGGGCAGGGGTCCCCGGTGTTACCAGCAGCCACTGCTTCTTCCCAGGTCTTGGTCCCCCTGGGAAGTATCCTCCATGCACTCAACACTCCATGCAACTGGTCCACAGTCAGACCTAAAAACCCAAGCTCTCTGAGGCCCTAAACCACGCAACGTACCCACCCCCATGACACCTAGTCCCTCCTGGCACCACTTGCTGAGGCCCCAACTGAACTGAAGGTCATGCAACCCCCGAGCCCGCTCCAAGTACTGACCACTGCGTGTGACCTCAAGAGTGGCCAAGGCTTGGGGAAAGACATCAGGGCCATGCTCTTGTTCCAAGGTGCCCAGGATGTGCTGCAGCAGCAGAGGGACAGTAGCGGGTAGGGTCCGGAGTCTCTCAGACACCTGGGAGGGGACAGGGAGGGGCCTCAGTCAGTGAGGGGAAGGGGAGAAGCAGCTTTGGTTGTGGGGAGGGGAGGGGACAGCAGAAAAAACCACGGGAAGGGATGACAAGGAAAGAGCAACGCTGGTGGGAGAGAAGCAGGGCTGGGGGGTGTGGATGAGGAACGGGTGATCACAAGATGGCAAAGGATGAGGGTGGGAGAAGGTGAGGGATGGGGATGAAAGAGGCTGAATGGAGACTGGGAAGTGGGATTAGGACTTAGAAGATGAAGAGTGAGCGTTCACGCCCTCCACTGACCTGCTCAAAGAGCGTGAAGAGCCTCAGGTGATCAGTGACCAAGCGCAGGTAGAACGGCAGGGCTGACCCTCGCTTCACCAGCAGCAGCTGCATCTGAAGACTCAGAGGACTCAGCACAGGACCAGAGAGCCTGGCCACAGCCAGCCCTCCACCCCCTGCCCTCTGTCCTGGCACCAAGCCCAGTGCGGGGGCAGCTTCTCCTCTAAGAGGCCACACCGGGGAAGAGACCCACTAAGAGGCATCACCTCAGGATACAGCCATCCCTGCCCTGCACTGCTCTAGCCAGCCAGCCCCGCTTTCAGAAACCCCCCCGCGGTTCAGCCTACCCCATTCGACAGCCAGAGCTTTCTCCTACCCTCGCCCGGACAGGCCCTGGAGAGGCCATTCACCAGGAGAAAAGGAATGGGTGACATTATAAGGAATTGCAGTTATCTTACTGACAACTTCCCTCGGCTGAGAAAATGAAGGAGCTGGTCTGTGTGGGGCAGCTGCTAGCTTCAGCACCCACGGTTCTCCCAGCTCCCAGATTCACCCCACACACCCACCCGCCCGGGCCTACACCTAACCTGGTTGTTGAAAGGTGACTCTTCCAGCCGCTTCCCGTACAGAGCCAGCTCCTCTCGCACCAGCCGGGCCCGGGCAGATGGCTCCAGAGGCCCCAGGGCCACCACATGGGCACCTTGGCTCTGCTCGAGTGTCTCCCCCAGGCCGGAATCACTGGACACACTCAGCACCAGGTGCACCCACTGTGGGATTTGGGCAACAGGGTAAAGATGTTGAAGGAAAAGGAGCAGAACGCTGTTGGAGAGGTCCCTCTCCCTACTGCATCCCACCCCACCTCCTTCTCCCACTTACCCGGGGAAGGGTCTTAGGGATCCAGTCCGAGATCAGCCGCCCATGCTTGTCCACCAACCTGTCAGCCCCATCAATGATCAGCACCAGAGGCTGGCCAGTCTTCAGGGACTGAGCAGACTTGGGGAGCAGCCTCTGCTGCAGCTCCCACACCAGGCCCCTGTGTATGGAGGAGAAGGACCAAGGTCGGCAGGGGTGGTGTCACGTGCTATCAACAAGGCTGGGCTAAGTGGGGGAGCAACACACCGGTATGTGCTGGGGAGGGCACTTGGCTCTTGCACTTGGCTATGCAGATAGGCACAGAGGCGTCTGAGCAAGGTGAGGACAAGACCCTGGTCAGGGCGGGCCCCTGAAAAGTGGAAGAAGACTAAGGGGGCCACCGTGGGCCCATCAGGAGCTTGCAGGGCTGACACAAGGGATGCCTGCATGGGAAGAGACCAGAAAACATGGTCACATTGCACATGCACAAGCTCCCTGTTTCCCACCTCCTTAGCCCTCCTGAGCTCACGCAGCCCTCCCTCCTGTCCAGGCCTCCGAGACTCTGTACCAGGAAGGTGGTCTTGCCCTGTCCCGACTGCCCGGTCACCAGGCTCAGCCTCCCCTGGTGCCGCCTCAGCTTCTGCACTGTGTCCCGAAGAAGGCGCGGTCGGGCGGGGCTCGGTGGGTTCTTCAGCTGCTGAAAGGCGGCCTGGACCAAATCATCATCCTGGATGGGCACTGGCTGCTCCGGCTGAGCCGCGGGCTGAGAACACATGGGGCAGTGACTACCTGTTTCCATGCTCCTCAGGACCCCAGGCCTAAAACTCACTGTGCCCCCACCAAGTTACATCCCACCCAGGACTAGCCAGCCCAGCCTACCCCCTCTCCACTCCCCTGGCCACCAGAGCTCCTGCTGACCTGTAGGTAAAGCTTCTGGATCATATTCCACACGTCCTGCAGAACCAGCTGCCCAAACGTCTCCAGCTCCCCAGCACAGGGCCGGCCAGCTGCTACAACACCCCACTTACAGCGGTATCTGTAGGCGAAGCGAGCACAAGCAGGGTCACAGCGGACTGGGCCCCCCTCATCACCTCGCTCCGTGCAGGTGTTCCCCTACCTCTCCCAGCTCACCTGCGACAGGTGATCCCTTCCTGTCTGCTCAGGTAGCTCTTCAGTTCTGCGAGCCGACGGGCAGCCTCTTCAGACTCAGAAATAAAGTCAGGCTTCCAGGCATCTGGCACAGAGCTGACCACCAAAGATACCCCAAGAGCGGGGCTGGATTCAGACCCCAGCCTCTCTCCGTCCCCAACCACCAGACCTGGCTGTGGTTCCCTGAAAGCCCTCAAGTGGAGATCTCCTGCAAGGCTGCTTTGGTGCTGCAAGGCAAGCCCTCTGGTCCCTGTTTCTCCATCCTAGGTCCCCCTCTTGTACTCTGAATGTTATGGACAGAAGACACATCCACTGAGCCTGTCTGGCCTTCTTTGGAGACTGAGGCCTGCAGGCAACAGAAGGTACCTGAGGAAGCCAGAATCCCGGAAGTAGATGAGAGGTTGGGCAGAGGGCTGCAGGCGGAGGCCCCGATTCAGGAACTGCATCACCTCCATCTCCGTCACAGAGCGACCTGAAGGGTACTGCTGGGCCTGCAGGGAGAGGCCAGAGAGCAGGCAGGTTCAGTCCTGGTCACACGAACCCCTCCTCTGAGACCTGCCAAGACCCCAGGGCCCCTTCATCTCAGTAATGTTCCTCTCTCCCTCCAGATACAAGCCAATAAAATATAGCTAATAGCTAACGTTGATTGAATGCCTTTCATGTGTTGAGCATTTTTTGGAGCATTTTTAAAGTAGATTTCTAATTGTTATAATCACACTGCAATGTAGACAGCACTGTTTCTCTTTAATATATGAAGAAGTTGAGGCTAGATTAAGATAAACCGTTTTCCATAAAGCTGCACAATGACAGAAGGGAGATCAGAACCCAGCTCTGTCTTGACGGCAAAGCCTAATCAGCCCTACCACTCACCTCTCACACCCCATGGCCAACCCAGAGGTATTTCCCAAAGGAATTCCCTCATCTAGGACTTGATCACTCACAGAAACTTCTACCTGTGTTTCACTTCAAGTCTCAAGGATCTGCCTGTGCAGAGTCCCAGGGTTCTAGACATACTGAGGCTTCTCGCATCCCTGCCCCAACCTTGTCTGCCTTACCCAGCGGAAGTGAGGATGGTCAGGGAGGCTGTAGTTGGGGGGAACATAGCCATAGCGGGAGCCCAGGATGCCCACAAACAGCTGCGAGTTCTCCACCTCCCCCAGGCACACTTCCAGCTGCCTGCAGGAGGGTTATGGGGGTGTCGTGTCAGGGAGACGGGGCTCTGGCTCACAACCGATAGCATCCAAAGAGCACCCTGTACCCTTGGCACTCAGCCACCCTGCAGCCCCAGCCCTGCCCAGGTCAGCTCCCCCACTCAAGACCCTCATCACCGACCCAGCCTCTCTTCTCTGTGGCCCCCATACCTGTTCTGACGGGTCTCCTCCTCGGTGACGCCCCAGCGCAGGTCGATGGCATGAAGGCTGATGCAGTGGAGGGCTGCTCGGGCCTGCAGTGCTGGCAGCAGGGACCTCAGCAGCAGGTCCCGCTCCCCATTCATGTCCCGGAAAGTGGAGGAAATGAAAAGTCGGACGCTGCGCCATCTGCAGGAAAGCCAGGGATCAGGCCACAGCCCAGCTCCACACACAGGGCTGTGACCTCCCCTCAGCACTGACAAGTCAGATACAGCAGATTGCAGGTGGGGGGAGTCCAGCAGGCCTCCAGGGAATAACCTGCTTGTAACCTCAACTGCAGAGCCTAGAAATTAAACCCCACCTGGGGACTGCCAGTGCAAGGGGCACAGGTTCAGAGAACTAAGATCCCATGTGGCACACGGTGTAGCCATAAATAAATAAATAAATAAACCCACTTGCCATTTCTCGGGCACCCCTCCTGTGTCAGCTATAATTATTACGCACCTACACTCTGCCCATGAAATGCTCATGACAGCACTGTGAGGTAAGCACAAGCATTACCTCCATTGTACTGATCAAGAAACTACAGCTTAAGACATCAAGCAACTAGCCCAAGCTTCAAGCTACTATGTGGCAAAGCCAGGATGGAAAAGCCAGAGCCTGCGCCCCTAAGCCCTCTGCCTGAGCCCTGGTGCCTGCCACGTGCCTCACATCCTAACCCCTTTCCCTAGTAGAGAAATAGGCATGCTCACCATCTGTGTTAGAGACACCCCTACCTGGGAAAGAGGAAGCATTCCTCAGCAAATAGAATAAGCAGCATCTCTACAGTCAGAATTTCAGTCACCTGAGTTTCTCTAGGTATCGACTGAAGCCCCTCCCAGTTCACAAAGGCATAAAACACAGACTGACCCAGGCTGGAAAACAGGAGCCAAGGGGCTTGGAGTATTCTCTTCCAGTGGCCGGAGAGACTGGACCTCTGTCTTCCCTGGGGGTGGTGGAATCTTGAATATTTTGTCCATTTGGCCTACATGTTCTAGAAGGCGGGAGGCCCCACGCTCTGCAATGAACCTGACATAAAGAGCGACAAAATAAATGAGAGCGAAATAGCAGAGTGAGAATCAGGAAGATCTTCCAAGGGGGCAGGGGACAAAGATATGGCTAGATTAGGTTCACCCAGTTAACTGGAGCTCCTTAAGAAGATGACCAGAAACAGTAAATGTAGACTTAAAATAAGCGAGGCAGCAGAACCACAGGAATGAAAGAACAAAGAAGAAACCCAGTTATGGCCTCTTCAGCTGTGTGCATGGTTATCATAGGCTTTCTGTTGGGCCAGGGGCAACTGGGCTGAATGAAGATATAAAGATTCAGGTTATTCCAGTCTGGGCTTGATCAGCTCTGTACCAGCCATGAAAGCTCCCTGGAGAGGGAGGGAAGTGTATGAGGCTTCCTAACAGGAGTAGGGGGCAGTGGGTGGCATCCAAAGGAAAAGGCAGGGGAAAAAAACAAATAAATGGGAATCCTAGTAGCGGAGAGAAAAACAAAGTTAAAAGATTTCTGGATCTGGCATAAATAAATAAAGTTAACATGGAATTTCCTCTGAAACGGAATGGAACAGAGGCCACAGAGAATGAATAGAAGTGACGTGACCGACTCTTGAGTTGTTCCCTTAAAAGCAAACAGCACTATCTCCCATGTCCCCTTTCTCCTTTCCTACTAGATGTAATACAAAAATAATGGCTGGAGCTGGAGCAGCCATCATGAACTATGAGGTGGAAGCAGAGTATTTGAGGATGGTAGAGCAACAGATAGAAGATGCCCAGGTCCCTGTAATACCGTGTTGTTGCCATGCCTAGACAGCTGTAAAAGAGGAATAAACTTTTATGTTGTTTTTAAAAAGGAAGTGGGGACTTCCCTGGTGATGCAGTGGTTAAGAATCTGCCTGCCAATGCAGGGGACATGGGTTCGATCCCTGGTCCAGGAATTCCTGATCCCATATGCTGCGGAGCAACTAAGCCCGTGTGCCACAACTACTGAAGCCCGTGCGCCTAGAGCCCATGCTCCACAACAAGAGAAGCCACCGCAATGAGAAGCCCGTGCACTGCAACGAAGAGTAGCCCCTGCTCGATGCAACTAAAGAAAGCCCGCACGCAGCAATGAAGACCCAACGCAGCCAAAAATAAAATAAATAAATTTATTTTAAAAAAAGGAAGTGAACAGAGCAGAGGCCCCAGATAATCTCTAAAAGATGTTCTAACAAAGCCCCCAACCTCTCCAGTGTCCATCCTGTACTCACTTCAGTATCCCGTCAGTGCAGCCTGAGAGTGTCACGTCATTGGGATTCAAATCTGTGTATCTGGTAAAGGAAGAATAGTCACTACCAGTCAGAAACAGTGCCAAGAACACAGAGTCACTGCCCCTAACATCCTAGGATGGACACCCTACCTGTGCACTTTTAATAGGGTTCTGGGCTAGGCTGGGACTGGGGTGGACCATCACGAAGGGGTATGGAGCCAGCCTGAAGACTTCAGAGAAGGTTCTAGCACTTGAAGTGCAATAGAGGTAAGAGACAGAAATGGGGAGGGGTCTGGTGAGTGGGAGTGTCCCACGCTTTAGTAGAGGTACACAGGAAATATGGATCTCTATCTGCTGGCACTGGGTAAGGAATGTGAGCGCCCTTACAGGTAACCTGTCCTTCTAAGGAGAACACCAACAAAGAGGCACTGGGGATTCACGTGCTGCCAGAAAAGCTGTTTGGCTGCATTTATCAGTTTCTCATTTGTAGTCTGGCCAAAGACGATGACCCTGTCCACCTGTAAGATGAAAAGGGAGGGGCTAAGATGAGGAACAGAGGAATAGTAGAGGTACCAAAGAGCTCAGGACATCAAGAGACAGGTCTCTGAGGACTGGGGAATTAGGAGAACTCTGAGGTGGGGTGAAAATGGCCTTTTCTGAGAGCATCCAGGGTGGGAAAGCCCACTCCACCCTGACTTGAGGGGCATCAAAGTAGAGTTTGGGGTTGGCAAGACATGGAAGCAACCTAAGTGTCCATCAACAGATAAATAGATAAGGAAAATGTGGTATATGGGATTCCCTGGCGGTCCAGTGGTTAGAATACTGTGCTCTCACTGCTGAGGACCCGGGTTCAATCCCTGGTTGGGAAACTAAGATCCCACAAGCCACATGGTACAGCCAAAAAAAAAAAGGAAATATAGTGTATGTATGTGTGTGTGTATATATATATATATATATATATATATATATATATATATACACACACACACATATATATATAAATGTGGTGTATGTATATACATTTAGTGTGTATACACACACACACACAATGGAATACTACTCAGCCATAAAAAAGAACAAAATTTTGCCATTTGCAGCAACATGGGTGGACTTGGAGGGCATTATGCTAAGTGAAATAAGTCAGACAGAGAAAGACAAATACTGTATGATATCAGTTATATGTGGAATCTGAAAAATACAACAAACTAGTGAATAAAACAAAATGGAAGCAGAGTCACAGATATAGAGAACAAACTAGAGGTTACCAGTGGCAGGGGGATAAAATGGGGTGGGGGGGTGGAAGGTACAAACTACTGGGTATAATATAGCTCAAGGATGTATTGTACAATAGGCAGAATATAGTCAATATTTTGTAATAACTGTACATGGAAAGTAGCCTTTAAAAATTATATTAAAAATTTAAAAATTTTTAATAAAAATAATAAAAATTTAACATAAATTGGAGTTTGGGGTGGGGCAGTGTGTAGCTGGTCATTCAGGCTGACAAGAGCTGACTGTCAAACTTTTAGGAATTCTGTGAGCCAGCTGTTAAACATGGACTGCCATTAAATATTAAATTGTATAAGCTTATAATTGAATAAATTATATTAAAAACAAAGGTAATAAATACTAAAAATCATTACTTCCTAATTATTTTACTACATTTCACTATTATCTACTCTTGACCTTATTTACATTTACTTTATCTCTATTGTGGAAATACTACACAAACTGTGCTGAGTACCTCTGAGTACCTCTTCCCCACTCTGTGTTCACTGACAGCACATTGGTAGCTTGAAATCGGCCGTGGAAGGAGTAATTACATCATGGAAATTAGCAAATGCTATTAACCAAGACTTAATTTTCCAGATTGCTGGTTGTTAAATATTTACCAGCATGTCACTGAGTAGAGGGTTGCAGCCAGCAGGGTATTGTGCATAGCATGCAAGGAAGCTTTGAGAAATGAGATACATCAGTGTGGAGGAAAATGTTGGGGAGGGGAGGGTTTCTCAGGGACTGGGCAGTACTCACAGGGACCCTTTGGGTAGCCAGGGACAGCAAGTGCTTCCCAAAAGTAGGCAGGGACCATTCACACTTTTCCTCAGACTCCTGAAGGAAAGAGACTAGTGTCATGTGGTTGCATGGGAGATGATCATTAAATAACAAATACTATAGTCTGCTCAAGAAATCTTCAGAACTGAGGGACTTCCCTGGTGGCGCAGTGGATTAAGATTCTGTGCTCCCCATGCAGGGGGCCTGGGTTCCATCCCTGGTCAGGGAACTAGATCCCATGTGCATGCCGCAACTACGAGTTCACATGCCACAACTAAGGAGCCTGCGTGCCGCACCTAAGGAGCTGGTGAGCTGCAACTAAGGAGCCCGGGAGCCAAAACTAAGGAGCCCGCCTGCCACAATTAAGACCTGGTGCAACCAAATAAATAAATAAATATTGTTTTTAAAAAAAGAAAGAAAGAAATCTTCTAAACTGAGTATAACCGAGCCTTTCCTAGTCAGGCTGTTTCCAGGCCTCTGTCTATTCACATATATTTGCACGGTGGGTGTCTGACCTGGACTTGAGCTTGGAGTTTGGTGGCAGTCTTCAGGATACCTTCTTCTGCCGTAATCACAGCAGTCTTCACAGTGCCACTTCCACACAGCAAGAGATCCACCTGCTCTGTCCGTGTCGTCATCATTGCAATCAACAGCAGCACATAGTTCAGAGGGGGCTGATTGGACAAGCATCAGGGTAAAATAAGACTCCCCTGTTTTAGAATCCACCTTTGCCCACCCAGCTCTAGAGGCCAAACATCTCCACTGGTTGGGGAAAAGTGGACAAAATCTCCAATTAAGATGGGGCAGCTTCAGCAGTCCCCAGGAAGAGCTGGCCAGGTAGGAGGTGGAGAATGGCCAGGATCCCTGCCCAAATTCAACACTGGGATGTAAGGAGGTGAAAGTGACACATATTTTGGTGACAGAAATTTAGAGAGTATTAAGGACCAGCCAAATGTGAAAGGTTAGTGCTATGATCCACGAACATGCTTGAGACCACATTCTAGGAATTATCCCTAGGAACCAAGGTCTGATACTGGGAAGCAAATGCATGTCATTTATTCTAGTTCTGAGTGTTTGCCTGGGAGAACCAGGTCTGGGAACAGGATGCCTCTCAGGATCTCCAGCATCCTACCAACATCACCCCATCTTTTTATTCTTTTACCCCTTGTGGGTTGCTCTTGGGAAGGATCCTGTCTGCATCAGCATCTGTCAGATAGACCAAGAGGGTGCGGCCTGGCAGTGGGGGCAGGCTGTGTTTGACGGAGAGGTTCACAGCTGTCTCCAGGGCCTGTCGATACCGAGCCAGCATCGCACGATCATATTTCCACTGTCTGCAGGCAGGAAAGAAACAGACAGGTGCTTCACTGTTTGCCACTTTGAGGCAGATGGGAAGATGAGAACTTGCCACTCAAGTATAAAGTCTTCACCCCCTCCACAGCCCATCTCCAATGTCAGTAGAGAAAACAGGGACAGAGCTTCCCTTGGCCCCCATTCTACAAGGTTATCCTAATCCATTCTCATGGCAGGAGAGAAGTCATCTGTAGACCCATTCTCTGAAATTGCTTGCCATGCTGACCACATCAATCCATACTTACTTCATGAGGCAAGATTTAGCTGCTACATATTTTTACACTGTAATTTAAAGAACACATGCTAACTTCTTACTCTAAAAAATGGCAATTAAAGGAGAAAGAATCGAACATTCATCCCACCTTTCCAAGACAATCTCTATTTCAAAGTAACTAAATAGCTTTAATGCATGAGGGAAGTTCTTTTTAGAGTTCCAGCTAATAAATATGGGAATGATAGAAAACCCCCATTCTGCAACTGCTAGTGAAACAATTGATTCGGGCATAGACTATCAAATGGATAAACCATTAACTTTACAGTGGAGAAATCAGGCTACCATAACCTAAAACCACTGATCAATCATCAACACTATGAGTGGGACCAGTAGGCTTCTGGTGCCTCCTGATCCTGTGTCCTACCAGGAGACAAAAATTCTGGTGGTCTTACTCATTGTGTACAAAGGATCACCTATGAAATATTCACGTAAGAAAAAAAGTTAAATCTGAATCTATTCAAGCTTTTAGAGTTAATGCCCAGGGTACACGAAATAGAGAAACAAGTGAGATGACACTGGAGAAGTAGACAAATCTAGAATATGGGACCTTCTGTGGGGCCCCCTGAACCTGATTTCCACAGCAAGTCAATGGCATGAAAACAATTAAAAGATTTTAAGAGATTTAAGTAAATCTGGGACTTCCCTCGTGGCACAGTGGTTAAGAATCCACCTGCCAATGCAGGGGACACAGGTTCGAGCCCTGGTCCGGGAAGATCCCACATGCCATAGAGCAACTAAACCCGTAAGTCACAACTACTGAGCCTGCGCTCTAGAGCCCACGAGCCACAACTACTGAGCCCACGAGCCACAACTACTGAAGCTCACGTGCCTAGAGCCCATGCTCTGCAACAAGAGAAGCCACCACAATGAGAAGCCCGTGCACTGCAACGAAGAGTAGCCCCCACTCGCCACAACTAGAGAAAGCCTGTGCGTGGCAACAAAGACCCAATGCAGCCAAAAATAAAATTAATTAATTAATTAATTTTTAAAAGATTTAAGTAAATCTTAATAACTATATGTAATGTGTGTATGTGTTGTTTGGATCCTGATTTGAATAAACCTGTGAAATGATACTTTTGAGACAACTGGGAAATTTGAATATAGACTAGGTAATAAATGATAATACCAAATGATAATATCAGTTCTGTTAGCTATATTAATGATTCTGATTATACAAGAAAATGTCTGTTTTAAGAGACACGTGAAATACGGAGGGGTGAAATAAGATGTATCATATTATTTGGCATTTGTTTTTTTAAAACATCTTCAAAAAAAAAAAGAAAAGAAGGGAAGAGAGTGATCAGGAAAGGAAGGCTGATAAAATCTAGATTTTCACTGAAAGTGGCTAACAGTTTCATGGGAGTCTATTATATTATTCTCATTACTTTTGTACACGTTTAAATTTTTTCATAGTTTTTTTTTTGTTTGTTTTTGCTGTACGCGAGCCTCTCACTGTTGTGGCCTCTCCCGTCACGGAGCACAGGCTCCGGACGCGCAGGCTCAGCGGCCATGGCTCACGGGCCCAGCCGCTCCGCGGCATGTGGGATCTTCCCGGACCGGGGCACAAACCCGTGTCCCCTGCATCGGCAGGCGGACTCTCAACCACTGCACCACCAGGGAAGCCCCATAGTTTTTTTAATCTAGAGAATCCAGCAGTCTCTACCAGTGCTATCCAGTAGAAATAAATTACAATTAATGAAATGAAATTAAATTGAAATTACACATGTAATGTAAGGTTTTCTAGCAGCCACATTTAAAAAAGTAGAAAGAAACAGGACACATTAATATTACATTTAATTTAGCCTTATATATATATATTTTTTTCACCTCAACATGTAATTAATACAAAAATTACAAATGAGATATTTTACATCCTTTTTCACACTGCCCCGAAATCTAGCACATCTCCGTTCCCATTAGCCACATTTCAAGTGCTCAATAGCCACCTGTGGCTAATGGCTAACAAACTGGCCAGCAAACACATCCTGTTTGGACTGCATCCTCAGCTTAATTCTTTAATGGCCCCATGTTCTGCCACTGATTCACTGATTCAGGTGAGTCCTGGCCACTGAGTCCTACTAGAAGGTTAGATGAGCCCTGCATTTGTTTTGAATGAAAATGAATGAAGATACTGTGGATGCATCTAAAAGGACAGAGTGCTGGGACTTCACCAAGCCTACAGAACAGGTTTTATGCCTGACTTTGAGTCTGCTTGATGATAACTATCCTTACATGTGTCAAAAGGAAAAGGAAAGTGAATGGGTCAGAAAATATACAGAGGAGAGAAACAAAAAGAAAAACAAACAGATATCACAGAGAAGAAAAAGAAAGGAAATGTGAACCAGAGCATAAGCAGAGAGGCACTATCATGTACTAATAGGAAGGGAAATGCTACACAGGCTCAAGGAGTCCACAGAAACCAATAAGGCAATCACAGATAATAGAGTGGAGGCCCAAACACAGATTTTGTTTCATGATCTCTCTACAGGACAATGTTAAAGACAAGGTTTGCTGTGCGAGAGAAGACTGAAAACAGGCAAGTCTCAGCCATTGGGATGACTGACAAGCATGTCATTGCAGAATAAAAGCTGGGGTTTCCAGATGACTCCCAAGCCCTTTCAGGGTGCCTCTTGTTGCCCACCCTTTGCTCCCAGATAGCACACACTCACACACACACCTGGCCTTGTGTATTTTCAGCTTCGTCCGCTTGAGCTGCTCATATATCACGGGGATCATCATTGCTGCCCGAAGTTCCCGACGACTTGGTTTGTTAAACTGACAGGAATAGGCATACTTCTTGCCATATCTTGTGTTTTTAATTATTATCCGCTTTATCAGTTTTGTGTTGGAAGGAAGTGGCAACTCTGGGTGGCGACAGGTAAGTATCTGAGTCAGGCAGCTTCTATTCCCTCATCTTGTCTTCCCATCATTGCCTGTCCTGAGTCCTGATCCTTTGGGCTGGCCAGTGTCTGACCTCTGCCCACCCCATACCCTGAGACTGGAAGGCAAGAGGCTGAAAATACCAGTGCTGCTGTCTCATCTATTCTCAGGCACGAGAGACAAACAGGAGTTGGAAGAAGAGAGATAATACCTTTCTTTTCGAGTTGAGCCTCAAAGTCATTGATGGAATCATGAGCATTAAGGAATCTGAATGGAAACTGCCGACTGTTGATCACTGACTTCTGCAAAGCAAGAGAGGGGTCATGAGCAGAGGACCAGGAAGCATGGGGAGCATCAGAGGCTCCAGGGACCAGGAAGATGAGATAACCACTCTATTAGATCTGTGGGAAGGTGAGGAAGACCAAAATGGATAATAGATAAAGGTGGAGAAGAATACAGAAAGATGTCATGTGAGAATACGAGGGAAGGAGAGGAAGTAACAGAAGGTTCCCTGTTTCTTTTATATCAGACTCCCTCTGAAGTTAGTTAAATCACAGAAATGATCTCAGAAAATAAAAAGGAAAGTTCTTATAGTCTATATTCTAAGGGATGATGAACCCCCAAACCTGTCTCCCTCAACCTATCTGAATCTCCATATCTGTTTACAGCCCATATGGAAATAGCTTGGTGGCTATGACCTTCCCCAGCCACTAGGAGAAGGCTGGCTCCCTGCCCTTCACACGTACAGCATGCTGGAGTCTCTGGAGCACAAGGCTGTGGTGGCGGGTGCTGATTCCAACTCGCAGCAGGTTGCGCAGATTCCGAAGCATGGCCATGAAGGGAAGCTTCCCACTGTCTACGGAAGGTAGGAGATAGGGTGAGAAAAGCAAACAAAGGATGAGTGAGAGAGGTCAGAGACCAGAGCCATGCAAAATGTTCAGGTTGGAGCAAATGAGGTACGAACATATGATCTATCCCACCCAAAATGTTTTAAAGGTCTGGAAAGATAACAACTGGGTTGCCTGAGCTTGGAGCAAAACCTAATCAACACTGTTTATGGGATTAGCTATTTCAATAAACAACTTAGGGTATCACTTTGTCTGCTGGCTCCAGCCCTGAGATTGGGCTCAACAGGCAAAATACATTCTCTAATCCACAGTAATGATTTCCAAAGTTTTTAGATGTCTAAAAGAAACTTCCTAGTGTAATCTTATAAATTATATACATGTAGTACAACCATTAGTTAATATTTCAAGGCAGGATATACATTTAAAGGTTCACCATTAACTGTGAGTGTAAATTGATATTTCAAATAGTCTTCTTGATAATTCTTAAGTTTTTTGGTCAATGTCTTGTATGAGCTGATTAAATAGTCATCATTTTTTATTTAAAGATAGGTGAGGGCTTCCCTGGTGAAGCAGTGGTTAAGAATCTGCCTGCCAATGCAGGGGACACGGGTTTGAGCCCTGGTCCGGGAAGATCCCACATGCCGCGGAGCAACTAAGCCCGTGTGCCACAACTACTGAGCCTGTGCTCTAGAGCCTGCGAGCCACAACTACTGAAGCCCATGCACCTAGAGCCCGTGCTCCGCAACAAGAGAAGCCACCACAATGAGAAGCCGCGCACCGCAATGAAGGGTAGCCCCCACTCACTGCAACTAGAGAAAGGCTGCGTGCAGCAACGAAGACCCAATGCAGCCAAAAATAAATATAAGTAAAATAAATAAATAAAATAAATTAAAATTTTTTTTAATAAATTTAAAAAAATAAAGATAGGTGAAAAAGGGACTTCCCTGGCGGTTCAGTGGTTAAGACTCTGCACTTCCACTGCTGGGGGCACGGGTTGGATTTCTGGTCAGGGAACTAAGATCCCGCATGCCACACGGTACGGCCAAAAAAGTTTTTTTAATTAAAAGAAAAATAAAATAAAGATAGGTGAGAAAGATTCGCCCTGAAGCAGAATTTCACTTCTGTCACTTTCTTATTGTTCACTTGTCCCTGTGATATTAGTATTACCTTCAAGTCATAGTTTCTTTTTTTTAAAATTATTTATTTATTTCTGGCTGCCTCGGGTCTTCATTGCTGCGTGTGAGCTTTCTCTAGTTGCAGCGAGCGGGGGCTGCTCTTCGTTGCGGTGCACGGGCTTCTCATTGCAGTGGCTTCTCTTGTTGCAGAGCAGGGGTTCTGGGCATGCGGGCTTCTGTAGTTGTGGCACGCGGGCTCAGTAGTTGTGGCTCACGGGCTCTAGAGTGCAGGCTCAGTAGTTGTGGCGCACAGGCTTAGTTGTGGCATGTGGGATCTTCCCAGACCAGGGACCGTACCTGTGTCCCCTGCATTGGCAGGCAGATTCTTATCCACTGCACACCAGGGAAGTCCCAAGTCATAGTTTCTTAATAATCTTTTTAAGGCTTATGTCAATTTTAGAGGGTTAGTTTGGTTAATACTGAATAATAATTCTAAATCCATTTACAATTCAGAGATAAGCTGCAGCAAGACTCATTATGCAGAAACCAAAAAAGAGTGAGGAGGGCTCCATCAATGCCCTTGTATTGTGGAACTCCTCCTCTTCCTCAAGAAGCCTCAACTATCATACATGACACATAACCATGTAACATGAACTAAGTGACTACAGGGGTTCAATCTGTATAGTAAACATTGGAAACATTCTTTCTTTTAGATAAAGGTCAACATAAATAGAAGGTGTGATATTTTTCCTGGCTACCACCCAGAGATGCATTCAGACTACATTACAGACCAGGCCTATTAGCCCCCACCCACATCCCAGGCACCAGCCCTACCATCAGCAGCTTTCATTGGGAAAGTGGTGGTACCTTTTTTAAAGTGATGTAAGTCTCATTTGAATTATAGCTAGAAAGCTTTAAGCCTGCTGGAAGTCCTGGGGTTCTCCAATCATAATACCTCTGATTTACAGACTGTGTAGAACAATTATGTTGTATATGCAATGTAAATGATGTGTGACAACTCATGAACTATTGCATCCTCTGTCAACTCATTAGTTTTGCTCAAATGTTGCTATGTATGAAAGATTTCTAGATCACTTTGATAAGAAATTAAGTTCAATATCATATTTATTGATACGATACTAGATGAATAAATGAATATTCATCCTACAGATTGAGAGATTCACTGATTTCATTCCAAATAATTCATTAATGAGTTGTTAATGAGCCTCTGGTTTCCAAAGAGGGATCTGTATATCTAATTATATTTTATATTTTATAGTTATATTTATTTATTTTCATATCTATATTTATATATGTTATATAGTTCCTAAAGTACATAATTGATTAGTACATGTATAAAAATTTTTTAAATATATATATACATATATTCTGGTGTATCCCAAAAATTGTTTCTGCAATAAATGATGCAGTGGTCTGGAGACCACTGGTTTAGATTATGGGCATTGGTCTCAACCAAGATAAATAGCAGTTTTAATTTTCAGAGGCAGAGGGAGGGAAGGGGAGATGATGCATACTAGAATCACCAACACATGCTGACTGCCATCCAGGCTCCTTTATCCTACTCTACCCAAAGTTGTATCAAACATTGCAGAATAAGTTGTCAAGCATGTGTGTGTATGTGTGTGTGTGTGTGTGTGTGTGTGTGTGTGTTTTAATTCCCATGTGATTCTGATACATACAGCACTAGTGACAACCCCAAAGTGGGAGGAACGATAAGCAGTTAAGCTTTTTGGGCTGCTCTGAGTACAACCTATAAATGGCAGCTTACAGAGCAATAAAAGCCAACTTGGGCTTCTGAAGCTCCAAAATATGAAGTCCACAAAACTCAAGCAGTCAAAAGGGCTACAGTCAGGTATTTTTCAACAGAAAGAAGTTGACTTCAAAGATGAAAGAGGACATAAAAGAAAAAATGGAATAGGAAGATCCTTCTATAGTTAAAAATAAACTAGCAAAAAAACAGACAGAAAGAGAAGACTGAAAGTAACTTGGTCTTCCCCATTTGAATTCTTTTTATCAGTGTGGGCAAATTACCTAAAACATCCATGTCCTAAAAAAATGGGTTTTGGGGTCTTCCCTGGTGGTGCAGTGGTTGAGAGTCCGCCCGCCGATGCAGGGGACACGGGTTCATGCCCTGGTCTGGGAAGATCCCACATGCCACGGAGCGGCTGGGCCCATGAGCCATAGCCACTGAGCCTGCACATCCAGAGCCTGTGCTCCGCAACGGGAGAGGCCACAACAGTGAGAGGCCCGCGTACCAAAAAAAAAAAAAGGGGGTTTTGGGGGAGATTCCAGTATGCCACGTACTAGTCCTACCTTGTTTGGATGAGTTACACAGATACTGACACAAGTGAAATAAGATAGAAGGTACCGCTTTTGTCATGTGTTGATAAAGGCTTGTGTATCACCTAACCACGTCTGGAATTATGACCTACCTATGATGCCAGTGCTACTCAAAGCAGGTGCCACTGTTCACTTTGGTGTGGTCAATGGCAGACCTGATAAATCCAATCATTTTCAGTGATGGAACTGCCAAGTAAGAGAATAACTGCACCATGCCATGGAAAGCTTCTAGTCAGGGTCCAAAATGTAGAGGCATGAATGAGGAAGAGAGGAAAGGAGTGTGACGGTCAAGGTTACTCTACCGATGAGTTCCTCCCAGACGGAAGCTTTGTTCCCCCACAAGCTCAGATCTTGCTCCCAGGTCTCTGGCTTAGCAAGCTTCATCCGCTTCCCAGCTCTGCTAGAATCCCAGGGCCCCGGGAGGCGACTTCGAGAAAAGGCCTGTAGGTTGGAGGGGTATCTGGAACAGAGGAGGAAAAACTTACGATTTCAAAGCCAGCTGAAAATAACTGAGAAAAGGAATGGTGAGTCAGTCAAAGCTAGTGAGTCACATTTAAGGCCAGGTCTGCCCAAACTAATGTTTCTGGGGTCCAACTACAGGGATTGGGGCCATGGGTGTTGAAGAATCAGGCCATTACCCAGATGGAGCATGTGCTCAGGGTGCATCTTCTCACCTGCAGCCCAGGAGGGCCTGGACAAGCTGTGCAGGCTCATGGATGTGCAGTCTCTGTACCAACTTCTTCAGGGTGAAACTTGGCTCATTCTTTTTCTCTGACACTGCACTGCAGGTTGCCTCAAACTGTGGAAATATCCGCAAGTCCCACAGGCGTCATTCAATCTATGACCATGGTCACTTTCTTCAGAAAACAAAAACCAAGACTATCCTATACCTACGGTAATTTCTTTCCCCAAAGTAGATTTGGGCAAAGAATAGGAATAGAGGGTAAAACTCTCCAACAGCAAGAGCTTCTGTGATGAACATAACAGAGTAGGTCTATGGGATCACCGTGTTTCATTTACACAAGGTTGAACTACCAATGGTTAACATGGGATGACTGGCTTGTGACAAGCAAGATGGGGCTTGAATAAACAGAAAACACCTTGCTCTTAGAGGGAGGGAGAGGGAAAAGCAGCTCTTATTTAAATCACTGAGACCTGGGGCTTCCCTGGTGACACAGTGGTTAAGAATGCGCCTGCCAATGCAGGGTACGTGGGTCCAAGCCCTGGTCCGGGAGGATCCCACATGCCGCACAGCAACGAAGCCTGTGCGCCACAACTACTGAGCCTGTGCTCTAGAGCCCGTGAGCCACAACTACTGAGCCCGTGCACTGCAACTACTGAAGCCCATGAGCCTAGAGCCCGTGCTCCGCAACAAGAGAAGCCACCGCAATGAGAAGCCCGCGTACCGCAACAGAGTAGCTCCCGCTCGCCGCAACTAGAGAAAGCCCACGCGCAGCACTGAAGACCCAACACAGCCATAAATAAATAAAATTTAAAATAAGTAAATAAATAAATCACTGAGATCTGGAGCGTGTAAATGCAGGCATCAGCACAATGTAAGCTGTGAGGAGTTTAAAAATGAAAGAAGCTGGCTTTCAGAATCTTCTGTGTTAGAAGAGCTAAGTTTGGGTTGTATTAATAGGATGAAGAGAAAAGACCAATGGACCAACTGAGGATGTGTTTTCTTGTAATACTAATATATTTTCCTAAAAAATCTATTTTAATGATGATGATGATGAAATCATCACTTACTCAGTGCCAGGTATTGTTAGAAATACTTCAAATACAGTAACTTATTTAATCCTCACAAAAACCCAATGAAGAAGGTACTGCTATTATCCCCATTTTATATATGAGGAAAATGAGGCAAGAAGGAGTAAGCCATTCAGCCAAGGTTCACAGAGCCAGCAACTGCTTTGGGGGGCAGGTGGGGAGATTCAAACCCAAATGGTCTGAATCCAGCTTCTATGCTCTTAACCACGAAGACCAGTGCCTTGTTATTAAAGTAAAAGAAAAAAACTTTGTTTGGTTTGTTTTTAAAACTTCCTATGGAAGGTGGATATTTCATAATGTTTTTAACTCAGTTATTCAGCTGGATGTGCCATCTGTCAGTAAAGAATGACACCAAGGAGAGCAAAATGGAAATAAAAGGAGCCTTTCCCGGGGCTCTCAAAACCCCATAATCACAGCTGAGAATTATCCGGGTAGGACATTGGCATGTGCCTACCATACCCACTACTAGTATTTCTGGACCAAATGGAATTCCATTTCTAAATATTAGTTGAGAAAAGACTGTACGTGTATGTTTAGAACCCCAGAACAAGGCACTCACCATCCTCTGTTCATCTTGAAGAGGCCGAATGAACTTTGGCAAGTATTTCTGTGTCTCAGAAAATGTATGCTCCTTCTGTAGGGACAGGACAAGCCATTTCAAAAGGGGAAGTGGAGGTTGTCCCTAGAGAGACCCATTCCAATAGCCCCGAAGGCCCATCTCTACCACAAAGGAAACTGGCTGGGAAAGAGGCAGGCCCTGCCCTCTCTGCCCTCTGAGCTCTACCCAGCTCGTCTGCATTTCTCTGTCCCTGGTGGTAGAAACATGTCAGCTGTTTAAGGAGGTCAGCGTGTTCCCTCATCCCTCTCACTTTCCAGGGGAAAAGGGCCTAGGCTGTGAATGACCAGGGTTGAGGCAGGGACTGACCGGAGGGCGGGGTGGCCGGCGGGGGTGCCTCTTGGCCCGGTGCTTCCGAGGGTTATACTTAGCCAGCTGGTACTCATCAAACTGGGCAAATTTGTCCGTCATCGCAGCACGCAGGCAGGCAGGCAGGGGCACCAGCCTGTCCTCCTCTTCTCCAGTCAGGTGCTGTCAGAGAGACGAGAAACCCTCAGGAGCGAGACCCTCCAAAACAAAATGAGAGCACTTCATGGGGTTAAGTGACAGCACAGGATAGGAAGTCCCCAGCCCCAGCTCTACAACAACAGTTTCTGTGGTCCTGGACCTGAGGGCAGACTTTTCAGATTCTTATTCTCTTCACTGTAAACATGAGGTCCGGAATAACACCAAGTTTTCTCAAACTCAGTCCAGCCCTTCTCAATCATATTCTCCCTGTTGGGCAACCCAGCCTGGTACCAGGAGAAGCTGTCCTGTCTGGGCACCGGGGTTGAGGACAGCTGAGGGCAGGCCAAAGTGTCTGAGAATTTTCTCCACAGATGCAGTGAGCAAAGGAGAGGGAACCAAGTGAGGGTCAAAAGTCAGGAAACTGGGATTCCCTGGTGGCACAGTGGTTGAGAGTCCACTTGCCGATGCAGGGGACACGGGTTCGTGACCTGGTCTGGGAGGATCCCACATGCCGCGGAGCGGCTGGGCCCGTGAGCCATGGCCGCTGAGCCTGCGCATCCGGAGCCTGTGCTCCGCAACGGAAGAGGCCACAACAGTGAGAGGCCCGCGTACCGCAAAAAAAAAAAAAAAAAAAAAAAGTCAGGGAACTGAATGCCATACCTGGTAGAACCTGGCTACCTGGATCCAATCAGAAGGCAGCCGGACAATGGCACAGAAATATCGTCGCAGGTAGGGGCGGCAGACTGGCAAGAAGGCAGCAATGGCCAAGACTTTGTTGGCCACATCCCGGACATTCAGCTGCTGCCTGGCGTACAGAGATGCCTAGGGCACAGGGTAGGGAGTGCTGGCCTCTCAGCCACTTCTGCACAGCACCATGCCCTACACTAATTTGCTTATCTAATCTGCCTGCATAAAACCTTTCCTGAGCCCTCCATATTGTCTGTAAATATAAAATCCAAGCCTCTTGGCTTGGCATTCTACATCTTCCATGATCTAGCCCTTATTCACCAGTCTTCTCCTAAGTCTACTTATCCCAATTTAAGGGCCTTGAACCTTGTCCTTTCCCGCTTTGGAAGACCTCCCACCATCAATGTCTATCAAAAACTTACCCAGGGTTCAAATTGCTGATTTATCCTGCCATCTTCCAAAGCTTCATAGGAAACATTTTCCCTCTCTTTTCTGCTTCTGAAACATTCACTATCTACTACTCCATTTGCATTTATATAATATTTGGGATAATTTTTGCTTCGCTAATAATACCATTAATAATACCAATCCCTAAGAGCCAGGTCCAAGTTTCGTTTTATCTGTTGGTATAACCCTCAAGGCCTAGCATTGTGTACTTAGCCTGTGTACCTACTAAATAAACAAACCCTAGGATACTCTTTCTCAATCCTATCTTCCCCCACTCCTCAGAGAACCCTAGGGACTGGGCCTCAGGCTCACCCAGAGATCCTACTACCTTCCTAAGTAAAGTTCCTTCAGCCCCTAGTATAAAGCTGCTCACCATCCCCCTCACACACCATAACCAAATTCCCTTCCTCCTAACTTCCCACTCCCAGCCCCTCTTTCATGTCACAATACCTTGAGTATAAATTCAGGCTCCAAGGGGGCAAGTTCACTACAGACTTTGAGGAGGAAAGCCTGGGTAGAGTAAGCTGCATCATTTGTGTTTACATTTGACACCAGAGTAGAGCACAGAAAGCTCATTAGAACCATCTGGGAATTGGGAAAGAGAGGGAAGAAAGGAGAAAAGAGGTAATAAGGACCAACTTAAGCATCCACTCAGGCCAACTTCCAAAGACAGAGAGAATGAACCCAGATTCAGGAAGATGTCTGTCCGGCTGAGAGGTCAGAAAAGGGGATTAGGAAGTTAAGAAACCAGAGTTCCTTCCCCTTCTCTCTGTGGAGGGGATCAGCCTTTGGTGACCACTCCACCCAACTTCCCTAGGCCCTCCCCTCCACCATCAACCTCTCCCAGGCTCTGGAACTTTTACCTTTTTTTCCTGAAGGGCCTGGTCAGCAGGCTCAGGACGGGATTCCGAGTCCCCAGGGGTGAGCTTCAGGGTCAGCTCCTCCACTTTCTCCTCCTCTCCCAAACTTAGACTATAAAAAGGCATTTGAGCCTCTGCCCATTCCTTGTCTTCTGGCTCTTTCTCTCCAGAAGAAGACCATCGACCCTGGGGATAGTGACAGCTATTAATCCCGGCACTCACCCACGGCCCCTCATACAAGAGAGAGATCTGAAAGCAGCATCCAGGGCTAGGAAGAGTCCACATCTACCTTCTAGCACCTGAACTCTTCTCCCCTCACACCCCAGCATGGATCTGCCCAGTCTGACAAGAGTGATCTCTCAGTATCACACACACGCTCTTTCCCAAATCAACATTCTGAGCCTTTGCTCAGATGCTTCATGATCTTCCAGCTTCTTTCATCTCCTTATGGATGTCACAGCCTAGGAGCCTGGGGCCCTTCACAACACACCTCCCAAGAGGCTATTAAGGTATTTTAGAGTCAGAAGAAAAAGGGCCAAGTCCCAGATCAATCGCCCAGCAATCGTGAGCTTACCCTCTGAGCCTCGGCTTCCTCATTCCCTGCCACCTACCTGATGGGGCTGTTACAAGATTAAATGGGGTCATGTATGTATGACTCTTTGCAAATTGCAAAGCCCTAAATAAATGTAAGATGGCAGTAGCTGTAATCCTGACAATGACCCTATGACGTGGATTTTCACTGATCTCATCTTAAAGGTGAGGAAATTAAAGCTTCAAAAGGTTAAGAGTCTTTGGGTAGTATAGTTATTTTCACAGTATTGATTCTTCCAATCCAAGAACATGGCATGTCTCTCCATCTGTTCGTGCTGTCTCATTTCTTTCATCAGTATCCTATAGTTAGATTCTGAGTACAGGTCTTTTGTCTCCTTAGGTAGGTTTATTCCTATGTATTTTATTCTTTTTGTTGCAATGGTAAATGAGACTGTTTCCCTAATTTCTCCTTCTGATCTTTCATTGTTAGTGTATAGGAATGCAAGAGATTTCTGTGTATTAATTTTGCATCCTGTGACTTTACCAAATTCACTGATAAGCTCTAGTAGTTTTCTGGTGGCCTCTTTAGGATTTTCTATGTATAGTATCATGTCATCTGCCAACAGTGACAGTTTTACTTCTTCTTTTCCAATCTGGATTCCTTTTATTTCTTTTTCTTCTCTGACTGCCATGGCTAGGACTTGCAAAACTACGTTGAATAACAGTGGCAACAGTGGACCACTCTGGAGAAGATGTGGAGAAAAGGGAACCCTCCTACACTGTTGGTGGGAATGTAAATTGATACAGCCACTATGGAAAACAGGAAACTAAAAAATATTAATAGAACTACCATATGACCCAGCAATCCCACTCCTGGGCATATACCCAGAGAAAACCACAATTCAAAAAGATACACGCACCCTAATGTTCATTGCAGCACTATTTACAATAGCCAGGACATGGAAGCAACCAAAATGTCCATCAAAAGAGGAATGGATAAAGAAGATGTGTTACATATATACAATAGAATATTACTCAGGCATAAAAAGGAAAAAAATAGTGCCATTTGCAGAGACACGGACAGACCTAGAGACTGTCATACAGAGGTAAGTAAGTCAGAAAGAGAAAACCAAATATCGTGTGGTGTCGCTAATGTGTGGAATCTAGAAGGATGGTACAGATGAACTTATTTGCGAGCCAGAGGTAGAGACAGAGATGTGGAGAACAGACTTGTGGATGCCAGAGAGGGGGAAGGGGAGGTGGGATGAACTGGGAGATTGGGATTGACATATATACACTACTATGTATAAAATAGATGACTAATGAGAACCTACTGTACAGCACAGGGAACTCTACTCAATATTCTGTGGTGACCTAAATGGGAAGGAAATCTAAAAAAGAGGGGATGTGTATATACGTGTAACTGGTTCACTCTGTTGTACAGCAGAGGCTAACACAACATCGTGGAGCAACTATACTCCAATAAAAATTAATTTAGAAAAAAAAAAGGTTAAGAGTCTTGCCCAAGGTTGAGTGGCTTATAATTGGCAAAACTGGTAGAGGGCTCAGATTTGCCTTTCCCTCAGTCCAAATCTCAAGTCTACATAGAAGGAATGTGTGTTTGTCTACCGATCCTGACCTGTATACTAAACGTGCTTATATAGATGTGTACAAGTGGACGTGTGTCTGCACATGCCCACACAGGGAAGTGGTACTGTAGTTGTTTCTCATGCCTTGTAAGATCTCAAAAGCACTTGATTGACTCTGCTACTGCAATAGTATATCGGCTCTCCTCCCGAGCAGAGGCTTTCCAAGGACAAAGCCTACTTATGCTCTATTGTCCATAATCTCTGCACTAGATAAGCAATAAGAGTAATGATGCTCATGAAGACAGCCCTCAGGTAAAAGAAGCCTCAGGAAGAGGCTCTGAGGAAAGAAGGCACACAGACACAGAGCAGCACAGAGGGACACTGTGGCACTGAAAGCTAGTGACTAGACATTCTAACAGACATGGCTGCAGTGAAGACAACTGTTTGGAGCTATTACCAAAGCTGCTTCCTGAGCTCTCTCTGTGGCAGAGATGGTTTTCAAGATGCTGGGGCAGGTCAGAAGGCCTGGACCCTCAGAGAAGCACTGAGCCCTTGAGGCTGGAGGCTCAGAGAGCAGGTGGTTGCTGGCACTCAGGCTGCACAGGTCAGATTGCACCATGTGAGGTATCTGGAGACTCTGGGTTAAGGGGCTGGTGGACACAGTGCTCTTCAGAGTGGGGAGTGTGGCCAGGCACTGGTTCTCCAAGGAGAGGATGTCTGAGTGGGTAGACACATGCCCATGTGGTTTCTCCAAGGTCTTCAGGTCAGGAAGTGTGGCCAGGCACCGGTTCTCCAAGGAGAGGATGTCTGAGTGGGTAGACACATGCCCATGTGGTTTCTCCAAGGTCTTCAGGTCAGGAAGTGTGGCCAGGCACCGGTTCTCCAAGGAGAGGATGTCTGAGTGGGTAGACACATGCCCATGTGGTTTCTCCAAGGTCTTCAGGTCAGGAAGTGTGGCCAGGCACCGGTTCTCCAAGGAGAGAATGTCCAGGTGGGTAGACACACGCCCATGGAGTTTCTCCATGGCTGGAGCCCAACCAGTATATGCCTAGAAGGACAGAAAGACAGGTAATGAGCAGCTGGCTGTATTGGGAGTGCATGCGTACTGGGTGGGACTAAATCTTTCCCATAGTCCTCCTGGTAATGCCAGTGACCTGAAGGCAGAAAACAACCAATATTTGTTTTTCCAGGACTGGGCTCATTCCAAGGATGTATACAGGGAGTATTCTAAGGGAAAGGAGTACGGAAAAGGTGAGGTAGAAGCTTAAGAGTAAGGAAGTTTAAAAAACAAAAAAAGGGACTTCCCTGGTGGTCCAGTGGGTAAGACTCCGCGCTCCCAATGCAGGGGGCCTGGGTTCCACCCCTGGTTGGGGAACTAGATCCCGCATTCATGCCACAACTAAGAGTTCGCATGCCACAACTAAGAGTTCGCATGCTGCAACTAAGAGTCCGCATGCTGCAACTAAAAGATTCTGCATGCCGTGACGAAGACCTGGCCCAGACGTACATACATACATACATATATAAATAAATAAAAAGTAAGAGCTGGAGAGGAAAGGAACATGTCTTCACATGAAGGGGTAAAGGAGACCCCCCAGGGCTATCAGTATGATCCCAACTTAGCACAGGAGCCATACTCGTAATCTGGACTCTGGATTCTTAGCTCCAGAGAAACAAACATTTTGATCAAGTTGTCTATACTCACCACCTCACCTTCCTTGCCTCCTACTCACTCTTAAGCAACTAAATGGGATTCTTTTTCCACTATTCCTCCAAGGCTGTCCTCTCAGGTAACTAACGGAATTCTTCTTACTATAAGAATAGACATATCTTGGAGCTTATTTTACTTCATCTCTCAAGTGGAATATGACCCTGTGATCACTGTCTCACTGAAACTCTCTCCCTTTGACTTCCACAGTGCTGTCCCGGTTTTCCTCTTACAACCCTTATCACACCTTCTTGGGGGGTTCTTTCTCTGCTCTTCCTTGAATGTTGATGCTGCTTAGAGTTCTTTTCTAACGCTTCTATATACTTTCCCAGGGTGGTCTCACCTACTCTGTTGCTCCACGTAACACTGCTATGCTGGCAACTCACATATTTATTCCTTGACCTAGATCTCATCTGAGCTTCATACTCATTTATCCATTCCCCTGTTGGATATCTCCCCTTGGATGACTCAAAGGTACCCAAAACTCCATAGATCCCAAATGTATCATCTTTCTACCTCTCCTCCAAATCCATTCCCCCTCATTGCCCCCTATGCTTACAAGGGTTTGGTATAAAATAGGCTTGAGTTTGAATCCTGATGGGACCTTGGGCTAGTTCCTTAAACTCTCTGTGCCACAGTTTCATCACCTACAAAACTGAAATAAATGCCTACCTCATAGAGTTGTATAGGAATAAATAAGAAAAAAATATATCAAGCACTTAGAGTTAGTAAGTGTGCAATAAGTGGAAGCTATTATTATTTATTATTATCATCCAATAAATTACCAAATCCTATTGATTCTACTCCCTGAATGTCTCCCAGATCTATCCAATCCTCTCTGTTCTGCCTGCCACCGTCATCGCTGAAACCCTCCAATCCACGTGGCACACAGTATGTAGATCTGCCTAAAGGAGCTCCCAATACATACCCCAGCCACCATTTACAACACCTTGTTTATTTCATCATAATAAAAATTTATCTTGTTAGCCCATTTGCCTACTTGTTCATGGTTTCTCCTTAATAAAATAAAACTCCCTGAGGGTCAGGCCTCCTGTGTCTTGTTCATCTCTGCATGCCCAGCATCACACACATAACCTGGCTTTTGATCTCCCAGCCTCACCTCTTACTGCTACTCCCATCTAACGTTAAGCTTGAACCACAGAAACTGTTTTCAGCTTATGAATTGCCAAGGTATCTCTTGACTCTGGACTTCGCATAGGCAGAGGCCTAGAAGATTCTTCCTTCTACCAAGACCATCCCCCTTCCCCAGCCCCTCCTTTACTAGGCCAAATTCTACTTCCCTCTCACTCTGAAGGCCTCAGTTTAATAGTCAGTTCCTCCAAGGAGCCTCAGGTGGCACCCAGCCCCCAGTCTGGTACAGGTGGTCCTTCTATGTTCCCACACTGTACTTCCTCTAGCATAGAACACATCCTCTATATTGTAATTGCCTGGTCATTTGTCTTTCATCCCCCCAGACTATAAGTTCCTGAGCTCTTTAGCCTTGTTCACCATTGTTGCAACAATGTCTAGTCAGTGGGATTCATAAGCTTTTGAGAATCTGGTGAAAGCCATGGAGCTTTTTCACAGGAAAACATGAGTATATACTACTTTGCATTCAATTTTCAGGGAGTCCACCCACGGATCTCCTAGAATCTCCATTAATTACAAGTTGAGAAACTCTGCCTGAGAGGATGCTTGAATTTATATCATTAGGAATGTACATACTCTCTTATTTGGACAAATGCTTATCTCCTATTTACATTTATGTATTTTAGGAATAAGTATGTTGTTAAGTCAATTGCTTAATCCTTAATATGCAAGAGCTTATGGACAGGAATGTAGAATACTTCCAAGAAGACTTGAATGGACTGACAATCCAGAACCAGAAAGGACAATGGATATCTCACTGGACATAAGTGCAGGCAAATTGCATCAAGAATGATGGCCTATATAGGCTTGTACATTTCCCTCATGTCTTTGCACTATACAAGCCCCCAGCGAAAGGACTGGGGAATCTCAGAATCGACTCAAGATTTTCAAAAGAAGAAGTCTCATAACAAAAATTAAGTTAACAGGGCTTCTCTGGTGGTGGAGAGGTTAAGGATCTGCCTGCCAATGCAGGGAACACGGGTTCAAGCCCTGGTCTGGGAAGATCCCACGTGCCACGGAGCAACTAAGCCCGTGTGCCACAACTACTGAAGCCCGTGTGCCTAGAGCCCATGCTCCGCAACAAGAGAAGCCACTGCAAGGAGAAGCCCATGCACCGCAACGAAGAGTAGCCCCACAACGAAGAGTAGCCCCCGCTCGCCGCAACTAGAGAAAGCCCTCGTGCAGCAACAAAGATCCAACTCAGCCAAAAATAAATAAATTAAAAAAAATTAAGTTAACAGAAATATAGTTACATGTTTTTCACACCCTGGTGTTTGTGAAGGGAGATTCAGCTGACCTACAAATGAAAAGTAAAAGTCTCTACAAATTAAAGGTTAAAAATCCCCATCTCTAATTCCATTCTCCAGGGATAACCACTGCTAAGTTCTATATGAAGAGTTTCAGACACTTTCTATGCATATACAAATATCTGTATAGGTCTCTACCTTCCCTTCCCCCATATCCACCACCACCCCCCTTTTTGTTTTGTTTTGTTTTGTTTTACACAAAGAGGATCATACTTTAGACACTATGCTGCACTTAGTATGCCTTGGAGACCTTGCCGTGTTAACACATTAATAGCCACCATACTTTTAAGTTGGCTGTGTGACAGCCTACGCTTAAGCACAGCCTGGGTTCCCGTCCCAAGGAGCACACAGCGCAAGGAAGAGCGACCCATTCTCACTTGGTCTCTTCCACCTTCTTCCTGTGCCCTTCTATCCCCCGGCCCTCCCTTTCCCTCATCCTTCCCACTCCCCCTTTCACACACCACACCCGCTCCCGGAGCTGCCGGAGGAGCAGGGCCGAGGCACACCCCTCCCGGCGCCCGCCCAGCGGAGTCCCGGGAGGTCACTACCTGGCCGCGCTAGGCCCTTCCCACCGGCCCCAGCGGTCGAGCTCACGCCTAGACCCGGGGCTAGGGCCAGCTGCTGCCGGCGCTCGACCGTCCCCGGAGCCACGCGGGCCTGAAGCAGCTGGCTGTCACGCGGGGCCGCTCGGTCCTCGGCAGCAGGAAAAGGACCGCGGGCTCTCGGCTCCGCGGGTGGGTAGAGTGGAAGCCGGGGGTGGAGCCGGGCGGGGAGCGGGGAGGAGACAGCGCGCCGCCGCAGACGCGGGGCGGGGCGGTCGCGGCCCGCGGGGAGGAGAGATGCGCGGCTGGCGATGCAACTGCTGAGAGGGTATTGCAGCCTTTTCTGGGGCCAGTGGTTAGTCCCACTCCCTCCCGCCGCCTTTCCCCCCTCTCCCCCCTTCCTCGTCCTCTTTTCTCCTGTCCCTCAGGTTTCCTCCTCTACCAAATTCCGCTCTTTTGTTAAATTTCCTCTCTTTTGTAATATCTTCCGACACCATTTCTTGAAAAAGATTTTGGCATGTTCGCTGCCGATCTGGACACCTTTTGTCCTGGTATCAAATAGTATAGTGGGACTCTTAATTCATGCGAAAGTTACTTGGTGAAAATAGAAATAAAAGGAGACGGAAAGTCTAAAGCAACGGCCTGTAACCGGGTGTAGATATCAAATAATTAAGGTAGAGTGAACTAAGAGCAGCTTATGTCCATCTGGGATAGGTCCCTGGACAAAGAATTTTTTGGAGCCATCCTGAATGGCTAATGCGGAACTGTTTTCAGAAAGTGGGACCAGGCTCAGGAAAGGGACAAGTGACCTTTCGGATGGTAATGCTCGTGCTGTTTCATAAAGAGCAGGGCCAAACAGATATTAGCAGGAGAAACATGCTTACCTCATGTAAGATAGATTATCTGTCTTCTGGAAAATATCCCTTTCCTAAGGGTAGCGGGTACCCTTGCATTCTCAGGTAACAACTGAAGCTTCAGCTCAGAATCAGGGGCATCCTTTATTCTCAATTTGTTAAGCCAAATCCCACCTAACTTCCTTAGATGCCTCTCTTACCACCTACCCCATTAGTCCCTACACTCTTTTTATAAGAAATATTTTTCTGTCCCCTTTATTATCCTGAACTACAACTTATAAATAATGTATTTTAGCATCACACTGGTGGTACAGGAAGAGTAGCAACTGGTGACCATTGCTTCCTGGTTGACTAGGAGGATCTAGAGTTTCCTTTCTGGTTAGCTGCAAGAGCAAAGAAATTCAAAGCCAGCACATTGGAACCATTGGAAATCTTTTTAAAAAATCCTCAAACCCAGGCCATACCCTAGACTGATTAAATCACAATCTTCAGAGGAGGACCCGGGCATTAGAAGTTTTTGAAACTCCCCAGATAATACTAATGTGCAGACAAGTTTGGGAATCTCTGCCCTAGGATCTTGCTAATCAAGGTATGGGCTGTGGACCAGCAACATCAGCATCACCTTGTTAGAAATGCAGACTCTCAGGCCCCACCTCAGACCTACTGAATCAGAATCTGTAATTTTACAAGATTCCCACTTACATTAAACTTTGAGAAGCACTGATCTAGACAGGTGGAGTGGGGTCTGGAGTCTGCATTTTCAAGCCCTAGGGGCCAGGCCTGGCAATCTGTATTTTACAAGCTCTCCAGGCAATTTTGATACATGCTAAAGGTTAAGAACCCCTGATTAAAACTAGGGTTTTTGCTCACCCCCCTTGAAAATTTCTGATTTGGTAGGTTTAGGATAGGACCTGAGAATCTGCATTTCTAGGAAACTCTTGGGTATTGGGGATTCTGACCTCTGATCCAGGAAACACATTTAGAAAATCACCAGTCTAGAATGATTCTCTAGGCAGAAGGACAGTAACTGACTGATCTCTAAAGGATATTTCAGTTGGATTTTGAGACAGCCAGATGAACTGTCTCTGCCTTGCAACAGAGGAAATCTCTCAATTCACAAGATGTTTACGAAGTCCAAACTCAGCTTTTCTTTTCGGTGGACAGTGCTAAATGCACCCTGTATTATTTGTTCCTTTGAGTCCTGCTTTTCTAAACTAGCCACTCCCTTGAGTTGAAGCAATCTTTCTTCAGATTACTGTCATTCTGCCAACTGAACAACTACCAGAGCTGAGGAGGCACTCCATTCCCCACTGGGTTAACTCTCATAGAGCTTATTTCCAAGTTCTTAGAGGACGACTCACTTTCTCCTCCATAGGTAGCCTACACCCATAATTGTTGATCAATGGTATTAAGCTGCAATATCCAACTGATGAGTGCAGTGTCCAGACTTGCTACTTTCTGGGGTGAAGTTGTGCCATCTCCTCAGCCCTTAGAAGCCTCTTTATTAAGGGCCCTACCACCTATTAAAATTGCTCACCTTTAGACATACAGATGGCCAACAAGCACATGAAAGGATGCTCAACATCGCTAGTTATTAGAGAAATGCAAGTTAAAACTACAGTGAGGTACCACCTCACACGGGTCAGAATGGCCATCGTCAAAAAGTCTACAAATAATAAATGCTGGAGAGGGTGTGGAGAAAAGGGAACCCTCCTACACTGTTGGTGAGAGTGTAAGTTGGTGCAGCCACTATGGAGAACAGTATGGAGGTTCCTTAAAAAATTAAAAATAGAGCTACCATATGATCCAGCGATCTCACTCCTGGACATACATCCAAAAAAGATGAAAACTCTAATTCGACAAGATACATGCACACCTATATTCATAGCAGCACTGTTCACAATAGCCAAGACATGGAAACAACCTAAATGTCCACCCACAGATGAGTGAATAAAGAAGATGTGAGATATATAGAGATATATAGATATATAGATAGATATATAGATATATTACGGAATACTACTCAGCCATAAAAAAAGAATGAAATATTGGCATTTGCGGCAACATTCATGGACCTAGAGATGATTATACTAAGTGAAGTAAGTCAGAGACAAGTAATATATGATATTGCTTATATGTGGAATCTAAAAAAAAATACAAATCAACTTATTTACAAAACAGAAACAGACTCACAGACATAGAAAACAAACTTATGCTTACCAAAGGGGAAAGGGGGGAGGGGGATAAATTAGGAGGATGAGATTAACAGGTCCACACGACTATATATAAAATAGATAAACAACAAGGATTTACTGTATAGTACAGGGAAATATATTCAGTATCTTGTCACAATCTATAATAGAAAAGAATCTGAAGTTGTACACCTGAAATTGTACATCAATTGTAGTTAAATTTTAAAAATTTGCCCACCTCTTCTAGTCAATTTTATTGCACACTTCTTATCCTCCCCCATTTTGAGTCAATTTTATTGCACACTTCTTATCCTCCCCCATTTTGAGTCAATAAATATCTGTTAAGCACCTATGAAGTGCAAGACAGTATGTAAAATGTATAAAACATGCCTTCTTCTCAAGGCTTCACGGTCTCATAAAGGAGACAGACACATGCAGGAGACACAAGAATACAAGGCAAATTATGAGAAGTGCTATATTCTACTAAGGAACAAACTCAGGATTCTGTGGAGGGGGAACCGTGAGCAACTTCCTGAAGGGAGTAGACTTTGACCTGGGAAGGGTAGATCTCTGATAAGAAGCTGAGAGGGCAGTGAGTGCCTGGGGATTATAAGGACCCTTGGTTTCACCAGATTTTTCTTTTCCCTTTTGTGAATATTTACCTTTAGATTCACAGCTTGTGCTTCTATTCAGTCTATCCACTGCCAGCTTCAAAGACTCACCCAAGCAGTGATTTATGGACAAGCACCTATTCGGTTGCACTTGGCATCCCAGAGGAGCTTCAGATTCTTTTCCATTATAGATTGTTAAAAGATATTAATACCTTTTAACTGCTCCCACTTGTAGAGTCTAAGTATGAGTTTCGTGAATAAAGCCTACCACTCCATGGAGGTGAATCTACATTGGAGATGTGGCATAATAAAGACAGCAGGCTTGGAAGTCCTCCTACCTGTGTTTAAATACATGCTCAACATTTATAAACTGTGTGACCTTTGGTGAGTAAATTCACTCCTCTAAGCTTCAGTTTTCCTATCTGTAAAATGGGGATAACAATAGCATCCACTTTTTATGGGTTGTTTGGCATTTAAATGAGATAATGCATGTAAAGCAGTTAACACACTGCCTGGCACATAGCAGGCACCTAAACAATGTTAGCTATATTCTAAAACAAGCAGTTCTTACTCCGTTATGAGAGAGTTGGCTTTAATCAGTGACAGTTTGCTTGAAAAGTGTGCAATGCATTGAGGCTCAGATTACCTGTCTGGTAATGAGTCAAGCTGGTATACAACTAGAAGACCTCTAGCTCCCTAAATGCCTTAGCCTCAGCTGGAGTCCAGATGAATCCATATCCCTATCTCAGGAGCAGTGTTAGTCTGGAGTAGCTGGGGATAAACCTGTAACCCTCTGTATGGCACTCATGGTCTCAGGGGTGCTACAGCACACTGGCCACCCTGTTTGGTGTCACCTAGCTTGCTAATCTAAAAGGGTGTAGCCTGGAAACTTAATTTCAGAGTACCAGGGTACACGTTTTGAAATGTGTGTAGAGATCCTTAGGACTATCCCAAGCTCTGGAGCTCATGACTATAATAACACTATGATGTTGACAGTACAGGTATTATCTCTATTTTATGGATTAAGATACTGGCATTCAGACGTTGAGAACGGACTTGAGAACACAGAGGGGGAAGGGGAGCCTGGGACATAGTGAGAGAGTAGCATTGACATATATACACTACCAAATGTAAAACAGATAGCTAGTGGGAAGCTGCTACATAGCACAGGGAGATCAGCTCGGTGCTTTGTGACCACCTAGAGGGGTGGGATAGGGAGGGTGGGAGGGAGGCTCAAGAGAGAGGGGATATGGGGATATATGTATGCATATAGCTGATTCACTTTGTTGTACAGCAGAAACTAACACAACATTGTAAAGCAATTATACTCCAATAAAGATATATATATATATATAAAAAGACACTGGTATTCAAAGTGATTAAAGGACTTACCCATGATTACCAAAACAGCAATTGATTTGGGGCTTGAACCCAAGATACTGATTCTAATTCACTCTAATTCACACTCTCAAGCTATACTTTTTTCACAATTCTAAATCAGAAATACAGGTTATTGTATCTTGAATCGTCAGCCATAATAATAATACCGTAAACTTCTATCTCTCAGAGAAAAGAAGACTATAATCTCACCACTAATGACACATACATGTATTCATGCATGTATTTATGCATATGCATTTATATATATGTAATGTATGTATATTTTTGTAGTTGTATTAACAGAAGTTGTGATAAATTCACACTTTTCCACCTATGACCCCTTGATCCCAAGAGTTAGCTAGGATTTGGAATGTAGTCTGTGGCCCTGACAGAGTAATTATGTCATAATTACTGTCCTGCCTGTAGACCTAACCTGTGATGCTTGTCTCAGTGAGTCTCTTGGTCCTGATGTTATGTCACCTGGAGACTGCTCTCATTGAAAAGCCTTCCTGTTCATTATCCAGACTATGCCACCTGCCTTGGCTTTCTACACTGTGTAAAGAAGGGTTTGAATTGCACTATCCAAAATCTCTTCGTTCCATGTTTCTATTAAACAATCTTTCTATCCAGTTTTTCACTCTTTTGGTTAGACATTGTTGCTTCTACCTCCTGGACTGTCCGTCTGGATAAATAATAGTGCTTAGTTTTGCAGCTAGTAGGATTTCTATGTGATTTTTACCCCCCTTTTTTTTTCATTTTTTAACCTTTTCTGTTATCGATTTCCCAGATATCCAGGGCATAATATATATATATATATATATATATATATATATATATAGTATATTTGACAGGGAAAATATCTGGAGAAGAGACCAGTAAGGTTTCTATTTCAGTAGTTCAAAATTACATGATGAGGGCTTCCCTGGTGGCACAGTGGTTGGGAGTCCGCCTGCCAATGCAGGGGACACGGGTTCGTGCCCCGGTCCGGGAAGATCCCACGTGCCGCGGAGCGGCTGGGCCCGTGAGCCATGGCCGCTGAGCCTGCGCGTCCGGAGCCTGTGCTCCGCAACGGGAGAGGCCACAGCAGTGAGAGGCCCGCATACTGCAAAAATAAAAAAAAAAAATTACATGATGAGTTGAGTGAAGCAGAAGATAAGAGGAGAGCAAGCTCAAGATGATTACAAAGTTGTGTGTCCAGGAAAAAGGAAAAATGATAGTGCCAACAAAGCATGATGAGTCTGAACCGATGATAGTGGTAAATCCAAGTAGAGGTGAGGGCTGCTAAAAAAACATAATACGATTAGAACCCAGTTGAGTCATTAAGGCTTGGGATAGAGGAGAGGTGAGCTTTCTGAAGAGGATCATGAAGCAAAGTAAGAGAAGAACATGGGCAACCCAGAATTAGGCATAGGAGACTCATATAGTCCAACACACTTAATTGGTATTGAACCTACACCCCCAGTTCTACCCAGTTCTTGAGTTGACCTGGAAAAGATGAGCGCAGGTGTGTAAATTCCACCCTCATCCACAAAGGAAGAGTTGAAGGAAGAGTGGGGGCAGGTAGTAGGGGAGTACCTACAACACCTTGGTTCATTATCTGATTTACCAAAGATAAGAATCCTACCTCTCTAGGAACTCACCAGACTGTAGCCTAATCCCTGGATTGCCATGATTGCCTGCTCTGTAGGAAGGACTTCTGTCCCAATTCCTGATGCTCACTCTACTTCCTTTCTGGGGTTGAAATACTACCCTGAATCTCAGTGCACTTGCCAGGGCCACAGCTCGTTGCCTTGCCTGTATCAGGCCCCTCCCACTGAAGAGTGGTCCAAGAGCAAGACCAGTGTCCTGCTTCACATCAGAAACCTCCTCCTCTCTTTTCGTTCTAACCACAATTTCAAAAATGGACTTCCCTCGTGGTCCAGTGGTTAAGACTCCGTGCTTCCCCTGCAGGGGGCACGGGTTTCGCATGGGTTTTGGCTGCCGTGGGGTGCAGCCAAAAACAAAAGACAAACAAAAAAACTAAATAATGAAAGCTAGAGCCTTTTGCAGCTAACTCCCCCATCTACATAATTTTGGACCTTTGGCTGTCAGCTCTGCCTGGGATGGCACCACCCGCTCTTGGATACTATGATTTGACTTTCTGCCGCCTCTTTGGATTGGAGAAGTAAGAAGAGTAGGAGAGTGTGCTATCTCTGGAGCCAGGGAAGGAGAAATTTTTAGGGTGAAAGCCAATTTTCAAGCCAGCCAATTCCTGCAGAAAGATGAAAGAAAATGAGGATGGCCTTAGATTGTTTGATTTGGTGAGAAGTAGGTCATGGTGACAATGAAGGAGGATGGTTTCAGTAGTGTGGTGGAGACAGAAGCCAAATTACAAGGGATATTGAATGTTTTTTACAATAGAGAAACTCAGACAAGAATGATTCAGTCATGGTGAAACCTTTATTTAAGCCTGTCTTTGCATACAAATCACAGAGCGTGTTCACAGAAGTTCACCCTAAAGACTCAATCCTCGTAGTTTCTCAGTGCTTCCGATTTCCTTCTTCCCTGTCTTCTTCAATCTTTCTTCCCTGTTCTCTTATATAGCCTACTTACCCCTCCTCATTTTCAACTATGTTCCTAAACAGAGATATAGAAAAAATCCTTAATAAAATAATGAAATCTCAAAACAATAAACAAAAACATGTCAAGTCTCTCCTGGCCGGGATGAAGAAAGATGTGAGGGAGGTTCCCTCATCTCACCCTTGGCAGCATGAGAATCTAAATAAGCAAGGGTAAGAGAAAATTGACCTGTACAAAGAAGTGGCCCTTCTTTGCCTTAAGCTGCTCAGGGGTCAGAAGTGGAAATACCAGACAGGAAAGACGTAGGGGAGTTGTGAAGAAAGAGAACATACAATGAGGTGAAAGCCACTGTCTTCAGGAAGGCTCCAGGGAAGAGAGTAGGCTGGCACAGCAGCAGAATTCTCTGAAGAATCCCTGGAATACTGACTTCCCCTTTGCTGTGGAGACACAGGGCACCACATGCCCCATTTGCTTCTTTCCTCTGACTGGAATGCCTCCCTCCTTCTCTGACTGGTGAGTTTCCAGGAAGCCTTCAAGATCCAGTTCAATCTACACCCATCTGATGATGCCTTCCTAACAGAAGTCTTCCCTGGACAGAGTTCCCTCCTACATCCTCTGGGCTCTCATACCTTCAACTGCGAGGCATATGAGGTACACGGCTCTCGGGAGAGGTATGAGGCAAGTGTGCATACCTCTAAGTCCACTGTAAAACTTGTATTTGCTTACAAGTCTGTGTGCTGGTCGGGAGCTCCCTGACCTTGGGATCCTGAGTGCCTCACGTCGTACCCGGCACACAGTAGATAATTAATAACTGTGAGGGAGAAAGGAGAAAAGATAGAAGAGAGCAAAAAAAGGGAAGGAAAAGCAGGGTGGAGGAAGAGAGAGAGGAAACATCTGACTCAACTTTCCCTGGCCAAGAAAAAGGGAAATGGATTCAAAAAACTCTGGAAGAAAGGGACCGAGGAAGAAACCTCTTTTCTGGGCCTCCTCTGCCTCTCACTCTTCTCTCTGCCACTTCCTCTCACAACTTAGGACCTCACACCACACTGTACTGTTTTCTCTCCTGATCCCTCGATTCACCCCAAAGGCAAGGAAAGAAGCCAGCCAGGCTCCTGACTTCTCCCACCCCATGCCCTCAAATCCTGTTTCATCCCTTTGCTGCCATGGGCCCCTCCCTCCTTCCCCTCATCTTCCCCGCCTGCAGCACTCCCACCTCGTCGCCCTGGCATCTCGGGCTCCTATGCTGTGCCAGGTCCAGACAGGAGCGTCCTCCTCAGATTGAAAACCAAGAGGCTCTTAGGGGCAGCCTGTGGTGTATGGCTGAGGAAACGCTAGACTGGGTCTACAAGTTTACCTGAGGAAGAACATTGTCAGGAGGGTTTGGGTGTCCCAGGGATTGGAGAGTAAAGAGAAGCAGCAATCGCAGTCCTTCCCCCACACTCCTCAGCTCTTTCACGGATGGCCTCTCCACGTTTTTCTCCTTCATCCATTGATCAGAATATCATTTTCCCAGCTGACCTCTCATGGCCCCTACACCTTGGCTATTGACGCTTCTCGACTGTCTGCCCAGCCAGATGCACTTTCCCCACCAAGAATCTAAACCTTGTACAGTTGCCCCTGGGTCTCCTCTCCTTACCTAGGTATTCAGCTGCCTCTCCTTCCCCAACGCTCTTTCCCTAGGAATTCCAGAACCACCTTTTCCTCAGTGCAGATCATACATACAAAAGCGCTGTGTGAGTTGTAAAGCACTGTGCTAGAATGAAATATGATCATGAATAAAGCCTTCTCTTTATCCCTGCCCCCATTATTTCTATCCTCTCAAAATGTTTCTTATCCCTTCCTCACGCCATCCACCACCACTCCCCCTTCACCCGGCAGGTTTAGTTTGGTGTCCTCTGGGAACCAAAGCTATTTGCTGCACGGTGGGCAGTGTCAGGACGCAGGCAGGCATCTCAGCCCGAGGCCTCGGCAGAGTTCCCAGGCACAGCCATCGGCCCAGGCCAGGACAGAAGGCGTGGATAAGGTGGGAGGGGGCATAAGTACGGTGGCTGTAGCCCCCCAGCACCAGTAGCTCCCCCTGCAGCACAGCGCCTGCAGCCCCGACATGGGGGGAGGGCAGGGGGGTCAGGTGAGTCCAGCTATCAGTCCTTGGTTCATAGGCCTCAAAGCTCAGCAGGTCCCCAGTCTCACCTAGCCCACCCGCTACGTACAGCCGCCCACCCAGAGCAGCCATGATGTGGCCAGCACGAGGTACCCCCATAGGGCTCAGAAGTGTCCCCGGCTTCTCAAGTTTGGGGTCATAGTGCAGCAGCGAGGCCAGGTACTGGCCAGTCCCGCTGCAGCCGCCGCTCACGTACAGCTGGCCCTCCAAAACAGCAGCTGCGTGGGCAAAGCGTGGTGTTGGAAGAGCAGGTGCCGGCCTATGGGAGAACAGGGCACGTAATCAGGCAACAGTCATCTTCAGTTCTCCTCTTCCAAGACTCCTAGTCTCTCCCTGATGCCTGAAACACCCCCTTCCCTGCTCACCTCCAGATATTGAGCTTGGGGCTATAAGTCTCCACAGAGCTGAGGGCAACACCACTGTCTCGTCCACCCAGGGCATAAAGCAGTCCATCCAGCGCCACCAGGGGGAAAAAGCTCCGAGCCTGGCACAAAGGTGCCATCTCCTCCCAGTCCTCTTGCCTGGGGTGCCACCTGGACACAGTGGGACAAGAGATGGGAAGAGTGACCCTGGGAGTCTGTGGTTGGCTGGGCTGCCAACCTCCCACAGCTGCCCACCTTGGGACCAGCCGCTCTCAGGGGCCCATACCTGAGAGTCGAAGCCAGGGTGTTAGAGTGGCCGTAGAAATCCTGTCCGCCACACACGTAGAGCTCACTTCCGGCTAGGCTCGCAGCCCCGTGCCGAAAGCGCCCGGGGGCAGGCAGGGCAGGCAGCCGTCCCCACTCCACAGTTCGAACCAGTCCTACGCCGCAGCGAAAGGCCCGGGCCCACCACACTCCTCGGGACGGCTGTCTCATGGCCATGTCTGACCTGAGCCCGTCCCCGCCAATCACTACTAGTGCCTGGTCAGGCTCTCTCCGCCTCTCTTGTCCTGGAACCTCAGCCTCCAGCATCAGCTGACGCAGCAAGTCCGGGCTCAAGGGTGGAGGCAGCCCGGCCGCCCATACCCTACGCAGCTCCCTGGTGGACATACGGCCAAAGCGGACGCATCGAAGCAGGGCCTTGGCCTCTGACTCCTGGGTGTCAAGGTTGGCAGCTAGCCAACGCCGTGCAGCCGCAAAGGCCTCGAACTCCTCCTGCAAGTGTAGCTCATCGCTGTCCAGAAGCTCAGCCAGGCAGGCAACCGGTAAAGACGGGAAAGTGGAGCACAAAGCCACAGCAGGCAGGTGGGTGAGGAGGTAGTGACGGGCTTTGCTCCAGAGCCTCTCCAGCCCAGGGGCTTCAGCCATGGGGATCAGGGCCAGGCAACGGGCAGGGTTGAGGCCTTGTGCCAAGGCTCTCTGGCACAGAGCCAGGCAGGAAGAGCTCTGGTACCGCAGAGCAGCCTGGGCGGCTCTCAGCAGTCCTGGCCACCTTGCCCGCACGACCCCAGAGTAGGCAAAGGAGACAAGGAGTCGCAGGTCCTGGGCAGAGATGGTATGCAGAGACACCTCTGTGCCCTGGGATTCCCTCATCCCACTCAGGAGCATGGCCCCAAAGAACTCACTGCCACAGGCGAGGGCTGCTCGGTGCACTGCAAAAGGGAGAAGCAGAGGGGGACCCAGAGTGTTGCAAACTGCGAGGCACTCTCCTGACTTCACAGCCCCGACTTTGGGCCAACCACCCAACACCACAGGCCAAACTGTGGTATATGCACCAGAACCACGTGGGGTGCTTCTTACAGTGAAGGTTTCATGGATCCACCTCCAGAGATTCTGATTCAGTAGCTCTAGACGGAGACCCTAGGAATTTGTGTTTTAACATATTCAAGCACCCTGCATGATTCTCATGTGAGTGGCCTGAAGACACTTTGAAAAACATTGCTTTAGTCTTTTTGATGCAGGCCAATTAGAGAAAGGGTCTTGATCAATCAAGTAAAGATGCTACAGAGAACATTTGCTAAGAGGGGGTACAAAATAAACTGCAAAGACCAATGTGCAACTTATATAGGTCTTTCTATATTGTGCACAGAATAAAGTTCTTTCCTCTACAATTATAAGAGCCACTGACATCAGCCATTCTGCTAGTCAGATTTTACTCAGAAAGTGGTACCACACTCAGGAATGGTTGTGACCCACACTCATCTAACTGCCATCTTCTCTTACCCAAGACTTAGTGCTTGTAAACTGGAAACCTTCAAAATCACCCACTTCAATTGCTCCTTTTAAGATATGGAAACTGAGTCCTAGTGAAAGGGAGTGATTTATTTTCTATCTCCATGCAGTGGCTGTCTGGGCAGATCACTGTAACTGATGTCAGGCTGCAATGAGCACACTTGTGTATCAGTTCCCTGCTTATCTGCATGGCCCTCGTGACTCTGAAAATGTCCTATTCAAAAATGCTATCAAATAACTAGACCTTATATGTTCCCTAATGTAACTCGATTTGAGGCAGTTGGCATCAAGTATGGAGTATCCTTACCAAAATATTTAACCGAAATCTAATCAAACCTTCAGATCTAAATTCAAGTTTATAGGAAATTGAGAGGCTAAAAGAATGAGTTAAACAAAACCATGAGGGAAAATGCTTACAAATCTAGAACATGGAGAATTCTATAGGCCAACTAATCTTGTTTCTTCAATAAGTCATAAAAAAAGGGAGAGAGGACTGTATGAGAGTAAAGGAAGCTTAAGAGACATATATCTGAGTTCAGTGCAAACCTTGATTGGCTCCTGGGTTGAACAGAGCAGCTCTAAAAGACACTTTTTTGGACAAGTGGGAAAGTTTCAATGTGGACTATATGATATTAAGAAATCATTGTTAATTTTGTTAGATATGATAAAGAAATTGTGGTTACATGAGAAAATTTCCTCTTTTAGAGAGACACATACCCAAGTATTTGTGAGTGAAATGTCTGAGATTTACTTTAAACTTTAGCAAAAAATAAAGAAATGAAACAAATATAGTAAAATGTTAATTGTTAAGTCTGGGTGATGGGTGTTTTTTTTTGTTTGTTTTTTTTTTTTGCGGTAGGCGGGCCTCTCACTGTTGTGGCCTCTCCCCTTGCGGAGCACAGGCTCTGGAGCACAGGCTCAGTGGCCATGGCTCACGGGCCCAGCCGCTCCGCGGCATGTGGGATCTTCCCAGACCGGGGCACGAACCCGTGTCCTCTGCATTGGCAGGCGGACTCTCAACCACTGCGCCACCAGGGAAGCCCATGATGGGTGTTTTGAGTGTTCATCTTAATATTCTCTTTTCTTTGCTATGTTTGAAATGCTTCATAACAGAAAAGAGAGGAGGACTTCCCTGGTGGCACAGTAGTTAATAATACACCTGCCAATGCAGGAGACATGGGTTCAATCCCTGGTCCAGGAAGATCCCACATGCCACGGAGCAACTAAGCCCATGCACCACAACTACTGAGCCCACGTGCCACAACTACTGAAGCCCGTGCACCTAGAGCCCATGCTCCACAACACGAGAAGCCACCGCAATGAGAAGCCCCCGCACTGCAACAAAGAGTAGCCCCACCCGCTGCAACTAGAGAAAGCCTGCGCACAGCAACGAAGACCCAACACAGCCAAACATAAATTAATTAATTAATTAATTAATTAAAAAAAAAAAAAAGAGGGGAAATGCTGCTAGAAGTCCTCTCAGGCAGGTCACACAGACCCAAGCTCCCAGTGAGGCTTATGAACCTCAGGCTACTTTGATCACTTGCAGCATGTTCACCTCTCTCAAAGGGCAGGTGATATCGGCATGGCTTTCCACTGTCTTTTTGAGCAGTACGTAGTAGCTTGGTGCTTCCCAAGCAGTAAACATTAGTGACAGCTTCCATATTGACTGAGAACATTTGCATTCCATAAAGCAGGTAAGCCATCTCATCTTCCATACCATCAATCAGCCTATAGCTCAGAGCCACTGACAAAGGATTCACAACCACTTGTATTTTTTGCCCCTTCTCACTCATCATTATTCCTTAGAATTTTAAGTGACAGGTTCCCACCACTAAGTTGGAATGTTTCTTAAAGGAAGTGAAAGCAGTGATACTGAATACAAGGATGTTTAAATTCCAAACCCTTGTGAGAATTTTATAACTATGAAATTTGAAATTCCCCCTCCATCTAGTGCTATTGGAAATGATAACACTTTAGAAGTCTGTTATGGACTGAGTGTTTGTGTTCCCTGCCCCCACCAAATTCATATGTTGAAGCCCTGATCTCCAACGTGATAGTATCTGTAGGTGGGGCCTTTGGGAGGTAACTATGTATGAGAGTAGAAACCCTCATGAATGGGATTAGTGCCCTTATAAGAGGAGACATGAGAGAGATGATCTCCCTCTCTCTCTGCTATGTGAAGATACAGTGAGAAGGTGGCCATCTACAAACCAGAAAGAGGGCCCTAACCAGAACCTGACCTTGCTGACACCCTGATGCAGCCTCCAGAGCCATGAGAAATAAATTTCTATTGTTAAACCACCCAGTATTTTATGGTATTTTTGCTATAGCAGCCCAAGCTGACTAAGATAGGATCCTTTTCCTTTGGGGAGTCCCAGAAGCACTTTGGGTCCCAGTCATTCCTCCAATGAGCAGTAGCTATGTGACTTTGGACTTGTCTTAAAGACTGATTTCCTTATCAATAAAGTGTAAGAGCTGAACTAGATAATATCTAAACAAATCCCTTTTCATGTTAAACTTTTATGTGTCTGCACTCTGACTCCATTTGCCAGGTGCTATGTGTCTTTGACTTGACTGCATAGGAGGCAATGCATGGCCTAGTGAGAGCAGACTGGGTTAGTGGATGTGGGCCTGTATCCTGGTTTTCATCTGTTAACATCTCTGAATTTAATATTCTTTATCTGCACCCAGGGATAATGATATCTAACTCACTGGTTTTCAGTGAGATGAAAAGAGATGGCATGTGTAAAAGAAATTCCTGGTACCCAGTACCTCACTAAATGTTAGTAGAATCTGAATAAATCTCAACTTATTCAACCCTCTTCAGCTTTCCTGGTGATGAGCAGAGTTAACTTCAAAGTGCCATGAACTGGTAGCCTTAAGATTCTGGCCAAACAGTACCAGACCTTGCTCACTAGCTGTAGGGTCCACGTCTGCCATGGTGTCAAGCTCACTTAGGGGAAAGGACACACTGAATTTTTCCACTGTGTTCCCCTGGCTTTTCCTGTGTCCTAAATAGAAGATGCCAAGAAGGGCCTTTGGTTAATCTTTGTTTGAGTCAATCACCTCCTGCTTGTTCTACTGGCATGGACTATATACCCTTAGCTCCAGCCAGCTGACTGTAACCTTCTTGTTTCTGGGCACAGGAAAAGCCACAGCATAAATCTGTCAGTGCTCTTAAGAAAACAACTCAACTGCGCATGCTCCATTCTCAGTGGGTCAGGAGAGGTGCCAAATGTCACCCTGGGGAAATTCTGACTGCAGCAGGGATCAAAACCACTATGGTAGGGACCGAACCACCCGCTGCTTGCACACACCATTTCAGGTGGCATATGCGCCTGCATTAATGTAATGCCCCACAGACCCTCACCCCGCAGCCGGCAGCCGCCTGCCTCCAGCTCCAGGTCACACCCGATGCCTTCTTGGTACAGGAGCTCCATGGTGCGCAGGTTCTCTCTCAGTTCCTCTGCCTGGCTGGGCTGCTTTTCATCTTCCCGGGTGCTTCCAGCCCCCTCGCGTCCCCACTGGGCCACAGCCTTCACCCGGGGTGCTCCCAGGGCTTCAGCCGCGGCCAGCACATCCCCCCGTGGGGCGGGTCCCAGCACCCCCTCATAGGCAAAGGTCAGCATGGCCTCCCAGGCCCCAGGGGTTACATCCAGGCTGAGGGGGCGTTGCAGACCTCTGCTCCCCAGCAGCCTGTCTCTGAAGAGGCTGCTGACTGCGGCCAAGATCACCCGATGCACCCCGTATACTCGCCCCCCGACTGACACGTCTTCATCCAGCAACAACCTCTGCTCTCGCAGCCGCTGTGCCTCCGCGAAAAACTGGCTGGGATGCGCCTCGCTGCGCAGCTCCTCGGCTTCCTCTGCGTCTTCTCCATCCTCCTCCTCTTCCTCCTCCTCTTCGTTCTCTAGGGACAAGGCTGGAGAGGGAAGGCTCCCCGGGGCCATGGGCCGGGGGCCGGGCTCTTCCAGAGGAAAGGGGGGCAAACCAGGATCCTCGTCCGGGGACGGAGGCCAGGAGGGGGTTCTCCTGGTGGGCAAAGGGAGGCCAAGGCCGTCCTTCTGGACCGGAAGAGGGACTTGTTCAGGGTCTGAGGGACGATGTGCGGAGTCCGAGACGCTCATGGCCCAAGCTCACTGGATTGCTGCAGGTAAGCAGAGGAAAGAGAAGAGAGGGTAAGAGCTGGACCCACAGAGGCCAGAGGAAGCCCTGCCTCCAGTCCGGCGACATGTCAGTCCCTCTCCCTACTTCACCCCCCTCCCCCCATCCCAGGGCTCGAGCGTGTAGGTTACACCGCGCGACTCTGAGGTTCCCCAGGTGCAGCAAAGCACGCAAGATCTATGTGTAAAAATCCAGTACCCGGAACTGTACCCTGCCCGTCTTGCCCCCATGCCAGTAGTCACCCTCCTAAGACACCAGCATTCCGCTTGCCCTCTCACTTGAGCCTGCTCTACTCCTGACAGCGTGGCAGAGGGAACGCGCCCCCGGGGCCCCGTCCCTGACCGAACCCAGCTAATTATAGGCAGTGCTGGAAGGCTGGGGGCTGGTCTCCAGGTGCCCAAACTCTGACACCCAATCCCCTGGGCCTGACCTGAGATGACCTCCTCTCCCCTTCCACTTGTAGGTCATGCCCTGGTGCTGAGCGAGGCAAATTCGGAAGCCAAGTAGGATGTGGGGATCTGGTGGAGTGAGCCAGGCCAGAAAGGCTTCCTTCACTGGACTGGGCTGGAGCGGGTGCGTGAAGAAAGTCTGGACTCTGCACACCCGCAGGAAAGTGGGGAGAAAGAGTGAAGCGTGTGTTTGGGGTCAGTCCTGGCCTTTGTTGATTTTTCTGTGCATGATAAAGCTGGGACCCTGGAACGAACAATCCTGACGTGAAACTCAAATATAACCCATCCATCTGGTCCAATAAGGGCAGAGGGGTGTGGGAGGTGAAAGGGCATGGGTCAGCGCTACCGACCATGGGTGACCCACCCTTAGCGAGGGGTTTCCTCCCTGTGCCAACGTGGAGTTGGTGGTGAGAGAGCTAAACCCAACCCTTGGGCTGCACTCCTCCAAATGGGTAAACAGAGAGGCAGCCCATGGTTGTCCTGGCTTGTGAAATGGGCGATAGTGACCAGCCTCTGCGTGGATCCTCTTATGTCCTCCCCTTTGCAAGACAAGGTGGCCAACACCTTGGGCCCCCACCAGGAAGAGGAGGAACCGCTATCTGGCAGAGACAAAGCCCAGGTCAGCCCCTGCCCTCCCTCTGCCAACAAGGACAAGGACACGGGACCCTGATCTGCGTTCTCTGCCAACCCCATGGTCCTGGGACAGCTCCACCACAGCCACGTGTCTCTGGAGGCTCTGCTCGGCTCCACCGTGGCGAGGCCCATACCCCACAGCGAATCCCCGAAGGTTGGATGAAACCTGCTCTTCTGGGCTTCCCTGGTGGTGCAGTGGTTGAGAGTCTGCCTGCCGATGCAGGGGACACGGGTTCGTGCCCCGGTCCGGGAGGATCCCACATGCCGCTGAGCGGCTGGGCCCGTGAGCCATGGCCGCTGAGCCTGCGCGTCCGGAGCCTGTGCTCCGCAGCGGGAGAGGCCACAACAGTGAGAGGCCCGCGTACCGCAAAAAAAAAAAAAAAAAAAAAAAAACCTGCTCTTCTGTGCGATCATCTACCCTCCATTAAATGCGTTATGACTGACCTCCCCCCATAGCACCTCCAGGTCTGTTAGCTGTCCTTCTTGTTGCTGACCTGCTGACTGGGGCAGGGTCTTGGTATCTCAGCCAGGGGACAGTATTACTTCCACCTCTGCTCAGGAGCCCCATGTGGAGCCACACTCCCCAAAAGATGATGTGGAGAATTCGGGGGCCAGGCCTGGCAAGGCCCCATTGCACTTTATCTGGGTCATGGGAGTCATGGTAACGGATTGGTGCTCAGGGTTCCCAAAGGTTCGGGATGGAAGCAGGGAAAGAGAACTTCGCTCCAGAGGACAGTCTCAAGGGTCCCTCTGAGGGTGAGAGGAAAGGGCTGAGGGTGACCTTGACTCCTCCCTCCCTGATGATCAGGGGCATCATCCTCTACCTGCAGCTGCCTTGGATCACTGCTCAGGCTGGCATAGGTGTGGGCTCAGCACTCTGCTAGACAGTAGGAAGGGATTTGAGACTTGGCCTTAGTGAATTAAAGGAGCCCCATTCCCATCCCACTCCAGGTCTCAGATCGCTCGTTACCTTGCTCTCGGCTTCAGTCACTACTATCACCAGCCTGTCTATCTCAGCCGTCTCCACCAATGGCAAAGTCAAGGCTGGTGAGTCTGTTGTGACTCCATGACCTCTTAGGGCCTCTGGTCCTGTTGGAAGTTGGTGAGACTGATTGACTCTTCTTTCCTCTCCTCTCAGGTGGTACCTACTTCCTTGCCTTGCACAGCCTGGGTCTGGAGCTTGGCAGTTCCACTGGAATATTTGCTTTCTCCTATGCAGTAGCTGTGGCTGTGCATACAGTGGGCTTCACAGAGACCCTTTTGGACCTGTTCTGGGTAATGCCCATTCCCTTCCTCCATGCACCCTTTTCTCAAGTCAGCTGACCACCCAGCTTGCATTTTCGTGGCTCCAGCCTGGGCAAGTCATTTTAAGAATCAGGTGGACCAATTAAAAATCTCTGTGACCCCCTACCTCTGTGTTCTGCCCTTCCAGGAGCATGGGGTGCAGCTACCAAACATGGATCCTGAAAATGAGTTTCGGGTGGTGGGCCTGGTGACCGTGACTATCCTTGTAGGCGTTGGCACTGGCAGGCGTGGAGTGGGAGTCCAAGGCAGGCGAGGGGGAATTGAGTTGGGGGTGAAAAGACTAAGGGGATGGCGGTGAGAGCTGGACAGATCAGGAAGGGGCGGAATGTGGGGAGATGTGGGATTGTGTGTGTGGGTAGTTGACAGACCGGATTTCCAGGGACCAGACTTCCAGGGACCAGACCTGAAACTAGCCGGTTTTGCTGAGAGAGACTCCACATGCCAGTTTTTGAAGGGGAAAGTAAGGAGGACTCCTTCTGAGGATCTGTTGGGATGAGCACTAGACATGACTACCAGATGAGAAATGCCCTGGTTCTTGCTCCCAGTATTTACAATGTTGATATTCACCCCTCTGGCATGGGAAGGGATGCTTTGTAGTTTGAGGCAAGAAGGAAGAGGACACCCATTTAGCCACATTCCTTTATGGGAGGAGGTTGGTAGGAAACAGAACGAGAGGATTGGAGAGAAGAGTGAAGATGAGACAAGGAAAGTGAGGAGGAGGAGGAACTACTTCCCTTCCACTCACCTCTGTGTCTCTGTCTCTTCTTCTCTCCCTCTTTCTCCCTCTCTCTATGGAAGGGGGTGGTGTCACCCATGGTATTACAGGCCCAGATTATCTTCTTCTTCCTGATCTTCCTTTCTCTTATCAACTACCTGCTGGGGACTTCCTCCCCACAAACCCCAGCCAACAAGCCACTGGCTTCTTTGGGTACCAAGGTGAGACAGTGGGAAACTGACTGAGAAATGCGTCCTCCTCAGAAAAGAACCCTCAACTTCTGATTCTGTATGTCATTCACAAGTTGGCCATCAGACCAGTCAGAGTCCTGTTAAGTCCCTGGGCCAAAAATCCTTTATGCTTCCCAGCCTAACCTAAGTCACTGACACTAAACTGAGGAGAGGGGTAATAATTTGGGCTGAACAAAGGAAGCCAGGAGGTGCTCCTCAAAACCTCATCTTTTCTCTCTGTTCCTTTATATAGAAAGCATTTTCTTTCATAATATTGTCCCGCAGTGGTGGGCATGGTCCAGAGGGCAGTTTCCTTGGTATGTTTTCCATCTTCTCCTCAGCCACTGGGGTACTCAGCAGGACCAGTATCTCTAGGGACCTCAAGGTGACAAGGATGTCCAGGCATGGAGCACACTATCACCCCTCTTCTCTCTCCACTGATGGTTCAACTTTTGTTCCCAGGACCCTGCCACAGCTGTCCCCAAAGGAACCATCCTTGCCATCACGTAGACCATACTTTCCTACCTGGGCATCTCTGCCACAACTGGTAAGGCCCTCCACTCCTGCCTTCAGTGCAGAATGACCTGGAACCCTGGTTTCTGCTTCTCTGAGGGGCTAGGTGATGAAATGAGCCAGAGGCATTTATCAATTATATTAAAAGTAGTTTATATGCAGGTAGGCCCCCATCCCCTCCTTCACCAGTTCTCTCCATCCCTTGTTTCATTAATGAATTGTATGGTGCTCTTTATCAAATTTGGTTGTCCCCCCCAACCCCATGCACACACACTTCCATTACCCACTTTGGCACTGGTGGTACCTAGACAGTCCTACTGCTTTGGGTTGGGGTTCTCTTCCCATGAAGGAGTATGTGTCCTAAATCTCATTTCCAGGCTCCTGTATGATTTGTTTTAGGAAATAGGACCGACATGGGTGTGCAGAGTGGGAGCTGCCTAGGGTCAGAGTGCCAGTATGGCTGGTACTTCATTAGATGTTGAGAGCCAGGGTCTTGCCTCTATGGGCTCTCTGATTACTACCAGGTGAGTGAACCAGAGGGGAAGATTAGAGAGATAAATCTTAACTAGCCCACTGACCGGCATAGAGTAGATGCTCAAAAAACAGTAATGACTTAAGTGGATTCATGTAGGAGGAGCCGAAATCTGATGGAAGAGGAGTTTCTGTGGTAGGAGGTACTGGCTGTGGGGAGACACTGGCTAATCTCTACCTACATCTGAACAGGTTTATGGTTACCAGTTTGAAAGAAATGCCAGCTGGGCAGCAAAACAGAAAAACTAAAGAGTGAAGAAGCCCTATTATCCCTAAATCCCCAAGGACAGAAATTTCAGAGGATGACATACTTTCTGTTCCCTTCTGTATCTGGGGTTTCCTTTCTCTGTAGCCAAAAGGCTTTTGAAGACTTAGTGGTCTTCCAGCAGGTGCAGAAGCCACCAGCAAAGGAGAACTTGGCATCTACCTCTCTCAACAATCCTGCTCCCTCAGGCTACATCCCTGAGCAGGACCTGAAGACAAACCAAAAGCAGGTAGATATACAGGAACAGGGCCATTAAAGTGGGGGCAGTTGTCCCAGAGTACAAACAGAGAATGGCGCTCACCTCGTCCCTGCTCACTTTTCCTAACCATGCAGTCAGAGTGGCACATGTGCCTTCATAAAGTTGTATGGCAATATTCATGCCTTCATGAAGTCCTATGGCTGCCCTCACAGTCATCAATCTGGGAAGATTTCAAACCGCAGGGGCATAGAGCTCAGGGGTAGGACTAGTCCAATGGCTAGAGAAGCTGAGGAACAGGTTCCATTTCTTACATAACAGGAGGCTACCTGTGATCCCTCAATCAGCCTGCCCTGGGACCCTATATATGACCTGGCCAGAGATGCTGTCCAGGGGCCTGACATCCCCCATTGCCTTTGTTTGTGGAAATCAGCAGTACACACTCACCCTATACTGTTAGTGAGGCTCAGGAGGAAAGACAGCTAGGAAGAGGAGTCCATAATTTAGGACTTAAGGAGCCAAGATTTTAATCTCCTGGCTCCACAAACTTTTTTGAGTCTACCCTTGGGTGGCCCAAAGCTTCGGACACACAAGGATTTTACAACAGCCCAAAGCTACCTAGGGAGAGAACTCCCCAACTACGCAATACGAACTGCGGCTGCAGTGCCAAAGGTCCTTCCTCCACAATCCATTCCGCCCCATGATATTAATAAAAACTTACAAATAAATACCTGAGGCTAATGTGTAATAACATACTTGAAACTCCCCAAGCCTAGAAAAAGATTATTCCTGTTCTCCAATATATTCAACAAGAATTTATCTTCTATCTTCCATCTCAAAGTTTCTACTTTAAACCTCCACGCCTTAATGCATTTCAACCCATTTGTGTCTATCCTTTGTAAATGAAAAAAAATGTATTTATCATCACTTTCTACTTAGTAAGTAATCAGAAACTTCCTCTTTTCCCAAGCTCATGTAATCCTAATTTTTAAAATCTTTTGGCTCAAGTCTTACCTTATAGTCCTTTGATTATTTCTTTGGTTTAGTTCCTCATCAGCTTATACATTCATTCAGCAAATACGAACTGAATGTCCACTATCTGCCAGACCCTATTTTAAGTACTGGGAGATGATATGCCAATGAATAAAATAAGCTACACCTCCCCTCAGGGAGTTTATAGTCCAACAAGAAGAGATAAACAATGAACATAATAAAAACAACTATTAGATTACAAGGTGGTAAGTGCTATGAAGAGAAATAAAACAGGGGAGTGGGCTAGAAAGCGCTAGAGGAGTACAATCTTTTTTTTTTTTTTTTTTTTTGCGGTACGCAGGCCTGTCACTGTTGTGGCCTCTCCCATTGCGGAGCACAGGCTCCGGACACGCAGGCTCAGCGGCCATGGCTCACGGGCCTAGCCGCTCTGCGGCATGTGGGATCTTCCCGGACTGGGGCACGAACCCGTGTCCCCTGCATCGGCAGGCGGACTCTCAACCACTGCGCCACCAGGGAAGCCCGAGGAGTACAATTTTAAGTAGGGTTGTCAGGAAGCCCTCACTAAAAAAAAGTTGAGCAGACTTAAAGACTATACCTCCGGAAAGAGCATTCCAGGCAGAGGGAGCAACAAGTATAAAGGCCTTGAGGGGCAGTACACCTTCAGTGTTTAAGGAAGAACAAAAGGCCAATGTTGCTGGAGCAGAGTGAACAAGGAGATAAGTAGCAGGAAGTGAGGTCAAAGCATTACTTGAGGAAGGGTGGGGCAGGTCATGGAGGCTTTTACAGGCCTTTAAAGGACTCTGGTTTTTATTCTGAGGTAGGAAAACACAGAGGGTTTTGAGAAGAGTGGCTGAGAATCCGGCTTCTGTGTTAACACTATTCACTCTGGCTGCTGTGTTGAGAAATGACTGTAAGAGGGAAATGATGGAAGCAGGTAGACCAGCTACTGCAATAACCTTGGACAGCAGTCCCCACCCTTTTTGGCACCAGGGACCAGTTTCGTGGAAGGTAATTTTTCCAGGCTGTAATGCAAACGATGGTTCTAAGCTTTGCTCCCTCGCTCGCCCGCCCGCCACTGCTCACCTCCTGCTGTGCAGCCCGGTTCCTAACAGGCCGCTGACCGACCAATACCAGTCCATGGTCCGGGGGTTGGGGACCCCTGATCTTGGAGGCAGATAATTCTGGCTTGGGCTAGGATGGCAGCAGAGAAGTGACAAATTGGATTCTGGATGTATTCTGAAGGTAAAGTCAATGTGATTTGATGAATTGGAGGAGATGAAAAATAGGTGCCAAAGATAATACCAAGACACTTTAACATGAACAACTAGAAGGATGGAGTTGCCATTAACTGAAATAGGAAAGACTGCAGCAGTAAGCTGGGGAGAAAGTAAGTTCAGTTTTGTATATGTTAAACTTGAGATGCCTATTAAGCATCCAAGTCGAGATGCCAAGGGCAGCTAGATATTCAGGATAGAGTCCTGATTGGAGCTAAAAAAAATGGGGAGTCATCCACATTGAAATGGCTCTAATGTGCAACACTGGATGAAATCACTCCAGGTATGTATGTAAACAGAAAAGCAGTCCAAGGACTGAACTCTAGAGCGCTATGGAGATGAGAAACCAGCAGACTAAGAAAGAGTACTTGGTAAACTAAGAGGCAAACCAGAGAATATGTCCTAAGGTCAAGTAAAGACAATGTTTCAGAGAGGGGGTGTCAAATGCTACTGATAGCCCATGCAAGATAAAGCAGAAGATGCCATTATTTAGGTTTGTGAAAGTCGTTGGTGACCATGATGAGAACAGTCGTGGTGCAGTGGACTTAATAGGGAATTGGTAGAAAGTGGAAAAGACTCTTTTAAGATGTTCTGCTATAAAATAGAGCAGAATAAAGAAACTACAAGGATATATTGCACAGTACAGAGAATACAGTGAATATTTTATAACTTTAAGTGGAGTATAACCTATAAGAATACTTACTAAATCACTATGCTGTACATCTGAAACTAATATTGTAAGTCAACTATAATTCAACTTAAAAACTTAGTAATAAACAAAATGTTTTAAAAAAATTGAGTAGGAAAATTGGAAGCAACTGGAAGGGGAAATGGGGTCAAGAGAGGTTTATGTCTTTGTAAGATAAGAAAAATGATAGCATATTTGTGTGCCAACAGGATGCTCCAGGAGAGAAAGGGGAATACTGACGCTACAGAAAAGGAGGGAGAACTGTTGAGAGATGTCCTTGAAAGCCAGATGATGGGACTGGCTGGACAGGAGCCTAGACAGTTTGTTTAGAGCAGCATTTCTCAACCTTGACGCCAATGACATTTAAGCCCAGATAGTTCTGTTGTGGAAGGCTGTTAGGTGCATTGTAGGCTATTTTGCAGCATCCCTGGCCTCTACCCAGCAGCACCACCTCCCGGTTGTGATCAACCAAATGTCCTCTGGGAGCAAACTCAGTCCCAGTTGAGAATCACTGTTATACAGTAACAAGAGAGAAAGCAGAGCTTACAGGTATAAATGCTGGAAAGTATGCAGGTATAGTGGTAGGAGCTTGTGAACCTTTTCGGATTGTTTCTATTTTCTACCAAAGTAAAAGTGAGAATGAGGGATGTTGGAGATTTAAGGGATCAGAAGCGAGGGCAAGTGGGGAATTCCCTGGAGGTCCAGTGGTTAGGACTCCAATCCCGCAAGCCATGCAGCATGGCCAAAAAAAAGGAAGGGCAAGTAAAAGGACCAGGGGATATTGCTAGTAGCATAAAGGACTCACTCAAGTTTTATGGTAATGAATTTAAAGACAAGTCAACCTGACTGTTTCTTCCTAGCCCTTTCAACTGCATGGATCTAGGAAAGTTGGTGAAGAGTTGAGTGTGACAAAAGCCAGAGAGAAGCAAGGGAGGTAAGGCGTTTGTAACAAAGGGCTCATGACTGGAATTTAGTGGGAGGAGGGAAATGAAGCCATGTGGAATAAACTGGAAAGACAGGAAGTAATGGTGGGAGGGTGGGACGTTTGAGATTGAGATATGGAGTAGTGGTAGGTCTAGAATATGACCAAGGGAATGAGTAGCTGAAGTGGGGGTGGAGGACAAGATCACTGGAGGAGCAAAGAACTGAGACCAGAGTGTTAGAAAGATTATCTACATGGATATTTAAATCACCAAGATTTATGACAGGTACTGACTTGTGTTTCAAAGCTGAGGTATGTTAGAGATGAAAGAGAATAGTCTTAAAAATAGTATATGGAAGGGACTCCCCTGGCGGTCCAGTGGTTAATACTCCATGCTCCCAATGCAGGGGACCGGGGTTCGATCCCTCGTCAGGAAACTAGATCCCACATGCCGCAACTAAGAGTTCGCATGCCACAACTAAAGATCCTGCATGCCACAACGAAGACCCAGCACAGCCGAATCAATAAATATTAAAAAAAAAAAAATAGTATGAGAAGAAATGAGGACACTTGCACTGCCTCCAGGCCCAGTGGTACAATGGGTGTGAGAGAAACCACCACCACTACTAAAAGAAGCAGAGTCCTCAGGAGAAACCAGGGCTCAGAGCAGGACTATAAAAAAGGGAACATACAGAGAAGAGGTTGAGCATATGTGAGATTTTTGCTAATGACTGGCTGTTAATTTCAGAGAATGTGTATACCTGGGGCCCGCCCCCTCAAGCCTGCCAATGGAAATGTCTGTAGGCCTAAGTGTATGGAAGAGGGATGGTTTTACTTTTGAGTTATCAATTAGCATGAAATTACACCTGGCTTCAGGCTATTTTCAGGGAAATCCTGAGTACCTATACTTCAAAGAATTTAAATGAGATGATAAATGTAAAGCAATTAGCATAAGATCTGATGCTAAAACAGTATCAATGATAATAGCATTACTAAGAAGAGGTTAGAGTATCTAAGAGATTCCCCTCAATTTTAGCTCCAGAGCAGCAGCTCCAAGGCAACCTGCATAGTCAGCCAGGGTGCCGCTCTGACCCCTTGCCTCCTTACCCATCACCCCATCAACAAGAATTTATCCAGTGCTAACTGTGTATCCTTCCTGAACACAAGTTGATTATCAACGTATAAAAACAAAAATATTTTAATGCTGAGTCATCTTGAGGTTCAAATGATAGGAGAGGGGCATCCACAGCCTTGCCAGGATTCTTATGTCAGGATAAAGATTAAGGCCCAGGGTCCCTTGGTCTCCACTTAGGGCGCTATCTACTCCGATTCTGTTAACCTTGTTAGTCCCTCCATGTCACTTCTACTTCATCTGTCCGATACCTGTAAAAAAAAAAATAGGAAAAACTTGGTGGACAGTTACCCCTTAGCACCTTCCATTCTTCTCTGCCCTCACGATTCTGGATCCTCTTCCCTGCTGCTCATTTTTGCCTACCTCCCATTTAATCCTGTCTACCTCCTCCAAGGGGCTACTCACCTCTGTGTGACCCCAGATTCACTGAGAGGAGTCCTGTGTCCAGCCCGAAACATCTCCCAGCCAGCCTGGGCTATCATGGCTCCATTGTCAATGCAGAATCTGGAAAGGAAAAGAGGTATGAAATTCATGATCTAAGCGTGGAAAATCACAGTAATTGGAGGGGAAAAAAAAGAAATAAAAAAAGGGAAAGGGCCTTTACCTCTCATCTGTGGCAAAAAGCTGGGCTCCGCGCTCCTGGCACATCGTCTCCATCATTTCCTGTAACCTCATATTACCTACAAAGAGGTAGGGGTACAGTTAGCTTACTTTTAGCCATTTCTTCACAGTATGGCTGCACACCTCATGTGCACTGACTTAGGAAAATGAAGTAGGGATTCCAGGGGCAAGGAGTGGGAAGCACAGGACAAGAAATAAAACGAGTAATTTCCCCAAACCCTTAGAGATTTAGAGTATCAGGAGGAGGATACGCATGCCCCAAAATAGGAAAGAGAAGCACAGTTCAGTGATACATACACCCCACACCTCCCACGATGAGGGCTTCCTGGGAGCCACAATGTGCCATGGCTCGCTCTGTGATCTCTACCAGCATTGCAAACACAGTTTCCTATGCAAGGAAAACAAGGTGAAAACATCAAAGACAATCCCAGCTTAGTACTGTCTACTATATAAAAGCTCCTCCAGCTTCAACTTTCTCTCCCAGCTTTTTACTCCATTACCTGCAGGGAGAAACATAGATCCTCAGGAGTACACTCGCCCGTGGCCAGCATCCGCTGGGTTACATCCTATAGTTAAAGGGGAAAACATATAAAACAATGAATTGCAGTTTGGGGATGACATATGAGCAAAAAATTAGTGCACTTGGAGTATCACCATGTTTCACCACAATTCAATTTGCCAGTACATCCCATATGACACCTTGCCCTTCACTGGCACTGAGCTATAAAACCAGCAGCAGTCTTTCATGATTCAATAATTACGGGGGGAAAAAAAAAAAGAAAGGAAAGAAAGAAAATACTGTGATTAGCTTAAAAAAAAAAGACTCAGTAATTATGAATGTCTACCCTGGCACCCTTCATTCCCTACCCCAGTTAATTTTTCTCTAGAGCACTTGTCCCCATCTGACCCTTTTTATTTTATTATTTCCCCCCTTCTTTTTTTTTTTTTTTTTTTGGTTTCTTTTTCTGTCTCCCACCCCCACTGCATGAAAAGCAAGCTCCAAGTAGGCAGGGATTTTTGTTTTGCTCCATCTTGTATCACTATTGCCTTGAACAGCACCTGGCACACAAAAGATGTTCAATAAATATTTGCTAAATGAATTTATTCAGCATCTAACATGGGCCAGTACTATGCTATATGTAGAAAATACACTGGTGAGCAAAACACATATGCTTCATTAAAAAGCATGAGAAGTGCCCATCTCCTCACCTCTCCCACACTCACCTCAATGAAAGACAAGATCCCTGAGAATGAGACGTCCATCCCCTTTACAGTGTATGGCAGCTCAACTAGCTTCTTGCCTCTATGTGGGAGTGAGTATATGAGGCACTTAAGCCTGTAGTCAGCTGGCTGCTCACCCTCCAAAGCCCTCCCAAACCTCATTAACACATATACAGGGAAATCCCTGGCGCCCCACCAGTCAGCCTCCCTCCACCTTATTCCCCTTACCGCTTTGCCATCTGTTCAATGTTGTAGCCTGGACTTGGGTCATTGGAAATCTAGCAGAAGGAAAAAGAGGATGAAGTCAGGTATCCAGGAAGCATAAGAAGCTAATTTACTACTTTCCTCCTCCTTTTCCATGGCTCCCCCCAAATACATTCACATCTTATGTTCTCTGTAGCCTCAATGGCTTACCTTCAGCACTCGAGCAAAACGATCCAGACAATTACCCACAGCAATATCGATGGTTTCCCCAAAGATGCGGTAACGATGTTCTGAATACGCAATCACCTAAGGGTGATGAGGATGTCCATGAAACCTCAAGTCTGTAAAGAGGAGCATTTAGCTTTGGGGAAGAACGCAGCAGAGGATCAACATGGTCACTAGAGCTTCCAAAAAGCAATAAGCAATGGGAAAAACGACTTTCCCAAACCCTCAATGGGTACTTTTTAATAGCACTTATCTGAGAAGTCTATATATATCCCAAGGATTCCCAGAGCAGATTCCTAGTCTACAGAAGGTAGTCTAGGTCAGGGGAGAAGCAAATTATCACTTTGGATGCATTTTTCTTGCTTGGAGGTTCCTAATATTCCTTTAAAAGCAGTCTAGACAGTGTGTACTAGGGAAGGCTTTCCTTCTTGGAAGCAGGAAACCAGAGTTCTTCTAGGTTATCCCAGCAGGGTGGTGGTATTTGGAAACCACCAAGGTAGAGTTAAAAGAAACCCAAAAATCCCAGGGAATTCCCTAGCGGTCCAGTGGTTAGGACTCCGCTCTTTCACTGCTGAAGGTGCTCGTTCAACCCCTGGTTGGGGAACTAAGATCCCACAAGTCACGCAGTGCAGCAAACACAACAAGAACAAAACAAAACTGAAAACCCCATTCTGGGTCAGACTAATGGCCCATCCAACTCAGCACTGGCAACCAACTTATGTCCATTCTTCATACGTGACCAGCTTCTAGCACAGAGAGTATTTATCACCCACTGACACATATGCTCCATGCTGCTGACAGTGAGTACTTCCTAAGGACCATAAGTCCCTTTCCCTTTCTGGTGCTGCTAGGGATTTTCTTCCATTCTGATGTAGCTCTTACTCTACTGTCAAAAGCTGGCAACAAAAGAGGAAAGAAAAAATTCTGCCTTTCTACTTCTGTCATCTACACTTCCCTACCCAATCATCTTCTGTTTTTCACACCTAAGCAGGCTTCAAAAGGGAGGAGGAAAAGAAGAGAAAATTCCATCGCTGCTCATATCCATTAACTCTTGTAAGCTTCCACTGATACTTTCCACACCCCAAGTCCCTAACCTTGTATGATATCCTTCAGGCCTCAACCAGTTACTTGCTTTCTACCCATTAAAGTTGCCACATCATATTCACAGGAATGTGTGCTTCATCTTTAATAACTATTTCACAAGATGAAGTTTTAGAACATAACCCTTTCATAAGCTGCAGACAATGAGCATTCCTGACAATAATCCCATCAGGTGTTATGTGGGAAAGGAAGGCTGGAGTTCTCTAATACCAACCTAAAAAGGTCTTATAAGGTATCCCAAACAACTCTGGCTTCACCTGTAAGTTTAAAATACCTTCTGCCATTCGTAAAATGTTTTCTAAATTATTTATATTTTCATACTCTTAAAAACTTCTATATATTTATCACCAGTAACTAAAACAAAACATGCAATTGTTGTAAAGATACAAATGGGATAGTGCCCCTTAGTTTTAATTGCTAAGATTCATAGGAAAAATAAGCTTCAAGATAATGAAAATGAAAATCCTTTCATTATTTTGAATACTTCAATCCTTACCATTCTTTCCTTCCCTAAATTGGAAATTCCTTATCTCTGCAGCCACATATATAAAGGTCATCTAACGTTCTAATCATACGCCCAAACATACAATATCACAAACTCTGTTGTGGGTTTTCTAGTATATCACATTTTAGTTTCAGATGAGCCCAGCTTTGCTCTTGCAGTTCCCACCACTCGGGTGGAACATGAAAGTTGTTGGTACAGTGCCTTAGAAATTAAGAAGGAATGGTGGAGCTTTTCTGCCGTAGTCCTGAGTGGTTTCTGTCAAAATGGGCAAGTTCATGAAACCTGGGAAGGTGGTGCTGCTCCTGGTGGGTCATCATGAAGAACACTGATGATGGCATCCCACTATCCCTGCAAAGTGATGGCTACCACTGGCAAGAAGAAAATCGCCAGGAGGTCAGAGATCAAGTCTTTTGTGAAAGTTTATAACTATAATCACCTCATGCCCACAAGGTAGTCTGTGGATAACCCCTTGCAAAAAACTGTTGTCAGCAAGCATGTCTTCAGAGACCCTGCTCTTAAACACATGGCCCAACAAGAGGCCAAGGTTAGTCTGAAGAGAGACCAGCAAAAACAAATGGTTCTTCCAGAAGCTGTGGTTTTAGACCTGTTTTGTTTCAGTCATTAAAAATAACCAGGGCTTCCCTGGTGGCACAGTGGTTAAGAGTCCGCCTGCCGATGCAGGGGACACGGGTTCGTGCCCCGGTCCGGGAAGATCCCACGTGCCGTGGAGCGGCTGGGCCCGTGAGCCATGGCCACTGAGCCTGCGTGTCCGGAGCCTGTGTTCCTCAACCGGAGAGGCCACAACAGTAGGAGGCCCAAGTACCGCAAAAAAAAAAAAAATTAAAAAAATAACCAAAAATCTCTGAGGGGAAATAAAAAGAAGGAACAGTGTAGTACTGTTAAATACCTGTGTATTTCCTCCACTGACATATAGCACAGTTGGGCTGGTGGCTCCAGTGATGAGGCGGCCCATTTCAATGTGGCCTATGCAGTGGTTAACACCCAGCAATGGCTTATTCCACAACTGAGCCATAGTACGGGCTACAACAGCCACAGAAACCAGTGGGGCACCCATGCCAGGACCTACGGGGACAGAAATGGGAGTGAGAATCCTATAGACACTGAGAAAAACAGAGCCGGGGGAAGCAGGGGATGTGAAGGTTGGGTGGTGGTAGTGGTGGTAGCAGAGGTGAGCTGCAGGCTATTTTGACCTAGCCAGGCTCCAGGTATATTCTTCCATTGTCGCCCACTCTCCCAGCCATACCTTTGGTGTATGCAATGCAATCAATATCCTTGGAGGTTAATCCAGCCTCTGTTAGTGCCTCCTGCAGCAGGTCCAGGATAACAGCTCGGTGGTGCCTGGCAGTAGCACCTGGAAGGAATCCTAAGAGATGGACACAAGTCAGTGATCACAGAGTTTTTCTATAGAAAGGTAGGTAGAAGTCAAAACAAACGTTTTAGTGGGGTAGGAAGAGTCCCTTTCCCTTTCCTCAAGCATCCTGTCTTCTATGTCTTCAGATATAGTCTTTCCAGCCTGTTCAGCTAGGCTAAACAGCTCTCAGAAATGCCCTTCTTCATACCCAACTCATACTCAGGACTCAATTCAAGTGATACCTATCTCATACTTTTTGGTGATCTTCTGTGACCCTACAAACCGTGTGCATGAATTTAACACATCATTGAATTTAACATACTATATGTAACATATAATAACTATAGCATTATAATTATCCGTACTTTTCCCAGTTTAACCATGAACATCTCAAAGCACTGGCTATTTTATTTATCTTCACATTCTTGGTGCCCAAATGCCAAGGGTGAGTGCTAAACATATATATATTCCTAATGAGTAACCTGTCACAACATCGCCTGCTCAGGGAGGCTTTTCAGGTATATGCAAGTCAGTTGCCTTCTCCTACATAAGCAGATGTTTGCGGGGAGGGTAGACAAGTTACAATATAACTTACAAATAACATTTACTATTACTAAAAGTGATAACGTGTCTGGTACTTTAATTCTCAAGACCCAATGATGCAGGTATTACCATTCCCATTTTAAGAATACAGAAGTCCAAAAACAACTACTGAATATTGCAAAGCCAGCCAGTTCTGTCTACACCTAAGCTGGGAGTCTACACTCTCTCATTCTAGTGTATTTTGACTGCATCTACGTTATACTATTTATCACACTGTGATGTGAAGTTCTGTCTACATGTCCAGCTCCATAACAAGCTTATACATCTATTTTTGTAGCCAGCAGCCAGCTGACGATTAGCACGTAAAAGATGCTCAATAAAGGCTGAACGAGCTCAGAAGATCCAGGTTCAAGTGCCTGTGACTCTTCTATCCATCAGCCTTGTGATAACACTGTCACATAATCTCAGAGACTCAGATCAAAAACTATGAGGGGACAATGCGCTCCACACCTTTCTTCACTAATGTTTAGGAAGATGGCAAGTGATGCTGTGCGGAGAAGTGCGCCGCAAACTATAAGTTCCCTACTCCCGTACCTGTGCCAGGAGGCGTGACGTAAGTCCGCCGCGGGTTCGCCAGCACCACGCCATCCCGTACTACTCCCACGCCAATCTTGTTGGCGCTGCCTTCAAAACCCAAAACCGCCGGCATGGCTCCGAGCTACCACTGGGGCCGTGGAGCCCGCACCAGTCCGCGCTGGGACGCAGACTCTGAGTCGCTGAAGAAAACGAGTCGGTGGCTGCTAAGGAGCAGCACTCACCGGAACAGATACCAAAGAATTCCCGCTGGTAGCGCGCCGGCGCCAGCCCCAACCCCTGTCGTCACGGCGACCCATCAAGGCCCCTTCGAGGACCTGTTCTCTTAACTGCCAGGAACACAGAGTCGGCATCTGCTCCTTAAATTCCTATCCGTTCCTCTGCCTCTCTCCCATGGTCCAGCCCAGCCTTCTCCACTGATTTTGTTCTCTCTTAGACAGCTCTGGGATCTCCGGTCAAGGTGGCAGAAGGAGTCGTGATTCTGGCATAGCGATGAACAGCCCAAGAATGGAGGATTGGGGCCTTCAGTGCCCCGGAGTCACGGAGAAGGTTGGGAAGGCTGAGCTTTCCGTCACGTGGTACAAACAGACCAATCACCCGCATTCCTCCGCCACTGGCGGCGTATCTCAGATCACGTGACCACACCAGTTACCCACGTGGGGGCACATCGTGCTCCATTCTTTGTGCTGGGTTAAGGAGGAGTCAGGCTGCGACCCAAGCAGGTCAGTTACAGGGTTGTTGTTGTTTTGCCTATCGTAGGGGCTTCTCTGGACTTCTGATCGGCAAGCCTAAGTCGGAATTCTTAATTAAGTCCGTCGATTGGCTGGAGGGCCGATCTCGTGAGGAGGGTAGGAGGCACTATGAAATGATTTAGTCTTGAGGATGAGGGGCTGAAAGGCCGATGGTGCACTGAAGCGGGAAAAGAATTCAGAGATAATACGGTTTGAAAGGCGGGACTCGGTGCGGGGGCGCCCGAGGGGGGAGTCTTCCCTAGCCTTAGCTGGTTTCACTACTTCTTTGCGTCTGTAGGCAACGCGATAAATATACTGCTTCGGTGGGCGACGTGGAACTGGTGCAGAAGGGTGTTTGTTACAGTGATGCCGAAACGTGGGAAAAAGGGAGCGGTGGCAGAAGACGGGGAAGAGCCCAAGATTGGTAAGAGAATGAAATAGGCCCATCTCCTTAGAGGCTGCGATGGGGATGTCTATAATTCCCTTGATGAACGGTAGGTACGGACCGACTGTATACTCATTTTTGCAGTTTGCGAAGAAGTCGCGGCAACTGCAGGCTCTCGGTGGATCTATAGTTAACAGGATCAAAGTTGGATACCGCCAACTTATATCATTGTGTATTACTTATTTTATAGAACCAGAGGCCAAGAAGAGCAAGGCGGGAGCAAAAAAAAATGAAAAAGAGGCAACAGGAGAGGGGGCAGTCATGTATGAGGACCCCCCAGATCAGAAAACCTCAGCCGGTGGCAAATCAGCCACACTGAAGATCTGCTCCTGGAATGTGGATGGGCTTCGAGCCTGGATTAAGAAGAAAGGTTTAGATGTGAGTGGAATTAAGGGGAGGGGGGTACCGATCTTGGGGTTTAATCACCTTTTCCCATTTTAGTTCCTAGCGCTGTCGTTTTCTTGTGGCAGAGATACAAGGTTTTCACCAAGTCATACCACTTGTATGTCTTTTCTTTTTATAAATTTATTTTTGGCTGCGTTGGGTCTTCGTTGCTAAGCAGGGGTTTTCTCTAGTGGCGAGCGGGGGCTACCCTTCGTTGTGGTGCGTAGGCTTCTCATTGCGGTGGCTTTTCTTGTTGCGGAGCGCGGGCTCTAGAGCGCAGGCTCAGTAGTTGTGGCGCACGGGCTTAGTTGCTCCGCGGCATGTGGGATTTTTCCGACCAGGGCTCGAACCCGTGTTCCCTGCATTGGCAGGCGGATTCTTAACCACTGTGCCACCAGGGAAGCCCCCCACTTGTATTTCTTAAATGCCATTCCACCAGTTCCACTGCCATTGTTTTATTTAATGTCCTCTTTTTCCTAGCATGTCAGAAAAACCTTGTTACTGGACTTGCTCCATTTTATTTACTGCATATCCAACATTTAAATAACTAATTAAAAAATCTTAGCTGGCTATCTATCCACTGCCTATAGGGAAAAAACCAATCTTCTCAGTGTTGCATGAACACTCTTTCTTGTCTCCCTGCCACTTATGTAGTTTATAACTTCAAATACTGTGTTGCTAGACTTATACTCCTTCTGCAGAGACTGTGTCTTATTTATTTATTTATTTATGGCTGCATTGGGTCTTCGTTGCTGCGCGGGCTTTCTCTAGTTGCGGTGAGCAGGGGCTACTCTTTGTTGTGGTGCACGGGGTTTTCATTGCGGTGGCTTCTCTTGTTGCAGAGCACGGGCTCAGTAGTTGTGGCACACGGGCTTAGTAGCTCCGCGGCATGTGGGATCTTCCCGGACCAGGGATGAACCCATGTCCCCTGCATTGGCAGGTGGATTCTTAACCACTGTGCCACCAGGGAAGTCCCTCACCTGTGTATCTCTAGTACTTAGCACATAGATTCTTCAATAAATGTCTGCTGAATTGATAATACTTTTTCTACCTTTCATTTCGCTCACAGTGGGTAAAGGAGGAAGCCCCAGATATCCTGTGCCTCCAAGAGACCAAATGTTCTGAGAACAAACTACCAGCTGAACTTCAAGCACTCTCTGGACTATCCCATCAGTACTGGTCAGCTCCTTCAGACAAGGAAGGGTACAGTGGTGTGGGCCTACTCTCCCGCCAGTGCCCACTCAAAGTCTCCTATGGCATTGGTGAGACCCTGTTGATTCCTAAAGCCCGGCTCTTCCAAACCAATTGCTGATATCCCACTCCAGTCCCAATTCTTGATCCCTTTATTCTTTGCTTTCCCTTTTTTTTTTTTTTTTTGCGGTACGCGGGCCTCTCACTGTTGTGGCCTCTCCCGTTGTGGAGCACAGGCTCCAGACGCGCAGGCTCAGCGGCCATGGCTCACGGGCCTAGCCGCTCCACGGCATGTGGGATCCTCCTGGACTGGGGCACGAACCCGTGTCCCCTGCATCGGCAGGCAGACTCTCTACCACTGCGCCACCAGGGAAGCCCCTGCTTTCCCTTTCTTAAACTTCTTTTTGCTAATTGTTTCATCGTTTCTGTAGGTGAAGAGGAACATGATCAGGAAGGCAGAGTGATTGTGGCTGAATATGATGCATTTGTGCTGGTGACAGCCTATGTACCTAATGCAGGCCGAGGTCTGGTGCGCCTGGAGTACCGGCAGCGCTGGGATGAAGCCTTTCGCAAATTCCTGAAGGGTTTGGCTTCCCACAAGCCCCTTGTGCTATGTGGGGACCTCAATGTGGCTCATGAAGAAATTGATCTTCGCAACCCAAAGGGAAACAAAAAGAATGCTGGCTTCACTCCAGAAGAGCGTCAAGGCTTTGGGGAATTGCTGCAGGCAGTGCCACTGACTGACAGTTTCCGGCACCTCTACCCCAACACGGCCTATGCCTATACCTTTTGGACATACATGATGAATGCGCGATCCAAAAACGTTGGTTGGCGCCTTGATTATTTCTTATTGTCTCACTCTCTGTTGCCTGCTTTGTGTGACAGCAAGATCCGTTCCAAGGCTCTGGGCAGTGACCACTGTCCCATCACCCTATATCTAGCACTGTGACACCTCCCCCAAATCACTTTGAGCCTGGGAAATAAGCCCGCTAAACTAGCTTTAAACTTCTTACCCCCAAGCTTTAAAAACTGCTCTCTAGAGAAATCTGCATTGTTACTTCCCTTCTAAACTATGAATCCTTTAACCAGGCTTCTAGAAACAGACTTAAGTTCTCCACGATTTGTGGGGGGGGGGGGGGTTCTTTTTTTTTTTTTACATTAAACAAAAGCTACTGATGACTTCCTTTGAACTGTCCATGTGAAAATAAAGAGTCATAGTTTCAGCCTTGCTGTCTTTGTATTCTACCCCTTTGTGGGGCTATAAATTCCCCTCATCCTTTCATACACACAGATTTAACAACTGGAATAGAGTAGAGTCATGACCTTATTTATTTACAAGCACAGGATGAGTCCCTAACCTCCCCCATGACAGAGCAACCCTACCCAGCCCAGTTAAATACTGCAACTGGGGGGTAAGGTTGAAAAGGAGGAATTATAGGAAATACAGGACTAGGGGACCACACCCCACATTAAATAGTTATATATACATCAGTTCCTGTGGTTCTGTACAGAGCAGCGGCTGACCCCACCCCCAGAGGACGTGGAATGGGGGAGAGGAGACTGAGGGTGCTGAGACCAGAGCCAGCCCCTGATGAAGTGCAATAGCAGCAGCAAGGTCCTAATGGTGCACAAGAGGGAGGGAGACCCCCAGGGCTACCCACCCCCACCCTGCCCTGGAATGTGTAAGGGACAGGAATGGCTCTCGGGGAGCATATAGGAAGGACAAGGCTAGAACCGTCTTTTAGGACCCAGGTTTAGGGGAAACTTTCCGCCTACTTCACCCTAAACACAGCAACCACTGGAGGAAAGCAGATGGCCAGCAGTGGTTTTACTTATTCCTCCAAACCTAGGTGAGGGCCTGGTTCCTTCCTACCTCTCCGCAGGGAAAAGGAAGGCAGTTGCTTGGCTCCCCTTATAAAAGCCCAGGGAGCCTTTTACCATCACTCCCTTTATAGTGTCACTGTCCCCACCTGGACGGGGCCAGGCAGTCTGAGTCATCGTGGGGCTCAGGAGAAGTTCTGGACAGGGTGGCTGACCTTCATACAGGCCCAGTAGAGGGCCCGGCCCAAACACAGCACAGCCAACAGGATGACAAATGCCCAGGCTGCATAGATGCCTCCGTATCGTTGTGCATGCTTCCATGTGCCAAACTGATGAAGAAGAAAAAGGAAGATGAGGTTACTGTTGATCTCTCACCACTTTCTAGGAGCCCTAGTAACAGTAACATGGAACTCAAGCTTCAGTCTGTGTCCCCTATCCACATGCAGCCGCCTTCAGGAACCTTTTAAAAGGCCCAGCTGTCTAGCTCCCTCCACTGGGCAGGAACATACTCAAACAATCCCAGACATCTGTCAGTTTTTCTTCATGTCTGACAATTGAGCCAGGTTTCCTCATAGCAACTCAATCTAAGCCACTGCTCCATTGTTGTATCCTCTGCATAAAGAAGATAGCTGTTTTCTACTCTGATAGTAACAATGAAGACCATTTATCAGTCTCCTTCAACTTCAGTTCATCTACACATTAAAACAAGACAAACAAAAACACTGTTTCTTTCACTTCTTTTTAGGATAGCCATTTCCCCAATCTTAGACGAGGCTGCAGAATGAAAGGGGTTGGATCAAAGTTACTCACAGCAAGGCCAGTGGCAGTGACTGCCAAGAGTAAGCCAAGCAAGAAGCAGCAGATACATCTCTTTCGTGGATATCTGCGCCCAATAGATGACCTGTGGGGTGGCAAACAAAAATGGATACTTGCAATGGCCCTGTAGCTTTTACTCTATTCACTACCCAGCTCAACAATGCCGCTCTCTAATCACTCACACTTTCCTGCAGTGAGGGCAACGGGCCAAGGTTCGGTCTGTGAACTCTGTCCACTATGGAGATAGGAAAAGAGAAACCAATTAATAGTAGAAGCAGGGTCATCTTCAATGAGAGCCCTGGGGCAGTGGAGGCTGGGAAATGGGTCCTCATAAAACAGACCTTTTCAGGATTCATTATCATAACTCAGAAATATATTCATGACTACTTCTCTGCTGCCCACCCCCCGCCCCCCAGGGCTTCCCAATACCTCTCCTCACCAGAAAAGTATTCTTGCAATGTCCACAGATGACCCTGACACCCACAGGTTGTGGTTCTGGACTCAAAGGTCCCGGATGCACAGGCCCCAGGTTGATGATTCTTTTGCTGTACAGGAGAAAAAGACTATGTTTTAAAAGTTTTCAATCCTAAGGATCCCTACATTATTCCTCCTTTACATCCCCCACTCCCTGGCTCTCTAAGTCCCTCTACTTCTCTGTACATTTAAGATACTCTGGCCCCCCAGCCCTACCCCAGAGAATCCTTGAGGAAGAGCATCGCTTAAACTTCAGGCCTCTAATTTCCCTTTTACCTCAGGATAATTCACCCAGTCTCTGAGACTCTCCATCTTCCTAAAGGACACCACTTTTCTCCCAATCTTTTTATTGAGAGATGAGAAAGATGGCTGTAACATTCTAGAGGCACAACAGTCCTTAGCTTTTTCTCTTTCTAAATAAACACCAAGCTCTCTCACCTTTACATTCTCGATAAACATTCACCCTTTTTCGGCCTTCCGATTTTCCCCACAAATGCCCTTCCCCAAATTATCCCTCTCACCAGTATGGCCGAGGGCAGGCAATCCGCTGGGAAGTCACTTTGCAGATAAGGAGACAGTTGCAGGGGCATCGAACATATTTTTTCCCTGGGGGTGCATTCTTGATTGGCTAGAGAATAATGGGGACATCGGTAAGCAAACCTCTAATCCCAATCCCTTCCAATTCCTCCAAAAACCTTCTGAGGAGAGATCAGAGATAAAATCTTAGCCAGGACAGAGAAATGAAAGGCATATAACATGAGATTTGCAAATGAAAACTAAGCTTAAGTATCCAAAGTAGGTATGAAGGTGAGGGATGGTAAATATTAGCTTTGGTGAGTGGCTTCTGGGGAAATGGCTGTGTGAGACTCCTGGAACTGAAACCTGGGTTTCATCAAAAGCACTTGGCTAATGCCTGAAGGTCCGGGTCTAGAATCAAGGGATCAGAAAGAGGACCTGGGAAACAGGGCCCATTTCACAGATTTGTATAACTCACAGTGGCTTCATTGCAGACGCCACATTTGACTACATGCTGATGCATCTTGCCTTCCACGTTGATGAGAGACTGGCAGACTCTGCAGGTGATCATGGGTGCACTCCCACTGTCCGGGCTGGTCAGGGGTGAATAGGGGGGTGGGTCCTCCCCAGGCAACACGGCTGGGTGTCCCTCGGGGAACGGGGGAAATGCTGGAGAGGAAGGTAAAAAGAAGGGCTGGCATCAGTTGCAGACACCCCCACTGAAGCTACACGGAGTAAGGCAACTCTTGCTGGTCCTCAAGCCTTCTGACAAGCTCAGCGGGATCTTATGATCAGTGCTTCGATCAGATTCCTCAGAACCCCCTTCCGCTCCGAAGCTCCGGTCGCGATTGCGGAGGGAAGGAAGCCTCCCCCGATCACAGGTGCAACAGCTCTGCACCTGGCGCTTGGGCCCCGCCCCCGCCCTCGGTCCCGCCCCCTGCTCCTCTCAGAGTACCCCCGGGAACACCTCGGACCCGCCCCGTCTTACCCTGGGGCGGGGCATGTTTACCGGCTCCGTACGGTGGTGCGGAGGGGGTCAGGCCTCCCCCGGGCCCAGCCCCACTCCCGCCCGGCCCCACTAATCCGTTGCCGCCGGCGCCACCGTCGATAGGCTCAGAGAGCAGCGGGGATCGCTCTCCATCTGCCGCCATGGCCTCCACCGCCGCCTCCCGCTTTGGCCAAGGATCCGGCTCTTCGCCGCTGCCGTCGCCGCAGCCACCGCCGCCGCTACCGGGTCCCCAGGGCGCCTGCGCGCCGCGCGGCCAGCTCGCCCGCAACCGGTAGCCTGCCCCGCCCCGTTTCGCCCACGGCACTTGATAGGCTATCCCCGCCCCCGTCGTGCTATTATTCGCGGAGACAAACCGATTTCTGGTCCTGTGAAGGCAGCTCCTATTTTCCATTGGGGAGCGTGGCGCCATCGTCAACTGTCACATGACTTTCAGGACGCCGCTGGGCCTGCAAAAACTGCACGTGACGAGAAGTTCTTCGAGCTATTGGAAGCGTGGCCCATCGCGCTACCTCCAGACCAGGAGGTGGGGCAGGGCTGCTTCAGCTCCCTGGTGTTTCAGGAAGCCGCCGGTCCTCTGTCAGTCGCCCAGAGCGGGCGCATAGTCATCGCTCCTCATTAGTCCAAAAACATCACTAAAAGATTTTTCTACTCTTTGAGGTTATAATTGGCCTCTCATTGGCTGGAGGCTTCCCTTCCCTGGTCCTGCGATCCTTGGGGCGCAACTTTATTGGCCCGAACTTAGAGCCAGAACCTGGGGGCGTGGCTCAATGAGCTGCAGTGAAAGCGTGAGGGAGTTTGGGCTGTTCTAAGCACCGGGAGTAGGAACGGTAGGCAATAGTTAGCCACTCTACTCAAAGGAATACCTGTAAAAAGTCAGAGTGAAGATGTGCCAGAAGGAAATGGATTAAAACGTTAAGATTTTCACCCCAGGCTTTCTCACTGAAGTCACTTCTGGAACAGGACACAAGACCGGCTTCTCCAGGAAGCTGCCTTGCAGACCCCACCCTCCCACCATCCCTGGTTAAATTATGAAAGCATCTTTGTATGAGTCTGTCTCTATCGCTACAAGGATGTCTCATCATTTTACTCAATTTTGTGACCCCCAATTATAAACATATATGTATGATAAGAGTTTTTTGACTGAGTTACCAATCAAGTTCAAAGAGATTTTAGTCGCCTTATATGGCATAAGAGAGAGTCTTTAGACTTGTCTCTGCTTTGCCCCCAGCCAGGAGACTGCTAATGGAGGTTATTCTGACAAGTATTAGAAAAGATCTTAAGCAGCTCAAACATTTAAACATACAACCAGGACTTCCCAGGTGGCGCAGTGGTTAAGAATCCGCCTGCCAATGCAGCGGACACGGGTTCAATCCCTGGTCCGGGAAGATTCCCACCTGCCGCGGAGCAACTAAGCCCGTGTGCCACAACTACCGAGCCCACGTGCCACAACTACTGAAGACTGTGCGCCTAGAGCCCGTGCTCCGTAACAAGAGAAGCCACTGCAGTGAGAAGCCTCCACACCACAACAAAGAGTAGCCTCTGCTCGCCGCGACTAGAGAAAGCCTGCGCGCAACAACGAAGACCCAAGGCAGCCAAAAACAAAATAATTTTTTTAATTTTAAAAAAACAATAAAAACAAAACATGAACATACTCCAAGCTACAAAAATCCCCAATATCCTCCTCCCTCGGCTAATATGAATATGACTGCTACTTCTTTACATATTAGAGCTTAGCCTCTATCTGGTCTTCTCTCCTTCTAAACAAAATGTATTAGATACCCAATCATAGAATTACTCTACTTCCTGACAGCATTCAATCCAGAGCAAAATCCCATTTCCTTAAACCCTTTCAAAATCTCTTAACACAAGCCCATTTCTATAATAAGTTCTTTCTAGCACCCTCTTACAGACAACACCTCAGTTTTTCATAGCTTGTGCTTTCCCCTCACTGCACCAAGTAATAACCAAAAAAAAAACAAAAAACAAAAAAGTCCAGAAAAGTCGAGGTCTTCTGACTTATGGTTCTTTTTTTTTTGGGGGGCCGCATTGTGCAGCATGTGGGATCTTAGCTCCCCAACCAGGGATTGAACCTGTGCTCCCTGCATTGGGAGTGTGGAGTCAACCACTGCACCCCCAGGGAAGTCTTTGACTTATGATTTAATGCTTTTCCACTCACATCATCTACTAGGCATATCGAAAAGGGCAGAAGTGCAGAGGTGGCAGAATGCATGGTATCTGGGATGGAGGCCTTTTGATGCTCAATACCTGGCACATAGAAGTTGCTTGATAAATGATTAATTAATTAATTAATTAATTACCTTAAACCCTATCTTGAGGGAAATTTGTGTACTGAGCAATACTGTCAGCTGTAGTCCCAGGCAGGGTGGATATTCAGCTGGGACACTCCAGTGTGGCTGGTATCACTTTATGGCTGGCATTTGTTCTGATTGGTTGGCTCCTGTACTATACAGGTAAATAATTTCAATGTTACCCCTGGTACCAGGTGTCTTACTTATGGGATGGGGGTTTCTCACATAGACTGAGAAAAATCAGGCTATAGAGGTGTATTTGTTTGCTAGGACTGCCATAATAAAATATCACAGACTGGGTGGCTTAAACAATAGAAATTTATTTTCTCACAGCTCTGGAGCCTTGAAGCCCAAGATCAAGGTGTCAGCAGGCCTCTGTCCTTGGTTTTCAGATAGCCACCTTCTCCACTGTGTCCTCACAGGTCCTCTTCCCTCTGAGCACACATCCCTGCTGTCTCTTCCTCTTCTTATAAGGAATTAGAGCCCCTTGTGACCTCATTTAACCTAATTGTCTCTTTAAAGGCCCTATCTCCAAACATAGTCACTTTGGGGTTAAGGGATTAGGGCTTCAACATATGAGTTTTGAGATAGTCCCTAAGAGTCCATAACAGGAGGATATAAAGAAAGACACTGCAAAGATTTGGAAGGTTTTTTTCTTCAGGCTTCCAACCAAGTGGTAACTATCACACTGTGTAGATGGCAGAGAATGGGGCTGGAGACATCTGCTGGGCTTCTGCCACCCAGGGTCCCAATTTGATTTCTCTTTCCACATACCCTATTTCTTCTTTACCCTTTCCTGAAGTGGTAGTTTGCCACCCCTGTGAAACCAACACAGTCCCTTACTCCATTTCCAGGGCAAAGAATGTTTTTGGTAATGTGCAGAGTGAATTAACCAAGATGAGGTGTAGTATGGGGGGTTGGATGGAGTGGGGTAGGGTGTGGTCTAGTTTTAAGGGATTATTTCTCTTTATCACTCTGCACCTTTGTTCCCTTCTGTTTTATGTCCTTTCTATGCCCCAGTGCTTTGCCCCTTCCTTTAGGGTGTAGTCAGCTTCTCTATCTGGGGATTGATCTGTTAGGTCAGTCTGTTTATCTTCACTCTGTTCCTGCACTGAATGAGGCACAAATAGGGATCTCACACAGAGATGAGAAATGAAAGTGATCCTTTTACGGGGGTGGGTGGTGGGTGGGCGGGAGGAACTAAACTAAAATAACATTTTAGTTTCAGGAATTGGAGAAAATGGAAGGTCAAAGATTCTTGGTGATGGTGGCGTAGGTATTTAAATAGGAGAACAACTATCTTGTGGTCTAGAGAGAGTGAGAAATTTCAGTTGAGAGGGCAGGAATAAAATAGATTTACTGCCTAAAAAATCCTGAGAGGCTGAGCCTCCTTCTATAAAAGTTGCAATTGGGAGTCACTATCTCGAGATATCTTCCCACTCCATAAGCCAATACTTAGTGACTTGGAAACTGCCACTTCCATTCTTCAGTTTCCTTGGTATTGAGCATGGAAGATGGGTGTGTTACTGCATGTGTGCCTGGACATGCGAGTACCTCAGAACTTCAAAGAGGGGTGAGAAGAAGATAGAAAAAGGGTAATAAGGCAGTAATGAGCTATAATCACCCTAAAGTTGATAATTGTTTGGTTCCTGACTACAGGAACCCTACAAGTACAGAATAAAACATAGTTCCAGCTTTGTAAAATGTGGAGACTGGGGAGCAGTGACTAGAAAAGGTAAGAATAGTATTGTGCACTATACTTTCTGTAATGATTGAAATGTTTCTACGCTTTGCAATGTAGTAGCCACTAGCCACATGTAGCTTTTGAGCAGTTTAAATGTGGTTAGTATAACTAAGAACTGAATTTTTTATTTTATTTTTTAATTTTATTAAATTGAAATAGCCATATTTGGCTAGTGGCTTCTGTTTTAAACAATGCAGGATTAAAGTTGCTGTTGATGGGCTGGGCATACCTCTAGTTTTTGTTCTGATCCAATTCATGGTTAGTTGGGTCTAGAGAAATCAAAAACAAAAAGAGACAAAGGGGAAAAATAATAATAGTCAATATTTACTGTGTACTTACTATAATTCCAGGAACTTATCTAAACATTTAACTGGCATTTTATATAATCCTTGCAACTTACTTGCAAGAGTAAGTACTATTATTATCACCATTTAACAGATGAGAAAACTGAGGCATTATGAGATTTTTTTTTTTTTTTTGCAGTACGCGGGCCTCTCACTGTTGTGGCCTCTCCCATTGCGGAGCCTGTGCTCTGGACGCGCAGGCTCAGCGGCCATGGCTCACGGGCCTAGCCGCTCCGCGGCATGTGGGATCTTCCTGGACCGGGGCACGAACCTGTGTCCCCTGCATCGGCAGGCGGACTCTCAACAACTGCACCACCAGGGAAGCCCGAGATTTTTTTTTTTTTTTTTTTTTTTTTTACTTGCTTTGGATCACACAGCTGGTAGGTAAGGGGTGGAGATGGAATTCATTCACAGGTAGTTTGATTATAGTCCACTCATTTACACTACACAGATTCAGGAATGAGGTGGCAAGGAGTACCTGGGGCCATAGTTCCCAAACTCTGTGCCAATGGGCAAATTCACAGGAGTACCGTGGGATATTTAAACTTTTTTAAGGGAAACACAGCAATATTTGACATCTCTTGTATACTATGCGAACTGCTAGCTCAAGGTAGTTCACAGTTTGAACATTAGGTTGTGCTACATTGGGACTTCCCTGGTGGCGCAGAGGACACGGGTTGGAGCCCTGCTCTGGGAAGACCCCACATGCTGCGGAGCAGCTAAGCCTGTGTGCCACAACTACTGAGCCTGCGCTCTAGAGCCCGCGAGCTACAACTACTGAGCCCACGTGCCACAACCACTGAAGCCCGAGCGCCTAGAGCCTGTGCTCCACAACGAGAGAAGCCACCGCAATGAGAAGCCCACGCACCTCAAGGAAGAGTAGCCCCAGCTCACTGCAACTAGAGAAAGCCCACGCGCAGCAACGAAGACCCAACGCTGCCAAAAATAAATAAATAAATTTATAAAAAATAAAAAAAGACTTGCTACATTCCTTTGATGAGAAAATATCTTTGCAAAGCTGGCTTTTAGGAGGTCGTCTGATTAAAAAGTAAGTACTGTGTGGAAATCAGCCCGGAACAGGAAATGAGGGTAGTAGTGCTGGACTCCAAGGTTTGAGAAGTTGGGCAGTGCCCAACAGGCACACACATTCCATTAGTAACTATGTTTATTTAAGAAAAAAAAATAATAACTTTTCTTTCAACTTGTCTGTATTATTTTTTTCAAATGGTTACTAAGTTGTTAGGTACCAGCTACCTAAAAAGCAAAACTCTTAGGTATTTCTTTTGCCCTAGGGGTGCTGTGAAAAAATTTCTGAGTTCCTAAGTGCCCTATAAACTAAGAAACTGGGAACCTCTGGACTGGGGTATTGCAAACAGATCAAGATGGACTATGGACACTTGGCTTGAGATGGCCTGAAGAGAAATAATAGACATTTAATAGACATTTCATATATATGACCATTAAGTATTTGCTGTATGCCAGTGTTCACAGTGCCCCAGATACACACACACACACCCCCATATACAGACACACACAGAACGCCTAAATCTGTATCCTTTAAAGGTAAAAATCCTGTAAGGAAAGCAATGAGAGATGCAAACAAACCAAGATTAGAGGTAGGATGGGACCCAAAGGCTTGACGCAATCTGGAACCTGGGCCCTTCTGTTGGATAGACCACTAAGATGTGTCCTGAGGAGGCCTGCTAGGCCTCATAGGGTAACTCACAGGGCCATTGGTGAATCCGAGATTATAAAGATTGGGGTTCCAAATGATTGTTCAGAAGCTTGGTTGCTGAACTTGAATTCAGAATAAAGTATATTGTGTGGTTCTGAAGGTTATGTGACCCTGGCCAAGGTGCAATCTGGTAAACTGTCCTTGCCTGTCATATAGCAGTACATTTCTTTGGTACCCAGAATGTTGATATATTCTGTAGGTTCCTCCCTACATGACATAGGAGAAACACTACAGAAGATTGAGTCTTGTCCCTCAGTTTTCCTTTTGTAGATATATTGAAGATCATTTACACTTACTTTAGACAGAGTCCATTAAAATTAATTAAGGGAATTCCCTGGTGGTCCAGTGGTTAGCACTTAGTGGTTTCACTGCCGAGGGTCAGGGAACTAGGATCCCACAAGCCTCCCCGCAAGGCCAAAAAAAAAAAAAAAAAAAAAATTAATTGATTAAGTTTGTGCTTTCTTAGATATAATTATGTACTACTCTAGTTTTTGTGTAAACTGGATTGGATTTGAGGTGTTTAAAAAGAAACTTTCAGTAATCAAATATTGATAGATATTACCCTTGGGCTGATTTTTACTTATGACTGAACTTACCCATCATGCTTTCAGTGTCTCAATTGTACAGAGTCACATTACTAAGGTGAAGCTTTACCTTTAGATCACCCTATTGTTACCTTTGCTAAAATTACTGGATGAATAAGGAGAATAATAATAATCCAATAATAACAGTAGAATAAACCGTTCATTTGGCACTGTGCTCGGTTCTTTATATATGTTATTTTTGTGTTTACATATATTGTCACTACTCTTGTGTCCCTAACACTAGAACAGTTCTGGTACATAGTTGATGCCCAGTAAGTATTTGTTACATGAATGAGATAGAAACGGAGCTGGGAAACAGTGGTTTGGGCCATGGTGTTGGCTAACACAGCAAGCAGGAAAGGTTAGAGCTCAGGAGGGTGGAAATAGGTGGAGGATTCCAATAGCTAAGCAAGGACAATTTGTGATTTGATGTGAATTTGGTTAAAATTGTAAAAGTGGAGGCAGAAAATAGCTAAATTCTTACAAAGACATTATGCTGCGTAGTTCTGTTACAGGAATTTTCATTTTGGGGAAGAATCCTTCTGTAATTATCTGAATTCCTTGGATCAAGTATCATGTAAATCAAGGGTCTGTCTGCATTTCCCCATCCCATCCCCACCCTATCCCCATCCTTTGTCTGTGTCAAGGATCCAGGAATTGTGTGTGTGTGTGTTTTCCAATAAAACTTTATTATAGGTTACAATTCTTTGTAAATACTACTGTTTCTTATTTATATAACAAATTTTTTTAGATATCCATAATAATGAGTAAAGAATGTATGGAAGTAAGTATTCTATGAATAACTTATAATTTGGGGAATACTGGGGAAATTCCTGGAAATTCCTATTTCTCATTCCCAAATCCCAAAGCTTAAAATCTATAGGGAATTTGGAAACACCTGGAGAAGGGGATTTGCTGCATCCTCCTGCGAGGATCCTGGGATTCTTACCTGCAGAAATTTGTCTTCTCCTCATCTGGGCCTGGATTCAGACCCCTTATATGTTCTCCCATATCCTGTAACCTCCAGAGCAGCATTATTGCTAGAGTCGACCCTTTTTCCTTTGCCCAGGAAGCAACTCAGACACAGGCTCACTTAATTTTATTCTGGGTTTGCACCACGTAAGGTTTAAATTTTTCTCTTTTCAAATCTCTCATGATTTGCTGTAGACACAACCAGGAATGGGGTTGCAGGTAGATGGTTCGGGGGCTCTCCTCCCGACTTCTACCCTCTTCCCTCATAGGATTCCGTGCCGGAAACTCCGGACCTGCAGTTAGAAATGGGTGCAGAGGCGAAATGCTGGATGCTCCTACCCCTCCCCCGCGGTGGGTAGGGTGAGTATAGAGAAAGGTACTGCAGCTGGGAAGACCTCAGATTAGGTTTACACCCTAGCCTTCGGCGATTGAGTCGGGCGTGTCACCATGGAGACGGGGCCAGCCGCGTACTCGCCTGCCATTGGCTGGGACTCCTGAGCTGGGGATATAAGCCAGCGCGGTGCAAACAATGCGCTGTGTGGATCGTACCCGGTGACGGGCGGTAGCTCCGCTCAGTGGAGTAGGTTTGAGCGGAGAAGGGCAAACTGATCGAGAGGGCGTCGGCGGGACCATGGACGACGGGTGAGGCGGGCACCAGGCCCAGGGAACCCCGTAGGCCCCTGGGGAGGGGAAATGGCTGTCATCGAGAACTGGAAACCCAGCACTTTGGGCCCCGAGGAGGCAAGGAGAAGGAACGAGTGCCCCGGGGATGCAGAGAGGCCTGGCTCCGAGCCCAGTATCAGGGGCAAGGCGGCAGAGCAGTGGGGCGGCCAGCGCTGGCAGGGGCGCGCGCGGGAATCGAGCAGGGGTGGCGCCACCAGAGCAGGAAGGGGACAGGTTAGTAGACTGTAGACTACTCGCAAAAGAAGCCGGTGTGTGTGTGTGTGCACGCACGCGTTGCGATGTGAGTGTAGAGGGAGCGTACTCCCCCACCCACATACAGAGAAGAGGTCTTTTCAACCCACGTGCTCGTCACAGATTCCCATTCTAGAGTCTAGGCAAAGCCGCGAGGTACTTTTGGAGCCCATATCTAGAGTTCCTCCTTCAGAGGAGAGATTGCTCACGTCCCTCGACAACGCCTCTCTTTCCTCCAAGGTGGAGGTTCAATTAAGTTGGGGATGTTGTTTCCAAGGAGAGAAGGAAATTCTTATTCACTGAACTGAGCAACAGATCCTGCCTACTCCCCCCACTTCACCTTTGAAAACCCTTATTTCGGCTTTGGTCCTTGAAATCCCAGCCCAAGTCTCCAGCAGTAGGGATCAAAGTGGCTTTTGGGTGCCCAGGGATTCAGCGCATTCTTGGGAGACTGCTGGCCAATGAGGAAGTCCTGTAAACTGTGGCTAGATGTGCTGGGTGGCCAGGGCTTCACACATATTTCATTTCCTTGGCACCTCTTGGGGATGCTATTTGATTAACTTTTACCATCTCACTGCTTCTCTCTTCATCATTCTATGACCCCGGTTCTATTGCCCCGACCCGCTCCCATACCCTGCTACTTCCCTGAGGGTAGCCCGGTGTATTGTAAAGGCAGCACTTTTGAAGAAAGAGGTTTCCTCTGGAGGCTTGGTTAGTTGTGTTCAGCTCTGTCACACCTCAGTCGTCGTTTCCTCCCCTGCCCCATCCCTTCTCCTTGTTTTTTCCAGATAGGTATGAGAGAATTGGACTGGAATTGTGAGAAAAATTCCCAGTTGATTCTTGGGGATGTCTGGGTTCTGCGTAAGTGTATGCCTTTAGGTCTCTGAAGGGCAAAGGACCTTGGACCTTGATGAAGAGAAGGAAAGATGGGAGAAGGCAGGGAGGAAAAACGGGCAGGGGGGAAAGTTGTAAAAGAGGTTCAAGTGCTGTGGACCTGAACCATGATTTATGGAGTCAAAGGTCTTTGGAGCTTGTTAGTAAATTTTTAATTCATTTTCAACCTGAGCTGATAAGATAGGTGAGGCCAATTACATTCCCTTGCTTTACATTAGAGGAAAGAATTTGAAACACAAGTTACTTGCCTAAAAAAGACAAAATTGGGACTAGAATCCCTGTTGAGTTCTGCTTCCTCAAGACCAGAATTCTGAAACCTGGTTTTTTAATCAGAATTACCTGAGGCACTTTTGTAAGAAATAGAGATTCTGGGGCCTCTCCCCATTCTGTAGGGGTGGGCTCCAGAGTCTATTTTTCACAAGCAGCTGCTGAGGAACTTATGCAGTCAGTTCTGCTCCAGCTGTTGACAACCAAAATTGTGGCCTGGGTTTGCTTTTTTGTGCAGTAGCTTGTCTAGCTCCTTGGCCAACTTCTCTGTCCCCTGTCACCTTGGTACCTCAGTCAGCCTTTCTACACTGAAGGTCATTAGTTTATGATACCCTTGGGATGGAAGTGAAACTCACCTTGGTTTTCCTTTTTTTCCTAGATTCAAGTATGAAGATTATCAGAACACTGCAAAATGGCTTTTGTCTCACACCAAACACCGACCTCAAGTGGCGGTGATCTGTGGTTCTGGGTTAGGAGGTCTGAGTGACAGATTAACTCAGGCCCAGATCTTTGACTACAGTGAAATACCGAACTTTCCCCAAAGTACAGGTGCTGGCAAGGGGGAGGGATAAGACTGAGGGATATTGATGGAATTCTGATGGGAGGGCAATGCTTCTACACCCTGGCTATCCTCTATAGCATTTGACTAGAGACAACTGTTGTAACAGGGAAAAACCCACCAAGAATCAGAATGACTTTAGAAGGAAATTCCCCCAGTAGAAATGTTTTAGTAGGGCATGTTTATGTCAATGGTACTGTATGATGACATATTTCCTGTGCGTTAATGACTCAGCTCCTTAAAGCTCTACAACGTTTCCCCTGCACACTCTTTCCCCACACACACCATGGTCACCACATCCTCACACACCTCTCTCATTTCTTTCAGTCTGTAGCCTAAGTGGAAAGAGCAGTGCCTGTAAGCTCCCAGACAAAGTCAGGCCTTCCCTGTCCCATGTGTTCCTGCCATTCCCAATCTCCCCAGCTCTAACTCCAGTCCTAGGGTAAGGCACACACTGGTGCACAGCAACAAATGAACACACAGACTGCCATGTTCTTGCAGACAAATACCCAGGTGAGGGCTTCCCTGGTGGCGCAGTGGTTGAGAGTCCGCCTGCCGATGCAGGAGACACGGGTTCGTGCCCCGGTCTGGGAGGATCCCACATGCCGCGGAGCGGCTGGGCCCGTGAGCCATGGCCGCTGAGCCTGTGCGTCCGGAGCCTGTGCTCCGCAATGGGAGAGGCCACAACAGTGAGAGGCCCGCGTACCGCTAAAAAAAAAAAAAAAAAAAAAAAAAATACCCAGGTGATACATGAATACACAAGACTTGATTCACACTGACCCTTTGGAGGGGGAAAGGGCCCCCTATGCACAGTGGAGTTCTGAGGACAGTGTATCCAGCATCCTAATAGCCAAAAGCTCTAAGGCTGGGCTTCTGTGGTGGTCCAGTGGCTAAGACTCCACACTTCCACTGCAAGGGCATGGGTTCAGTCCCTGGTCGGGGAAATTCCGCATGCTGAGGATGAGGCTTAGAGAAGGGCCAGGTGAAATAGGGCCAAGTAAAGGACAAGAGTAGTTTATTTGGTTTACTTATTAATTTCTCAGATAACTAACTTCTGTTGGTTTATTTATTAATTTTTCAGATTCTACTTTCCTTCCTCTTTTCCCTGGAGAGTTAAGAGTTTTAACAGATATTTTTCATGCCCTTTGGAGCAAGACTGGGAGACCAGAGCAGGGAGGTGGAGATGGGGTTGGAGAAGGAAATATTAAAAAGTGAGAGAAGGGAGTGCAAAGTTTTCTAAGAGAGATAGTAGTGACTGGCTCCACCTGCCACTCCTACCCGCAGTGAGAAGGGCACTGCACTAAGTAAGTGGATTAATTTTTTTAAACTTTATCAGTTTACTTTTTTTTTTTTTTTTTGCGGTACGCGGGCCTCTCACTGTTGTGGCCTCTCCCGTTGCGGAGCACAGGCTCCAGACGCGCAGGCTCAGCGGCCATGGCTCACAGGCCCAGCCGCTCCGCGGCATGTGGGAACTTCTCGGACCGGGGCACGAACCCGTGTCCCCTGTATCGGCAGGCGGACTCTCAACAACTGCACCACCAGGCAAACCCTATCAATTTACTTTTTATACTTTATTTGGGTTTCCCTAACTGTGTCACCTCTGCTCTACTACTGGTAACTTTTTTTAAAAAATAAATTTATTTTACTTATTTATTTATTGGCTGTGTCAGGTCTTTGTTGCTGCACGCGGGCTTCGTCGCGGTGTGCCGGCTTCTCATTGTGATGGCTTCTCTTGTTGCGGAGCACGGGCTCTAGGCGCGCGGGCTTCAGTAGTTGTGGCGCGTGGGCTTCAGTAGTTGTGGCACGCGGGCTCAGTAGTTGTGGCCCGTGGGCTCTAGAGCGCAGGCTCAGTAGCTGTGGTGCACGGGTTTAGCTGCTCCGTGGCATGTGGGATCTTCCCGGACCAGGGCTCGAACCCATGTCCCCTGCATTGGCAGGCGGATTCTTAACTACTGCGCCACCAGGGAGGCCCTGTAATTTTTTAATAAGCTCCTCAATCTCTGAGTATTCCTCAACTCTCCCTGTTTGTTTTGTTTTGGTCCCTCTCCCAGACCATCCATTCTCTAAGGGATAGGTTAGCCATGTCCATTAAAGGAGAAATGTTAGATGAGAGAAATGGTAATAATGGTTACTATGTCTGTGTGGAGAGTTATTTTTGCACTCCCATGCCCCTGCAGGCCCCATTCAGGGCACGTATTCCCAAAGGACTGTTTTGTGGCTCACAAAGGAGACTGGTATGGGTCCAACCTCAGCCCCTTTCCTTGTTCCTAGCCTCCTTAGGAAGCTAGAATATACCATGAGCTCCCTCTCAGGAGCGAGGAAGCATATAATTTAGTTAGGGTAATAAGGATACAGATTTTGAGAATTTTGGAAATTTTGGAAAAGAGGTCTATAATTACGACACTCACTGCATTCATTATTACTCACTTATTCTATTTTTTATTCTTTTATTCTCTTGCAGTATGACTTTCTCATTCTTTTGAAATTTCTTTAAAAAGAAACTGATGTGTGTTCACATTGAACATCCTCACCCCCATAGCTCTAATCTCAGGATGTACTTATATCTAAGTTTATGATTAATTTCTGTCACCCCCACCAGACTTAAACTTTCTGAGAGTGGAGATGATAATGTTTTCTTTTGATTAATTATACCCTCACCTGTTGAGCACAGTGAGTTGGCTCAGAGTAGGTACTCAGTGGATATGTGTTGTATGCAAGCATCTGTCCATGCATTTCCCTTTCTTTTTTGTATACAGTGCCAGGTCATGCTGGTCGACTGGTGTTTGGGATCTTGAATGGCAGAGGCTGTGTGATGATGCAGGGCAGGTTCCACATGTATGAAGGCTACCCGCTCTGGAAGGTAAATCAGGGACACAAACCCGATTGGGTCTGGACGAAGGGGGAGAGAGCTCTCCTATTTTATTACCTAACTACCCAGGCAAGGTAGATTTTTGGTCCCCTTCTTTCTTGTCTTTTACGCTGTATATCATGTTTCTCTGCATGGGTGGATTGGTGACATTTTAAAGAACACTCTCTGATCTTTTATCTTTTGCTTCTAAGGTGACATTCCCAGTGAGGGTTTTCCAGCTTCTGGGTGTGGACACCCTAGTGGTCACCAATGCAGCTGGAGGGCTGAACCCCAAGTTTGAGGTTGGAGATATCATGCTGATCCGCGATCACATCAATCTACCTGGTTTCTGCGGTGAGAACCCTCTCAGAGGGCCCAATGATGAAAGGTAGCTATCCTGCTCCTTTTTGTATAGATGGGTAGGCTCTAAGGACTTGTCTGGGAGTTGGGAGAGAGCTTACTCTATTCCATTAATCTGAGATAATCCAACCTGTGCCCTAGGTTTGGAGTTCGTTTCCCTGCCATGTCTGATGCCTACGACCGGGATATGAGACAGAAGGCTCACAGTACCTGGAAACAAATGGGAGAGCAGAGAGAGTTACAGGAAGGAACCTATGTGATGGTGGCAGGCCCCAGCTTTGAGACTGTGGCAGAGTGTCGTCTGCTGCAGAAGCTGGGGGCAGATGCTGTTGGTGAGGAGGGGAACTTGGCTGGAGGCTTGAAGAGGGAGGGTTCTGGTGAAATAAGATGGAAAAGAGAATAAGATTGTAGACCTAGATGATAAACTGAAAGAGGGCCTGACTTAAGGGAAGATTGAATTAAACTGACTTGAAAGGTGGTGGGAGGTTTGCATTGTAGCATCAGCTCACCACCCACCACCAAGGGCTCTAACCACCATAATGCTAATGACCGGTCCATAATTTGATGACTGTTTCTGATTATTTTAACAAATATTATAGCCACCTTGTGTACCCTTTGGCTGGAAGATAGAATTGCATCATTAGAACTGACTTTAGAATGACCACAAACAGATAGCAATTTCTATTTATAAGAGATGTACAAGGCCCTCTGAGGCCCAACTCTTTTAGGCAATACAGAGCAACCTAAGCTTGACACTAATTTAGCTGCTTCTTTGGATGTTTTCTTGATGCTAAATTGTCAACAAGGTGATTAATGGAGGTGAGGCTAAAGGGTGAGGAAAAGAGTCATTTGCGGATCCTGACAGTTGGTTTCCCTCTTTGTCCACATCAGGCATGAGCACAGTACCAGAAGTTATAGTTGCAAGGCACTGTGGACTTCGAGTCTTTGGCTTCTCCCTCATCACTAACAAGGTCATCTTGGATTATGAAAGCCAGGAGAAGGCCAATCACAAGGAAGTACTAGAGGCCGGGAAGCAAGCTGCGCAGAAATTGGAGCAATTTGTCTCCATTCTTATGGCTAGCATTCCACTGCCTGACAATGCCAGTTAACCAGCCCTGGAGTGGTCTGGCATCTCCCTTCTGGGATCCAAGGAGCTGCTACCTACTTTGGCCTCTTGCTGGAGTCACGTGCCTCTGCCCTTAGGTAGTGGCAGAAAGGAGTGTCACCTGCCCTGCTTCCCCCTCCAGACCTTTCTGATACAGAGTGCTCTTCTGCTCAGTTGTCATCACAAAATGATTTCCACCCCTATTCCTCTTCAAGAGCCCAAGCCCTACCACACATCCAAGGATTTGCCCAGGATTGGACTTGGGGCTGTCGAACTCAGCCTAGTAGCTACTGCTAGCTTTTGGAGATGATCCTCTTACATTCCTGGGGGCTCAGCCCTGCCCCTCAAAGCACTGGAGACCACACAAGGAACAGCCTCTTCCTTTTGGAGTTTTATACTATCATATTTTGAGAATAAAGAGAAAGATGAAATAATTTCTTTATTTTTGTGTAATTTGGGATAAGGGTGGGGCACAGGCCAAGGCTGGCCTGAAACCAATCATGAGACCACATGTCTTGTGGTTTGACTCTCTGCGCCTCAGACAGCTAAGAATTGAGGTAGATGGTATGTGAATGCAGGAAAGGATGGAGGAAAGGCAAAGAGGTGAAAGACAGTGTTAGAAGATAAGGAAGGACTGTACATGATGGCCACTTCCCTCAGATCAGACTTGCCTCTGTCCCTTTGCTTTCTGGTTGTTTCTCTCTCTGTCAGCTCTCATGAATATGTGAATTCGTTCACTGAGCTCAGCTTATGTTCCATAGTTGCCACATCCTTGGTAAGCCCTAATTGTATTTCTTGTTGGTTTCCTTCAGTTCCCCGCCCCCCACCGCCGCTGGTAACCTCTGCCATAGTTCGTGACAGCCATACATTCTGTCACTCCATTCCGACAGTGCAGTGGCAAATACCCCTTTCTCTGCTGCCAGCAGCTCCACTGCTGATTAGCGTCCTGCCAGCCCCTGTGAAGTTGACTCATACTCTGGCCTCTTCTCTTGGAGCACTTCCTTGCCTCCTACTGCTTTCTTCCTGGCTTTTCCTTTTCACCATTCTTGGTCAGAACCTCCCTGTGACAGGAGCCTAGGCATTACCTTTTGTTGGCCCATTGCACTGTTGGAGCTTATCAACTTGCATTCAGCTGGCTGGCACGTTTGAAAATCATACTATCCCCACCCCCTCAGGCCTGTTTGCCTTTTGACAGTGGGTAGAGCTGGATGACTCTACAATAGTGGTAACATTTCAGTTAGTAGTAGTATAACATGGAAGAGGTGGGCTTCCCTGGTGGCGCAGTGGTTGAGAGTCCGCCTGCCGATGTAGGGGACAGGGGTTCGTGTCCCGGTCTGGGAAGGTCCCACGTGCCGCGGAGCGGCTGGGCCCGTGAGCCATGGTCGCTGAGCCTGCACGTCCGGAGCGGGAGAGGCCACAACAGTGAGAGGCCTGCATTTTGGCAGGAAAGCTTTCGAAAACTTTCAAATCATCCTTTGTTTGCTACCTGACCTACCTAGCTGAGCCCAGCACAAAGAAAAAGTATCCTGAAGTGGCCCTGTAACTACTCTTCTTTTCATCCGTTCTGTGTACCTTCATCCACCTCTAAAACTCTACCTGGCAATCTGCTAACATCTGTCATTTGTCTCTGAGAGAGCTGGTGTAGAGGGAAGGACTGTGCATCCTTTAGATACATACACACAACAGTAACTTGTTCATCTGATGAGATGCTTATAGACTTTTTTTTTAATTTATTTTTTTAATTGAAATATAGTTGATGTACAATATTCTATGTTATAGATGTACAATATAGTGATTCACAGTTACATTTCTTTTTAATCAAGTTATTGAATATTTCTGTATAACACTCTTAGCCTAATACAATGTTAAATTGAGAACATAAAAATGGTCTTTTCCTCTCAAGGGCCCTACAGTCTTAACAGATACACATTTGTAAAGCTATTAACTGTTCATATAAGGCAGTATAAAATAGGTACAAGTCACATGTTATGCGAGCCCAAAGGATGAACTGATTATACTTTGAAATTGGTTATTGAGAGAAAGGTTGTTTAACTTTGAGCTTAGTCTTCAAGGATGAAAGGGAGGAAGGATTTCACATCAGGGTGAGCCGAAGCACTCACAATGTTTGTGGGTCATTTTCACAACAGGTTTGACTAGAACAGAAGACATGGAGACATAGCAGATGGGTACTTGGGGGTTAGAGGAGGTCCAAGCATTTGGTGCTTGGCTTTCTTACCCTGGATCTGCTTCTTGGTGAGATGGATCAGGAATCAGAATGGTGTCGTCTGAAAAATATGTCCTAGAGAGACTTGAGTGGAATATTTAAGGGCATTTCTAGCTTTTTAGATTTAGAAGGTGTCATGTATTTCATTATAGAATACTAGATTAATGAAGAAGATTATGCATTTGATGTCCTAATTCAAGAGTCTAATTCCTTAGATCTAAGCACAAAAATTAGGACTCACCTACTTTCTACAAGTATATATTACTATATTCATGTTAGGACATTAAATACACCCCCATGGTGACAGAAAACAAAATTATATATTCTTTATAGTACAAAGTAAGCTATGACAAGGAAAGTAGCTACAGGTAAGTAATAGTCATTTTTAAAAAATATTTATTTATTTGTCTGCTCCGAGTCTTAGTTGCGGCACATGGGATCTTTAGTTATGATGTGCGGGGTCTCTAGTTATGGCATGCAGGATCTAGTTCCCTGACCAGGTAGTGAACCGGGCCCCCTGCATTGGGAGCATGGAGTCTTAGCCACTGGACCACAAAGGAAGTCCCTAGTCATTTAATTATAGATAATAATTATTAATTCTAAATTCACTAGAATTCTAGGTTCAAGGTGGGTATGGGCTGGGGAGGAAAAACATGACCACACAGTGTCTTCAATATTTTTAGAAAACAGCTTTACTGAGATATAATTCACATAAAATAAAATTCACCCATTTAAAGTGTGTAATTCAAAGATTTTTAGTATGTTCACAGATAAGTACAATCAATCGTCATCAGAGTCAATTTTAGAACACTTCCATCACCTCCAAAGGAAACCTGTACCTTTTAGCTGTCACTCTACACTCCACCCCCACCCCACCCTCCCTGGCCCCAAACAACCACTAATCTACTTTCTGCTCTGTAGAGTGAACTATTTTGGACTTTCATATGAATAGAATCATATATGGAATGATGTGGACTTTGTGACTGGCTTCTTTCACTTAGCATAATGTTTTCAAGGTTCATCTAAGTTGTAACGTGTATCAGTACTTCCTTCCTTTTTATAACCAAATAATATTCCCTTGTATGGCTATCCCACATTTGGTTTATCAAGTATTTTCAGTTTCAAAATGCCATCCAACTCAGCCCAAAATGAATGTATCAATTGAGGTGAGCAAAAGAATAAAAACACAAAGTCAGGGAGATAGGTCTGGGTTGGGGGGGCACCTACAGAAGGGTAGTTCTCAAAAAAAAAACTCTCCAGAGGGGCCTACAGAATGCCTAAAAAATGGGTTCATTTTCTTGAGCCTCATCATATGTGTCAAAACACACTTACCTCATCAAGTCATGTTCTCTTCCCTGACCCTATCATGGTCATCTTTACCTACATCAGTAATGTTACTAGGACTTCCCTGGTGGCACAGTGGTTAAGAATCTGCCTGCTAATTCAGGGGACACAGGTTCGAGCTCTGGTCCAGGAAGATCCCACATGCTGCAGAGCAACTAAGCCCATGAGCCACAACTACTGAGTCTGTGCTCTAGAGCCCCCGAGCCACAACTACTGAGCTCACGTGCCACAGTTACTGAAGCCTATGCACCTAGAGCCTGTGCTCTGCAGCAAGAGAAGCCACCACAATGAGAAGCCTGCGCACTGCAACGAAAAGTAGCCTCCGCTCGTCACAACTAGAGAAAACCCGCACACAGCAACAAAGACCCAACACAGCCAAAAATAAATAAGTAAATTTATTTAAAAAATATAATGTTACTAATCATGTATTTTGTATAGAACATTGTCTTAAAAACCATAATATAAATTGGTAATAAGACAAAGTGCTTTCAGTCTAGACAAGGGACAGGATATATGCATAAAAAAGGAAAAACAAGGTTGAATTAGTGGTACCCTCTATGCCTACTTTTAGTCTTTTTGTGTGTTATATTGTCATTGTTTAGAAAAATTGTTTTTGAAAGAGGAATACAATAATGTGTGAAAAGTAGTATATGCTAAGTGCCAATGATAACGTGCTACAGAGGATGGGGAGTGGGTAAAGGATTGGTAGGACTCAAGTTAGGCTTTATAAGAAAGAGAGGTGAAGAGGATATAGCTGAAAGCACTACATGCAGGCCAATTCAGGAATGTCTAATTTAACAGACTGGAAAGGTTAAAATGAAGAAATCATGAATGCAAGCAGTTGGAGATAAGGTGGAGAGGGGCTAGATTGTTTAGAGCTCTGATCTCAGGCTAAGGAGTACGAACCTTATTCTCTAGGCAAATGGCCAGCCATTGAAGGCTTTTTAACTAAGGACTGATGGGAAAATCACACTGTAGTATTTTGATGGACTAAAGCCTAACCAGAAGCAGGGAGGCTTCCGACTTCTCCGGTGGCGCAATGGTTAAGAATCCACCTGCCAGGGCTTCCCTGGTGGCGTAGTGGTTAAGAATCCACCTGCCAATGCAGGGGACACGGGTTCGAGCCCTGGTCCGGGAAGACCCCACATGCCACAGAGCACCTAAGCCCGTGCGCCACAACTACTGAGCCTGCACTCTAGAGCTCGTGAGCCACAACTACTGAGCCCACATGCTACAACTACCAAAGCCCGTGCGCCTAGAGGCTGTGCTCTGCAACAAGAGAAGCCGCTGCAATGAGAAGCCTGCGCACGGCAACGAGAGAGTAGCCCCCGCTTGCCACAACTAGAGAAAGCCTGCACGCAGCAACAAAGACCCAATGCAGCCAAAAATAAATAAATAAAATAAATAAATTTTAAAAAAAGATTATTAAAAAATCCACCTGCCAATGCAGAGGACATGGGTTCAATCCCTGGTCCAGGAGGATCCCACTTGCTGCGGAGCAAATAAACCCGTGTGCCACAACTACTGAGCCTGTGTGCCTAGAGCCCGTGCTCCGCAACAAGAGAAGCCACCACAAGGAGAAGCCCGCACACCGCAATGAAGAGTAACCCCCATTCGCCACAACTAGAGAAAGAACGCACGCAGCAACTGAGACCCAACGCAGCCAAAAATATACAAATAAATTATTTTTTTTTAAAAAAGAAGGAAGCAGGGAGGCTTTTTTGACGGTAGTATTAATCTCATCTCAGATTAGCTGTGTAGAATACCGTAATGAGTGGTGTGAAATATTTAATTTTTAATCTGGTTGAGGTCTTTTGTAGTGTTTGAAAGAAAATTCTGTTATAAAATAAAACATAAAGACAAGAGCGTAAGCAATTTAGAAATGAAAATATACACTTAAGTCAAATTAGTTTTCTCTTTTTTTAGATTAAAATTTGAATAGGTGATATAATCACATAAAAAATTAAGCCACAAAAAATGTATACAGTGAAAATGTTCATCTCAGTTCTCCCCTCCATCTGCCTTTCCTTTCCCACCCCACTAGGAATCACTTTTATTAGCTTCTTGTGCATTCTTCCAGGATTTATAAAAATATAAACAAATAAAAATACATATTTCTATTTTTTCTCCTATTATTTTACACAAAAGTTAGCATGTTATACTTACTGTTCTACACCTTGCTATTTTATTTTATCTTAATGTATCTTGGAGATCTTTTCACATCTGTTAATTAGTGTGCTTATTTGATGAATTAGGTCCATGCTGTCAAGAATACACGTCTGTCACCTCAAATTTTTTAGAACCAAAGGAAGAGTATGCTTGGGGTTTTCTTGTTTTTTGTTTGTTTGTTTTTAGCTATTTCCCAGTCTGAGTTGATTACTATTACAAATAGATATAAAGAGTTGCTGCCCCTTTAAAACAAGAAGGTGAAGAAGAATGGAACTGTTCCTTCCGTGCTGTGCCTTGCATCTAAATTTGATCTGGCTTAGATTTGCATTGCTCTTTCTTGTAAATAGGCCTCTGTTTTTCATAATTACATTTTGTTTCTAAGGGACGCCTTTTGAATAAACACTGGCTATCTGCCTTGTTTTTCTGTTATTGTAAATTTGGATTTTAATAAAAATGGAAAATTTCCTGTCTTTAATCTTTTTACCAGAGTTTTAGCTTTGATCTAAATTAGATTTGAAATTGTTTGGTATTAATCTGCCTTTGTTCTCTTGTTTTGGGGTCAGAGAACTCCTCCACCTCTCCATCGGGTTTTCATTTTCACTTCCATTCTGAGTTTGTTCATTTAGGAGGCTTACTTTAGCTCATTTGCAAATCACTTTTTTTCTTGTCCTCTTTCCCTTCTCTCTTTTATTCATTTTTTAAAATACAATTTTGCTTGTCAGCCAGCTATTTGATATTGGCCTTTGTCTTTGCTTTTCCTATTTTATTTTGAGCTGTTTCTACTTGAGCTTTGGCTATAATTTTATAATAAAAGATTGGTAGGAATATAGTACGACTTTATATGTAGCCTGACGTGTTCTAGTTCTATCCAGTGTTCTTTTTACCCATTAAAGACTGTCCAGGTCAATTCCAGTTCACAGTATTAATTGCCACTGTTTCCTCCAAATAATACTGTAGAGCTACTACCATTGTTAATATCCTACCCACTCCATCAAATGAAGTATGAAAATAATTTAATTGCCATCAAGGAATATAGTTGATATTTGGCACAATGGTTGTTTTTTTAAAAAATAAATTTATTTATTTTTTATTTATTTATGTTTGGCTGTGTTGGGTCTTCATTGCTACGTGCAGGCTTTCTCTAGTTGCGGCAAGTGGGGGCTACTCTTCATTGCGGTGCGTGGGCTTCTCATTGCAGTGGCTTCTCTTGCTGTGGATCATGGGCTCTAGGCTCGCAGGTTTCAGTAGTTGCAGCACGTGGACTCAATAGTTGTGACTCACGGGGTTAGTTGTTCCACTGCATGTGGGATCTTCCTGGACCAGGGCTTGAACCCGTGTCCCCTGCATTGGCAGTTGGATTCTTAAACACTGCGCCACCAGGGAAGCCCACAGGGGTTGTTTCTGATATACTTGTTTTGGAGGTGGGAAAGTTCTCACTCTGGAGTTTCACTGATAGACCTGCAAGATCATGAATCTGGAGGGACAGAAGGAAGTCATTAGGTTTCCCTGGATGCTTGCTCCCCCAAATTACCCTCCTCCTTCACAAACAGATAGAAACCAACACCGTTTAAAAAAACAAATATGGAATTATGGTAAGGGTAGTTTTGGATATGTTCTGCCATTCTGCTGTTCTTTATGGTGTGCAGCTTCTAAAATATTTCCTACATACTGACTCGTTACTTCAGGATAGCTCTACAGTTGGTCTAAAGGCTTGTTAGCAAGACTCCCAAAGATCTAGAAAACCGATCCTTGGTAAGGTTACACAATACTGGATTCAGGAATGTTCTCAGACCAGAATATACTAGCCTGGAGAGTCTGAGGGAGATGCCTTAGAGAACCAAACTGTACCCTGCAATAGGATTGTATATTGTATAAACCAGAAACTTGAGGTGCTTCTACCCAAGGAGGGGCTCTGGGCATATTCACACTTGCTTAGGAATACAAGTAGACTAGACTGAGAAATACTGCTATATTTCCAGAGAGTCTAATATGACTCTCACTTACTTAGAGTTTTCAGTAATAATACACCTTCTGGTGAACGTGCTAGAGTCAAGATGTTTGCGCTTTTTTTTTAAATTTTTATTGGAGTATAGTTGATTTACAATGTTGTGTTAGTTTCAGGTGTCTAGCAAAGTGAATCAGTTATACATATACATATATCCACTGTTTTTTAGATTCTTTTCCCATACAGGCCATTACAGAGTACTGAGTAGAGTTCCCTGTGCTATATAGTAGGTACTTATTAGTTATCTATTTTATATATAGTAGTGTGTATATGTCAATCCCAGTCTCCTAATTTATCCCTCCCCAGCCTCTTTTCCCCCTGGTAAGCATAAGTTTGTTTTCTAAGATGTCTGTACTTCTGTCTGAATTGAAACATTTATTCATCTCTCTGACTGAGCTGACTTTATTTTGTGCCCTTTGGATAAATAACCCTGTTTGATTATTCAAATGACGTTTGTGTCAGGTCTTGTCATCAGCCTTTACCCAGTACTGACATTTTTCAACAAAGGCCACTCGGATAACCATAACATTTACTTGGCAACACTGTATTGCATTGATATTTGTTCATTTTTTCTGCAATTATTTTGAACTATGTCCTTGTGATAATCAGATGTATTAAGGCTTATATAGAAATGCCGAGGGGTATGCATGTGTGTGTGTGTACATACAAATGCATATACACATACATATATGTATGCTAACCCCCCAAATTATCAACTTATAAACTGTTGTCTGTCCATGAAAACTTGAGGAAGCTTGAAGCTTTTCAATGTCCGGAACAAGGCACTTTTTGAGTGCACCTCTCCAGGCTGCTGCGCAGAGAGAAAGATAAATGTGAAGAGGGTATGTTTACCCATTTACTAACAAATGTTCTAGGGACTGGGGAAACAGAGAAGAACAAGACAATATTCTTGCCTTCAAGGAGTTTATATTTAACTCGGGAGTCAGACGACAAATAAATACAAATGTAAAAAATAAATCTAAGGTAACAATAAGTGTTAAGAAAAAACAATCAAAGTAAGGGGATGGAAAGTAATAGAGGAAGGAAAGGCAAGTTAAAACTACAGTGAGATACCATTTCACACTCACTATTATGTCTATAATAGATAAGACAGACATTAACAAGTGTTGGCAGGATACAGAGAAACAAGAACCCTCATACGTTACTGCTGGGAATGTAAAATGGTGTAGCCACTTTGGATAAACAATTTGGCAGTTTCTCAAAAAGTTAAAACTACTATGTGACCCAGCAATTCCACTTCTAGGTATCTACTCAAGAGAAATAAGAACATATCCACACAAAGACTTAACACATAAATGTTTACAGCAATATTTACTAATAATGGAAACTGGAAACAACTGGTGAATGGATAGATAAAACGTATGGCCATACCATAGAATACTTTTCAACAATAAAAAGGAACAAACTGCAGACACATGCTGCATCATGGATGAGCTTCAAAAACATGCTGAGTAAGACAATTCAGATACAAAAGAACATATATCCTATGATTCTGTTTATATGAAATATCCAGAAAAGACAAACTTATAGAGACAGAAAGTAGATTAATGGTTTCCTGGGGCTCAGAGTAGAAAAGGAGATTAATGTAAATGGGCATAAGGGATCTTATACAGGGGGTAAAAATGTTCCAAACCTGATTTATGGTTGTGGTCACACGACTGAGTAAAGTTACTAAAAATCATCGAATTGTACGCTTGAAATGGGTGAATTTTATGACATGTAAAATATACCTCATTAAGGCTATTAAACAAAAGAGGGAATTCCCTGGTGGTCCAGTGCTTAGGATTCCATGCTTTCACTGCCAAGGGCCCAGGTACAATCCCTGGTCGGGAACTAAGATCCTGCAAGCCGCACAGCGTGGCCAAGGGGAAATAAAAAAGGGAGAGAGAAAGAAAGTAATAAAGAAGCAAGAGATTTCGAATAGGTTAGTGCTGGAAAGGCCTCCCTGAGGAGCTGGCGTTTGAATAGACACCTGAGTAGAGGAGGGAGTGAGCAATGGATTGACTAGGGAAGAGTGTTCAAGCAGCTAGCATGAAGATTCTGAGGGAACTTAGCAGTTTAGCAACAGTAAGAAGGCCAATATTATTAGAGTAGAGTGAACAATGGAAACAATGGTGGGAGACAAAGTTGGAGATGTGGGCAGGTGTTGTAGGTCATGGTAAGAAGTTTGGATTTTATTTTGAGCATGAAAGGAGGCTAATGAAAGGATTTTTAAAACTGATTTACCCTAAACAACACAACAACAACAAACAACTCAACTGCCTATTTTGTAGAAGATCCATGGTATGGGGCAAAAATTGAAGTAGGGTGATCAAATAAGAGACCACTGTGGTAGACCAGCTTAAAAGTTAGTTTGCATCAGTGATGGTGAAGGAGGTGGTAAGATGAGGTCAGAATTTGTAGATATTTTGAAGATAGAGCAGACAAGAATTTCTGATATATTGGGAAAAAGTATGAGAAGAAAGGAAGAATCAAGAATTGTTCCTAAATTTTTGCCCCAATAGGTGAGGTGAATGGAGCTGCCATTTACTGAGATGAGATGCTTAGGGAAGAGCAGTTTGCTTTTATAGCTGATAAGTTTTAAAAGTCTAGACCTCCAGGTGGACATGTTGGGTATGCAGTTGGATAAATGAGTCTGGAATCAAAGAGAGGAGATTTAAGCTAGGTACATAAATTTGGAAGTCATTAGCATATAGATGGCATTAAAGCAAATGATCTAAATGATATTATCTAGGCGACAGAAATCAGGATGTGGGGAATGATTCAGCAAAGGAATTTGAGAATGACCCATTAGTGAGGTAGGATGAAAATCAGAAAATAGGATGTCTTGGAGGACAAGTGAAGAGAGCAGTCAAGGTCACTCACTGCTTACCTTGACATGTAGTCTTGAAACCGTGTACCTCAGATTGGGACTTGAACCCACGCAGCCGGGACTCGAACCCAGCCAAAACCCACAGTCTTCCAACTGAGATCACATACCTGGTTTTAGGACTTAATGAAGCTCAGGTTCTTGATGTCTCATGGCAGAAAGAATTCAGTGAGAGACAAAGTGATAGGTAAGTTTAGAGAGAAACACACTCCACAGACAGCGTGTGGGCCATCCCAGAAGGCAAGAAAGGCACCAGGGTATTTGATTGTCAGTTTTTATAGGGGTGGGTAATTTCATAGGCTGAGTGGGAGGAGTATTCCAGCTATTTTGGGAAGGGTCAGGGATTTCCAGGAATTGGGCCACTGCCCACTTTTTGATCCTTATGGTGGCCTTAGAACTGTCATGGCGCCTGTGGGTGTGTCCTTTAGCTTGCTGATGTGTTACAGTGAGCGTATACTGAGGCTCAAGGTCTAGTGGAAGTCGACTTGTCCACCGTCTTGGACTCATTTGGTTCTAATCCATTTATATCCTGTCCTCGGGCTATGTCATTCTTTCAAATGTAGTGTCCTGCTCCCTTCCCTCCTGTTTCAGTCTTCGTGGAGCAACAAGAACGACACTGTTACCAAGCAGGACCCTGTGGGACTCCTGGGCACAAAAGCCTTTCTGTGACCCCCCACTTCTTTTTTTTTGTTTGTTGGCCACACCTCGTGGCATGAGGGATCTTAGTTCCCGGACCAGGAATCAAACCTGTGTCCCCTGAAGTGGAAGCACGGAGTCCTAACCACTGGACCGCCAGGGAATTCCCCTCCGCCCCCAACTTCTTGGTTACAGGAAATAGGCTTCTTTTAGACTCCACGACCTTCTCTGAGTTCCAATGGGCAGGTTCAAACAGATGCTAATTAGGGAAGGGAAGGGATGCAGAGACAAGGGAGGAAGAGGCAAGAAACAATAGCGCAACCTTGGGGCAGAGTCCTGGTTCCAGTCCTTAAGGGATATGCATAACAATATCTTTGAGCTGTTTTGCAGATACTGAAACCCCCACCTGGTAGGAGAAGTTAACTGTATGCTGTCCACCAGCACGTAGACTGGTTGGAACCCAAAGGTTGATGATGCTGACTCCCACTTACCTTACCACCAACCAATCAGAAAAATGTCCACTAGCTGATCACGCCCTCTTTGAACCATAACTATAAAACTCCTCACTACTCCCTCCAGGTTGCCTCAAAACACAATTGTGAGGGCATTAACCCTCTGTGGTCCCCTTTGCCTTGCAAAGCAATAAAGCTATTCTTTTCTGCTGCATCCAAAACTTTGTCTCCGAGATTTAATTCGGTGTCGGGGTACAGAGGCTGGATTCAGCTTCAACACCTTGATTAGACTGGACACCAGAAAGAATGAGAGATGAGGAAGTAGAGACAATATGTACAAATAACTCATTTGAGAAATTTTGCTACATAGGGAAGTAGTGGTTGGAGGAAAGATGTGAGGTCTAAGAAAGAGGCTTAAAAAATTTTTTTTAATAATTTTTTAACGATGGGAGATATCTTGAAACAGAGAGGCCCCAAATGGTACTTGCATACGATATGAGGGAGGAGACAAGATGGTTTGTACTATTGACTGGGAATTAAATGGGACCTTTAATTGATTATCCATGCAGTACCTGATGACTTGTTTATCGTATAGTTACAACTGCGCCGTGCGATAGAGACTCTTGATAGTGAAAAGAAATGAGTCCACACTGATAGCTTGGACTTTGACTTGATAGCTGTCCATAAGAGGGCAGCAGAGAAAGAGCCCTGCAAGGTTGTCCCTGCAGGGTAATATTACATACTTTTCAAAGATATTAGAGGGAACTGAGCCCTTCCTTCCCAGAACCTCAATGCTAAAATTCAGCTTGGAGACCCCAAAGCCTCCAGACTTTGGGACATTCTCAGATAGTGTGGCCAGGCTTTGAGATCTGGAGGTAAGGAAGCAGGTAAGGAAGGAATTGTAAAGTTGATTGAATGTGGAGGAATGGACAGTACGGAGGGAAGTTGCAGCTATTTTGTGGAAGCATTTTTAAAAAGAATGAGGCTAGACCATTTTTAGTATAAATAAACTGATTCCGGGGGAGTATTCACTGCCACAATCATTCCAAAGGACCCATTGATGCTGAATCTCAAAGTGTGTGGCCAAAGTTTACAAAAAAAAAAAAGCCAAAAAAAGTCAAGTAGAGAAGGATTTAATCTGTAAGGGGAAGGGGGTGAGGAGAGAGGAAGACACTTCTGCTGTGATTGGATCTTTAATGTGAATAACCATAGCATGTAACATGTACAAAGTGCTTTACAATCTACAAAAGATTTTACATGCTTTGTCCTTTTTAGTTTTGATATTTATGGAGACTATTGAATATCATTAATATTATTCTCATTTTCTTTCTTTCTTTTTTTTTTTTTTTTTGCGGTACGCGGCCCTCTCACTGTTGTGGCCTCTCCCGTTGCGGAGCACAGGCTCCGGAAGCGCAGGCTCAACGGCCATGGCTCACGGGCCCAGCCGCTCCGTGGCATGTGGGATCTTCCCGGACCGGGGCACGAACCCGTGTCCCCTGCATCAGCAGGCGGACTCTCAACTACTGCGCCACCAGGGAAGCCCCTCATTTTCATTTTTCAGATGAAAAAAGAGAGGCTTAGAGAAAGGTCACCTGACTTTTCCACCATCACACAGCAAAAGAATGACTAAGCTAAGACTCATATTCACAACTTTTGTCTCCAAATCTTTGAATCTACACAGAGTGATGTGGGTGGGTACTGTGTGGAAACACATCACATGTTTGGGCTGAAAATGAAGGTCCAATGGAGTTATGCTTGGTGGCAAATTGGAGATGAAATGGAGTAGTGAGGAACTGTCTTCTATCGTTTTAAAGGATTGTTGATGTAAAAGAAGAATCACATTTATTTTGTGCAATTTTGGTGAGTTAAGATTAGACCAGAAGAGAGGTTCCACTCAATTTGTGAAGAGCTCCACAGAAAAGAAATTGTTAAGTTCTTCAAGTGTGGAAACAGGGGCTAGATGAATATTTGGCAAAGCCATAGAGAGAAATCTTTGACCTTACAACCTCTAAAATTCTATGCAAATCAAGTAGCTTGAAACATTAGGACTTGTTTGGAAAAGACTGAATAACAATGATACACTTCCCCAACACTAAAAATCAAGTAACTTGAAACATCGAGACTTGTTTGCAAAAGGCTGAATAGCAAAGGTACACTTCCCCAACACTTAAGTTATATGGAAGGAAGATTAGATGTTACACTGTACATTCATGTTGCAATAATTGTATGTTTATGCATGTTCACTTCTTCTTGAAGAAGGTAAGAGGTGAGGAGTTGGGAGTCTAGATTAGGAAGAGTTGGGAGCTGTGACTGATTCCAGACCAAAGTGGAAGCAATTCACCGCTTCATCAGACAGGAAACTCAGCAACTGAGAAATCTTTAGCAGCACACCTGGAGGAATTCACCAGGGGACTGAGGCAGTAACTCCGAAAGGATAGGTGGTGGAAGGGTTACACAGGAAATTTGAGGAAGGAGCGATTTATGGGCAGAAGCCTTGCCAGAAGTGCAGTGAGTGGTGAAGAAAGCCATTTGTTCTGGGAGAGCAGTTTAGAAGGAGTATGTTTTGTGTGGGCAGTAGTTCATGAGGAAAGTGTTTGTGGGGAAGGGAGAAATGGGGCTAGTGATATGCATGAAAGCACTTGTTGAGAAATGTGGTTTGTAGGGCGCTTGCATTGCTGGGGCTGTGAGACGGGCGGGTGTTTTGTGCAGAAAGAGGCCACAGAGGCAAAAAAAAGAGTCCCCACTGTGGCCTTTAAAAAATATATGCATATACATATTTAAAAGTTGAAATAAAAATATTATATGATTACAAAAACAATACAGTTCAGTAGAACAACTGGACTATATAAAGAAAAAAAAAAGAACCCCTATATCACCTCAGCCAAATAAACACTCTTAGCAGTTTGGTGCACTTACTATGGATTTTTAAATTTTTGGAAAAAATTTTTAAAGTATAGTTGATTTACAATATTGTGTTACTTTCAGGTATACAGTAAAGTGATTTGGTTATACATATACATATGTATATATCTATATCTTTTTTTTTTTTTTTTAGTTCTTTAATTAATTTATTTATTTATTTATTTTTGGCTGTGTCGGGTCTTAGTTGCAGCACGTGGGCTCTCTAGTTGAGGTGCACAAGCTCAGCAGCCGTGGCTCGTGGGCCTAGTTGTCCCACGGCATGTGGGATCCTAGTTCCCCGACCAGGGATCGAACCTGCGTCCCCTGCATTGTAGGGCAGATTCTTTACCACTGGACCACCAGGGAAGTCCCTATCTATATCTTTTTTTAAAAAATTCTTTTCCATTATAGTTTATTACAAGATATTGAATATAGTTCCCCGTGCTATATAGTAAATCCATGTTGTTAATTTTGGAAATTTTTTTTTAAATAAATTTATTTATTTATTTTTGGCTGTGCTGGGTCTTCGTTTCTGTGCGAGGGCTTTCTCTAGTTGCGGCGAGCGGGGGCCACTCTTCATCGCGGTGCGCAGGCCTCTCACTATCTCGGCCTCTCTTGTTGCGGAGCACAGGCTCCAGACGCGCAGGCTCAGTAGTTCTGGCTCACGGGCCCAGTCGCTCCGTGGCATGTGGGATCCTCCCAGACCAGGGCTCGAGCCCGTGTCCCCTGCATTGGCAGGCGGACTCCCAACCACTGCACCACCAGGGAAGCCCCTAATTTTGGAAATTTTTAATGTCCATTTTCTCCCCAGCTGTTTACTTTGAAAATCTTCAAGCCTATAGAGAAGTGGAAAGAATAGTACAATGAACACTAGTATACCTTCCACCTGTCGACTAAAAAAAAATATTCACAACCTAAAAGTTGAGAGTTATGTTTTATTTGGTGGGAATTTTTAGGACTTCAAGCCCAGAAGGCAGCATCTCAAGTAACCCTGAGAGAACTGCTCCAAGGAGGCGAGGGTGGGGAACCAGGATATATAGGAGTTTTGTAACAAAGGGCAAGTAGTCTGAACGTCAAAAGATTATTGTTAATAAAAAAAAAAACAGATATGTCAAGTTAAGGAATTTAGTACTTTTCTGTGTATGGGAAGATGCAAGAGTCTGGGCTCACTAAAGTCATTCCTTTGATATGCACCTCAGCTATCAGGGGCCAGTATCCTGTGTTTTCATGTCCTGAGTTTCCTCAGGGCTTACAGGGGCTGGTGGTGGCTGCTAGATGGCAGGTATTCTTTCTCTTCCTGAGTTCCCTCAGGGCTCACCAGCTCACCATCTGCTGTGACTGCAATCGCTGGTGACAGTGACATCCTTTGTTTACTGATATGGCAGGCAATATTCCATTTATCATACTTAATTCATCAATTGTTAACTTTTAGCCACATATACACTTCCTTTTTCTTCTGCGCCATTTGAAAGTAAATTGTTCCAGACATCATGTCAGTTCACTTTTTAAAAAAAAATTATTTATTCATTTATTTAGGCTGCGCTGGGTCTTAGTTGCAGTGCGTGGGATCTTTAGTTGTGGCATGCATGTGGGATCTAGCTCCCCAACCAGGGATCGAATCCAGGCCCCCTTGGTCTGTAACCTGTCATTTAGGAGCATCATGCCCATAGGACTGGCTTACCCATCTGCTGATCTTACTAGAGTATATGAGGAGCTTCCTGGGGAAAACAGGCTGTGTTTCTTGAACTGATAGTTGCCCTGATGATCATTACCTGACCAGAGCACAAGACACAGTTTCATGATGAGAAAGCAAGCCCTTTTACCCTGAAATTTTAGCTGAGTTGCTCTCCCATGGGATAATTCTTTGTGCAGGGAAAATATCTGATTTGCAAATTGAAGTGCACCTGTGATTACTTTGTTGGCTTAGGCTTTTTTGTTTATTTTTGTTTTTGGATATAGTTGTTGGTTGTCCTTTCAAGAATGTTCCTAGGTATAAGAAGGTAAACATGGAGGTCTGTGAGATAATTTTAACATTTCAGAAAGTTTTTTATTTTTACTTTTTTGACTGTGTTGGGTCTTTGTTGCTGTGCGCAGGCTTTCTCTAGCTGCGGCGAGCTGGGGCTACTCTTCGTTGTGGTGCATGGGCTTCTCATTGAGGTGGCTTCTCTTGTTGTGGAGCACAGGCTCTAGGCGTTCGGGCTTCAGTAGTTGAGGAACGTGGGCTCAGTGGTTGTGGCTCGTGGGCTCTAGAGTGCAGGCTCAGTAGTTGTGGTGCACGGGCTTAGTTGCTCCACGGCATGTGGGATCTTCCTGGACCAGAACTCGAACCCATGTCCCCTTCATTGGCAGGCGGATTCTTAACCACTGCACCATCAGGGAAGCCCCATTTCAGAAATCTTAATGAAGATCACAAATTTACTCTAAATAAGACTGCAACATGCTAACTAAAACTAAGTTTATCTGAATGATAGCAATCCATTATGGCAACCCTGGTTATCTCATTCTTATCAAAGTTTTTGGCAAGTTTTTTTTATTTTTTATTAATACAAATGGAAAAATTACATTGTGGTGATTCATAAGTATAACAGCAGACTTTCCTTAAAACTTGAAATTTTTAGTGCCGCCTGAGAATTAAATCTGGTTAGATCAGCAATTGGTAAATAGTAGCCACCATGGACAAAGAACATCACCTGCCATTCCGGTAAACAAGAAACGTTGCCCACCACCAAGCCGTTAGTCAGTGCTGCTGCCCTGACAGTACGCCCTGACTGTACACCCTGCGGGAATTCAAGACGGAAAAAAACAGGATACTGGCCCTAGACAGTTAAGATGCATATCTAAGGAAATATTTCAGTGAGCCCCAGACTCTTGTATTTTTCCATACATAGAAAATAACTAAAATCATTAACTTGAGATGTCTGTTTTTTGTGATTAGCAGTAATCTTTTGATGTCCAACTACATTTTTTTTTTCAGCAAACACTCCTATATATCCTGGCTCCTCCCTTATTTCTTTTTTTAAAAAAATTATTTATTTAATTTATTTATCTTTGGCTGCGTTGGGTCTTCGTTACTGCACGCAGGCTTTCTCTAGTTGCGGTGAGCGGGGGCTACTCTTCGTTGCAGTGTGCAGGCTTCTCACTGCAGTGGCTTCTCTTGTTGTGGAGCACGGGCTCTAGGCATGTAGGCTTCAGTAGTTGTGGCACACGGGCTCAGTAGTTGTGGCTCGCAGGCTCAGTAGGTGTGGCACACGGGATTAGTTGCTCCGCGACATGTGGGATCTTCCCGGACCAGGGCTTGAACCCGTGTCTCCTGCATTGGCAGGTGGATTCCCAACCACTGCACCACCAGGGAAGCCCCCTCCCTTACTTCTTGGGAACAGTTCCTCAGAGCTATCTGAGAGGCTGAATCCTGGGCTATAGTCCTCAGTAGGGTCACTGAATAAAACATAACACGCAACTTTTAGGTTGTGTGTTTTTCTTCAGTTGACACCATTTGTAAAATCAAACCACTGAAATTCCAAATTTATTAGTGGAGTGGGGGATGGCCACTAAGAACTCACAGATTCCAGTTTGGGGACCAAAATGTAGGCTTAGGGAATTACAGCGATGTTAGCATCCTCACGGCTAAAATACAATCGATCAAAGTGTATCTTGTCTTTTTTCTCTTACCTAAATTTGATTTGTGTTGTCATTTATTGTAGACAGTTTTGCAAGCTGCCTTTAATCCTACCTTGGAACAGGTGGAGTATAAAAGAATACAAACCAACAAGCATGCTAATGTATGTTAAGGAGGAGCTTGGGAAGCTTGGAGATTAGAAAGGGAAATTCTATATTTCGGGAATTGCCTCCTTGTAAGCCACCACTGCTCAGGGGCAAGACGCTGGCTCAGTCCTTAATTCTGAGTCAGAAATGTTTCCCCACCCTCGTCCTGGCCTGAACGCTACTCACCTCTCCTGCTCACCAAGCAAATATCTCTTCACGGTTTTCTCTCCCACTTAAGTCAGGGAGAAAATATTGGGGCAGGTTTATTTTTCACTGTCCAAATTTTTCAATGTAGCTCTTGCTTATGGTTTTATTTTGGGATAGGTTGGTGTGAGTCAATCCAGACAAAATCAAACGTGGACCTGTGAGTTGAGGACGGACCCAGTATAGCTTGGGTCATTGTGCTGACTCCCCCACTTGAAGCCGTGGCTGTGTGGCCATCTGGTTTTGCTGGATGCTTTTGTTATCTCACCTCAGTCTAAGCAAGAGAATCATTGTAGCTTAACAAATGTAGGTTGTCAGGAACCAAGAGGTCTGGGAATAATAAAATTGTCTTTGGTAATTAAAAGATTAGAAGATTAGTCACCAGGTTTTTTTCTTTGTTTGTTTTTGGTTTTGGCTGTACCACACAGCTTGCAGGATCTTAGTTCCCCAACCAAGGATTGAACCCCTGCCCCCGGCAGTGGAAGCACGGAGTCTTAACCACTGGACTGCCAGGGAAGACCTAGAAGCCACCAGTTTAACTGGTATATCTTCTTTTGACTTCAGAGGCTTTTTGCCACTTGAATTAAATGTGGTTCCACTAAAACTTGTTTGACGACTGCCTCAAGTTGAAATACCACACAGTGACAATTATTTGAAGTGTGGTCCTTTCCCTGTGAATTTTACTGTTTCAGTGTTTTGTTCTAAAAGAGTTGTGTTACATTGACCTTTCAGCCATTTTACAAATGGTCATCTTCCACTCCAAGAGACACACACACTCACACACTCACACATTTCTTTACTAGTGTTCTTTCTTTCTCACTTTTAGTGTCTAGTACCATTATGCACCTCAGGAATTGCCAAGAATCCCTCGCTGACCTGACGATCTATCTCCATACTTCTTCCTGTTCATACTAGAACTTCCAAGAACATAGACTTTTAGTCAGACCGATCTGAGTTCAAATGCTGCCCTTGTCATTTACTAGCTCTATGATCCTGGGTATTTTACTAAGGTTCCTAATGCTTTGTTTTCACATTTGTAAAATGGGGATATAGTATAAGTTACCTCACAGTATTAGATGAGATACTGTAAATAAAGTGCTTAAGACAATTCCCTGGCACTTAATCAGCACTTTATAAATGCTAGCTATTATTTCTTTTCATCTCCTAGTGGCAAGGCGTCCCATTATAGGAAATCACACTAAGTTGATATTGACTTTATTATTTTTTAATTTTTTAATTAATTTTGATTGGAGTATAGTTGATTTACAATGTTGTGTTAGCTAAGTTGATATTGACTTTAAACCCAATTAAATGTGTCAACCTTTGGGGGGGATCATTTCATTTAAAAAAAAAAGGCAGGGAAAGATGAATGTCATTCGGTGATTTTTATCCTGTGTTCACAAATAAGGCTGGCTCTATGTGCAGCCATGGAGATCTTGAGATGATCTGAAGGAAAGTTTGTAGTTTAATGCAAGTGAGCAACATCTGTTCTTTCTCTTGCTTTCTTTCTTCCAGGACTCCACTTGCTCCAGATTCCCTGCAGTGTCAATGCTGTGGTAGAAAATGACAAATAGAGGGCACAGTGCTTCCCACCTTCGTCCTGTCTCTCCTGTGGTCTCTAGCAGTGATTCCACTGGTTCAGCCCACCTACATCTACCCCTCCCCTGCCCTACCCTCAGACCTTAGAGCATTCCATTCCTATTCTACTCACGGCGATATCTGGTCACTGCCCAGTCTCAGATCTGACTTGGCTCAGCCAAAGGCTCATGTGTGGGGTGAGGCTTGTCAGCACTCAGGGCTGACACAATGCCTTTTGAGCAATTCCTCCTAAAGCTCACTTTTCCCTGAAACTTCTGATGTTTTGCATATCTTCTTCCTGAACAGTCAGCTAGGGAAAGCAGAAGTAAGTCAGGGAGTAGTTTGAATTACTAGTGCAAAAATCCCCAAACAAAACAGAAAAACTGCCTGAGCTCATTCATCCCTCACCTCCTTCCACACAGAGCTCTCAGACTTCCTTTTTGTACTTTCCATTCCCCTTCAAGGTGATTTTTTAAAAACTTTTTATTATGAATAATATTCAAACATGCCCTGAAGTAGAAAGAAGAGTATGATTAGTTTCCAGGTGCCTACCACATGCAACTTCAACAATAATCAAAGTTTTGCCTATCTTGTTTCATTTCTCCTTCTTATTTTATTATTATGATCTGTGCTCATTTATTCCTAGAGTATTTTAAAACTAATTATGAGTTTATTTTATTTTATTTTTTTGCTGCCCCACGCAGCATGTGGGATCTTTGTTCCCTCGCCACGGATCGAATCTGCGCTCCGTGCATTGGATGCGCAGCGTCTTAACCACTGGACAGCCAGGAAGTCCTGATGAGTTTATTTCTAATGACTCTCCTTCTCCCTGAGTTAAAGCTGGGGTTTGGGTGGAGGGAACCAAGTGTGGTGAGTTCTTCTCCTCACCCTGCCTCCCTAGCTCTCCTTACTGCCTCACAGTCGGAATCAGGTGCGAATACAGTTTCATAAACTGATACTGATTTTTCTAATAAATAATGTTAGTTACCTTCTTTATGCTAGACACTGGGCTAGGCACTGAGAATAGAAGAGCGATAGGATAAGAAACTCTCAGTTCAGTGGGAAAGAAAAAAAGCAAAAGGGCAAGACTGTTGGTTTGGCCTGATTATTCATGCAGGTGCAGCAAGAATGTTAATTTACCATATAGGCTCCTTAAATCTTCTTTGTAAATCTAGAGCCATATTTATTGATGAGGCCACAAAAGTAACTTCTTTCTGGAAGTTTCCTTAAGGAATCTCAGACTGGACTGTTAAAAGCCTCTATCATTTGCTATCTTGAGTTTGGAGAAACCAAGCCCAAGAAACTCTTTCCACCAGATTTCACCTATACTACATATAAATTTGGGTGAATCCCTTTCTTCTTAAGGTTCTTACAATTTCTTAAAGTTCCTGGCCTGCCAGGAAGTGATCTTCCTTACCTCCTGCAAACCTGCAATCCAGTAAGCCAGGTCCTGAGATGTTTTCCTGAGACGACTTTGTAAGTATTGATTCATCATACTAGATTAAAAAAGCATCATTCTCAAAAATGGTATCTGGGCAAGGCCTTGGTTTCATAACTAATTTTTCCATTATATCTTAGTAAAAGGAGGGCAGGTTCTTACTGAACCTATGCAAATAGCTATATTGCCATAAAAAGTATGGAGATTTGGTAAATTTATGGGTCAAATGTGTGGGTCAGTGAGAATCAAATATCATCTTTAAATGTTTATTTCGGTTAAAAAAGCAGAGTCTAGGGACTTCCCTGGTGGTCCAGTGGTTAAGACTCCATGCTTCCATTGCAGCGGGGCATGGGTTCCATCCCTGGTCCGGGAAGTGAGATCCCACGTGCTGTGCGGTGCAGCTAAAAAAAAAAAAAAAAAAAAAAAGAACAAAGCAGAGTCTAGTTATGGATTACAGAGAGTTTAAGAAGAAAGAAAAAAGTCATATTTATATATTCACAATAGAACATTAAAACAGCATTAGCATTAAGGCAGAACATTAAAACAATATTCCTAACAAATAACCACAAATGTTCCTTATTAGTTCATTCAGTCTTATGCAACTAATTCTTGTTCTGCTGGATTTTGAGTCAGCAGTCTTAGAAGCTGTCTACTTTTGACTAAAAAGAGTTCTAGAAATCCTGACTCAGTCCACTGGTTTGGTATGAAAGATGTCTAAGTTATGTCAATTCAAAAGCCAGTGCAGCTGTCCTTTGGTATCTGCAGGGGATTTGTTCCAGAACCCCTGGGAATATCAAAATCCAGGGATGCTCAAGTCCCTTGTATTCATAGAATGGCACAGTACAATTGGCCTTCTGTATTCTCGGGTTCCATGCTCGAGGATATGGAGGGTACACTGGTACACTGTACTTAAGAGAGTTTATGCTTTAAAGTGTCAATGGCTTGAAGTATCCGGTACAGTCCTTTTTCATGAGATTGTCTTTTTTTTTTTTTTTGGCTGTGCTTTATGGCTTGTGGGATCTTCGTCCCCCGACCAGGGATTGAACCCCAGCCCTCAGCAGCAGAAGTGTGGAGTCCCACCAGACTGCCAGGGAATTCCCGAGATGGTCTCTTTTTTTAATTGAAGATACAAATTCTGGCCTGTAGTTTATAGGGGAGGCTTCAGGCAAGCATTAGAGTAAAACAAAAACTATCTGAAGGTAACAGGGCCTTAAAGCCTGTGATTACTTTGTAGCTGATAATTTTCATAATAAGAATAGTGTAACTTACAGGGAAATTTGTTTGCTTCTTTGGTATGCAAAACCAGTTAATAAAGTCTTATCAAAAATTTTTCTAGACAAAATGTCTCTAAAGATAGTTGTTAAGCCTATTTCAAAGAAGTCAGTGAATGTTATGTTGATTGATAAAAATGGATGAACATAATTTTTATAGAGAACCCAGAATGTCAGTGAGCTGCATATTTCCTAGCAAAGGTGTAGGCTGTGAGAAGACAGAGAACTTGGATAGAGGAGTCGAAGGTTGGACGTGATTTGGGGGAGCTCCTTCTTTAGACTTTGTTGGTTCTGAAAGTTCCTGTTGCATCAGAGTAAGGTGGCTGTGGTCACTTTCATGGATCATATGTTGTTAACAAAACTCCTCCAATGTCACAAAGCTTCCCAAATCACTCATTTAGAAAGAACAAGACATAACACCCCCATAGGGTCATCTACCAGTTAGACCCAGGGCTACGCAGGACCTGAAAAGGTAAAAACCTGAATCAGGAGAACTGCAGATTAGAGAGGGGATAAAAGGATTATGAGAGTGAAAGATCTAGCAGAGGTTAGTAGGGCTGGGTTCTACAGATTGTGAGCCAGTCTGTGTATTACATTTTACAAATGTGATGTGTTATGATTCTCAATAATAACTGAAAATACCCATCTTATATATATGCAAGATTGTTTTGGGCATCAATGGTAACCGATTGTTCTCTAGATCCATAAGGAAATGACTTTAACTGGAACAAACTATCAGGGGCAAGATGGATAGTGTAAGAGAAGGAACAATCCGTGGGAGTAGGTAGATCAGGATTCCATTCTTGTTCTGCCATCCATTAGCTCTGTGGCCTCAGTTTGATTGTAAAAAAGGAGAAATAATTCTAGTGCTTCTTACTTTGTGTAGAAGTCGTAAGGGTCATATGAGGTCATTTCTGAGAAAATGCACCAAAATGCAAAGCCATCTATTTAGGTCCCTAGAAAACCTCAACACCACCTTTGCATGGATTGGAAGAAAAGCCCCTTCCTCTGGGGGAAATCAGCTCTGTGCCAGTTTGCACAGTTTGCTGAGCAGAGCATGAATTAGGTTTTACTCTCTACTTGTCCCCTTGGCTGGGGGAGCAGAGTGTAACCTTTAGAATGGTTTCTGTAAGAACTACACTACATAATGTCATAAGGAAGCATCCACTAGCAGGATATTTGCCGAATACCCTTAATAGACTAGACCTTATTGTGTTCGGTGGGTCACGGTAAACTGATGCTAAGTTCTGTACACAATTGAGCACTCTGGAATCTAACAATGGTCAGTGTTTAGATATCAGGTCATCTCAAATAATGTGTCCAGCTCTGAAAAAATGACTGCCCTCATCCCTGGACTTTTGTGTATCTGGAGGGCATGTGAGTGACAAAAACCCTGGGAAAAAAGCTTATTTGGGACCCAAGCAGAGTTGGATTCCTTATTAGTAAGACATTGTTCAGCATTCTTACCCTTCTTTTGTTTCTATGTCTCCTATCCTAAGAAACTCCTCTCAGCTGGAGAGCTTCCAGCCCAAGGCTGACCTGGATTCTTATATCCAGTCAACTGTAACAAGCAGTAACACTTTCTACTGCAGAATGAGGGAAAAGTTCTCCCAGTCCACAGTGTAACAAGACCACTGACCATTACTAATTCTTTTAAACCAGTGGTTCTCAACCATGTCACTAGATCCAATCTTTTATAGCAAACATGTTGTATCTCCCTTTTACTATCCTGTAGGGTAAGTCATAGATAAAATAACACATTTATACTCATAAACCCAGGCAATGCATCTTCAGAGTCTAAGCAATCAGAATCATTGTTTTAACAATTCTTTCCTTGCTCTCCTGCCTTATCAGGTTTTCCTCTCTATTTGGTCTTTATTATCAATAAACAAGCTGTTATTTTTCCCATCTTAAAAAAAAAAAAAGTAAAACACCAACCTTTTCTTGACACTCAGTGTTCTCCAGTCTTGTGACTTTATATACCTCGTCCTATGCTGATGTCTCCTAGATTTATATCTGCAGCTCAAACTCCTTTGGACTTGACTCCTGTATTCACTATGTTCAACTGCCATTTGACACCTTGAAGTGTAATTTTAATAGACATGTTGAACTTAGCATCAACACAGGGTTGGGTGGTATGGGAGGAGACTGCAAGGATGTACACCAAAATGTAAATGACAGTCTTGATGAGGATCTTGTGTGTGTGTTTCTCTTTATTATTATGTAAAACTTTGATAATGAGCATGAACCCTTAAACTTTTTTTTCTTTTTAAACATCTTTATTGAAGTATAATTGCTTCACAATGGTGTGTTTAAATAAACTTTAAATTTTGCAATAGTTATGGATTCAAAGACAGTACACAGAGATTCCATGTACCCTTCAGCCGGTTTCGCCTAGTGATTACTTTTTTTTTTTTTGCAGTACACGGGCCTCTCACTGTTGTGGCCTCTCCCATTGCGGAGCACAGGCTCCGGACATCCAGGCTCAGTGGCCATGGCTCACGGGCCCAGCCGCTCCGCGGCATGTGAAACCTTCCCAGACCGGGGCACGAACCCATGTCCCCTGCATCGGCAGGTGGACTCTCAACCACTGCGCCACCAGGGAAGCCCTACAACTTACCTATATATAGTGTAATATCAAAACCAAGAAATTGACATTAGCATAATGTGTGTGTGTGTGTGTGTGTGTGTGTGTGTGTGTGTGTGTAGTTCTGTGTCATTTTATTTCATGTATAGATTCATGTAACCACCACTGCAATCAAGATCCAGAACTATTTCAACACTATAAAGGTCTGCCTTGTAGTACAACTTTATAGCACATCTGTATTCCTATCCTGCCATCCTAACCCCTGGCAAACATTACTATGTTCTCCATGTATATTACTGGAATTATACAATAATGACCATTTAATATTATTAGTTTTCCACTCAGAATAATGCCCTTGAGCTCTACGCAGGTTGTCAGGTGTATAGATATTCCATGGGATATAAGCACCACAGTTTGTTCAGCCCTTCACCTCTTGAAAGATAATTGAGCTATTTCTAGTTTTTGGCTAATCTGAACAAAACTGCTGTGAACATTCATGTACAGGTTTTGTGTGGACATATGTTTTTGTTTCTCTGGGGTAAGTGCCCAGGAGTGCAATTGCTGGGTTGTATAATTATATGTTTAATATTTTAAGAATCTGCCAAATTATTTTCCAGTGTCACTGTACCATTTTAAATTCCCACCAGCAGTGTATGAGAGATCCAGTTCCTCTGCATTCTTATTGGTGTTTGGTATTATCACTACTTCTGTGTGTGTGTCTGTGTGTGCGCGCGTTTATTGAAGCATAGTTGATTTACAATGTGCCAATCTCTGCTGTACAGCAGAGTGACTCAGTTATACACATATAGACATTCTTTTTCTTTTTAATTCTCTTCCATTATGGTTTATCACAGGATATGAGTATAGTTCCCTGTGCTGTATAGTAGGACCGCGTTGTTACTACTTTTTAATTTTTTTTTTGTTTTTTTTTTGTTTTGTTTTTGTTTTTGAGGTACGTGGGCCTCTCACTGTTGTGGCCTCTCCCGTTGCGGAGCACAGGCTCCGGATGCGCAGGCTCAGCGGCCATGGCTCACGGGCCCAGCTGCTCCGTGGCATGTGGGATCCTTCCGGACCGGGGTACAAACCCGTGTCCCCTGCATCGGCAGGCGGATTCTCAACCACTGCGCCACCAGGGAAGCCCACTACTTTTTAATTTTAGCCATTCTGATGTGGCTCCCTGGAGTTCTTTCTCTGCAGTCCTGTACCCTCTGGTACTCTGCAGTGAACTCTAGTTGCCTTGGTTTACTCGCACTTCCATCTCCTCAACTCAGAGAGACTGATAGACCCTGCCTAGGTTCCCCTCTCTGTGCCAAGTGGCCTAGAAACTCCCTGCAGGGAGAAAGCTCATCCCGTTTGTTTCCCGTCTCTCAGTGATCACTGCCCTTCATTGCTTGCTGTCCAATGTCTTAAAAATCTATTGTTTCATATCATTTGCTCATTTTTTCTAAGAGTTTCAGGCAAAATCCAATCATTGCTATTCCACAGTGGAAGTCCATAATTTAGATTAATTTACAATGAGAAATAGCTCTTATACTTAGAATCTAGGTCTTAGATGGATTCATGGTCAATTTTCTAATCAGAGTATCTGTTCTATCTCTCTCTATCTCTCTATATGTATCTACTCACTATCTATCTATCTAGTATAAATTTTGCTTAACTAGATGTCAAGAGTTCTAACATTAGAACTGCCATTACTTATTAGTAGCATCTGAGACATTAACCATTTGAAGTCACTTTCTTTATTTGTAAAATGAAGTATACATGAGCCTTAATTCCTTGAGATTCTAGGATATTGCTTTACTTCTTCTAGGAGAAACAGTGAGTAAAGTTGGTAGCGGTAGTCCTTAGTATGCTATCTCTTTTTTTTTTTTCTTTTTTTTTTGCGGTACGCGGGCCTCTCACTGTTGTGGCCTCTCCCGTTGCAGAGCACAGGCTCCGGACGTGCAGGCTCAGTGGCCATGGCTCACGGGCCCAGACACTCTGTGGCATGTGGGATCTTCCCGGACCAGGGCACGAACCCGTGTCCCCTGCATCGGCAGGCGGACTGTCAACCACTGCGCCACCTGGGAAGCCCCTACCTCTTTTTTTTAAATTGAAGTATAATCTTATATAAGTTACAGGTGTACAATATAGTAATTCACAATTTTGTAAGGTTACACCCATTTATAGTTATCATAAAACATTGGCCATATTTCCTGTGTTGTATTTACAATATACCCTTGTAGCTTATTTTATACATAATAGTTTGTATCTCTTAATCTTGCCCCTCCCCCATTCCCTCTCCCCTCTGGTAACCACTAGTTTGTTCTCTACATTTGTGAGTCTGTTTCTTTTCGTTATATTCACTAGTTTGTTGTATTTTGAGATTCCACATATAAGTGATATCATTTAGTATGCTATTTCTAAACAGGAAAACGGCATTGATCAGGTAATGAGCGTGTGTTGGTAATTGTTACATAATATTAATAGCAGTAACAACAATAGCTAATGCATTTATCCTTTCGCATGCAGTGCGTTATATAATATGCACAACATCCCTATGAAGTAAGAGGTAATATTATTCAAATTCAGAAGATGAGAAAACTGTAGCCTAGAAAATGAAAAAAACAAGAATAAAATCCTGTCCAGTTTAAAGGTTATACTTAGACCACAGACGTAGGTCCTTCCTTCATTTTTAATCAAGGGTTAATTTCAAACAATCCCTAATAGTAACCAGTTATAAAGAAGCAGTTGGTGTGTATAGTTGGATATATTATCCCTGCTGACTCCAGACAGCTACTGGGTTCAGCAGAGGCCCCTTTACTCTGCCTTCTTATTGCTCACAGACCTCGTCAAAATGAATGTGCAGAATGGACACCGAAGAGGGATAGCACGAGTAAATTGTGAGGGTGAAATGCAGTAAATGCCCAGCATGAAATAAGTGCTCAATAACAGTTAGTTGCTATTATTATTATTGTAAATCATCAACATCAGCACTGTTGAATTTAGCCCGATTGACTTTGCAGATCACAGAAGCTGTTCGCAGACCACCATTTGAAAACTTCTGCCTGAATGACAAAGCAAATCATCCTCCTAAAGTTCCCTGTTTATGTCTAGAGAGGGTTTTCATACTGCTTTAATAATCTCCAGGGTGCTTTAAAAATATTATCTCATGATGTCACTTTCAGCTAAAGAAGTGAGTAGAATCAGCATTATAACCTCCTGATTTTACTCACCTGGGCTATAGGGACTGAGCACTGTTTTGCATATTCTCTCTCTTTTTAAAAATTTTTTATTTATTTTATTTATTGATTTTTGGCTGTGTTGGGTCTTCATTGCTGTGCGCCGGCTTTCTTTATTTGTGGTGAGCAGGGGCTACTCCTTGTTTCAGTGCTCTGGCTTTTCATTGCGGTGGCTTCTCTTGTTGCGGAGCATGGGCTCTAGGCGCTCGGGCTTCAGTAGTTGTAGCTCGCAGGCTCTACAGCAGGCTCAGTAGTGTGGTGCACTGGCTTAGTTGCTCTGCGGCACGTGGGATCCTCCCAGACCAGGGATTGAACCCGTGTCCCCTTCATTGACAAGCGGATTCTTAACCACTGCACCACCAGGGAAGTCCCTGATACTCTCTTATCTAGGACTAAATTATCAGGTTTCCAAAACCTGATATGCAGTTATTGGCTGAGGGTTGGAAAGAAGGAGTGGAGAATGGAAGGTTGGGTAAAGATAGGTAAAGATATGTAAAAATTCATCATTGACTCAAATACGCCAAATCTTCTGATGAAGTCATGACACAGTTCTAAAATGTGAAAAGCAAAATAACCATGTTGGAGGGATGACACAAATACAGGCCAAAGAAATGACAGGGCATTTCAGAAATGACAGGGAAAGTTTAAAGGAAACACATGTGGAGAATATAAGGAAATGACCTTGAAATTTATGGGCAGGTCAGGCTGCTATAAACCACAGGATAGTGGGTGTAACTCAGGAGTGGAACAATTGACTGGGGAAAAAAAAACTGTTTGCACTTTCCCAGACTGGAAACGTTTCCTGTCTTGGATGTCTGGATCTGTTTCAATGTCCAAGTAGCCTTACTTCAAAGTGTTCATGGGAGCAGAAAAGACAATTGGCTGAGTGTGTTTATTCAGAGCTGGGGAGAGAGAGTGGGAGTGGGAATGGGCTTAGGAAGTAAGTCTGGGTTTAAGAGCACATAGAGCACAAGGTGATAACCATTTTTCTGCAGACCAGCATCCAGGGCACTTCTCAGAGAGAAGGAAAACCTGGGAGGGAAGAACCTGGAAAACAGGACACAAGCATCTTTGAAGTTATTTAGGTATGTAGGTAAGTCACAGTGGTGTTTGGTGCTCCAGGGAATGACATGGGAAATTCTCTCTCTTTTTTAAAAATTAAAAAAAGTTGAGGGAATCCCCTGGTAGTCCAGTGGATAGGACTCTGTGCTTTCACTGCAGAGGGCCTGGGTTCAATCCCTGGTGGGGGAACTAAGATCCTGCAAGCTGTGCAGAGCGGCCAAAAAAAAAATTTTTTTTTTCTGAAATATTTTCAACTTTAAAGAAAAGTTACCACATTAATACAAAGAACTCCTAAATATCCTCTATCCAGTCACAATATTTAAAAATTTTTTCCCTTATTAAAATTTTTTTTCTTTCTCTGTAAACACACATGTATATACATACATATGATCTATATCTATATATCTATATATAGATATTTTTTTGGCTGTGCTGCCTAGCTTGTGAGATTTTAGTTCTCCCCACCAGGGATTGAACCCAGGCCCTTGACAGTAAGAGCGTGGAGTCCTAACCACTGGACCGCCAGGGAATTCCCCATATGATCTTTATTTTGAACCTTGGAGAGTAAGTTGTCTAATCATGCCCCTTTGCACCTTAATATTTCAAGGTTCTTTTTCTAAGAACAAAGATATTCTCTTAAACAATTGTAGCATGAATTTCAAATTCCGTATATCAAACACTGACATAACATTCCTATCTACTCCATTGACAATATTCTCATATTATCAATTGTCTCAAAAATGTTCTTTATAGCAATATTTTTTTCTGGTAAGGAAGGTCTCTCTTTGATAGGGGCATGAGGCTGACATTGCAGGACAAAGATGCATGCCCTTTCCCTCAGTTTCCTTAGGATCTTTATTAGTAGGGGAACCCTCGCAGGTCAGTTGTTTGGTTTTCTTTGGTTTCATTCTTATTCCATGTCCTCCCTAAGAGTACAAAAACTAATCAGCAGGAAATACCCAAGTGCTAAGAGATCTATAGTAGTAGAAGGGATCTGGCATGACAAGATGTAGTTTTAGCAAGGTGAAATTGGGCAACCTCCCATGTCTCCCTCCCCCCGCCAGCCTTAGCTTAGGAGTGACAATGGACTATAGTACTTTTCCTATTCCTTTTGATCTTTTTTGGGGAGGGTGGGTAACAGGGAGAATAATAAATACTTGAATGAGCAAAAATTAATTTGGGAAAAAAATAGGGAGATGATCTCCTATGGTAATTCTAATCCTTTACTGAGAATAAGACTTTCTATAAGAATTTCTCTCAAGGGAAGTGTGACACTGTGCTTGTTTGTCTTCTTACCCATTCTTTTTGGTGATTTAGAACTAATTTCTATTTAAGAATCAATTGATGTCAACTTTCCCCACTGATACCCCATATGTGAACCAGTTGCAGAACTGCTTCCCTGGTCATCTTCCAGTTCTGTAGGATCCACACATTATGCCACAGCAACAGGGAATGTGGTGGGAGGGACAGGAGAAATGGGAAAAGAGTGAGAAAGGATCTCTGCCTTGGGTGGGGAATGGGGTAATGTGGAGAAGGGAGAGGAGACCCCAAAGACTATGCTGTCGGGGTTTAGGAGAATCTACGATCTCTACGGGAGCCAAGTTTCATTTCAAAGTCAGTCCTCTTTTTCCCTCCTCCCCTCCAGGCAAAATGAAGCTGACTCTGGTGCAGATCTTTTTCATAATGTTGCTGCTCCTGCTGGGCCTGGGGATAGGCCTGGGGTTGGGACTTCAGATGGCCGCAGCAGTCCTGGAGGAAAGTGATCAGCTACTGAATGAGTTTCAGTCCAGTGACTCACAGGACAAGGCTGAAGCCACTAGGGAGGGAGTGGGCACCCGAAGCATAGAAACCCTTAGCAACAAAGAAGTGGTGCAACTGGAAGAGACCATCGTCAGTGAAGATGAAGTTGGAGGAAACAAGATGCTCAGAGCTGAGGCTCTCTTTCAGAGCAACAAAGACTATCTCAGGTCTGACCTGATGGACAGGGAATGCAATGCCCTGATGGCACAGAAGGTGAAGCTGCACAACCACACATGCATACCCTGGTACATATTCATCCATGAGGAACTAGAGGCAGTCAAAGCTGTCTGTAAGAGTCCTGTTGTTGCCTGTGACCTCAAGGGAGGCAAGTGTCACAAAAGCTCCCGTCCTTTTGATTTGACATTCTGCAAGTTATCCAAACCAGGCCAAGTCACTCCTCACTGTAATTACGTAACTTTCATTCTTGAAAAGTACATTTTTATATCCTGTAGTGACATGAAAGTCCAGCTAACATCTGGACCATGAAGTAAGTTCTCTTCTGCACCTTCTCATCTTTGTCTTCCTTTCCATTTCCTCTTCTTCATGCTGTTTTCGTCCTTAGGTATTCTGCAAAAAAGGTTCTAGGAAGAGAGGCTGGCCTATTCTTTTTTTTTTTTTTTTTTTTTCGGTACGCGGGCCTCTCACTGTTGTGGCCTCTTCCTCTTGCGGAGCACAGGCTCCGGATGCGCAGGCTCAGCAGCCATGGCTCACGGGCCCAGCCGCTCTGCAGCATGTGGGATCTTCCTGGACTGAGGCACGAACCCGTGTCCCCTGCATCGGCAGGCGGACTCTCAACCACTGCGCCACCAGGGAAGCCCTGGTCTATTCTTTATCATATTTGAAAATATAAATCTTCTTTGCCCTAGGGTTCACCCAACTTGCATTTTTTTCCTGGGATTAGAGGTGGTAGAATAGGGTGATGCTGTCCAATCTCTGTAGGTTCTCTGTCTCTTAGAGTCTATCTCTTGCCGTGGAAAGAGATAAGTGAAGAACTGCTCTAGTCTCTCCTATGATCCTGGTCATCAGTCTGTTCCCTGGTCTGGAGGCCTTTAGGTGTGGATTACAAGAGTTTAATGCATCCTTTACCCACGTCCTTCCCTGCTACCCACGATGAGCCTCTGTGGCAATCACATAAGCCTCCTGGGCTTTCCATGTAGCACTTCTCTGCTACAGATGTAAATTAAAGTGATTCTAACTGTGACTGCGTCTGGAGAACCATGTGGATCAGGTTTTTTTCCCCCAACCCCTGGCTGTAGGGGTCTGCAGGTACGGTGCTATGGTGGTGCAGACTGAGATAAAACATGTCCTGGGGCAAAGACAGCACTCATTTTCTTGACCCTTCTCAACCCTTTTCTTTTTCCTCTCATTTTTTTACTACCTGCCATTTGGATCTTCTTTTCCCTCCCTTTGTTTCCCCCCCACCCCGCCTCTTTCTCCTGGTCTCCTTTTCCTCTTCTCTTCGGGATCTCCCTGTTCTTTCTCTGAATCCTTTTAGATATTCATTCAACAAACACTGATCTCTTATGCCATGCCAGGTAAGAAGATGTTGGTCCTATAAAGAGTTTGGCATAGGGGGTTAGAGCGAGGGTGGGTCAAGAGAGTGATGAGGAGAGAGAGAAACAGAGAACTATTTTTAAAAATTATGTCCAATAAGTAGAATAATGGTCACATTAGGTGCTCAGTAGATGTAGAATGAATGGGATTGGAGAGAATTTTATTCTCACTCAGCACCTCTTTTCTTCTTTTGCTCTGAAAAACAAGAAAGTTAGTGAAAGAATATTTTCAGCAGAAAAGGGATTGGATCTACTCAAAGAGGAGAAAAGCTATGGGGTTGAATAAATAGAAGATGTTAAGTGGTTTTGCTCAGGCTATTTTCTCTGAATTCAAATCTATCAAGAAATAGTTTAGTTACACATGCATGGGCACAGGAAGGGATCTTAGAAAATGGCAATAAGGATTCACTATGCGACTTGATTTTGAGATTTCCTCTTCCTAGGGTTTTTGCCTGTTTCAATCTCCTTGACGGTAATACACTCAAGAGTCAGGGGCATCCATAAATGGGACACTGGAGGAAGGAAAGGTTTGGCTTACTCTGACCTGGCTTTTACCTTCCTGTTCTTTCTTCATTTAGTTCCTAATTTCCCTTACCCTTCCTGTTCTTGCAGGCAGGCAACCACTTAAATGCTTTGCCTCTAGTCTCCCCTCAGACTCCCCTGTTTCAACATTTCCCTCCATACCTTTGACTCACTTCTCCTGGCAATGACCTCTTAGGAACAGTGTTGCTGGGCAGGAAGTGTGTCTGCATCTGTGGGCTGCCCTGACATTTCAGAGGTGGGTGGGGGAGTGGCAGGAGACGAGGCCCTGGACAAGGCAGATTCCTACTCTTCTTGATGGGAGAATCCCTTTCAGAAGAAATAGACAAAAGACGATCTAAGACAAGGGAGAAAAAAAAGAAGTGAGGTGTGAGAGAGGAAAGAAGAGTGGGTGTCAGAGAAAATCAGTGTGTTAAGAATTTGTCCAGTAGGTAAACCAAAGGCACTGAAGATTGGGAATGTGATGGGAAAGGTTCCAAGTTTGACTTCTTAACCAAAAGACAAAGGATCCATTGCGTGGGGCAAACAATTAGGAGACTGGAATTAGCAAGGAACGGAAGCCCATGTGCTTTCATTCACAGATAAGAACCTCTTATAGGTTCCCACCAGCTTCTCTCCTTTAGGGTTCCCACACTCCAAAAAGTTCTGCTATCGCCCTCATCTGGTCTCCACTTGGGACAAATCTCAGTGGTCAGGCTTTTATCTGACTGTGAAAACTCTCAGGAAAGCAATTTACAAAGCACTCTACGGGCTCCTAGTGGCTCAAGCAGGAAAACACAACTTGGTAGGTGTAATGGGTTGACAAGATGTTGTGGGAACTTCACTCAAAAGGGATAGAAAATTAACTCATTATAGCTCAAATGATGCCTGATTCATAAAACTTTCACCAACTCGTTTTAGTTCCAATGTAGCTCCCCCTCTTTGCACTTCCAGTGTATATGCTTAGTCCATACAGCAGGTCCTCAGTCCTTTACCCAGTGTTCCTAAATCCCCAAAGCTCCGAAAACTGAAAGATTTTCTTTCAAAGTGGCTCCCAAGCTCAGTGAGATGCAAAATCTGGCTGAATTGACTATGCAAGTCTATTTATTATCTTTATTTATGCTATATGACTATTATATATTTCACTGAAGAAATATCAATATGTCTGATTATGAATACTGCCTCAGATAAACTCTTCTAGGGATGCATAAATATCACATACACTTATACAATGTTGTTTTTGAAAATCCTAAAAATTCTGCTTCAAAATGCATTGGCCCTAAAGGTTTCAGGTAAGGGATTGAGACCTACATATACTATTTAATTAACCCTTAATTAATTTGAATATATAATATGACCTCAGTGAGACCATAAGCATTTTTTTTTTTTTGGCTGCATTGGGTCTTAGAAAGTCCCCCTCTGGTGTCTGGGACTGACTGAGGCCAGCAGTGCCATCTAGGTTGGGTACCCTGAGCTTGAACTGGGACTTCTCTGGGTCTGAGTCCCATTTCTCCCCTAAGGTCACTGTTCCCCTACCCCATGCGTAGGGCCAACAAGCTGCCCCCCAAAAGTTCTGAGACTTGCATCTATGGGGTTGTCCTAGGACCCTGAAGCCAGGCCCTGTTTCCAGGAGGGTGACCTGGCAGGCGGTGGTCCCCTCTAGCTGGTGTGGTATGTCTTTTGTGGGATCACACAGCAGTGGGTCACCAGAATGGTGCTGATAAACTGATTTTGCGTGACTCAAACATATCCTGGCCACAGAATAAATTTAGGACTCTGGATCACCAATGGTCACTACTCACCCTTGGACTTGAGTGCATATGTAGGAGACTTTTACCCACCCATGTTCCTATTGCTCTGCTACTTCTGGTCTATAACACTTGAGGGTGGCAGGGACAACAACACGTGTCCCTCACCCTGGGAGCTTCCCACTACTGGGGCCCAGGGTGGATCCCACTCCTTTGCAGGCTCCACACCATGTGGAGGTGTAGTGGGCTGCTCCTGTCTCCTGTAAAGACTTTTGAGACCATTGCTCTGCAGTGCCAATGGGGCACTTCAGATCAATGCCCTCTCTTGCCTCTGATTGACGGGTGATGACACGCTTTCTTAATCTCTGCAAGATGAAGGATAGTCATTCCTTGTGTGAATGGGATTGCTCTTTTGCTCTGCCCATGTACCCCCTGCCTATCCTCCTGGATGGTGGCAATGTGTGTAAGACAGGAGTGTGGTGTGGTCAGTTATGAAAGAGGTGGCATTCTAGGAAGGTGGTGATTATGGCTTAAAGAATTCAAGAGCATTGTACACCTGAAACTAATATAATATTGTAAGTCAATTATGCTTCAATTAGAAAAAAGAACAGAAAGGAAAAAAGAAAACCTTAGAAATTCTCAAATCAGTTCTCATAAAAAAAAAGAGTTCAGGAGGAGATATAGTTGGAAGATGTGTTGTTTTATGTTTATACTACGAAACTCTAAATGGCAAATTTCACACTGTCAGAAATTATCATTCTCATTTTCCTGTGTACTCTGGGTGCTATGATCTGAATATGTATCCCCTCCAAAATCATATGTTGGAATCCTAACACCCAACGTGATGGTATGAGACGGTGGGACCTCTGGGAGGGAATTAGGTCATGGAGCCCTTATGAATGGGGTTAATGCTTCTACAGAAGAGATCCCCCAGAGCTCCCTTGCCATTTCTGCCCTGTGAGGACCCTACCTGACCATGCTGGCACCCTGATCTGGACTTCCAGCCTCTAGAACTGTGAGAAATGAATTTTTATTGCTTATAAGATACCCAGTCTGTGGTATTTTGTTCTAAAAATATGGGCTGGGCTAAGTAAGACACTGCTTGTGTTTGTGGTCATTATCAACAATGTACAGTAACAAAGTACCCTTTGAGAGAGTCATTGGAAGCTGGTATTCACAGGCAGCACAATGGATGATTCAGGGCCATGAGTCCTGATACAGCTGGCATGAAATAAATGGCACTAGGAAACTGCAGAAACAAGAAGATCTATATTGGTCCTATCAGACCGGTTTACCTTTTTCATGTGGTGGGTGATAGTGAAATTATCCAGGAATAATACATCTGACAATAAAGAACACGAAGAAATGGATCCTAGATCTAACAGGAAGAGATGGTGCCCAGACAACACAGAAAGTCTACATGTGCACTGATTCGACAATAACCAAATATGTGAGTATCTGTCCTCTGCCCATAATTCTAAATCTTCAGCAATAAGTCCCTATACTTCACTTGGGCCTATGACTTTTATAATACATTTTAAAATCAAATTATTCATATAGATAAGGGCTGCATTCCCCATCCCTCCCTGGAGAAAAAAAAAAAAAATGGCCAGGGACACACACTCCTTAGAGGCAGCTCAGCTTGTGGTCAAATCCAGGGTAATGTCTCTGTATCAGACCCTTGCCAGGCTCTTGATTCGAACTCTCCCCCTCAGATCTCTTTAGTGCTCACTCTTGCAGGCAAAGTGGACTGAGCTGGCCTTCTCTTTCCCAAGGTGGCAAAGTTATATCATCTGGCAGAGACTCATTCCTGGTGGGATGAAAAGGGACTCCAAGGGACAGAGTTGTTGCTATTTTTGCAGTACTTGGACTTAGCGTGTAATCTGTTGATGTTCCTTCCTCTGAACCTTGGATTCTACCACAGGCCTGCCCTCTCCTCTTTGCATTTATAGACTGGGCTTCAGTGAGTTTCTAGAAAGTGATTCTAGGGACAGAGATGCCACCTCTAGGAGCAGCTGGGCTGGCTCTTTAGTAGAATTAATGATTCAGAAGCCAGGTAAAGTCAGAATGGCCATCATCAAGAAATCTAGAAACAATAAATGCTGGAGAGGGTGTGGAGAAAAGGGAACACTCTTGCACTGCTGGTGGGAATGTGAATTGGTACAGCCACTATGGAGAACAGTATGGAGGTTCCTTAAAAAACTAAAAATAGAACTACCATATGACCCAGCAATCCCACTACTAGGCATATACCCTGAGAAAACCATAATTCAAAAAGAGACATGTACCAAAATGTTCATTGCAGCTCTATTCACAATAGCCCGGAGCTGGAAACAACCTAAGTGTCCATCATCGGATGAATGGATAAAGAAGATGTGGCACATATATACAATGGAATATTACTCAGCCATAAAAAGAAACGAAACTGAGCTATTTGTAATGAGGTGGATAGACCTAGAGTCTGTCATACAGAGTGAAGTAAGTCAGAAAGAGAAAGACAAATACCGTATGCTAACACATATATATGGAATTAAAAAAAAAATGTCATGAAGAACCTAGGGGTAAAACGGGAATAAAGACACAGACCTACTTGAGAATGGACTTGAGGATATGGGAAAGGGGAAGGGTAAGCTGTGACAAAGGGAAAGAGAGGCATGGACATATATACACTACCAAACGTAAGGTAGATAGATAGTGGGAAGCAGCCGCAGAGCACAGGGAGATCAGCTCGGTGCTTTGTGACCGCCTGGAGGGGTGGGATGGGGAGGGTGGGAGGGAGGGAGATGCATGAGGGAGGGGATGTGGGAACAGATGTATATGTATGACTGATTCACTTTGTTATAAAGCAGAAACTAATAAAAAAAAAAAATAAATAAATAAAAAAAAAGAAGCCAGGTAATAGTTGGATTTAAAGGAAGAATTTGGGAAAAGAGGCAGATGGCTAAGCAGAAGGAATAGTTAGGGAAATGTGAGTGCACACGTCAAGGCATCATGGCCCTTTATCCATTTATATATGATTTCAGGAGGCACTGGGATATCCCACTGTCTGAAAATGTCAGCTCTCCAGTATTAGCATGAAGCTAATGTTTGGAATTATATCTGTATAAACTTACTGCATATCCCTATACACAGTATGTAAAATTTTTAACTTCAAAGAATGGGTGAGATTTTCAGCACCTTTATAAGGTGACAAGAAAAGCAAAAGGCAAAACAGTACTTGTTCTATGAATGCTTTTGCATGAGTTTGGCAGTGTGCTAGTTACCGTTTGTTAAAAACGGTAACAAAAAAACAAAAAAAACTAAAATCAGGCATTGTATCTGCCATGGTAACACATCCACAGATGAGGCCTATAGGGGATAGGATAGGAAGAGAGAAAGTGATATGATTAAATCGAGCACTAGGCATTGCCCTGGAAAGCTGGTCTGGCTAAGGACCAATGTAGAGCAAGCAACTGCATTAGGAGACTATTTCCAAGGTGAGGAAAAGGCTGTCCAAAGGGTCAATGGATAAAGATAGATATTTTTACCAGGAAGGTGCAGCCATCTCCCAGCTTCTGTGAGTGTTACCTGCCAAGAATTCACAGGTGTACTTCTCTGGAAGAGAAGGAAATGTATTGAAGAAACTATGGTAGAAGGGGGTTATAAATATGGAAAAAGAGTTACATAATCTGACCCAGAATTAGTCAGTAGAAGCCCTTCTAATCTGGCTTCTGTGTGCTTTTGACATGTCCCCATCATTCTTTAGGCATTTCCTTGCTTTGAGAAACAGCAAGATGGTCTAAGTTCATCTTGTATTTTCCTTGCCCTGGGACCAGTCATTTCTCTAAAGAGACATGGTTGTTTTAGTGGAAAACAGTATCTTAAAACCAAGATCAGATGCTAGGTGTGTGTGTTCATTTTTGTGGTGAGAGAGTTCCAAGGGTCCCTCAGAGGGCAGAGCTTGGGAATATAGCAAAAAGATGCAATTACACACACACACACACACACACACACACACACATATTTACATGTATTTTATTTATGTGTTTACATTGAAAACCATGATTCACATCAATATCTCCAATTGCAATCCAACCCCATAGGCTCGTATTAGTTTTCTCCCTTTCCATATTTATATCTCCATTTCCATATTTATAAACCCCCTTCTACCATATTTTATTTAATATATTTACTCATTTGATCAATCTCCATGTATGTAACTAAATCTTCTGTTTCTGCCACTGTCCCCCCTTCCATATGGATGCCATTTGCCCTCTCTGACTCTGACCCTCTGAGACAGGTTGTCCCCTTACATGGATGCTCCCCATTTGGGTTTTCATACCCCACACCAGGTTCCCCTCTGAGTGGGATACCTCCTCTCCTTGCTCAGGCTGACTCTCCATGCTGGATTTCCCCTCCTCATGCCTCACCTCTACTCTCCCTCACCCCCCCATATGGATGCTCTTTTCTCTTTTCTTGGGCCCTGGCTTCCTATTCCCCATGTCAGGCTGACCCTCCTTTTCAATGCACACCTGGTTTTGCCCCATTTAATGGCTTCAGGACTAAATTGTTTAGGAAGGGAAGAAAGGGAAAATAATGGAAGGGAATAGGAAATAAGCAAAATGGAAGGCCAGGGGAAATAAGCCAATGAAAGGGAAGAGATGTTATATCTTTTGAAATTTAAAATTATATATTAGTAGTTTCTGTACTTTATAGTTTTACTAGCTATATATTATTCTATTTTATTAATGCAATATGATTCATTGAACTATTCCTTTACTTTTGGAGGTTAAGTTGACGTCTAACAATAAATATTTTGCACAGATTCTTTTCCTTAAAGCAAATTCTTCCAAGTGGAATTATTAGGTCAAAGAGTATAAACCTCAAAGCTTTAGGTACCTATTCACCTATTGCCTTTCAGTAAGGTTGTGCTTATGCTCTCTCCACCAGTGTATAGAATGGACCTATGTCACTATATCCTTTGCATAATTTGGTATTATATTTTATTTTAAGTTTTGACAGTTTGGTAGGCAAAATAAGACATCTCATTATTATTTAACTTTGCATACCTTTTATTGAATGGGCCATATCTTTTTTAATATAAATTTATTTTATTTTATCTTTGTCTGCATTGGGTCTTCGTTGCTGCACGCGGGCTTTTCTCTGGCTGCGTCTAGCAGGGGCTACTCTTCGTTGTGGTGTGCAAGCCATTGTGGTGGCTTCTCTTGTTGGGAGCATGGGCTCTGTGTCTTGTGGGCCCTAGAGCGCAGGCTCAGTAGTTGTGGCCCACGGGCTTATTGGCAGGCGGATTCTTAAGCACTGTGCCACCACGGAAGCCCAAAGTGGGCCATATCTAAACCAATTCTTAGTAACTCAGTGTCTCCTCTTCCCAGAGATTCTCTCCACTTCCTGATACAAACCCTTATGAGCCCTCTTTTTGCCCATATACTCTGTTACTCTGTAAATACAAATTAAAAACTCTTTAAGTTTGAGTGGATTATTCATGATGGCTGCACAGTATCATCAGTCATGCATTCAGGGTGTTGAATCTGGGTTCATTTAGGAGGGTACACAGAGAAAACATGGTTCAGAAATTTCTCCTAGTGAAATTTCAGGAATTTTCTCACAGTGCTCAGGTTGTGCAAGTGCCATGGATATCCCATGATTCACCTACCTTCAGTCTTGCACATGCCCTTCTGTGGGAAATGCCATCATCAGTGTTTAACATTCTTGAGATTATCTATACCTGCCTGGGCAAGTTATTCCCATACTCAGGCATCTTCTCGCTGGCTCCTCTTCTGTAATCTGTTTTGCCCAGCTTAGTCATCCCAACCACTTTTGAAGCAACTCTTTTAATGTGAAGCCTAAAATGGGAAAAGATTTAGTTAGGGTCGCAAGACTAGATTTACAAAAAAAGAAAAAGTCTGTTGTAAGATGGGAACTTTCTCCCTTGGCAGGTCCTGTTGAATGAGAATAAAATCTGAATAGGCAGCATCACAACCAGAAATAATCAAATATCCTCATAATGACCTGTGTAATTCCCTGGTTCTACAGTTCTTTCATCTTTGCAGTTGTGGTCACTTAAATCCATCTTCTGGAATTCTAGGACTAATCATTTCCCTAAGCAGAGGTATTGTAGGAGGTGGACTCAGCAAAAGATGAATCTTACCTCAGCACGTACTTTTCATTTTAGTAAAATACACACAAACATAAAACTTGCCATTTTTATCATCTTTAAGTATACAATTCTGTGGCATTAATTACATTGACAATGCTGCGCAATCATCACTACCATTTATTTCTGAAAGGTTTTTTTATCATGCCAAATAGAAATTCTGTCACTCAGTTCACATTTTGTAATATTTATCACAACAATACATGCCCACAGTTAAAAGCTACAGCCTCTCTCCCCACAACTTTCCAACTCTCCAATCCAAGTCCAAGTGGGTCCAAAAGGCACCATTTCTAGCTCTCACCTCACTATCTCTGTAAAAGTCTTCTTTCTCTACTTACTAATCCACCAAGTCTATTGACTTCATGTTATGGCAGATTAAGGTTTAGCTCAATTTCACCTCACTCCCCTCTCCTTTTCCCCCTAATATAGCTATATTTTAGTTTCTCTGTTGCTTACCTTTCTAACCTAATAATATACTAACCCTCTTAGTATCTGTTTCAGCTATGTGCTGTATATTTTGAGTCCCTATTTTGCAAGATGAGGATATTAGCATCCTTATCTTTCCCTTCATTCTCTTTTCCTCTATCTTTAATGGATAAAGAAGATGTGGCACATATATGCAATGGAATATTACTCAGCCATAAAAAGAAACAAAATTTAACTATTTGTAGTGAGGTGGATGGACCTAGAGTCTGTCATACAGAGTGAAGTAAGTCAGAAAGAGAAAAACAAATACCGTATGCTAACACATATATATAAGAATCTAAAAAAAAAAAAGTTCTGATGAACTTGGGGCAGGACAGGAATAAAGACGCAGATGTAAAGAATGGGCTTGAGGACATGGGGAGGGAGAAGGGTAAGCTGGGACGAAGTGAGAGAGTAGCATGGACTAATATATACACTACCAAATGTAAAATAGATAGGTAGTGGGAAGCAGCCGCATAGCACATGGAGATCAGCTCTGTGCTTTGTGTCCACCTAGAGGGGTGGGATAGGGAGGGTGGGAGGGAGGCTTAAGGGGGGGGAATATGGTGATATACGTATGCATATAGCTTCACTTTGGTATACAGCAGAAACTAACACAGCATTGTAAAGCAACTATACTCCAATAAAGATGTAAAAAAAAACCTTCAGTCATCTGTCCTTTAGTTCTACATTGTCATGATTGTTAATATTAATATTTCATTCTATAATCAAAATTAAGACTTAGGTTCACTGACTCTAACACCGAAAATTGATACAAAGTATTTACATTATTTAGAATATGCAAATAATGTTTCTGAATATCCAGAAAACCATAATCTCTTTTTTGGGGGGCCCTGAGACATGCGGGATCTTAGTTCTCCAGGAAGGGATCGCGCTCCCTGCAGTGAAAGTGCAGAGTCTTAACCACTGGACCGCCAGGGAAGTCCCTAGAAACACCATAATTTAAGAAAACATTTTGTATCTCCTGGAGTTTATTGCTGTCTTTTTTATTTGTTAGACACTTTTTTGCAAGCTGTAAATGCTCACTTAAAAAAAGTTTCAGAAATAGATGGTAGTGATGATTGCACAGCATTGTGAATGTAATTAATGACATCCTCTCAATCAAATGAGTTTTCTATCAAGTACTTCCTTTCCTTAGAGATTTCTCTCCTACAGCCTCTGCCCCAGTAGGTCTGTTCTTCAGCTGTGATCCTGTAATCATTCTTGTCTGGATGCCATGTTCTCCTCTTTCTTGGTCTACTCTCTTCTTTTAGTTTTTGTTGGAACCTATCGCCAAGTAATTTCATAAAAAAATGTGCTTAGGAGGTGCATTTTGTGAGTTCTTACATACTGGAAAATGTATTTATTCTACTCTCAGATCTGATTGATAGCTTGCCTGGATATGGAGTTATAGACTGACAAGAATTTCTCAGAATTGAGTAAACACTTGGCTTCATAGTCTTCTATCATCCAATGCTATTGTTGAGAAGCTTGGTGTCATTTTGACATAAATGACGTAAATGGTCTTTTTTATTTCCCTAGCAAGCTTTTAGGATCTTTTAATGACTGTGTCCTCAATTTTCACATTGATATGCTTAAGTATAAGTCATTGTATCCTGCAATGGGTGAGGGATGGTGGTGGTGGTAGGGTTTAATTTGGAAAATCAAATCTTCAGGTCTGGGAAATTTACTTCATTAAATGTTCCTTTTTCTTTCTCCTCTCTTTCCGGAACTCTATGAGTCAAATATTGGATCTTTTGGATTTTCTTATCTCTTCTACTTTTTTCTCATATTTTGGAAGTAATTTCTTGGAAATTTCTTTACGTGGACCTCTCACCGCTGTGGGCTCTCCCGTTCCGGAGCACAAGCTCCGGACGCGCAGGCTCAGTGGCCATGGCTCACAGGCCCAGCCGCTCCGCGGCATGGGGGATCTTCCCGGACCGGGGCACGAACCCGTGTCCCTTGCATCAGCAGGCAGACTCTCAACCACTGCGCCACCAGGGAAGCCCTCTTGGTAACTTCTTTGACTTTATCTTTTGACCCTAGTACTGATCCTTTTGTTCCTCCTGACATTAATATGCTTATTTCCCAAGTGTTTATTGTTTTTCCATTGTTACTTTTTCAAAGCATTCTGGTCTTGTTTTATAAAAACGACAGCTCTCAGATAACTCAAAATACACTAATTCGAGGTCTTTAATCATTAAATATTAAGACTTTATCCTCTAGTTTCTGCTTTGTAATTTTTCTTTTACTTCATGTTTTGTAAGTGCAATCTTCAGAGATATGGAGACCATTCAGTATGTGAAAAGAATGAATTTTGCAGACAAATAGAACTAATTGTGTAGCCTTGGGCAAGTAAATTTCTTTTTAAAATAAAGATAATTCAATGTTGCTAAAAGGATATATGTATATATATTAACAGTGAAATTGTAGGGTCTAATTTTTCCTCCTATATGTATCCACTTCTCAAAAATAACAAACTCCCAGCATCTACATGTGTGAGGTACGCCACCAGATGGCGCCAATGCACTAGTCTCATGATCAGAATCTGTAAAGTGGGTGCTTGGCTTTCACACGTGTCTCAATCTTTCTTAATAAATTTGAATACTCCGGCGCGTATTTTATGGAATCAAATCTGGGAAGCTATAAACCAATAAATGAATCATAATTTTCTGTGGATGAATATGATTAGTTTTTGAATAGTACTCTTTTCTTAGTCTTTACCAATTAATATGCATTATACGAGTGATAAAAATCAAAATTCAGGGTGCCTGGGTTCAATCCCTGGTCGGGGAACTAGTTCCCACTTGCATGCCGCAACTAAGAGTTCCCATCCTGCAGCTAAGGATCCCACTTGCTGCAACTGAACATGCCGCAACTTAACATGTCACAATGAATATCCCACGTGCTGCAAACGAAGACCTGGCGCAGGCAAAATAAATAAATAAATATTTTTAAAAGTCAAAATGATGTATCTCTATAAAACAGTTAGGTTTCAACATTAGATGTTACAATATATATCTCTTAATATTTGGGAGGGAAAGAAATTAACATATAGGTACAAATTGGTGATTCACTATTTTTTTTCCTGTTTCTATTATAAATTATTATTCCAAAGCTAATCTCATGAACAGACTTGTTAGAGTGTTTATAGCGGCTCTATTAATAATCCCACCAGGGACTTCCCTGGCTGTCCAGTGGTTAAGACTCCACGCTTCCACAGCAGGGGCATGGGTTTGATCCCTGGTTGTGGAACTAAGATCCCACAAGCCGCGTGGCATGGCAAAAAAAAAAAAAAAAAGAATCCCACCAAATTAGAAGAAACTAAGATTTCCTTCAACAGGTAAATGAATGCACAGACTCTGGTATATCATACTATAGAATACCATTTTGCAATTAAAAGTAACAAGCTATTAATCCATTGATGAATCTTAAATGTTATTGCTATGTGAAAGAAACCAGCCTGAGAAGACTATATACTGTATGATTCCATTAATATTACATCCTGGTAAAGGCAAAACTACAGAAACAGAAAAAGAGATCAGTGGTTATCGGGAGTTGTGGAGAGGGGTGGTTTGCCTAGATGAAGGGCAAGATACTTTTTAGGGCTATTTAACTATTCTGTATGGTACTGTAGTGGTGCATACATGACACTGTCCATTTGCCAAAAACCAGCACAAAAAAAGTGAATCTTAACGTATGTAAATTTTAAAAAATTAACCAGTAGGGTGAGGCTATCCCAGGATGGAAGGCAGACTATGACAAAGGAATTTGACTGTATGACAAAACCTTGCTGAAGGGGATACTGAAGAGACTTAAGTAATTTCTATAGACTAAATGTTTATGTGCCTCCCCACACCCCCAATTCATATATTGAAATCTTAATCCCTAATATGGTGGTATTAGGAGATGGGGCCTTTGGGAAGCGATTAGGCCATGAAGATGGAGCCCTCATGAGTGGGATTAGTGCCCAAGACCGCAGAGAACTCCCTCAGCCCTTCTGCCATGTGAGATTTTAGCAAGAAGATAGTCATCTATGAACCAAAATGCGACTCCTCACCAGACATCAAATATACTTGTGCCTTGATCTTGAAATTCCCAGCCTCCAGAACTGTGAGAAATAAATTTCTGTTGTTTATAAATCATCCAATGTATGGTATTTTTGTTAGAGCAGACCAAACAGACTAAGACAGTAACTTTGGAAATTACTGGAAACTGGAAGACTAAAGACAAAAGGAGCTGTACATAAGGACTGTATTCTAGTTGATAAGTTGTTTCCCACGGGGGTATGAGTTAAATTGAAACTGCTGTATATCTATACTGGGACTGAACAAATAAGTAAATGAATTGTGGTTGGTGGGATCCCAGGTTTCTCACTATTGGAGTGAGAGGTTGCCGATAAGAAGAGGAAAAGGCTAAAATAAACCATGTGGTTTAGAGTTGTATGTGTCAGTATAGATTTGGCTTAAAATAAATGCTGATTGATATATAGAAATAATTACAGATACGAGTGTATACATGAGTTGGCATATATAATTTTCTTAGCTCTGTTCTCTGAGAAGTCCCTGAAGCAATGACATTCCAGCAGCAATAAGTGCAATCAGTACCCAAATCTTGGTTTCTAAATACCATTCTCCAGTAAAAAGAACCAGGATCCTTGAAGAATGGCTACTTTTAGGATTGAGGCAGGGAATATAAGATGCACCTGGAGTATCTTGTAATGTCAAAAAGTAAGAGAGTATGCAAAAACAAAATGAAGTGCTCAAAAAAACCCCAAAATACAAAATGTCAAAGGGACACAGGAGGTGACTGAAAGAACTCCTGATGACCAAATCTAGAACAATTTGAACAACAAAATAATTTAGTATTGAATCTTATCCAAAGTATAAAATAAATATCCATGAGTCCACAATGATATAAATGCATCTGAATAAATAAATAAATGGGGGAGAAAAGACAAATCTTCCATACAGAGTATTCCCAATAGTTTGTTTAGATACTACCCCCTCCAGGAGAAGGAGCATAACTCCCCTACCCACAGTGAGATGACTTGCTTCCAAAAAGAACAGTACAGAAGAGTGGAGCAATTGAAAAATAACTTTATGGTGTAAAGAACTGGCAAATATTGCTTAAGCAAGATGATCAGCCAGGAAGTGATACAGTTACTTTCTTTAAAATGTTCTCATATTAATCTCTTCCTTTCTTTTCCTTATGTTATTCTCTTTCCTGTCTTCATTGCCTTATACCTAGGTTATACATATTACAGTCACTCAGACCACATATTTGTCTCCAGTCTCTCTCCCCTTCAATCTGTCATGTCCATTATTGTCAAATTAACCTTCAAATATTACGTTTTTTAACGTAGTTTTATTTTTTTAATTTTTAAAGTAATTTTCATTAGAGTATAGTTGCTTTACAATATTGTGTTAGTTTCTTTATTTAATTTATTTATTTTTGGCTATGTTGGATCTTCATTGCTGTGCACGGGCTTTCTCTAGTTTCGGCGAGCGGGGGCTACTCTTCACTGTGATGCATGGGCTTCTCATTGCGGTGGCCTCTCTTGTTGTGGAGCATGAGCTCTAGGCACGCAGGCTTCAGTAGTTGTGGCACGCAGGCTCAGTAGTTGTGGCACACATGCTTCATTGCTCTGCGGCATGTGGGATCTTCCCGGACCAGGGCTCGAACCCCTGTCCCCTGCATTGGCAGGCAGATTCTTAACCACTGTGCCACCAGGGAAGCCCCTGTGTTAGTTTCTGCTGTACAGCAAAGTGAATCAGTTATACATATACATATATCCCCTCTTTTTTAGATTTCCTCACCATTTAGGTTACCACAGAGCTCTGAGTAGAGTTCCCTGTGCTATACAGTAGGTTCTTCTTAGTTATCTATTATATACATAGTAGTGTATATATGTCAGTCCCAATCTCCCAACTCATCCTACTCCCCCTTCCCCCCTTGGTACCCATAAGTTTGTTCTCTAAATCTGTGACTCTATTTCTGCTTTGCAAATAAGTTTATCTGTACCATTTTTCTAGATTCCACATATAAACAATATTACACAGTATTTGTTTTTCTTTCTTACTTCACTCTATATGACAATCTCTAGGTCCATCCACATCTCTGCAAATGGCACTATTTCATTCCTTTTTATGGCTGAGTAATATTCCATTGTATATACATACCACATCTTCTTTAATGTAATTTTAAATGTAATTTTCTCTACCGCAAACCTTCATATTATCTCTCATTATGCTCGTATTGGTTTCCTATTGCTGTTGTAACAAATTACCACAAACTTGGCTACTTGAAACAATACACATTTATTCTCTTACAGCTGTGAAGGGCAGAAGTCCAGAATCAGTTTTCCTGGGCCTAAATCAAGGAGTTAAAAGGATTACACTCCCACAGTGGCTCTAGGAAGAATCAGTCTTCTCTTTTCCAGATTCTAGACCTGCATTCCTAGCATTCCTTGATAACCCCTTCTTCCATCTTCAAAGGCAACACTGTAATATCTCACCTCAGTCCATCACATTGCTTTCTGCTCTAGAGTCAAATCTCCCTATGCCTCCTCTTATAGGGACACTTATGTTTGCATTTAGGACCAACCCAGAAAATCCATATTTCAAGATCCTGAACTTAATCACATCTGCAATGTCTCTTTTGCCACATAAAATAACATTCACCAGTTTTAGAGATTAGGACCTGGATATCTTTGGGAGCCATTATTCAGCCTACCACAATCCTGTGGGGAAAAAAAACCATACAAATTATTTATTCCAATACTCAAAGGATCTAGTACTCATCTGTCTACAACTATGTTTCCACCCACTCTTTTCGTATATTTCTTCCAACTCCTAGTACTTTTTTTTTCTTCTGTTCAAATTATAGCTATTTTAATGGATTATCCATCAAGTTCAAGATTTTAGTTCTTCTTTTACACATGCCTGCTCTGATCACTTCAGACAACAGAGATATGTTCATCTCTTAAGATATGATATTATTATCCTGTATCTAGTACCTTGTATACAGGTGCACATTTCTTTCATGTATGCCTTTTTCCCACAGTAGGTGCTACATTGCCTTACATACAGAAGTTTATCAATTGCTTGCCTGTAAATATCTTCTACTCATTAACTACTCTATTATTATTCTGCACCCATAGTAGGTCATCTCACATAATATCATTACATTTCTCCCCACTAGGTCCAAATGCCTATTCAACCACTCTAGGCCTACATGAACATGCCTTCACTTTTATAATTTATGGACAGGTGACTATCTGACATGAGGAATAAAACTACAAAATAAAAAAATATGATGGGGGCTTCTCTGGTGGCGCAGTGGTTGAGAGTCCGCCTGCCGATGCAGGGGATGCGGGTTCGTGCCCCGGTCTAGGAAGATCCCACATGACGCGGAGCGGCTGAGCCCGTGAGCCATGGCCACTGAGCCTGCGCATCCGGAGCCTCTGCTTCGCAGCAGGAGAGGCCACAACGGGGAGAGGCCACAACGGTGAGAGGCTCGCGTATGGCAAAAAAAAAAAAAAAAAAAAGATGAACAGATTTTTGAATTGTGATGAAAACAAATTTACATCAGTATAATTTGCCATGCATTTAGTGATGTTCATAGCCATTATCATAGTGCCTGGTAAATAGGCCCAAAAGGAAGCAGCCCCTAAAAATGTTTACAGTGAGTATGATTTTTGTAAAGATAGCTGAGCAATTCCAGAATTTTCTAAAGGAAGGCAAGAGGGAATTTCTAAAGCTGACTAGGGAGCAGCTCAGAGGCACTCCTCTAAAAGGGCGGGATGTGTACCCAGGGTGAGTTCAGCAATTCGTGCTGCTCTTGTCCTTTTCCACCTGGGCAACTCAGGGCTATGTGTTCCATGAGCCTTGGATGAACAGGTTGCTCCACTGGGGCTGAAACCAGGCCAGATTGAATATTGGCCTTTGAGTGAAAGTCTTATGGGTGGCCTGGCTCTAGAAATCTGTCCAACTTGTCACTCTATCTGAACAGTGATTTTGAATACAAGACACACAGAGAAGAACACGTAAAGTTAAGTGGTGCAAAGCCTGGAAGGAAAAGAGGAAGCAGAGCCATGTAGGGTGCAAAAGGGAGATGTAAGTTGACGGCACAATCTGGTCAAGAGAAGAGAGCATGAAAGTTGGATGAGGAAGGGATAGAAGGTGAAAGGTGTCACAAAGGGAGAAGTAAGAGTCATCACTCTTCACGGAGGCATGTTTCAAGAGCCCGTCCTCCAAACTTTGCTCCCCCAAGTCCTCCTCTAACAGGCCCTGCCTCCCGTGCCCAGGAGAGCTCTCAGAAGGGGTATTGAAAGTGACAGGACAGAGATCTCATGGAGAACAGGGGATTCTTGGAACAGCCTGAGCTGGAGAGACAAGGAGCGCACACGCCAGCAGCATAGCCTGCAGCTGTCACATGCCCAGGGCTCTGCCAGCTCACCTGGCCCTGCTCTCTGACATTACACAAGACAAGCCCCAGGGTCTCCTCAAGTCCTCCCACGAGGTCCCGAACTCAAAGCCATCAGAGCCAGAATGGACGGAGCTGAGTCTCTTACCTAAAGGATGTATAAGAGGAGGGAGGAGTGTCATCAGTGGAGTAAAGGAGCCAAACATGCAGAGGGTCTGAAAGCTAGAATGGGGCTGAGTTCAAATAGTTCTCCAGAAAGACAGCAAACACCCCAATTTGTCTTCCCAGGAAGAGTGCATGAGAATGTTCCCTTTCCTGCCCCTATGCTAGCACTATTTTATTTTTTAAAATCTTATTTCTGCAGATTGGGCAGGTTAAAAAAATTATATCACATTGTTTTTTATTTATACTACCTTTAGTAGGAAGGAGAAAAATTCCAAACGTTTAATAACTATTTATTTTTTGCTTTTGTTAATTTTCTGTTTTTCTATAAGCTCCTTGCTTGTTTTTCTATAGGTATGTTCATCTTTATCTTATTACATTGACAGACGTCTTTATGTATTTAAGACATCACCCCTTTATCAGCCATATGGATTGCAAATGTTTTTCTCCAGTTGTGTGCTTAACACAGTGTCCTGATCTGATCATAATAATAAGAAAAACAGTAATAATAATGACAGCTACCATTTAATTCTCAAAACAACCCTGTGAGATGGAGTTTATTCAGAAGTGTTCCACCATTATCTTTCTGTATGGTTTGTGCAAGTTTGCTTTTTCCTATCAAATAAAGAGGAAAGGCTAAAAGCTTGGTCCATGGAATGAGACTGTCCTTGTTTGTTTCTGAGGGACCACTTATGTGTGTGACTTTGTACATTACTCAAAGTCTTTGTCTTTCAGCTTCTTCATCACTGAAGTAGGGATAACAATAATCTAACTCATGGAGGTCTGTGGATAGAAAAAGAATACGCATATTGTAAACCAGTGCCTGGCACATCATAAGACCTCAATTGTTGTTATTAATTATTGTTACTCTCTGTTAATCATCCTTGTGGTCATTATTGCATGTGATCTTGAAACAGTTTAACATTCTTGATAAACATGAAGGTTTAGAGATTTAAAACAGCCATCTTTTCAAAAAAACTTCCAGTTCTCTGGTTGCTGGAGAGAAAAGGATGCATTTCATGTGTGTGACCCTCTTCAAAATTCTCAGCCACTGTTTAGGAAACGAGTCCCTATTACAGTGTCCTTATGTTTTTTCCCAGATGTATACCATGGCGAGGGAGTTTCAGGGTAAAGATACTGCCCTGGCAAATTCTGGGACACTGTTTAGAGGTAGATGTTCTTTGGGCTAAATTGACTTGTTTTGTCCCAGTGTTGTCCTCAAAAGCTCTGAATATATAGGCAGCAACCCTTTTTCCCCTAACCGAAGTGAGAATTAGAAGGTCCTATAACTAGAAAGAAAACTTTTAGTTCACCTAATCTAGTGGTGTTCATACTTTGGGGCACATCAGCAAACCTAACACTCTTGTAACAGACCCACATACCCTAGTCTTATCTCTGATTTACAGAACCCAAATCTTCTGGATTAGGGCCCAGGGATTTGTATTTAACAGCAGCTCCTAAAGTTTTAAAACATGTTAGGGTAAGGCTAAGAGGATGGAACAAAATCTCAGAGTACCGTGGATTTTTAAAAATATGTATTTCTTTCTCTCTCATATATCAGCCTCAAGCTGAGCAGTTCAGGTGGGCAAGGTAACTCTGCTTCACACAGTTGCTCAGGCACGTGGGCTTTTGCTGTCCCAGCTATTCATTCCTAGGACAAATCAGCAGCTGCATCAGCGGTCCCCAAACTGTCGGGCACCAGGGACCGGTTTCATGGAAGACAATTTTTCCACGGACGGTGTTGAGGGTGGGTGGCGAGGGTGATGATTCAGGCGGTAACGCGAGCGGTAGGGAGCGCTGGGGAGCGGCGGATGAAGCTTCGCTTGCTCGCCGCTCACCTCCTGCTGTGCGGCTGCATTCAGAACAGGCTGCAGACCGGTATGGGTCCATGGCTGGGGGTGGGGGTGCGGTGCTGGGCACCCCTGATCTACATGATTAAAGCTGAGTCCTACTCATGTCCATTTTGGGGATCTAGCTGTTGGGAAGAAGAAAAAAAAAAATCACAGAGGAAACCAGTCCAAAGTCCTCCAAACTGGACCCAGAAGTCGCACACGTCACTTCTGCTCAGACAGCCTGGGAGAGGAAGTCTGGCTGGGCAGCCCTGTGCCTCAGTGAACTGCTTTGCCTTGAGAGCAAGGAGGGTGGTGTTTGGGTGGGTAACCTGACAGCTTCACCACCGTGATCCTGACGCACACCTAAATCTGGGAACCCAGATCCGATCCAACCTCTGCATTTTGTAGATAAAGAAATTGAATCCCAATGATGTCAGTGACTTGGGGGGAGGGCATGATGAGTCAGTAAAATATATGAGGATTTACTTATGATGTTGCAAAGGCTCTCTTTACTTTAGCGCCATCCTGGCCACTTGAGGCCAGGGATTTGTTTCACCTCAGAATTGTTAGTTAAAGGAAATTTATGTTGGGAAAATAGAGGGAATGCTCACAGATAAGAAGAGTACTTTCTTTATGCTAAATAACCCTTGTCAGTATCACTTTCTCAGATTGCTCACTCCATTGGCAACTTCCTTTCTCGACCTGACTCTCCCTCCCATAGCCCTTATGATTAGATCTGTTTTCTTATCACCTCACTGCATTCTCTCTAATGTTCCCTTTCAGTTACAGGAATATGCCCCGTGCCTACCTCTCAGCTGTTTTTCTAACAAGTACGAGAGACACTTGTTGGGCTATTTCTAGTCCGATGATGCTCCTTGAGTGGTCTGAGATGATAGAATGAAAAAGGGGAAAGGAAGCACATCAAACTCAGCCCCCAAAAAGGAGGGAAAACGAAGACACAAGTTCTGTAGACTGTGAAGGAAGCGGTCTCAAAACAAGAGACAGGGCAGGTGTTGGAAACAGCCTAGGTTAACATGAGAATGGAACGTTAGTGGTTTTGAAAGCCAGCCTGAGACATTTAAGTGTGAAGCTACAAGGAAAAAGGAGCCCTCGGTGGCTTGGAAGCAGAAAAGGAACATTATGAAAACTTAATGTTGTAGAATCTGAAATCCCCTGCCTCTTGTCACCATGAGGGATCTTAGGATGCGTATTATGTCAGAGGGGTGACAGGCTTTGGGGGTGAGGAGTGCTAGCATTCAGGAGCCCTGACTGTCCATGGCACCTCCACATTTGACATCTTTCAGACTTCATAGTATGATGATTAGGTAGATTCTGGGAGATCAGAGCACCAAAGGCCTCGAACGCAAGGCTGCTGATTCCTTCAGAGAAGTGAAAAGGTTTGGTCTTAATTAAAACTCTTTAGAGGATGCTCCTGACCTGGAAAGAGGTATCTGTTCTGCTGGGTCATTATTCTTATCTCCTGGTAAAGGAAGAAATCTGTACTAAATTCTGAACTAGGCTGGTTTTACTTTTTTTTTTTTGGCTGTACTGAGTCTCCGTTGCTGCGCGTGGGCTTTTCTCTAGTTGCTGTGAGCGGGGGCTACTCTTCGTTGCAGTGCACGGGCTTCTCATTGCACTGGCTTCTCTTGTTGCGGGCTCTAGGCATGTGGGCTTCAGTAGTTGTGGCACACGGGCTCAGTAGTTGGGGCTCGCGGGCTCTAGAGTGCAGGCTCAGTAGTTGTGGTGCACGGGCTTTGTTGCCCCATGGCATGTGGGATCTTCCCAGACCAGGGATCGAACCTGTGTCCCCTGAATTGGCAGGTGGATTCTTAACCACTGGACCACCAGGGAAGTCCTGGATTTAGTTTTTCTTTCATATTACCAAAAAACTCTCCCAGAGCTTGGATAGTTATTGTCTCTAGGGTTAATGTTCCCACCACCCAGATATGAACTCTACAATAGGAAAGAATTTTTTCAAATTTGAACTAAGTTTGAACCAAGAGGAGACTCACTGGACTGCTCCAGTATGGATAGAGCCCATCCCATGTTTGGTGAGTGGATGGTAGCACCAGCCTCATGGAACTAGCCCTGGAATAGAACCCAGTGATATGTCTCCCTTCCAGGGCCCCGAATTCTCCTCCTACGGAGAAGAGGACTTTGAGCCCCAGACATTTCCCTCTATCACTTTCTTCTCTGACTGCCACGTGCAAAATGATTGCTAATAACATAACTATTTGGCCAAGCCTGTAGTGATTATTTATTTAAGCAGCCACCACACTGACAAGGAAAACACAGCTAAAAGATATGAAAATATCTGCTCTAATGCTGCATATTGGTTGGTTGTCAGAGTTGTGCAGTTTCAGTATAATGAGAATTCTGTACCAGGTGTGAAAAACGTTAGGAAAATTCATACAGAGAGTGATGTACAACATTCTACTTACATGCATTTATTTAAAATTAGGGCATTAAAGAAAGAGTGCTCTCAGGATGGAGGGAGAATGTGTTATGAGGAATCAGGAACATATAGGCACACATTAATGAGCAAGAGAACTGTCCATATTTTATGTAGAGTGTTAAACCATAAAGACTTGCAAATAAACAATTGGTAGTGAAAAAAAATTCACTACAACATCGGACAACAAGATTGAAGACTAATCCTGCCCAGCACTTGGCATAGACTTGCTATTTCCCATCTTTCTACCTCTTCTATCCCTCCGTGGCTTGCCGTTCCTCTCCCACAGCCCCAGGAAATCAAGACCATGTTTGAGTAAAAATTGCAATAAGAGCTTTGTTTTTTTTTTTTCTCTCTGTAGCAACTTGTGAAATACATAGGGACGAGGATAGAGGAATGGAGATTGCATAGGGCTGGAGCTGTTGACTGAGGGCAGCAGCTAAACCAAAGGATCTTTTTCTTCTGGCATCTTCTGGAGGACAGGCAGATCCCATGGCTGCATAGGTGGGTGCTCACATTTGTGTGCATGCATCAATGTACATACTTCTTTGAAGAGAAGCAATGATAGTAATATCCCCTATGTCATTCACTATTTCTCTGAATAATCTCAGTGGCAGTACAATTACCTTTCAATTATCTGTATTGGTTTGGGGCCTTCTCTCCTTAATTCTGTCAAGTTGGGTAAACTCTGCTTCTTGGCTTTATAGCTGAGCTAGGTTGGAATTCAGTTTGGTTCAGAGAAAGCTTGTGTGTGCATGTGTGTGTGTGTAGGAGAGAGAAAGGGAGAAAGTATCTACACTCCAGGATCGGTTATACATTTTAATTGAATTATTCACAATTTTGAATTTTTCATTTTCTCCAGTTAGTATAAATAATCAAGAGTTTCCTATAGTGCTGAAAGGGTAGATGTAGATAATAGAAAGCAATAACCAATAATGAGAATAAGTATGTCCTTCTTTAGATAGACTCTAGTCTCAAAGTCCTGTGGGATTTACAAGTTAGAGCCACTAACTAACCAGCTCATCAGAATTTTTTCTTTAATGAGGTAACACTGTGGTATTGGCAACTGGGGAATTGTTTGCCCATAGTGAACTGGCATGTAGTGGTCCCCAGTTCTGGGCTCTCAGAGCAGCTTATGCCAGGATTCTGTCCACACTTGCAGCTGGGGGCCTTGGGGACCCCGTCGACAACTTCCATGGAGGCATGGATGAAGTTATTGCTCAACGTGAATGGCTCATTAGCTTCTGAAATTTTTCTCCACACTGTCATGTCATTGCAGTATTTTTTTAATTACCTGGACTGCTTTTGGAGGGGAAGCTGTAATGTAATCTTCTGAATGTCAGTTATGAGGAAGACGTAATATCTTTGGACATGCTGAGGCTGGTATTTTTATATAACAGAGTCAAATGTATTAATACCTCAATGGTCTGTTGTTCCTGGTCACTTTTTGCCATGTAATATTGCATCACTTCCTCTAAAAATTCTTCTTTAATTATCTCCATTATGCTTTCCAAAACTCCTGCAAAAACCAAACCCAAGCCAAGTAGCAGCAGAGGGAAGGTCTCCATCTCAGATCTAGGGTAAACTCTTCTGCAGTCAAAAAAAATTTTTTTTTAATATTTAATTAATTTATTTATTTGGCTGTGCCGGGTCTTAGTTATGGCATGGGGGATCTTCGTTGTAGCACACGGATCTTTTAGTTACAGCATGCGGATCTTTTAGTTGCAGCATGCGGACTCTTAGTTGCAGCATGCATGAGGTATCTAGTTCCCTAACCAGGGATCAAACCCAGGCCCCCTGCATTGGGAACACAGAGTCTTAGTCACTGGAAGGGAAGTCCCCTTCTGCAGTCAAAATTAAAAGATAAAAATGAGGAAAATATTAAAGGGATAGCTCTCTTTTCCTTATGACATTCCCAGTGTTGACCCCTACATGTAAGTTAAGACTCCCACATCTGTTAATGAAAGTATGACATATGGAGAAGACAATCAGCAGTGGAGTCTGAAGACCCAAACTTCAAATCCTTGTTTATCCACTAATAAACAATTTATTCCACCTCATTTAACTAACTTCAGGTTCCCCTTGTGAAGAAAAAAAGAAAAGAAAATGTTAGAATTATACAAGATAATATGTTTAAAGTGCCCAGAACCAAGTAGTCATTTCTCTTCCTTTTCCCCTTGTCTATAATCTCACTGGTAGGGTCTGTAATCTCCACAGTGGGTCACAATAATCTCACCCAACACATTCCTCACTATTCCTGTGTCTCCTCCAGCCTCACACAGTACCTGGCACATGGCAGCCACTTGAAAAAAACCACAATGTTATTTTCCCTATCTCTCATTTCTTTTCCCACCAATTCTCAGTCATGGAATTTCTTTCATTACCAGTTTCCTTTGGCAAGTTGATCCTGAGGAGAAAGATTCCAGCTTGTTGCAAGGCAAGAAGTGACACTGTATTTGTTTCCTGGGCGTTTCTCTTATTGGGTCCAACAAACGAAGGAGGGGAAGAAGGGGGAGGCAGAATTGTATGAGATAGGAGGAGGCGATTGGAATCAGTGTTTGGAGAGCGGAATGCAGTATCCATTTGGCTGTCAGAATCCCAGTAGAGCGGCACCATTGCTTCCTCTCCTGTGAAATCTTCCCTGTCTGTTTATACTTTAACCCAGAGTGATTTTTTTGTTGTTGGTTTTTTGAAACCCCACAGCATAGATAATATTGTACTTGAATTGATATGTTCTTTTTTGATTTTTGAAGTTAGTTGATACATGTTAGTCTTTTCTCCCTCTTATTAAGGTTGCAAATTCCTTGAGCCTGGAACATAGTCTCTGCTTCTTTTCATTGTGTAGAAACACTGACCTGTATATACACTAGTTTCTCAACAATATTTGTCAACAATATAACATGGCTTTACTAGTATAGAAAGTCCTTTACTTGAGGTCAGTGCTGGAAAATTCATAATGAGAATCCCAGAAAGAATGGCTATTTAGGGTAATAATACTTACTCTTGCTCTAGAAAGATCTCCTTATTTTTCTCTTTATTCTCTCCTACCTCTAAGAGCCTCCTTCCCTTATGCTGGTATCTCCTGTATTATCACACATACCTCCTAGTCACCACTCCTTACCCCTCCAATTGCTTCAATACACTACTTTTCTAAAAATATCACTTGCAATGACATTATTTTAGGAAACTTGAGATATTCCTTATTGTCTAAATGAGGTAATCTAATCTCCTGAGGCCACTTAGTCAAAATTCTACATGATCTAATATCAACCTGCCTCTCAAGTTTGATCTCCCATTATTTTGGTACACAAACCTGCTCCAGTCAAATCAGTGTGACCCACTCTTCTGTGAATACACACTATTCTGTCTCTCCACTGTGGCTCCTTTCTTGAATGCCTACTTTTTTCTGCCTCTTGAAGTCCTTCAAAGCCCAATTCAGATCCCATTCTTTCTTTGACTCTCTTTCTCCCTGCTTACGTCTACCAAATCCATTTCTCACTTCTCTGAAGTTTCTATCACTCACTTCTTATACCACTCATTTGACATTAGTACATATGGACTTGTTTTTTTTTTATTGTACTTGATTTTAAAATGTCCTGCATGTGAAATTAGAGCAAAGACCTGGTACCAAAAATAAATGAGCCTTATTAATTGGGTTGATTGATTATTGATAGATTATTAAAAATTCAGTGGATGTGTTCATGTGTGTGCCTTGAGCATGGACTTGGTGCAGGTTGAAGGGAAGAGGGAAGAAGGATTTTGATTGCTTCCTAAACATCCTCTACCACCACATCAATAGTGAGGTGATAATAGGAAAACAGAGAGACAACAAAGGAGAAAAATAAACAAGAATAAGAGCAGTACAGAAATTCCCAGTTTTTCTAAAACATTTTAAGTGGGCAGAATTCACAGCCACCTGGGTCTTATTGGGCTTGCTGGTGCTCATTTAAAATATATAACCCCACCCCTTGCAAACTACAAATGTCTAAAATGTCACAATTTATTTGAATTGTGATTTGATCCTTATTGAATGAAAATACTCTGAGGATAGATTCCATCTGATATCCTTAGTTACTTACACTTTAATAGGAATGAATTTATCTGCAAGATTTTTTTTTTTAATTAGAAAGGGAGGTTAGGGGAAGAAGGGAAGAAAAAGCACTGAGAAGGAAAGAAAGGACAATTAAGCCTAGGGAGAGGGATAGGAAACTGAATCAGAATTCAGAACATAGAAACACCGCCTAAAGAACACATTTCAGCTACTTTTGCCCAAGAAATGATGCTGCTACCAGGACCCAATGTGTCATATGATAGGGACCAGCTGTTTCCTGCTCAGCATTTATTCAGATGCTGGGGGCTCTGCTTCCTTGGTGACATCCACACTTTCATGAAGACAACAATGACAATGGGATTTCCACAGAGAAATGAGTAATAGAACTCAGCTGCAAAAGGGCCACCCAGAGAGGTAAGCCTCTACTTACAATGTTGCAAAGTGTCCTTTACACATGATTGCCACCCTTTTCCCTCCATAAATCTAATCAATCTGTTAGAACTTGATGTTTACCAATGACAGAGTTAACAACTAGCATAGGTTGATCTGACCTTAAATTAAGTACAAATAAATAATGCAAAAGTTGAAGTCTCTCAACTGAAAATATAAGAACAGAAAGGGCCCTCTAAATCTTGTGCATTGCCCGTGTCTGCTCCAGCTCACTGTATGAGTTTCTGGCTATCACTTACAGGATTAAAATGTCATAGCTCAGAATTCATGGTCTTATAATCTGGCCCTTACTTGCCAATTACTCCCCCCCTTTTTTTTTACCACCCCCCAGTACTAATCTCCCAATCCCTGGCAACTCCAACGAGGCCAGTTTCTAGACTCCCTAAGAAATAGAATTGTGGAGTAATAGACGAGGAAAGAATCTCAAAGACTATCTAGTTCAAGCTCCTCACTATACAGATGGGGAAACTGATAGGAACAGAACTTAATCAAATCCCCAGACTTAGGAACCTCTCTTTCACTTCCTTCTCTTCCTTTGCCCTCTCACTCTAAAGATCCTCTGCCCATAGCTGAATGAGGAGGAACTAAAAAAACAGTCCAGGGCTTCCCTGGTGGCGCAGTGGTTGAGAGAAGTCTCCAGCTAGAGGAAAATGAGCAGTGGCCTGGGAGTCATGAAAGCGAGGTTCCTATCTTCATACTGGCTTTGCCACTAACTAGCTCTGTGACCCTGACCTTAACTCCACGGGCCTCACTGACCTCCTTTGAAGTGGCTCTGGGAGCTGGCAGAGTTGGTGGAATGCACGAGATAAAAACAGAGAACAATTTTAGAACATTCGGTCGTAACCTTCCCTGATTCAGGGCTCTGTGCTTGCTTATTAGAAAGCTGAAATGGGGGTCCCATGGCTTTTTGTGCAAACCCTACTATATCACAGTAATCTTTGTAAAACACAAATCTAGTTCTGTGCCTGTGCCCTCCACCCACACACCCACCTAAACGGTGTCAATGGCTTTTCATAAGTCTTTTTTTTTTTCCATAAGTCTTAAAATAATGACCACAGTCCTTACCGCTGCCTATCAGGCCTTGCAAGGGAGCCTCACCCACACCACCCTTCCTCTCTCTCTCTATCTCCTTACACTCCCCTTTTCAGTTTCCTGAACTCATCAGGCTTCCTCCCAACTCAAGGTTTTAACACCTAGTTTCCTCATTGTGTTCCTTATTCCATTCACCCCTCCCCATTCTACCTGCTTAAATCCTGTGTGTGCCTCCTTTCCTTAGACAAGCCTTCCCAGAAACCCCAGGGATTTGTGCTTTGCTTGTGTCACACTCTGTACTTTTCCTTTGTGGCCCTTATCACTAGCATAATAAATTAACTGTATTTCTTGGTTTTTGAAAAATTATTTGATTGTTTCATGAGGGCAGAAACCACGTCTGGTTCCCTGAAGTAATCTCTGCTCCAAGCATAGTGCCTGGAATACAACAAATGTTCAACAAATGTTTGCTCAAAAAAATACTCTTTAGGGCTTCCCTGGTGGCGCAGTGGTTGAGAGTCCGCCTGCCGATGCAGGGGACACGGGTTCATGTCCCAGTCCGCGAAGATCCCACATGCCGCGGAGCAGCTGGGCCTGTGAGCCACGGCCGCTGAGCCTGCGCGTCTGAAGCCTGTGCTCCACAACGGGAGAGGCTACAACAGTGAGAGGCCCGCGTACTGCACCAAAAAAAAAAAAAAAATACTGATTGAATGGAAGAATCCATGAGTAAATGTCCTAAAAGAATTAGATTTTGTTCTTTAACAATAGTATCAAAAAGCTATCCTTTGCAAAACTTAACAATCCTTTTTGATACTTTTGGTGGGACCCTGTAGCACCATATGGACATAAGATCAGAAAGATCAATAAAAGGAAAGAAAAATGTTGATTCACTTCTACTTGAAGACTTTAAATCTGTGATTGTCACTCTTAACTCTCACCTTCAGCTGTTAAAGAGCAACTCAATAGTTTTGCTGGTGGATGCTAGCTCTGTTTTCTGCTTTCCCTCTATAGCCATGGGATGCCATCTACTTTAATAAGTAGTTCAGCTTAATCCCATGAACACCATCTCCCTGGACAATAACACAGCTCTCTCCCCTATAAGTTCCACCTGCCTATAATGCACATGGAAGGATCAGCAAAAAGTAATGGGGTCCCTAGGAATTAATTTTTAATCTGCAAGACCTTAAAGGGAAGACCCGTGGTAATATTTAGTTTGTCCACAAGGGGGCAGATTTCAACGTGCGGTCATAGCTCCTGAGAGCAGCAGAGACACTGCCTATTCATACATACTTTGTGACCCCCTGTTTCATATACTCCTGCCGGCATTCTCCCCACATTCTCCCCACATGTGAGCAATGTCTCCTTAAGACTCATACTCAGAGTGATCCCTCATCACAAAACCTGGTCAAGTGAAGTTGATGAAGTCCTGCTGGGTTATACACCTCCTTCCCTAACCTTCTTTTCCCTCTCCTCTGCAGTCTCCCTTTTATGGACTTTTGTTCCTCATCTTGTTACGTCACTTGTTTTACATACTCTTACAGAATGGCTAAATGCAACCCTACAGAGTGACCTCAAAACACTATCTGGTTCAGAATTTGCCCAAAGCCATGGAAGCCTGAAGCAGCCCTGTACTTCAGCATCTCTGCCTGGAGAAAGTTTGCAACAGAAGTCAATGGTGCTGATGCGCAGTTTACAGCTGCGAGAACCTACTTTGTGCCTTTCTTTATGTCCAGTTGGGAGAACTTTTCAACCCTTCTGTAAAGCATTTACAGGTCCATACTGTGGCTGAGAAGGAGAGCTGCTAGAGAATAAATATCAGGCATGGCCCTCCCTCAGCCTTTCCCAGAGGGTGGCACACACAGTGGATAACCCACACTGCAAGAGCCCTCTATTCAAGTCCCCAATACCTCCATGCTCCTTATTCCCCTCAGTGTCCGGGATCCGGGATTCCTTTTTGATTTAAAACAGTTCACACAGAGAATTCCCTGGCTTCCAGTGGTTAGGACTCTGCTCTGTGGCAATAAATAAATAAATAAGTAAAATAAAACAATTCACACAATTCATTAAACAAATATTTATTGAGTATTTATTAGGTACTAAGAACTGTTCCAGCCTCTGAACAGGAGGCTTTGGCAGTAAAAACAGCAACAACAACAACGATGCCCTGTTCTTGCAGAGCTCCCATTCTAGTGGTTGGGGAGGGAGAATTCAACAACAGCAGGAGCAGCAGCAAAAGTCAGGTGGTGGTACGTGCAAAGAAGAAAATTAAAGTAGAGAAGGGGGAGTAGAGAGCAAAGGGGTGCTATTTCATGCACAGTGGTCAGAGCCATGCAGATATGAAGTGGATAAGATTCAAAGCAGAGAGAAAAGCATGTGCAAAGTTACTGAGGTGGGAATTTCTGAGGAGTACTAGAGGCTAATGTAGTGGGAAGACAGCTGACAAAGGGAGAGACGGTAGGAGATGAGGTCAAAAAAGTGAGGGGAGTCCAAGAAATGACGAAGTCGTGTAGAGATTTTTAAAGCCATGGCAAGGAGTTTTAATATTATATGAAATGAAATGGAGATGCATCAAAGGATTTTAAGCAGAGCAATGATCAGCTCTGTCCTAGGCGTTAATAGGATCATTCTCTATGTTAGCACAAGTTCATGTGCCCAATGCACAGTGAGGCCAGACAAACTGAAATGTCAGAGTTTGGGGCAAGAGTAAGGTTTATTGCAGGGCCACGCAAGGAGCCGGCTGGCTCTTGCTCTGAAAAATCCGAGTTCCCTGAAGGGTTTCAGCAAAAGATTTTTTTTTTTTTTTTTTTTTTTGCGGTATTTGGGCCTCTTACTGTTGTGGCCTCTCCCGTTGCGGAGCACAGGCTCCGGGCGCGCAGGCTCAGCGGCCACGGTTCACGAGCCCAGCCACTCCGTGACAGCTGGGATCTTCCCCCGGTGGAACCCGTGTCCTTTGCATTGGCAAGCGGACTCAGCCCACGGCAACAGATTTTTGAAAGCCATGTGAGGGAGGGTGGTCTCAGGGTATGTGATCAGCTCATGCACAGTTCTCTGATTGGCTGATGGTGACGAAACAGAGCTGTGTCACAGGGGTTAACATTATCAGTCCTTAGGCTCCAGGAGGCCTGGGGCTGTGTGCTCATGCTCATCAAGTAGTTAACATCTTCCATTTGGTGGGGGGTTTTCACATCTGTAAAACAACTCTGGAAACAACTCTGGAAATGTGCATCAAATACTGCTGTTATCTAGGTACTTCAGAGAGAGCTAAAGCAGAGGATATGGGGGAAGGCCTGTCCCGGGAAGGTCCCATAGGGTCCTACTTGGTTACATCTATGCTATGTTGAGAATAGACACCAGGGCCAACCAGGGAGGCTTGCTAAGGAGCTACTGCAATAGTACAGGGGAGAGGTCGTGGTGCCTTGGATTACAAAGGTGGTGGAGGAGGTGGTGAGAAGTGTTTGGGCTCTGGAAATATTCTAAAGGTACAGCCAACATCATTTGTTACAGGACTGACCGTAGGTTATAAGAGGAAGCACTAAAAGATGATTCCAAGATTATTTGTTTCACAGTTCTTCCACATGTCTGAAGAGGTACTAGAAGTTAAATACTCAGGAGAATAATTAAGAGTGAGGTGAAACATACCTGTGGTTTCTAGGTCTTGTTCATCAGGTGAGTCAGGGCACATCAGACTGAAATAAGAGGATGTGAACACTGCATACCCAGCAGGTAGGGAGAGAGTAGGGGTGAAGGGCATAACCATGTGGGGACCCCATCCTCAAAGACTCCAATGTAATTGGTTCGGTGTTGGACACCGCAGTGAATGGTTAAATCGTTTTACAGGTTAAGCCTAATCTGCAGGCAGGCTTGAGCATCCCTGTTGAGAAGTTCACTCCCAGGGTGCTGCGCTACCGGCGACTCCCACACCCCGACGCACACACCCAAGGGCCCTGGAATGTTAGGCTTGACTGAGGGAGGGAGTCCAGGCTTTCTTTGACGAGACACGTCGTCGCACTTGCTGACCTGAGGAGGTCCCAGCACCCAGTGGGCCCCCAGGCTTACAGTGGAGGAAAATTGAGGGTTATGCGAAGCTGTTAATATAAAATACACCTCCATAAGTCCTGAAGGAACAATTCCTGGCTAATAACAAAAAAACTACAAAAGAGAAATGATGGTTGATTTTAGAAATAATGATTTCATAGAAGAAATACTGTATGAAATATACCTAATAACATCTGTCATTTATCCTCGTGAATTAATAATACAAGGAGCATTGGTCTAAAGATACATATAAATCTACAATAGTGGAGTATAAACTGGTGTTCATACTGTAAAAGTAGCTACATAGGGTGCTTGCTTAATGTGATGGTGTTTAACATCACATCAATACATCAGAGGCTTTATGGGAGGTAAGGTAAAGACCAAGACCGTTGGCTAGGAAAAGTAGGGCTCGTCCGGGATTTGAACCCGGGACCTCTCGCACCCTAAGCGAGAATCATACCCCTAGACCAACGAGCCACACAAATCACTCTTTGATCTCTAAACTTTAGTACAGAAACTTTTCGCCACGTCCATGGTTGTAAACTCTTCTTTTACCAACTGTGTGCATGGATGACACCTAGTGGAGGAACAAATCACTGCACGCTCTCGTCTAAATTCCCGAATGCAGTGCCACACATCTTTTTTAGGAAAAAAGATTCAGGATCAACAATAATTGCGCTGCATATTTTCGCTTCCGAGTGGGCCAAAGATGCTGCGGGAATGATGGCAGGCAATCTCATCAGGGACAGTCACAGGCTGAGGGGTAAACCCATGGCACTGGGGAGGGGTGAGGACCCGCGTTCCCAACAGGGCGTCTCCCTGACGGGTACCGACCCCTCTGCCCGCTGTCGGGCGGAGAGCTGGGCCCAGGTCCGGAGGCTTCTTCTGGCTTCGGCACATTACTGACCTGATCCTGGGCTCGGCCAGGCTGGGACGTCTCTGGCCCTGCCTTACATGCTATGGAACTCACCGCCCGGTGAGCTTCCGCGTTTCCTCTGGGAAGATCCAGGCGCCTTCTCTCCGCAGGACCCCAGACTCAGAATCTCAAGTAGCGAAAGCTCTCGCCGTGTGGCGCCCTCCGTGGAGAGCCCGCCCGAGGCCCGAGAGAACCCCGACTCTCCCGGGTGACCAGCCTATACCCGGCTCAGGTAGGCGCTCCGTACCCGTTAGAGCTAACAAAGGTTGTCGGGTCTCTCGAGACTCCCTGCGCTTGTGTAATACGACTCTTTCCATCAATCTCAAACACTGTTGGCTTCAAAGAAGAAAGGAAGCAAAACAAATCGGGAAGAAAGGGGGAAAAAAGAGATACGAAGAGCCTCCTAAAAAGATAAATATATGAACCATGTGGCGTGAAGGGGAGGGGAGTGGAGGGTACAGGATATGCTTCACGATTTTGTATCACGGGGTAGCGTGGCCGAGCGGTCTAAGGCGCTGGATTAAGGCTCCAGTCCCTTCGGGGGCGTGGGTTCGAATCCCACCGCTGCCAGGTGCTTTTTATAACACTCTTGAGTGTCACAGCCATGAATGCGCTGGTCCTGCCACTTAAAGACGGGGTTTCTTTACTTTCCTCTCTTGTCCAACCGCTTGTCTAAACTTGATAGAGAATCTGGTTTTGCACTGTTTTGTGACTTCTCATGTTTCTGAGTCTTTCATAAGTCAAAGTTCTTTAATGATAGACAATAACACCATCGTAAGATCATAATAATGCCTTTGAATCCATGGTTTCCCATAGGCAAGGTGCTAGGACTTTCATATAAACCTGTAAGCTTTGTTTTGCCTTTCTTCACTCAGCCAAAGGGCATATTATGAGCACTTTTATTGTTATTGGCACTGCTCTACTGTTGGGGGGTACAGAAAAAATGAATAAAACACGATGCCTGCCCTCAAGGGAAGTTCACAAAGCACATTGGAAAAGTAAGCCATACTATTTGAAAACGGTCTCGGAACATTGTAAGACATCATCAAGCAGAAAACAAAGGCAGTGTAAAGGAAGGCAGTGCAGTGATGTGGTGTGGGTGTGGAAACCGGGCTCCGCTGCTGCTGTTAGACCACCAGAGTCCTATTCTCACACTACTAGCTGTGTGGCCTTAGGCAAATTGCTTATCTTCTGCGTGCCTCGGTTTCTTGATGTGTAATATGGAGATTCCTCATGGAAATATTATACAACTTCATTCGCACATGTAAGGTGCTTAGAACAGAGTTTGGCAATCAAAAAATGTTAAGTGTTTTCATTGCTTAAACACATCTTTTGCCACATTTCAGACCACAGGGCTGTCTCTTTCTTTTCTACCATCTGGGTTGAAATTCCACTAAAGATTAGATAATAAAAGATCAAATTGTCCACAGAAAGCTACAGTAAAAATGTAGAAATGTGAAAGTCCTGTAATGATCAATATAGATATTTGTCATCCTGCTACCCACAGATAAGCAGTTTAATAGTTTCTTATTGAGGAGAAGCCTGAATTGGGTACTTGGGCCAAAGTGGAGAGGCGAAGACTGATTTAGGCTCTCCATTTGTATTGTAAACCAAAACCATGACTCCTGTCCTTTGGGAAGATTCCAATCTGAGTCTACAAAAGCCAAAAATAAATGCTGTTTAATTGTGGCTTTTGGAAGCCCGCAGGTGCATCCAGGAATATGGTAATATTCATTCATTCATTATTAATCACCTACTATACGTTGTACACAGGGCTAAGTGCTGAGGGTACTGCAGCGAGCATAACAAAATCTTTTCTCCTGTGGAGCTTACATCCTAAGAGGGAAGGAAAGAGAAGAAAAAAAGAAATAATTAAATGTATATAAATGTGTCAAGTAGTGATAAATGCTGTGAAGAAAAATAGATTTGTATAGGGGCTAGTGACACTTGGGGGCTATTTTGGAAAGAGCGGTCAAGGAAGATGTCTCTAAAGAGGTGGCGTTTGAGCACAGAAGGAATAAGAAAGGAAGGTATACAAATAGCTGAGGGAATAATATTCCAGAAGGAGTTAACAGCAAGTGAAAGGTCCATAATAGGAAACAAGGTCCATGTATCTGAGGAAGAGTAAGAAGGCCAGTGTAGCCAGAAGAACGAGTGAGAAGGAGGAGGAGGGGATAGGAGTTGGGATCAGAGGGATAGTCAGGGCCAGAACATGCAAGGGCAAGATCGTGGATTATATTCTATGTGTGAGAAGTTACTGGATGTTTTTGAACTGAAGAGATTTTTTTTGGCTTGTATTTTAATAGGATAATTCTGGCTGCTCTCTAGAGTAGGGAGTAGAGAGGAAGTAGGAAGATGAGTTAGAAGGCTATTGTGGGAGTACAGTCAAAAGATGAAGGAGAGTTTGGACTAGGGTACTAGCAGTGAATGCGTTGGGAAATGGATGAAGGTAGACCCAATAGGATTTGTTGGTAGATTGGATGTAATGTATAGGGGAACTGGATGAATGATGGATCTATTTTCTGAGACATGGATGGCGGTGGAAGGGCAGTTGGAAGAGGAGTGGCAGGAGATCAGGAGTAGTGTTTGAGACATGTTATATTTCAGATACCTATAACTCATTTACGTGGGGCAAGCAGGTGACTATATGTACAAACCTAGGTCAAGGCTTATGATACAAATTTAAGGATCATCAGTATAGAGATGGTATTTAAAGCCAAATGATTGGATGAGTATATGTAGACTGAGCCAAAAAAGGAGGACAAGAAGACATCTGTAAATTGACAGTTCAGGAAAGCAGGGACCAGCAAAAGAGACTAAAATGTAGCCTCCTGAAATGAGGAGTATAGTATCCCTATGCTGCTGGGAAGTCAAGTATGATGAAGAGTGAGAACTAACATTTAGATTTGGAAACAAAGTCATAAGTGACCTTGACAAGAGTAGTCTCCGTGGAGTGGTGGAGACAAAAGTCTGATTATGATCTTGAAGGACTTGGAGATGCTATGTTTGTATGCTGATGGGAATGATCTTGCACACTGGGAGAAATAGCTGTTGTGTGTTAGGGGTTGTAGAAGGGAATGTTGATTGCAGAAATCAAGCCCTTGAGTAAGGGAGAGCAAAGGGGATTCATCTGATGAGAAAGTGAAGGAGTTGCCTTAAATAGGAATGAGAAAGATGAGCCTCGAAACAGGAGGGAAGACAGAGAATATGAGTGTGGATGTCGGTGAACTGGCTGCAGGAAGGGGATATAGGTCACTTCTAAAGGAGTTATTCTTTTCTGTAATAGTTATTCACTTAATAAAGAAAGTTGATAAGGGTCCACAAAACATTTTTTAAAAATTTAGCCTTTAAAATATGCCTTTGGGGATTTACATTCCCTCCTTTCTCTGCTGCTCTGCTAGAGTTAACAGAATTCGTTTCCTACTCCACAGGAGTGTTATTTTTTTTTTTTAAAGAGGCGGAGGTGGGGGGCAGGAGAAAGAAAAGACACGACACTATACGATAATACATAAAAACTCTTTTGAACGATAATTATCACACTCATAAAATGGTGATTATGTTAGTATGTTTGAGATCCCAGTTCCATCGGGGAGGAGGGGCGGGGGGGATGGGGAACAGACCCCCGCATTTAGCACTATTTGAAGTTGCCAAGCAGTCTCCCAAACACTATTTTATTTTACTGAACGGGGTCCCTGGAGGTAGGCAGGGAAAGAGAATGTGTTACCATTTCCATTTCACAGCCGATGCACTGAGAGGTCAAGAGACTCACCCGCTCTCGGAACTGCCACGTCCGCCTACCCGCCGGGAAGAGTGGGGAATCACTTCGTCAGACAGAATTCAATAGCTAACTTGGAGCTGTCCCTAACTTTGCTATTTCACATCCTAGGGAGCCTTTGCGCAACTTTTCAAAGCAGAGTAAACAAAATGCTGTAACAGACGTATATTAAATAGGTTATTTATTAGAAATTAAATACGTTATTTATTAGAAACAGGAAAACGGGGCTCGTCCGGGATTTGAACCCGGGACCTCTCGCACCCTAAGCGAGAATCATACCCCTAGACCAACGAGCCACGATATGTTTAGGTTTTAATTCGGCCTCAAGGCTAACTCACGTCACTAGGCGTTTCTCAAAGAAATGTGAGTCTTGAGAGCCTTCTACTGGCAGGAATGCGTGTTTGTTAACCCAGCTCGCACAAGCCTCACGCCGCCGAGAGGCATCTATCAGCAGCTATGGTGGATCTAGACCGCGAGAACAGCAGGGGAATTATTATGCGTCCGTTTTGCCTGAACGTCCTCTCAGGCGTTGCCGAGGAGAGGTGATATCTGCCGAGCACCGCCACATTGGCACCGTCTTCCGGCCCCTGCCGCTTTGAGGCCTCGGATGGAAAAAATATTCAGAAGGCCCCAGCGAGATTTGAACTCGCGACCCCTGGTTTACAAGACCAGTGCTCTAACCCCTGAGCTATGGAGCCCTCACCCGAAGCCCGCTTCTTTATGTTCCATATTATAGATGTATTCAGTACGCCTAGCATCTGTCAAATGAAATGGAATTTTGACCCAGGCAAAAATCCAAGATATTCTACAAAATTGAAATTTTCCCGTGTCCTGTCAACCTCTCGAAAAGGCTCCACTTGGAGCAGAGCCACTACTAGACTGTCTTCTAGTCCCTTATCTTGATACTCTGCTGAGACATCGACGTCTGCGCCTCTGGTGCCCAGAAAGGATGCATAATACAAGAACTCTAGATACCTGGGCACACGGGAGACCCACCTGAGAATTAAGAGGCGCATATAGAGGTTATCTGATGGGCAGGGAGGTTATGGTGCACTCCCTTCCCTTAATAGAGTGGTAAAATCTGCGGAGAAGGTGAGAAGAGGTTTACCACGCGGTTTTGTCTTTTCTGAACAGAGCCCCAGACCCTTGTTTGTATGTTGGAATTAATACCTCTCTCTCAAACAAAGGTCCAGGGTTAGGAGCAAGCAGGGAAAAGAGGTGCTGGGAAGGAAGATTTTAATCCTTCCTTAAAGACATATGGATTTACATATATCTTAGGTTTGAAAATAATACAATATTTTTAAAGGATTGTGTTTTACTTTTTAGAGACCCTGTTTTTGTAAGTTAGCAAACAGGAACTAAAATTTTATTTATTTATTTATTTAAATAGGTACGAAAAATCTTGTACCTATTTCTTACTGCAAATATAGTCATAGACTGGAACACTGGGGAAAAGGCACTGATTCATGCAAGCCCAAGAAGTGAACCACTTCTGTTTAGTAAGGTTTAGATCCTCTGACCACAGGCCTGCTAGTGTACTCACTATTTTTTAATGTCATTTGTCAAAGATCATGAAGTCTGTAAGAAATCTGAAAGCTCATGGGTCATTGTCTCCTTTCATTTTCGTTGCATAAATGTAAAACATGGTGACACTGACCTAACAAATTTATAAGGAAGAGAAATTCCCTATTTAGACAGATAAAGTAAGGCCTTTATGGCAGATAGTCTAGGTTCAGGGATGAGTCATGGGGAGGCATCACACTGTTGTCCTAAGGTGAGATGAAGGTGTACAACTGCCCAGGGCCAAGAATGTAATAGATCTTCTGTGGCTTGACAAGAACTGCTCCTCCCAACACTCCCTTGGTGTTCAACCTTCAGTCTTTCTACACCAGGCAATATCCTCCACTCCCCCAACCCTCTACCCAATAGAACTACGACACTTTGTTTTAACTGACTGCTCTGCCTGTGAGAATCAAGAATCAGGTTGCTGTACCCCATCTGCTACACAAGGCATTTTACTGGAGGAAACCTCCAAGGTGCTCAGCATGATAATCTCTTTGAACCTGAAGACAGACATCATAATTCTTAAGGAAACAGCAGGAGTATCAAATCAACACGCTGAATCATGGGCGATGTGTTACGTTGGTGAGTGTTACACTGAGTATGTAGTGTAGTGGTTAGAGAACACCTGGAGCAGTTTTTCAGCCTTGCAGAGTCACAGTGACCTAGTTTTGTTAACAAGGGTTCATTATTATCAATCATCTTTATTATCGTTACTATTTTTGAACAGACAGGGCTTCTGCAAAATTGCTAGAGTCAAAACTCTCTCCCCTGCAGCTCTCTCATCCCTTCCCCCTTGCTGTTTCTCCTTCTCTCTTTACTTGTTATTCTCTGGTTGTAGTCTTGGCTCCTTGGACCTTTTCCTAGAATCTGTTTCCTCATCCTCACCTGTCACAATTCAGCAAGCTCACTTCTGTTCCACCTATCTCCTATCCCTGAAGGTTGTCCACGACCTTAGGTCCATCTCCCTCATTCTCCCAGCCACTGCCCACTGCTCACTTTGGTTGGCCTGTCTGATTCTAGAAGGTTCCAAGAGTCCTTCCCACTAGTTTATTAGACCCAGAGAGCAATATCAAATATGGACATGTCCCAGTGTGCTCTGGACATCAGAAGCTCGTCTCTGAAACAACTTGACTCTAGTAGAGATCTTAGGAATATTTTTCATTACTTTTTTGTTTGTATTTCTTCCATTTCCTCTCAACGTTTTTTTTTTTTTTTTTTTTTTTTTTTGCAAAATTTTAATCCTAGAGTGGAAATAAATGAAGACCAACTAAATGAGAACAAGCAAAGGCTATTTATTCAGAGCTTGCTGTAGCAAGGGAGTCAGCCACCATCACTTGCATTTTGGCAGACACTCAAAGGTGGACCCAGGAGTGGAAAAGCGTGATAGAGGAAAAAGGGAAGGCTCAGGTGCCGCGGACCAGCCAGACGAAGAAGACCAAACAGATCAGAGCCAGAGGGAAGGGGTAAGGAACTGAATGAAACAGCACCGACAAATGGGGTCAGAAGGACCAAGACAACTGATGGTTGCAAGGCAAATTTTATTGTGCTACAGTTGCAGATTATATAGACTAGAAAAGGGAAGGTTGCCAGACGGTGGTTTATGTTATCTAATGACTGTCTCGGCTCAAGGTTAACTTTCCTGGGAGAAAACCCATAAACCCAGAATCATCAAAAATAACCTGCACGTGCAGGGGGTAGACAGCTTTGCTTGTCTCATTTTACATTCTTTCTGATCTCTGGGCCCTGGTGATTTATCTCCCATGGAATGGAACAAGGAGGGGAACAAGTAGGGACAGTCCCTTCGAGCAGCGGCGGCATGCCTGGCATGTCCGCAGCCTGCTCTCAAGGCTGACTGCTTCCCACACTCAGGTGCCCTGATTGGAGGCTGCTGGCCTAGGGAAGCTGCAGGTGGGTTAACTAGAAGCCAGGTATCCTATGTGATTGGTTCGGGATGCGTATTTGACTTTGGTTGATCCTAAGTTGGAAGCAGGGACTAGTATCAGGAAGGCTGTTACTAATCAATTCCTGGCCATTTGGAGCTGACTGTTACAGGGGTTATTGTTTGGCTTCTCGGACTCTTACTAGATATAGTGGTCAGAGTTCCTACAAGTCTGACTTAAAGACGGTAGGCTGGCTTCCTGAGCTGGTAGAAAATGGATTGTTTTCCTGAGCTGATTTCTGCAGGCTGTGGGCCAGAGTCCCATTGTTATATATGGTCTGACCTTTGTCCATTTGTATATTCAATCTGCCACTAGAGGAAAGTTGAAAAAAACAGTACAATAATACCTGTATACCCCTAATTTAGAATCACTAATTATTAACATTTGCCACATTTACTACTTGTGTTGCCATAGTGTGTGTGTGTATGCATATTCATTCTTTTAAGTTTATATTGTATTATTACAAAAGGAGAAGATATTTTCTTTTATTCAAGTGCAAGCTCCCAAGAAACAGGGATAATAACCTTGTTTGTTTTGTATCTAATATCTATGATGCTTCATACCTAAATACCACAACAGGCATCTCCCAAAATAAGAATTAAGAATAGAAGCATAACTTCAGTACCGTATCACACCTAACAACATTTATAATATCTCTATGTAATCTAACAGTCCGTATTTTCAAATTTCCCCAGTTGGTTCCCTCTAATTTTTTTTTCAAAAAATCTATATTCAAACCATGTTTCTCGTTGCGTTTAGTTTTAATGTTTCTTTAGTCTCTTTAAGTCTAGAAAATTCCCCTTCTCTCAGCCTTTCCTTTTTCATGGCAGTTGTCTTACAGGAGGTCCCACATTCTAGATTTGTCTGATTATTTCCTCATATTAGATTCAATTTAACATTTGATTTTGATTATTTCTTCATGACTGGATTCAGCTTACATATTTTTGTCAGAAACACTACTTCACAGATACTCTGAGGAACCCAATAATCTTCCAGGACAGATGTCTAGGCTGTAGGAAAAATTAAATTTTTAATTACCAAAGCAGAAACAATGAAGTCTAATAAGATTATTTTATCTATTTGCATGAAAATGCATTGTGTACCACTCAAGGAGCTTTTGTTCATGAAAGAGACCTCCTCTTTTTTAGGGGGGGGGATTTTATTTATTTTTTTATACAGCAGGTTCTTATTAGTTATCCATTTTATACATACTAGTATATATATGTCAATCCCAATCTCCCAATTCATCACACCACCACCCCCTCCCTGCCACTTTCCCCCCTTGGTGTCCATACATTTGTTCTCTACATCTGTGAAGAGACCTCCTTGATCTCGTTAGGTGAAGACCCTGTAATTTTCAGCTTCATTGACCATAAAGTACCTTAAAAAGTCAAGGATTAATATAGAAGAGTAGGCACAATTACCAGAGTCCAGTCAATTATTCACCTTAGCAACATCCAAGTACATCTGTGGATAGGCAGACTGATTTCTAAGGTACATAGATTATTTATCTAAAATATCAAGGAACTTTGTAAAACTTTAGCCAAAAAAAAAAAATTGTGCTTGCCTCAATTTGTGCTTTCTTAAATTTATTTTCTTCAGTTTCCGCAGACCTCTCACCCTTGGGAAACTGAGGCTGCACTCACTCTGGCAATTCTCAGTCACTACTTGTGTTGCCACCTAACCACTCTGTGTGTGTGTGTGTGTGTGTGTGTGTGTGTGTGCATGCATATTAATTCTTCTAGATTTATATTGTATGTATTACAGAAGGAGAAGGAGATATCGTCTTTTATTCAATGGCAAGTTCCCTACAAGCAGGGATATAACCTTGTTTATTTTCTGCACCTCCCCAAACCTGACGAAATGGTGAGTGCAGATTTATCTGGTGGATGTGAAGTGGGTTGTGTGCTACCTTGAAGGGCCAAAAGAAGATCCTATTTCTCAGTTTCAAAATGCCTCTTGGTAGATGTTCCCCACTAGGCTAATCCTAAGTGCCTAAATCCATTATAATCACTCTTGTGTGTTCAAGCTGACCAAGATTTGAGCACTTGGTACTCTGCTGTATTGGAGTCAGAAGCTGGGAAAGGTAGTAGAGAAATCAAAGAAGAAAATCAAGTGTACATCAGACTTGATCTTCTTAAACCCAAAGCAGCCAGACTATTATAATATTTTGCAGGGACTGAGTCAGGGCAGGGGAAGGAGGTTATTGCTACCAGCAGGATGAACAGAAACAAAGAATAAAGAACGTCTCATAAACTTCATCTTTCCATTCTGCTGACCATGCCCTAGTTCAGGGTTGCATATCTTTTCACCTGAAGCTTGCAGAGGCAATCAATCTAGTGAGATTGCTCCCTTTTGTCCCACCTCTTCCATAAACTCCAGTAAACATTGTAAGGACAAATAAAAATTTAAAGTAAGAGGCTTAATTTTCCCTGTTGAAAATAAGGGAAGGGATTTCCTTTCCCTTCTCTCCTTTTTCTTTGAACAGTTACTTTAGAAAATTCATAAGTATAAATACATCGCAGTACTTTGCATTAGTGTAATGGTCAATGTGATAAACATATGAGACCACAAAAAAGCTAAGTATTTAAGGAGGGCCTCAATAAATGCTGAAAAGACTATCTGATACATCCATCAAAAGGAACATATTATTTACCAGTATTTAATTTTTAGTAAGATTTTTATAGTACATGCAGAAAGGAGCCAGACCAATACCTGGATGGCTCTCTACTAGAGCTAGGGAGAGAGATTTACAGAGAGACCTCCTATAATACAACTGCCATGAAAAAAAGAGAGGCTGAGAGGAGGGGAATTTTCTAGGTTAAAAGAGACTAAAGAAACATTAAAACTAAATGTAATGAGAAACATTGTTTGAATCTAGATTAAAAAAAGTTGGAGGGAGCCAATTGGGGAAATTTGATTACATAGAGTTATTACAAATGTTGTTAGGTGTAATATGGTACTGAAGTAATGTTTCTATTCTTAATTCTTATTTTTAGGAGATGCCTGTTGAGGTATTGCAATGTAGTGCAAGTCTGGTGGAAACTTTCAAATGCCCTATGTGAGCATAGAACAGTTGAAACATAGATTGAAGCATAGAGTACTTGTAAAAATTCTCTAACCTCTGGGGAATTTGTTAAGATGCCAATTCATAGGCCTGAGATTCTGCATTTCTAATCAATTACCAGGAGATGCTGATGCTGCTGGTCCTTAGACTACACTTTGAGCATCAAGACTTTGAGGTAAATTTCCTGCTTTTATATAAATTTTCATCACCTGGACTATTGCCAAAGTATAGATAGCAGGAAATCTAAGGTTAAATTCTCCAGTAATATTGCAGAATGCTAGAGCCTAAAATACTAGTATCCCACACTGAAAACTGAAGGAATAGGCATGTGACAGACAAACATAGCACATTTTATCTGTATCAGGCATCATTCCAAATGTCTTCAGGTAATGGACAATTAAGTATTTGGCAAGGTTGGCACTCCACTAGGAAAGCTGAGACTTCTGGCTTTCAGGTCTCTGTGTAATCCAATGGGTGGTCCACTTCTGTGGGGAATGGATCAAGGATCCTCCTCCAATGAAGGATCCAGTAAGTTCAAGGCAGGCAGTGAGTGCTCAAGCAACATCAGGTGATTGAATAGGGGAAGCCATGCACACTGGTTAGTAAAGGAAACTCAGCCTGGGATATGAAAGTGTGGTACTGATAAGAAAGTGCTTTGAAGTCTGTCAGTTTGTGCAGCCTGAACATGCAGCCCCCTGGGATCAAAAGGAGCTCTGCTATAATGACCGGGTTCTTTCTTGTTAGCTGGTTCCTTTTACTGTCTGACCTAGCACTGAAAAAAAAAAAAAAAAAAAAAAAACAAGGGCTCAGGTCACTTCCACCTTATGAGAATCTCGTAGTTTTTTGAATCCGTATTTTTAAAAAGAAGTCAAAACATTTACAGAGACTGTAGTTTACTGAAATGTGCATGTTTATCAAATTAGCACTAACAGAGACTTAAATATGACTATATAATCTCATTTGATCATGTCAGCAAAAGCCTCAATATGAGGCTTCCCAAGACCAACCCATAGACCCTGAGTCTCTTGCCTGGTTCAGTACTAGACAAAATAGTTCAATAAATATTAATATTTTAAATATCAGTACTTGTTCTCTCTCCTCTCATCCACTCCCTACCTCCTTTCAAGGAATAAAGAGTCCCAGGCCTTTTCTGTCTTTCAAATTGATGCTTCCTCATCTTACGCACAAAAGGTGCGTGGTTGCACAGGATTTCTAGGTTCTCTCCAATTTGAGATTAGTATCAGTCTTTCCATTGCTGTGGCGTGTTGCAAAGACTTGCGTGTACTGCTGAAGGCAAAAAGCTCACATTCGCTTTTATCTGAGGATTCTCAAAAAGTGTGAGAACACAAAATGAAGTTTCTCAGAAGTCGTACCCTTCAGCCAAAGGGGCTGGCGATGGCTACTTGAACCCCTCCATCTCCAGTTTTGTGGAACATAGAAACCACACCTTTGCCCATTCCGATAGACTAGCTGGCCTTCGCCGCTAACCATCTCCGAGCGTGCGCCTCGCTCCTGACTCCGGTAGCTTCTGGAGAGAAAGAGAACTTAGTTGGAGCCCAAGGGTCGACATCCAGCTCTGCCCCGGGAGCTCAGATTGCCTATCAACTGGGACCAGAGGGAGAGAACGAGAGGACAAAACGGAGCGACCAGGATGGGCATAACCCGGTATGGGCGGGGGTGAGACGGGGGCGGGGTGGAGGGGACTTGATTCAGAGGGCAGCCGGGACTGGAGGGGGTGGAGGGTTGATGGGGAGCCCGAGGAGAGCCTGCCTCCGGCCTCGGACCCTGGGAGCCCCTTCCTAAACCGGCCCCAGCCTTCTCCCACTCGCCACGCCCACTTCCCGGGCTCGGTCCTAAATTCATCCGGTGCTCCCTGAGCCCTATTTCCAAGCAGCTTTTCTACTACTTCTTTTCTGTTCGTCGGCCCCCACCCCTTTCCTGGAAGCAAAGACGGGAACTAGCAGGACCTTCGCCCCGTGAAGATCCAGTGAAGAACAATTTTGCCTCTCTCTAAGCATCCCTGACCCCGACCCCTCAAGCCACCACGGAAGGACTTCGGAGAGCCCTTGGTGTTTTTATGAGTGATCGAGGAGGAGAGTAAGAGTTAGGAAGTTAGGAAACTTTAATTAGACTCCTAGGAGAATTTCTGCATCCGGAGACCCAAACATGGCCAATCAGAAACAGCAAAGAATATATGTAACGTGTAACCCGGGACTTTTAGCGCCTACTAGAGGTCATTGACAGGTACGAGATCCCACTTGGGTGCTGGCGATCCCAGGGATCACTTCTCAACTTTACTCAGCCTTCCCTCTACTGCATTCGAAAGAAACGATATGGAGCCTAGTGGATCCAGGACCCCAGGGAAGCCCGGGACCCACTCCTTTCCGGTGTGGGAACGTTCTTGGATGTAACCTCCCTCTGGCAGTCACCCTGGTCCCTACATAAGGGAAATGGTTCAGAGGCTACATGCGCATGGGTCTACCCCAGAGTGCTACTTTCAAGAAAATTAGACCCAATCTCTCCATTCTGACTGAACCTGCGGGGCATGCGACCAAGGATTTTCTTTTTTATCGGTGACAGGCTTACCAGATCTGTCAACGGAAGGGGGCCTCTTACTGGATCTCCGGCTCCATTCGCACTGTGAGTTTCACAGCCACAGACCAACGACCCAACAGCGAGGAGTTCCTTATTCAGTCTTCTGTAATCACTTGCAATAAGTCGCCAGTGAGTTGGGTTTTTGTTTTTTGCTTTTCCCTTTCGGCGTGGAATTGCCTAGGTTAAAGAAAAGGCGGAAGTCTTCAAAGGATATTCACGCTAATATCATTGACCACTTTTTAGCTCACTTCCCAGGCCTGTGAGAATGCGATGGTTTCTACTCTCTCCAAGTTTGCTCAGAACCCTAGGGGTAAATGAAAACAGGGAGACCCGACTAACCATGAAGAAAATTCAGAATGTTGAGCCTGGGGTCAGTAGTAAACAGCTCAAGGATGAAAACCTTCAACGGCATGTGGTAGTGTGGCCGAGCGGTCTAAGGCGCTGGATTTAGGCTCCAGTCTCTTCGGGGGCGTGGGTTCGAATCCCATCACTGCCAACAGTGTTTTAGTCTAGCTGTAAATCCGAAGTAATACAGAAATTCCGATTAAATCCCAGAGATCCTCTTTCCTCCAGCAAGAATTCCCCCGGACCTTCGATCAATACCCTCTCCCCGCCCCCCGAGAAATATCTATTACCGAATATCAAGTCGGGTTACCTCGGATTTCTCCCGACATCCCGTGCAGAAACTAGCTGTATGCACCCGACTTGACTTTTCATTGTGTCCAAGTTTCTGTGTTCCCGCAATGGGGAATTCTTTCGGTCCTCCTCTTCTAAAACCCATGCTCACATTGAATCATTCTCATGACCTGGCTTAGGCACCATCCAGTAGGGAAGGCTTCCTAGAAAGTGCCCCGCAGCCTCCATCAGCCCGCCGCCCACCCTGGTTTAGGAGCTGCAGCTCTCTGATCGCGAAGTAACCTGCACAGACCCGATTTTGCTTTTAATCACATTACTTTTGTAACTAAATATGATGAATGAATGAAGGCAGAAAGCCACTTCCTACCAGGCTTCCAGCTGTCACTCAGGCATGGGGGTGGAATAGGGCAGGTAAACGGTTCTTTTGAATTTGACTTTGCAGGTGGGTTTGTGATTCCAAAACATTTCAAAGCTGATTCTTGGCTGACTCCGTGTGTCTGGCCCAGTGGGGTGTGCTGTGAATGTTGGCTTAGCCACTGCACTGCCCCTTCCAAGTGAATTCACTTATCTTGGAGACTGTCCAGGTCTCTGAGCAACCCAACTGCAATACCTGTGCAGAACTTAACTCAGTGTGGGAAAGAGGAGCTGGTAAACTCAGGGTCTATTTAGTGGTGCCCTATCAGAATGGCTGTCCCACCGCACTTCTCAGCTGTGTCAGCCAGTTACCCCACTGCAGTACTCACAGATTTGGCTGTACAGCTCTCTCAAGGAGGTACGAATTTCCCTGCAGTGCCTTGAGGAATGAATGAAAGGAACAGAGCAGTAGACTAGGACTGTGTGCAGGAACCAAGGTCTAGGGATTTTTTAATGACACTTTTTAATTCTGCCTTCCTTTTTATGTTTTTCCCCCTCCTCAATCACAAGCCTCTTCTGTGTCCTCCCAGACCCACTCCCATTTCACTTTGATGACTCCTCCAGACCAGTTCCTTTCATTTTTTACCCACCTTAGCTCCCTGAGGTCTTCACAAAAACAAAAACCAAAACAAACCTCTAAAGTCCATAGTTTACATTAGGGTTTATTCTTGGTGTTGCACATTCTATGGGTTTTGACAAATGTATAATTATATATATCCACCATTAAAGTATCACACAGAATAGTTTCACTGCCCTAAAAATCCTCAGTGCCTCACCAGTGCATCCCTCCCTCCTCTTTAACCTCTGGCAAACACTGATCTTTTATCATCTCCATGTTGCCTTTTCCAGAATGTCATATAGTTGGAATCATACAATATGCAGCCTTTCACTTAGTAATACACATTTAAAGTTCCTCCATATCATTTCATGGCTTGATATCTCATTTCTTCCTGGTGCTGAATAATATTCCATTGTATGGATGTACCACAGTTTATTTATCTATTTGCCTATTGAAGGATATCTTTACTGTTTCCCAGTTTTGGAAGTTATACATACATAAAGCTGCTATAAACATTCATGGGCAGGTTTTTGTGTGGACATAAGTTTTCACCTCATTTGAGTAAGTACCTAGGAATGTGATTCCTGGATTTTATGGTAAGAATATATTTAGTTTTGTAAGAAACTGCCAAAATGTCTTCCATAGTGGCACAGCGTATTTTTAAACTTCATTTTGTAAGGTTAAAACACTGTTTTTAAAATTTTTTAATGTATATATGTGGCATATTTTGAAAAAAATACCTTAAAGTAAAAAGAACACAATTTACCCACAGATAAACATCTTTTGCCGTATTTCCTTTTCTCCAAAAATGAATGATAAATTTCTAGAAGCAGGAAAAGAATACCTGATCAAACACAATGTCTTTTTAAGGTTCCTGATTTATAATGCTCAACTGTCCTCCAGAAAGTAGTGACATTCTACAAGAAAGTCCTCGTCACTGTATCCTGCCCAGTACTAAATAATAAACACTCTCTAATTTGGTGGTGCAGCAATATCCCCTAGTTTTAATTAGTATTTCTTCTTATTATTGAAGGAACATTTCCACATGCATATTTTGCCTTTTGCATTGCTTATTCTCTACACTGTTTACATTCCTTTGAAGAACAGATATTTCTACAGTATTTCTCTTTAAACCCTGAATTGCCCAGTATAAAATATTCACGGTAAGGGAAAAGTGTAGGGAGGGGGTGGGGTTGAGGGATGTTACCTAGTATTCAGTCAACGCTAGCTGGTCTTCAAGATTAGGAGATAACATTCAAATCTAAAAGGGGAACTATTAATTCGTATCTCCTCTGTAAATCGAATCACGTATACTGCATGATCACAAAGAGGACACACAGAATTGTTTCATAGTCGGCAAAAAGCTGTTCTTTTGTTGCCTGAAAATAGAGTTAAAGTAAATGTTTTACAGTCGTTGTTTTAGGAGGATGAAACCTGGCGCGCAGCAAAATCTCACATACTTCTTTCGAGCCAGAATCAAACCAGTGGCCTAAGGATAACATCAGGTAATTATCTCGACAGTTCTCCGCTCTACCAGCTGAGCTATCGAAGGAAACAGCTAATAAGAGTTAGTGTCAATTATTGAGCATATAGTAACAGCCAGTGAGAGGCCTAGCTTCTTTGTATTTAAAGTTCGGGCTCAAGTTGGAGGTCAGGAAGTCTCCAGAGAGTTGAATCTCTGGTGAACCAAATCCAGGGAGCAGGCGGGGGCCAAAGGACGAGGAATCTGAATCCGAGGAAGTAAGCGATAGGAACAGAACAGGAACCATCCGGATTGGGTGTATCTGCGTAGCTTCTGGACTAGGCTGTCCCAGAGTATTCTGCAAACCAGTTCTCCCTCCAGGAGCACAGGAAAAACTGGGGCGCCAGGCAGATTGCAAGTGGCGAAATGCTTAGGACGCCACGCTCCAGTGGCAGCCGGGGGATCATGGCTATCAATAGGCCGAGGCTAATTTGCTCTTTTCCGTAAACACAGGTGTGTGTGGACTCCGCCAAGCCCCGGAGTGTTCTCGCTGAGACCTGAGTAATCTAGTTTCTCCACTACTTACTGAATGGTATAAACACCTGGCTTTTCCCCCAGGATCATAGTGCTCCCAATACTATAATCTTTCGTCCTAAATACTCAGGATCTGATTTTCCCTGAAACATCACACAGTGCTTGCTTGCTTTCAACAGTCAGTGGACGTAAGGAAAGGACAGAGCCACCCTCTTTGTGACAAAAGCACATACAGGCCCCAAGGAGATTTGAACTCACAACCTCTAGGTTTATAAGAGCCAGTACTCTAACCCCTGAGCTATGGAGCCTAGCCACAATTCTATGGCTTGTGTTGAATTTCCTAAGTTTTTTAATCTGCAGCCAAATGGCATATCTAAACAAAATTTAATAAATACTTAAAAATTAAAAGGAATTTCTTTTGAAAAAAACGCTTCTTTATATACGAGGAAGAAACATGTTCTTGACTAGGCCCAAACGGGAATGTAAGTCACTGGAAGGGCCCTGGTAGTGCCTACAGTGCATGCTCCTCAGTCTCAGGCCTGACAAGTCACTGAACTTGGGCAACACCAGGGCCACGAGCGGAGCCGTGGGATAAAGTGGGGTAGGTGAGGGTGCCTTACCGAAGAGAAGGATGCAAGACATGGCATCACGTCACTGTCTCCCATCTGCTTGGATTCTTAAAGTAACTGCTCCAGCTCTCGTAGACTGAGATTAGGGTTTGTTTGTTTGCTTTTAAAAGGAGGCGGCCTTCTCGAAGCCCAGAACTTACCCCTTGGACCCTCAGAATGGAGGGGGCGGGGGGCGAGGCAGTGAGGATGTGAAGGCATCCAGGCGTCCAGGCCGCCCCCTCCCACGACCTTTCAGCGGAGCCAGGTTCGGTCATAGACAATCTGGGCCTGAGATTCCTCCAGGTTTCCTGAAGCAGAAACTGGCTTTAGAAAAGGAGTAACCTTTCCCTCGGTCCTTTAACACTCTTTGCTAACAGCTCGGAGTCTGAACGGTAGCTGCTTCTCTCTCGGCCTCCGGGCTCTTCTAAATGCCCAACCTGAAATCCAGAATCAACAGAAAGTGGCGATACATTGGAGGGCTGGGAAGGGAGCGCTCCCCTTCTTTTCTCTCCCGTCTTAGCCCGCGCAGCAGTCTGGCGCGGATATTTAGCCATTCATTCAACTGTTATTTATCGAGTTTGTCCCCTACGCCAAGAATGTGCTCGGTGCACCGTGAACAGGCGTGACCAAGCCAAACAGGCTAGAGCCCAAGAGCGTCGTTCCCCAAGCAGAAGGGACTGCGGCGTAAGGACAACTCTCTCCCTTCCCATTCCACCCACCACCTTCTAGGTCATAGAGAAGCGGGAGAGGGCAAGCTTCTCTAGAAGAAGATATTGGAAGTGGGCAACTCTCCCGGACGGTTGCCATGTTCTGTGCGCCCTTGAAGGGTGCCTTAAATCTAGACCTATAGTACAAAGTTCATTAAGTAAAACTGAAAGGAAACAGCAAGAGAATGTTACAGGGTGTGAGATAGCAGGGCAGGCTAAGACAGTGGTTCTAGGATTTGACCTCCGCAGGGGCGTGGTATCGAATTCCTTCGCTGCCGCACCCTGGGGAGGAGGGTCTTTTGACGAAATCAACGTTTTGGGGTTTTTTGTTGGTTTGTGTGTGTGTGTGTGTGTGTGTGTGTGTGTGTGTCCTTACTTGTCCTCCATCCCCAGACCACCTGCAATGGTGTTGATCCTAACTCTAAGTACTCGCGAGGGCCCACAGGTGGACTAGCAGCTCAGCCTGAGTCCCATACTGAACATTCCTACCTCTGGAACGCTGTGGCTCAGGTTCCTCCGAATCTGCACGGTGACGTTCTTGGGGTCTGGAGAAAATCGCTGGACTTAAGAGAGGAATCAAAAACGGTCCTCAAATATTCTGATGCAACTAACAGAATGTATGAATATTCCTAAAGAAAAAGAAACCTTTCAGCAGGTGGCTCGTTGGTCTAGTGGTATGATTCTCGCTTTGGGTGCGAGAGGTCCCGGGTTCAAATCCCGGACGAGCCCTGTCTTTCCCTCTTTCTTTTTCCCCCTCCCTCTTTAGAGCTAAATGAAGCCAACACCGCCCAGCCTAGATCCACCTAGGCGAAGTCCCTTTCAACCTCGACCTGATTCGAGATTAGCTTGTGAGCAACTTGGCCACTTCTGTCGACCAATTCAGGGACAACGAAGATGCTACCGTGGGGAAAAGAAAAATTCAGTGGAAAAATTATTGTCTTTTCAACAAATATTGCAAGAACATTTGGATATTCATATGATAAAATGGACTTTAAACCTTAGACCATATATAAAAATTGTCAAAATGAATCATAAACTTAAATGTAAAACTAAAAATTTTAAACTTCTAAAAAATACAAAATAAGATATAATTTCTGTGACTTTGATTTAGGCAGATTTCATGGAAACTAAATCAAAAGCACAGTCCATAAAATAAAAATTGATAAATTGAACTTTATCAAAATTACAAGTTTTCTTTCTCAAATACTGTTAAGACAATGCATAAACAAGTCATCGCCTGGGAAAAATACATTAAAATCACATATCTAATAAAGGACTTTAGACTATATTAAGAACTTTTAAAACTTGTTCATAAGAAAACCAACAACAAATTTTTTTAATTAAAAAAAGATTTGGACTGTCCTACAATAATAGTTGGAGACTTCAACACCCCACTCTAAATAATGGATAGAACAGCTAGACAAAAGATAAACAAGGAAATAGAAGACTTCAACACTGTAAGTTAACTGGACCTAACAGACATACATAGGACATTCTATCCAACAGCAACAGAATACACATTCCTCAGAAGTACACATGGAACATTCTCCAAGATAAACATTAGGCCACAAAACTAGTCACAGTAAAATTAAAGTATTGAAATTATACAAATGTCTTTTCTGATCACCATGGAACGAAACTACAAATCAGTAACGGAAAAAATTCACAAATATGTGGAAATCAAACCACACAGTTTTAAGCAACCAATTTGTCAAATTAGCTATCACAAGGGAAATTAGAAAATACTTAGAGGTCAATGAAAACAAAGTCACAACATACCAAAACTTACAGGATGCAGCAAAAGCAATGTTCGAAGGAAATTTAAAGCTATAAATGCATACATTAAATAAAGCTCTCAAATCAATAACTTAGCCTTCAATCTTAAGGTTGAAGAAAAAAGTTTAAGAAGAAAAGTTTTAAGGAAAAAGGAGTTCAAACTAAACACCAAACAAGCAGATGGAAGGAAATAATAAAGATTAGAGTAAAGATAATGAAAAAGAGAATTTTAAAAAATAGAATCAACAAAATCAAATGTTGGTTTTTGAAAAGATGAACAAAACTAACAAATCTTTAGCTTGACTGACAAAGAGAAAATAAAAGAAAACTCAGATTACTAAAATCAGAAATTAAAAGTGGAGCTGTTACTACCGACCTTACAGAAATAAAATGGATTGTAAAGGAATACTATAAACTACTGCACGCCAACAAATTAGATAACCTAGATGAAATGAACAAATTTCTAGAAACACATAAACTATCAAAACTGACTCAAAACTTTCTCAAAAAAAAATAGAAAATCTGAACAGATATCTAGCAAATAAAGAGATGAAATCAGTAATAAAAAACCTATCAAACAAAAATTCAAGATCAGATGGCTTCATTGGTGAGTTCTACTGAACATTTAAATAAAAATTAACAACAATTCTTCTCAAACTCTTCCAAAAAAGTAGTGGAGGGAATGCTTCCAAACTCATTCTATGAGGCCAGTGTTATCCTCATATCAAATCCAGACAAAGATATCGTAAGAAAAGAAAATGATACACCACTATACCTTATGAATGCAAATGCAAAAATCCTCAGCAAAATACTGGTAAACTTAATCCATCAGCATACTAAAAGGGTTATACACTAGAACCAACTGGGATGTACCCCAAGAATGCAAGGGTGGTTCAACATATGAAAATCAATATAATATGCCATGTTAATAAAATATAAGGGGGAAACACATGATCATCCGAACTGATAAAGAAAAAGCATTAGACAAATTTAATATCCTTTCATGATGAAAATACTCAACAAACTAGGAACAGAAGGGAATTTCCTCAATATGATAAACGACCTCTATGAAAAATCTGCAGCTAATATCAATTTTAATGGTGAAATACTAAAAACTTTCTCCCTAAATTCAGGAACAAGAGAGGACAACCACTTTCACCACTTCTATTCAACATTGTACTGGAATTTCTAGCTAGGGAATTCAGGCAAATAGGATGGAATGGAATGGAATAAAGCAAAATGGAACAAAACAAAATGAAATGATACAATGTGATACTATGCCATACCATACCATGCATCCAAGTTGGAAAGGAAGAAGTAAAACTGTCTCTACTAGGAGATTTTATGATTTTTATATCTAGAAAATCCTAAAGAATCCACCCGCCTTAGAAAACTATTGAAGCAAACAAATCAATTCAGAAACGTTGGTGGAAACAAGATCAACATACAAAAATCATTTGTATTTCTGTACATTAACAATAAACAATCCAAAAATTAAATTAAGAAAATAATTCCACCATTTATAATAGCATCAGAAAGAATAAAATACTTAGAAATAAATTTAACCAAGGAGATATAGAACTTGTACACTAAAAACTACAAAAGGTTGTTCAAAGAAATTAAAGAAGCCCTAAATAAATGGAAAGGCACCCCATGTTCATGAACTGGAAGACTTAATACCATTAAGATGGCATTACTAACCAAAGCAATCTACAGATTCAGTGCAATCCTTACCAAAATCCCAACTGCATTTTTTGCAGAAACGTACATGCTGATTCTAAAATTCTTATGGAATTGCAAGAGACCCCTAGTAGCCAAAACAGTATTGAAAAAAAAAATTAATTTGGAGGATTTACATTTCTCAATTTTAAAATCTACAAAGCTACAGTAATCAAGATAATGTGGTATTGACATAAGGATAGGCATATAGGTCAATGAAATAGAACTGAGAGTTCAGAAATGGACCCATATATCTATGATCAATTGATTTTCAACAACAGTGCCAAGACCATTCAATGGGAAAGGAATAGTCTTTTCAACAAATGGTGTCAGAACAATTGGATATTCACAGGCAAAAGAATAAAGTTGAACTCATCTCACAACACATACAAAATGAACTCAGAATGGATAAAAGATCCAAATGTAAGAGTTAAAACTATAAAATTGTTAACAGAAAACATAGGGGTAAATTTTCATGACCTTGGATTTGGCAATAGATTCTCAGATATGACACCAAAAATATAAGCATCAAAAAAAAAAAAAGTAGGTATACTGGACTTCATCAAAATTATAAACTTTGTACATCAAACAACAGCATCAAGAAACGAATCCCCTTAAAATCTGACAAATTGTCAGGAATTATTTTTCTCCATTTTTTTTCTCTCTCTCTCTTTTATTGATTAGAAATACAACTTTTTAAATTGATCCTCAAATGTTTTTTAACTATTCTTTCCTATTTTCTATTAGTAATCATTTGCTTTACTTTCTGGGAGCTTGCTTTTTCTCTACATTATGAAATATATTAAAAAATTCCTGCTATCGTATTTTTTAATTCCTAAGAGTTCTTATTTCTTTTTTTCTTTTTTTAAATATACATATATATATTTTTTTGCGGTACGCGGGCCTCTCACTGTTGCGGCTTCTCCCGTTGCGGAGCACAGACTCCGGACGCGCAGGCTCAGCGGCCATGGCTCACGGGCTCAGCCGCTCTGCGGCATGTGGGATCTTCCCGGACCGGAGCACAAACCCGTGTTCCCTGCATCGGCAGGCGGGCTCTCAACCACTGCGCCACCAGGGAAGCCCCAAGAGTTCTTATTTCTGAGTGAGTTTTTGGGTTTTGGGGTTTTTAAAAAATATTTTAATTTTATTGGAGTATAGTTGATTCACAATGTTGTGTTAGTTTCAGATGTATAGCAAAGTGATTCAGTTATACATATACATATATTCTTTTTTAGATTCTTTTCTCATATAGGTTATTACAGAATACTGAGTAGAGTTCCCTGTGTTATACAGTAGGTCCTTGTTGGTTATCTATCTTATATACAGTAGTGTGTGTATGTTTATCCCAAGCTCCTTATTTATGCCTCCCCCCGCCCCCCCGAGTGGGTTTTTTGTTTGGTTGGTTTTGGGGTTTTCTGGCAACATCACTTTTTGCCCCATGTCTGCAACATACTATCACTGAAAACATTAATGACATTTTTTAGAAAAATAAGATGATGTCTTTCCTATGTGGTCACTGTTTCCTCCAAGTTACCCTTTTCTGTTTGTTTCAGACAAATAAAATCACATTAGATGATTTCCCCCAGCAATTAGCTGATCCTTGGTTAAATGTTTATATTAAAGAGAGGGAGACTAAGTAGCTGTTTGGAAGTTCTGAGTGCATGGATGGTACTTGAATCTGGACCTCACTCTACGGTGACATGGCTGGCTTGTTTTTTAGGAAACACCAATGCCAGTGTCTTCAGATCTTTCATTTTGGACTTGTCAGATAACACAAAGAAAATTCTTCAGCTTCCTGTCTAGCTGCCGAACGTGTGGGAGCTAAGTAGGCAACTCAGCAAACAGTACATATACATTTATTTAATCCCCTACTTTCTGTACAGTATTCCTATCTTTGGCAATCAAGAGACCCTCTCTTTTACCTGTGCCAGAAACAAATCATCCAGTCTCCTGCTGGAGTGGGAGAGGGACGACAGTCAGCCTGGGTAGTAAAGAAGTATCTAGAATTCAACTGCTTCTTAAATATTTTTCAATTCTTCTTAATTTAGCCTTCCATTCACCCCACTTCCAAAAATATAGAGGGACTCTATGGAATATATCAAGCTGATTCTTGTTTTTTCTCAAAGCTTGAATAGAAATAATCTTTTTCCATCAGTCTTTCCATGCCAGTTACTACTAAATTATCTGCTTTCTATCTTCCAAAATGTTGTTGCTTTGTTTCCTTTCCCATGCTACAGATTTAGTGGAGTTTTGGGAGGGAGAAAATATGGATGCATGTGTTCAATCTACCATATTTATGCCCATATTTACCAATCTCTTTGTTGATCTTTCCTTCTTGTATCTCAGTCTCTCTTTCCAGGCTCATTTTCTGTACATCTTTTAGATGTTCCTTTAATAAAAACCTGTTGGTCATTAACCCTCTCAGTTTTTATTTATCAGAAAATGTCTATTTCACCCCATTCTTTTTTTTTTTTTTTTCTGGTACGCGGGCCTCTCACTGGTGTGGCCTCTCCCGTTGCGGAGCACAGGCTCTGGACGCGCAGGCTCAGCGGCCATGGCTCACAGGCCCAGCCGCTCCGCGGCATGTGGGATCTTCCTGGACCGGGGCACGAACCCGTGTTCCCTGCATCAGCAGGCGGGCTCTCAACCACTGCGCCACCAGGGAAGCCCTCACCCCGTTCTTGATATTCTTTCTGCATACATAATTAAGAGTTATTTCCTCTCAACACTGTCTTCAGTCTTCAATTAATATGTGTTGGAAAGTCAGCTATCATCTTGTTACTCTTTGTAGGTAATGTCTTTTACTCTGGCTGCATATAAAATCTTCTCTTTGTCACTGATATGCTAGAGTTTCACAATAATTTATCTATGTTTAGAATTTTTTTTTTGATTCCTGCATGGTCAACATTGTGCTTCCTGTATTTGGAATTCAACTCGCATCAGTTCTCTGAATTCATCACCCATCAGTTCTCTGAATTCATCACCTATTATCCCTTCAAGTATCCTCTCTTCTTCATTCTGTTTTCTTCTTTAGGACGCTATTTCTTATATAGTTTTCATCTCCTTGTGTCTGTTAAATTCTGGGTAACATCTTCAGATGTTTATTTACATTTACTAATTCTCTCTTGGTATGTGTAATTCACTAATTAAATCATTCATTGAGAGTTTTATTTTAATAGTTATATTTTTCATTTTAAAGGCTATAGGTTTTTTCTTTTGCAAATCTGCATGATCATTTTTATAGTTTCATATTGCTTATTTATTTATATGACCCCTACCTTTTATTTCTTTGAACATTTTCTATTTAGTGATTTTGTGTTGTTTAGCTGAAAACTCCAATATCCAAGGGTCTACTGAGTTTAAGATTTTTTTCCTGCTGCTTTGTTCCTGTGTGTTGGTGATTTTTGAGTAAGAGTTCTTTTCTGGTTTATCTTTATCTGTGGAAATACTGAGGACCTAAGCTGGGGTGCCCTCCTTCTGATAGTATTTGCCCCTGATTCTGCCTGCAGCCAGGACTACCTATCTTCACACACTTACTTATGTGTTATTGGCTTTTCAAACCATTGGGAGTTATAAGGTAGCTCTTTAATACGTGAACTCTAAATGCCTTTGGCCCCATGATAGTTGAGAAATGCAGTTCATGTAATTTCAAGTTTTTAGACACCAGTAGTTTGAGAGTTGATTAAAGATAGTGAAATAGTTTGTGTTTCTCTGAAGAAGATGATAAAGAAAAACACATTTTTTATATGAGCATTCATCTATGTTTAAAAATAATTGATTTTAATATCCTTTTCTTCAGATATTAAAAGTTATTTTCCTAAAGAATCTAAATATTTCACGTAAAGACTGTAGGATTTTTTTAAGGCTTAAATTTTTCTTAAATTTTAACCTTTGGAACTTAAATATTTTATCTGCTAAGTTTTTGGAGAACTCATTTTCCTAGATGGAATAAAAGCTCCTCAAAAAATAGTTGAAGTAACACACTACTATATATAAAATAGACAAACAACAGGGACCTACTGCATAACACAGGGAACTCTGCTCAATATTCTGTAATGACCTATATGGGTAAAGAATCTGAAAAAGAATGAATATATGTATATGTATAACTGAATCACTTTGCTGTGCACCTGAAACTAAACAACATCGTAAATCAACTATACTCCAATAAAATTAAGAAACAAAACAAAATCAAACAAACAAAAAAATGGTTGAAGTAGCAGGAATAACATTGCTTTAAAAACTGATGAAAGAAAAAGCATTTCAGATGGTTGTCAGTTGTTTTTCTTATTAATTTGTAGGCATTCTTTATATATTTGGGATGTAAATCTTTTGCTGGATATACAAGTACATTCTCCCACTCTGTGGCAGGTCTCTTTACTCACTTAATGGGATTTTTTTAATGAGAAGATTTTAATTTTAATGTAGCCCAATTTATCAATTTTATCCCTCTACATTTGTTTGTGTCTTGTTTAAGAAATGTTTGCCTAACTCAAGGCCATCAGGGTATTCTCTTATGTTTTTTTAAAGATGTTTTACTGTTTTACAATTCACAATTAGATTTACAACTTACAGTTAGATTTATAATTCATCAGTGTTGTATGCAATATGTGCTTTGAATCAAGATTCCTTCCCCTCCATTGTAGTAGCTAAATGATCCATTATTATTTATTGAAAAGACAAGTATCTCCCTTGCAGTGTAATCTTTGTCACAAATCAGTGGCCAAGTTTGGGTCTATTTCTAGACTGCACTGTTCGGTTGTTATATTTGCCTGTCCTATATCATTACCATCCTAACTAAACTGTTGTGTCTTTATAAAGTTTTTGGTACCTGGCATAGTTAAGTCCTATTTGTCCTTTCCAAGAGTATATTAGCTATTTTGACACTTTGCATGCCCTTATATGCTTTAGAATTGTCTTATCAAGTTTCCCTGCCCAATTATGGAATTTTGATTAGATTTTTAAGATCATAGATTATTTTGAGGAGATTTGATATTTTTACAATACTGAGTTGTTTAGTCTATACATGGACTGTCTTTCCATTTATGTTACTTTTCTTTAATTCTCCAAAAATATTTTGTATTTTGTGCCTTGAGATTTTGCACGTTTTTAAAGATATGTTTCTAGGTATTTCGTTGTTTGATGCTATTATAAAGGTAATCTTTTGAAAATTTAATATTCTAACTGTTCTAGTTGATGATGGCATATAGAAATATAAGTAATCTTTGAATATTGACCTTTGATACTGCAAGTGTATTAAAATAACCTATTATCTCTAGTAATACAGCTGTAGATTTCTTTTTTCTTTTTTGGGGGGGTGGGCTTTACACATTGAAGGTTTATTTCTCACTCATATTACAGTCTCGTGGGCTGCAGCAATGGCTTAGAGATCCAGGGTCTTCAACATGAGGCCTGCACGTTCACCAAGGGCATTCTAATCTTGTTTCAGTCTCAGACAGAAATCTAGCACCATTTCACCATTAAACACATTATTAGATGCAACATACAATGAGACTTTTTTTTTGTAAATGCACTTTATCAAACAAATTGCCTTCTGGTTTATTAATAACATTATCATAAGAGATACTGAATTTTATTAAATGAATTTTCTTCATCTATTAAAATAGTCTTCTTATTTTTTCCTTTGTTCTGTTAGTATGGTGAAGTACACTGATTTTTCTAATGTTAAATCAATGCTACTTTCATGCAATAGCTGCAATTTTGTCAGATATGTAATAATTTTTATATATGGTTTATTTGATTTGCTAATGTTTTGTTTAAAATTTTTATAGCCATGTTCATGAATGAGATTGACCTGTAATAAATCTTTCTCTTAATATCCTTGTCTGCTTTAGTTATAAAATTCACACTGGCTTTTTCATAAGATGAGTCATTTTCATATATGTGTGGATTTTCTAGTTATTATCACTCTGGATTTTACCTCTCTAATTTTTTTTTTTTTTTTTTTTGCAGTACTCGGGCCTCTCACTGTTGTGGCCTCTTCCGTTGCGGAGCACAGGATCAGCGGCCATGGCTCACGGGCCTAGCCATTTCGTGGTATGTGGGATCTTCCCGGACCGGGGCATGAACCCGTGTCCCCTGCATTGACAGGCGGACTCTCAACCACTGCGCCACCAGGGAAGCCCCCTCTCTAATATTTTGACTGAGTGAGTCTTGTCATCTTTTTTCCCTCTCCGGTATCACGAAGCAGATCTTTTCATATATTGTTTCAACTTTCAGATTTCCTCAGTGATAAGGGTTAGTTTGAATATCTTACTATGTGATTCCCAGAATCTTCTTCATTTGCTTTTCATCACAGAAAACCCTGGACTCTTTACATGGAATCTGTCACCTCTGGTTCTTACCTTAGAAGGAATTATGGAACTTTTTTTATCTTCCAATAAATCAGGTCTTTAGTCATTACTCCAGGTGTTATTTATCAGAGCCTTCATCTTTCTGGAGCTGAAGGTGAAATGCCTCAGGCTAGTAAATAATTTAACATGCGCTAGATGTCTGTCCTGTGCAAGGTACTGTGAAAAGCAAGGTGCTGCTGTACCAAAATAAATATGAGATTTCCCCAGATTTCAAGGAGCTCACTCCGAAAGAGGATATTAAAGTATAATATCAGCATAGCATGATAGGCAGAAAGGTGAAAGTAATTAAGGAGTACCAGAGACAAAGAGGAAGAGGACAAAATTGAGACTTGAGGAGCTAGGAAAAGATTATGATAAAAGATGATCCTGAAATGAGTAAGAGAGAATGAGAAGGAATTTGATAAAAGAGGAGGCAGAAGGATCAAAGCAGAACGAGCACCTTGTTACCGTCCGGTGTTCGTAAACCCAGGAAACATGGCACATTTTGACTGAATCAAAGAGTTTGGGTGGAGGTGGGAATGGGGGGCATTGAACTGATTAAGCTGGTTACTTCAAATGTGATCCTTTCTGAGGCTCCAATATTTTTAGTAAAATACTAAGATGATAGGGAAAAAAAGCCACCAGTAAAAAGAGCAGCACTTCCAATCTTCTACGGCAGTGTTGATCCCCCGTTGAGAATGGGTTGTGCTGCAGGGCCTAGAGGCAGGAACTCATTTGCCCTCTTTGTGACTTGGATTCCTGCCCTATTACCTGGCATACAGTGAGAGACAGTGAAGTTGCAACAATGGGAAAACAAGGAGCTTGCCTAGTAAGATACTGCTTGTTTTTTAGGCTTTCATCCCAGGTGTGGCTTCTCAGACGCTGTTCTTCTGCCTTGTAAAAATAAAGGGGGTGCCTTCTGATCCTGAGGAAGATGAGTCACCTTGTTGTATCTTGTGGCTACCAACCTCAAAGACCCCACCCTCCCCTCTTTTAGAGAGTTTTATTTATCTACAATGTACTTAATGCTTTTGGCTTGAGCATACTCTGATATTTAAATAAAGGGACTTTGCCACAAAATGCCCTAAGACATTTCAGTCTGTGTACACTATGGGACTGGCAGGCAAAAGGTGGACTTGAAAGGATTACACTTCTCATCCTCCATCTTGAAAAGACTGTGATATTTATCCACATCCCCTTACCCTCTACTGATTGAAAAACTGTTCCATTTGAAGCCAGGTTTTATGTTTCTGGCTTATGGATTTTACATGCAAATATCATTTTACCCATCTTGGACCACATACTTCTTGATTACTTGTATTAGCCTGAGTGTAGAGATGGAGGAGAGTGAAAAAACTTTGGTTTCTAATTAATCTCACTATTGAAAGGTAAACATTTTCATGTATAGCCTATGTATAACTATTTAATTATCACTGAGTATGGCCTGCATAGAGGGTTTTATTGATCCAGGCATCATAGAGGCAAGACTTTCTGAGAGAGGCTATCTTGGTGGTAAACAGAAGTGATGTTGAGGTTTGAGGAAGAGAGAAGAAAATTTCAAGAGCTCCTGAACGGAAATTTCCCAATTCCCCATTCCTGACAAATCTGAAAAGGAGGTAAACCCTTATACAACGTAAGATGTTTCTCTCCTGGCATCAGCAATGTCTCTGCCTTCTCTGTCAGCTGATCCAAGCCAGGTAGTTGCAAAATGTATGTGCAGAGAAAATGACAGTAGGTGTGGGAATGGATGCAATGGAGGTGATTGTGGAAGTACAAGGACTTTATGAACCTTTCTTCTGCTGGTCATTCTGGGAAAATAATAAACATATCACGTTAAAAAGCCATGGTGTCTTCTCCAAAAAGACTCACAAGGGATGTTGAGAAATCTTTCCCTTGCTTCTGGGGTGAGCAGCAACTGGAAATCAGGGATATGATGAGATAAGTTAAAATTCCATGCACAGTATTTGTATCTTCATTTCCTGCTAGTCCTGGACTTCTCTGTATGCTCTAGTGATACCATATATAGTTACACAAAAAATCAACACTCTTCAGGTTTCTGTTTCTTTTCTAATTCTTTTGGATCCATTCCGCTCACCTGATCACAGATCTACTACTTCTCTTCTAAAACTGAGCTGACTACAGTGCATTGCCTCTACCATGAGCTCTTCCACATTTTCTATTTTGCCCTCCACCCCAGCCTGAATTAAAACTTCCTAAGACTGATTTTAGTTTTAGATTTACATGGAATATTCTATCTACCTCAGTTGTAGTTTTCAGCACATTGTATTATAACTGTCTGCTTCCATCTCTGGGTAACCTACAGTCAGAAATATTTTAGGGCAAGACCTATATTTTAACCTCTACATCCCTGGCACAAGCACAATACATGGTACGTATTAAGTGCTTATTGAATGGTTTGTGAACAAAACATACCTGAATACCAATCCTAAAGAGTGGCAATTCTATTGAGTCAACACGACCTGGGTAGATGAGCTAAGAGGATGCAGGACTTACTAGTCCCCTTATTGATGCGTACATGCCTTCATTCATAATTCTAAGAACACATTCTTAGTAAATACATAATGGTGTAAGAGGTAGAATTACAGGATGTCCAAGAAAGGCCCAATTCCATCACTGGTCTCACTATGTTAATTTCTGCATATGGTGACATTCAAGGCTGGGGTCTCTTTGTGGATACAGAGCAATAGAGTCTTCATATAGATCACCTGTCTGAGCTAAATAATATAAGCAGACTAGGAGATATCATTGTTCATAAAATAGCCAAAAATCTACATGAGTGCCGGGAAATATTAACAAGACAAATAAACCTGAGGATTCTTAGCAGAAAAAAATCCAGAGATCAGATTGACTACCTAAATAAGACACTGGGAGTAATAATTATCCATTAAACTACAGGGACCAAACAGCTGCATATTTCGGCTTAAATGTCATTTAAAAAGCAGTGAAGATTAGCAAATACATTCTCAAGAGGTAAATCTCTACAAATACCATGCTAAGAAGGCAACCATGGTAGTTTACTACATAGCTGGGTTTCTAAAAATTATAGTTCTCAGATAAAATAAAAAATACCAACAGAAAAAGAAAAAAACGTTGAAGAAAACAGACATATACATAAAACGACATGAAAAGTTTCACAGATGCAGGCCAGGGTTATCCGTGGCCCGCCTAGTGGGCGGTATGGTTGCAGACATACAGGGCTTGCAGTAAACAGCTCCTCTGGGGCAACCTGTTTGACAGGGATCTGTCCATGATTAGAGAAGCTGTGGTATCAGATAGAGACAGCGCTGTCCTAGGCAGAAGGAGCAAAAGCAAGAGCTGTGGGTGAATAAAAGTATAAAGGGCTTTGGAGGTGGGGGGTCGGGGCTGGCTAATTGCGGCTGCCCGCTAAAGCAGGAGCAATGGGGGCTGGGCCGTCTTGCTTTGAAGGGCATGGGGCAATGGATTTCAGGAAGTAGGTGTGTTCCTTGATGACAGCCCACAGGTGGCTGTGAGGGTGACTCCGGAAGGGTTTTCCTGGCTGAGTTCAGCTGCTGACCTGCTGCAAGGGCCAATTTGCAGGGCTGGGCGCCAGGGGGTGGTGGCGGCCTTCATGACGGGGCAAAAGCAACCGCGCACTTCCTTCGAGCCGGAATCGAACCAGCGACCTAAGGATGTCTACGCGTGTCAGATCTACAGTCCTCCGCTCTACCAGCTGAGCTATCGAAGGGTGCACACTAGCTAATGCTTCGTTTGTTCTAGAAACGACAGAGGCCAAGGCTCTGGAAGGCCCCGGGTGCAATATGCCCTAGGTGAGTTGGAAACCCCTTGGCAGGGAGCCGTGCACACGCCGGGGATCCGTGGTGGCCAGGCATCCCGGGGAGGCGATTTTCAGAATGCCTGGGCCCGGGCCGCCACCTGTTGACTCATTTTCTCTCCCCTGGGCTCCTTCTACCGGGAGAGACCAGGACGACAGCCCTCGGTGGCCAGAAAGCCGGTAAGAGGGTGAAGGGAGGGGGGGCGTTGGTGAAACCCAAACGGATGAGTGGGGCAGGTGGGGGCGGGCTTGCGGAGGGAAGCAGGGGAGAAGAATGCACCACCAGGCAGGCAGGGTCGCTGAAGGGCCCTCGAGGAGTTTCTGAGCTCGGCCCCCGCCCCACCCAATCACATACCCGCACCCTGGTGCTGGGGCGTCATCACCCCCGCATTTAACCTCGACCCGACCCTGTTGCCCACCGTGAGCTGGGCTCGCTTTTCTGCGCAGTGAGACTTCCTGGAAGTGAGGGAGAAAGGATGTCCCCATAGCTACCCAGCCGTCTGGCCCGCTGCGGCACGTCTGGGGGGACTTGGCTCGCGTTCTCCGCCCACAGACCCGGATTCCTCTGGCAGAGGCGGGTGCTCCCTGAAGCAGCTCAAGATTCTGCGGGCTTCCTGGACAGGCAGAGCACACCGCTGTCCAGGTCGGACCTCTTGCCCTCACTCCGCGTCTTTGACAAACGTTCCAGATCCCATCTGGTGCGTGCCCGCCACCTGACACCACTTGCTCACCTACCCACCCAGCTCAGGTCGCACAGAAGTACGGCAAGCCACACCCAAGTCACCTGCCCTCCGATGCCTGTGTCGCCACACCTGATCGGGAGACCGGCAGGTCTGCACCTGCGAGGTTGAGGGCCATGTCTGCGGAGGCCCCCTACTGCCCGCTGTGAGGTCCCAGACAGGAGGAGGTGGCCGTGCCGGGGCTGACCACGGTGTGTCCAAGTCACCAGAGTCCACCTCCCAACCACGGGCACACCCTCCACCCGTTACATCCCCCAAACACCAAAGCTAGTTCCTCCAAACCTGGGAACCTTCTCTCCCTCTCTCGAGGATGAGGGAGAGAGAGAGAGAGAGAGAGAGAGAGAGAGAGAGAGAGAGAGAGAGACGAAGTTGGAGAGAGAGATGGACGGAGATACACAGAGACTGCAGTTGTTGGGACAGACAGAAGAGAGAAGCCATGGATCATTCTAGGACTAGGCAAAGTAGGAAAGGGAAATCGAGTGGGAGGATTTTCAAGAAGAATGCCTTGGTTGTCCGTGACCCATGTGATGGCCCGTGTGCTTGCTGGGCTCCAGGGCTTGCAGGGGGCAGCTCCTGTATGGCCACATGTTTGTCGGATCTGTCCAAGTTGAGCAAAGTGGTGGTGGCTGAGGGAGCGCTGCTCTCCTGGGGAGAGGTGCGAGAATAAAAGTGTTAAGGGATTGGGAGGCTGACGGGCTGGCCGGTGGGGGCAGTCTGCTAACGCAGGGGCAAGGGGATGTTGTGGACTGAGGGGCACATGTCTGTGGATTTCAGGAAGAAAGGGTAAGTGGTTCTGCAAGGGCTTTGTTGGCTTTGTCCGGTGAGAATGAGGATGCTCTTGTAGTGCAAGGGGAAGGGCCAATTTGCAGGGCAGAGGCAGAGGGCGTGGCCCTCATGCTGGGGCAAAAAACAACTAAAGCACTTCCTTCGAGCCGGAATCGAACCAGCGACCTAAGGATGTCCACATAGCATCAAGTCTACAGTCCTCCGCTCTACCAGCTGAGCTATTGAAGGATGCACAGTTGTATATCCACTGACAAGCACTGGGTCCTTTCTTTTTGCAGAAATGGTGGAGACCAAGAAACTGGAGCCTCACCGGTCCTCAACGCCTCCCCCCATGCCCTCCATCCCACCCCAAACCCCACTCCCGGTTCTGTACCTCCCTCAGCTCACCACTCACTCCAGACAGGGGCCGTGGTGCCCACCTAAACCTAGTTTTACTTTTCCGCACAGTGAGGGCACCTGGGAAGTGATGGAGAAAGGACGTCGGGCCAGGCCTGTCTGGGGACTTGGCTCGCGCTCTCCGCCCACAGACCCGGATTCCTCTGGCAGAGGCGGGTGCTCCCTGAAGCAGCTCAAGATTCTGCGGGCTTCCTGGACAGGCAGAGCACATCGCTGTCCAGGTCGGACCTCTCGCCCTCGCTCCGCGTCTTTGACAAACGTTCCAGATCCCATCTGGTTCGTGCCCGCCACCTGACACCACTCGCTCACCCACCCAGCTCAGGTCACACAGAAGTACGGCAAGCCACACCCAAGTCACCTGCCCTCCTATGCCTGTGTCGCCACCCCTGAACGGGAGACCGGCAGGTCTGCACCTGCGAGGTTGAGGGCCATGTCTGCGGAGGCCCCCTACTGCCCACTGTGAGGCCCCAGACAGGAGGAGGTGGCCGTGCCGGGGCTCACCGCAGTGTGTCCAAGTCACCAGAGTCCACCTCCCAACCACGGGCACACCCTCCACCCCTGTTATATCCCCCAAACACCAAAGCTAGTTCCCCCAAACCTGGGAACCTCCAATTCCCATGGTGGGTGGAGGGCATGGACACATCCAATGAAAGCCTTAGAATCTCTCTCTGGTCCCTGTCCACTGGTCTCTGCAGATGGTGACATTCAAGGCTGGGGAATCTTTGTGGCCACAGAGCAGTAGGTTCCTCCCGAAGGGCTCCTGTGGGAAAGCAGTGGCACTGCCCCCTGGACCCTGGAAACTCCACAGCCCCAGGCTCAGCTCCTCTTGGTCAGCAGTGGGGCAGCGGGGAAGACTGCTGCTGCAGAGGAGACCTGGAGACGAAGATATGTGGGAAACGCAGTCTGGATGCAGAGGCAGAACCCGAACCAAAAAGGAGCTCATGGCCGCAAGGGTCAGGGGAGGGCAGCGGCTGGGCCCCAAGGCCTGCAGAGAGCCACACTCCCATCACCGTTCCTCTGACAGTGCTTTCCAACTGTATCTCCAGCCTTCGGGAGTTTCCCTCCCACAGGAGAGAAAAGAGCAAGGGCCACTCCTTGGCTTTCCTCTCTGCACCCACATGCCCTGACAACCCTCCCCCAACCAGCACCATCCCTGAAACCCGGCTCAGTGGTGGTGGAGGGAGGAGGGTGTGGAAGGCTGTAGCCTCAGGGGCCCAGCACTTAATTCAGCCAGCTGGTCAGAAGGCACAAGCCAGTGGCCTGTGTCAGGAGGACAGTTGTTGTGCCCCTCCAGTATCACACATCCGGCCACCGAGCCCCACTCCCTGGCCCTTTCTGCTCCCTGCCTTCAGCCACCATTATCTGCCCCCCACCCCGGCCTTTTCCTACTCTCAGGTCTCTTTCTCAGGTCTCGGCCTTTCCTTTTGCTCACAAACTCCCTTCCTCTCCCCATCTCCCCCTCTCCCTTGCAGCCGCTCTCCCTCGGTCTCTCTCTGTCTCTATCTTTATCTCTGTCTCTATTTCTCTGTGTCTCCATCAGAAGTAGCAGGAATTGGTGCAGGGGTTTCTCCCACAATTGTACAGAGTGTGAGCAATCGTTGCTCTTGCAGAAGGAACTCAAACCTTCCTACGACAGCAAGAACAGGTGTGAAATTTCGAGGAATTGGAAGTTTTCCCGTGGCCTCGGCCTTGTTCTCTGACTTGACAGGAGAACTGAGTGGGGCCTCTGAAGTTTTCATCGTGACTTCAAGCCTCCTCCCCTGTCCTGAGAGCCCTGGTGTCTTTTGCTCCTGCCGATGCCAGCGGCTCTTGATGCAGGCGCACAATTGGCAATGGCTTGGCAAATCTCAGGGTGGCAGTCCTGTCCCACAGTATATAAAGCAAATGGTGAAGGTTTTCTGTCTCCCTAAGTCTATATATTTATGGTCATTCAAGAGAGACACAGAAAGAGAGAACGAGTTCGAGAATGAGGGAGAGAGAGAGAGAGAGAGAGAGACAGTTGGAGAGAGGGATGGACAAAGATACACAGAGACTGTGGTTGGGCTAGACAGAAGAGAGAGGCCATGGACTAACCTAGGACTAGGCAGAGTAGGAAAGGGAAATTGAGTGGGAGGATTTTCAAGAAGAATGCCTTGGTTGTCCGTGACCCATGTGATGGCCCGTGTGCTGGTCAGCCTCCAGGGCTCACGGTGGGCAGCTCCTGTGTGGCCACATGTTTGTCAGGGATCTGTCCACATTGAACAAAGCAGTGGTGGCACAGCGGGCACTTCTCTCCCCGAGGAGAGGTGAGTGAATAAGAGTTTAAAGGACTTGGGAGGTTGAAGGGGCTGGTTGGTTGGGGCAGTCTGCTAAGGCTGCTAAGGGTGTTTTTTGGCTTAGAGGCATGTGTCTCGGGATTTTGGGGAAGGGACAAGTGGCTCCAGAAGGGCTTTGTCGGCTTTCTCCTGTGAGAATGAGGATGCTCTTGTAGTGCAAGGGGAAGGGCCAATTTTCAGGGTAGAGGCAAGGCTGCACTAGGCAGTGGTGGGCTTCATGATGGGGCAAAAGCATCAGAAGCACTTCCCTCGAGTGGGAATCGAACCGGTAACGGAGAGATATACACATGTGTCAGATCCACAGTCCTCTAATCTACCAACTGAGCTATCGAAGGGTCCACACGAGTTGAGTGCTGAGTCCTTTCTTTTTGCAGAAACGACAGAGGCCAACGCACTGAATGGTTGTAGGTACAACATGCTTTTGGTTGGTTGGAAGGCCCTTAGGCAAGGAGCGATGCATATGCTGGCTCCGTGGTTGTCAGGCATCCTGGGGCGGCAATTTTCAGAATGCCTGGGACTGGACAGTCACCTGTTGACTCATTTCCTCTACCCATCCCCCCGCCCTGTCCCTTTCTACACGGAGTGGGGGGAAGACGCCCATCCCAGGCCAGAAAGCCGGCAAGAGGGTGAGGGGAAAGGGGACGTCGGGCAAACGGATGCGTGGGTTGGTTGGGGGCGGGCTTGCGGAGGAATGGAGAGCGGAAGAACGCAGCCCACAGGGTCACAGAAGATCCCTTGAGGAGGAGCACAGCCTCTAAGCGCCTCCCCCCGTCCCACCCCAGCCCTCGCCCCCGGTTCTGTACCCCCCTCACCTCGCCACTTACTCAAGACCGGGGCCGAGGTGCCCACGTAGACCTAGTCTTACTTTTACGCGCAGTGAGGCTTCCTGGGATGTGATGGAGAAGGGATGTCGGGATGTCGGGCCAGGCGGGCCGGGGGTGGAGGGAAGGGGGTGGGGGACGAAGACGACACCACGCCCATAGGTACCCATCGGCCCGGCCCGCTGCGGCCAGCCTACGGGCTTGGATCCCCTTTTCTGCCCACAGAGCAGAATTTTTTTCAGTAGCTGTTTCTCCAGCATCCATCTTCCACTCCCTGCACCCTTCAGTTCCCTTCCTTCAGCCTGCTTTGTTTTCCCCACCTCCTTCCTGCTACCAGGTGTATTTCTGATCCCTAAGCCTGTGTTTTTCTCTCAAACTTTTCCCCTTCTTGTATATCTGTGTCTGTTTCTCACTTTCTTTCTATCTCTCGGGGTGTCTGGCTCTCTTTTTTGATTTTTTGGTCTGATTTTTCTCTGAAACTTTTTTTCACTGTTTCCTTCTTTGTTTCTATGTCTCTTCCTCTTGCTTTTTGTCTCTTTTTTTTCTGTCTCTCTATATTTCTATTTCTATATCTCCATTTCAGAATTTGCAGTGTATTTGTTCCTGATTCACCTAGTTTCGGCAGTCATCGCTCTTTCAGGTGGAACTAACACTTTCTGGGTGCAATGAGAGCTGTGTATAGGGCAATAGATATTACCTGAAGTGTAGGCTGAGAGAAGCCAGTGGGAAAATAAAGGGAGAGGTCCAGAAGTTTAGGAATAGTTATCCTGGATGTGTTTTTAATTATGTATGCTCAGATTCTCTTGGGCTTTTGCTGCAAGTTTCTTTTACTCTCCAGTTTTGAAGAAATCTTTAATGACAATCAAAGAAATTTTGCTAGGATGAAACTTACGTATCCCTGGATTTGATTATTAATAAAGTAGTACAATTGGCTCACCGATTGTAATAAAATATATTATACCAATGCAATTTGTCATTAGAAGGGAAAATAGTGGAAGGGGGCAGTGAGAACATATATATGAGGACGTTCTTGACCCTGTGCTCAATTTTCTTTTACAGAAAACTGCCTCCAAACAGAAACAGTATTAACTGGAAAATTAATAAATTGATTTTGTCCATGTATATTCATTTATGTGTATACAACTGCTGGAAAGAATGTTCTGGGGTAAGCAATAAAGGATGGCATCTAGTGCACAGTTAGAGGGGATGGTCTTAGCTAGGATCTTGGATAGGTCATCCACAGTAACAGGAGGAATAAAAGTACTCAGATGCCTGTAAATGGGTACCTTGTAGATGTTCTCCTGTGAATGCTTCTGTTTTCTTAGTGAACTAGAAAGCTGAGAGTGAGAATGTATGCTGAGGTATTGCTATTTTGAAGACACAAGAGAAGGGATGAAAGAGTAGAAGTGAAGGGATTGAGAAAAATAGTGAGATTGTTATGCATATGCACTTGAGATTATTGTCATGAATTGAAATTGAGACCATTTCAGCATCATTGGGTTTCTCTTCATTCTAGTTCAGCTAGGTGAGGGCATGTATTGAATGCTTACATTAAATAAAGATTGCTATTTTGTTCAGTGAGTTTTTCTAAGCAAAAGAGGGACGATCATATTCAGACCCCTAGATCAAGAATTCAGCCAGGAACTTGAAACTTCTCTTGGTGATTCTTTTCAGGACATGGATCATCTTCATTCCTTCACCACCTCCTGACAGTGCTCTCTCCTTTGCCTAAAGGTGCTCTCCTACTAAAGGTGACCTCTCCAAAGGCACACTAAGAAAGGGGCAACACTTTGATTCAACCTGGGTTTCAGTGGACATCAAATTCCACCCATCCATTCTCTGGGACCCCCAAAACATGGGCAAAGATCCAAAGTACACTGTACTTACAGTTCAAGCCGTGAAAATATCTAATAGGAGTTCAGATTATGGGTTAAAACATTCTCGGGATCTTTGAGAGCAAATCGTAGGGGCAGTGAGCTAATTTTCCAAGTTAGTTGTCCAAGATGCTTGATTCAAGTCTGCAAGAATTGAAACATCTCCATCATCCCTGGGGCATTGCCTTTTTGCTGAGTCACATCTCAGGACAGTCCCACTCAGACCCTCTCTGTCCTTCTCACTTCCTGGCAGAGAAAGATGCAGAGGGAAGGGTAGGAGCTCCATTGGGAGATCAGAAATAGGACTTGTGGGCTTCCCTGGTGGCACAGTGGTTAAGAGTCCACCTGCTGATGCAGGGGACACGGGTGCGTGCCCCGGTCCGGGAAGATCCCACATGCCGCGGAGCGGCTGGGCCCGTGAGCCATGGCCACTGAGCCTGCGCGTCCGGAGCCTGTGCTCCACAACGGGAGAGGCCACAACAGTGGGAGACCCGCGCACCGCAAAAAAAAAAAAAAAAAGTGCAGTGCAGGAAGATATTCCAACAAGCGTGTTCTATTCCTTTTAAGGAAATCTTACTTGTCCTGCCTGTCAAGTCAAAACCTGCTTGGCCCACAGCTCTTTCTCTGGACACCTCCTGGGACACAGCCAAGAAATATCATTGCTGGGTTCAATGCTTGGATGGCAGCCTCCAAATGCTGCCTGGCTACTGTTGTCAGATCACGGAAAAGATAATGTGCTCTACATCTTACCAGTTACTAGACTATCAATAAAAACAAGGTAAGGTTGTTATAGATTACAATGAGGAACCACATATAAGAAGGGCTCTTCCCCAGTCCCTCTAAATTCCTGTCTTTCAGTCCCGTTCTTTGACACGTCTCAGGATGACCCAGGGCTTCTAACTCCCTTATTCCCACCCACACACCTGAAGTGAGATCTGGACTTAAAACCTTAGTACTAGGAGCAAATATATCCCCAAAATGACACCTGAGAATAGGTTTTCCGGTTCATGATTGCGCGGATCCTAAATCGTTCATTTCATCATCAGTGGCTGTCTTAATCAACATAGTCTAAAAGTACTGGCTTCTCTTTGACCTTTGACACGGCTTATAGAAGAGATGAGACAGAGATGTTGCTCCCAGAGCCATTGCGCTCTTCCCAAAGCTTCTGCCCAGGAACTGGGGAGAATGTTCGGGGGCAGGGAACCTTGGAGGAGGGTCTGGCACCAGTCTCAGAGCCGTCTGCACCAACACGAGATTTTCTAGGTTAGGAGAGACATAGAGGTTGAAGTGGGTATTGTGCCTCAGTGGTCCCCAACCTTTCTGGCATCAGGGATGGGCTTTGGGAAAGACAATTTTTCCACGGCGGGGTGTTGGGGGATGATTCAGGCGATAATGGGGAGGCACAGCAAGGGGTAGCAAGGTCAGTGAGAGCGGCTGTTTTTTCTTTAAGGATTAGTGTTGGACTCTTCTGGATAACATGTGAACAGGCCCTCGGGTTGAGTGGCTTTGGCCTAGACAGAACTCTTCTAGCAGGTGGGGCACGGACCTCTGAGGACAACGTGCGGGATTCTGGGCTCTCACTGTTCCTGTGAGATTTCCAGTCAGTCTGAGCAAAGCGGCAGGGTCAGGAAGGGAGAGACACTATACTACTGAAACCACACACCTGCGAACTCAGGACCACAGGTTGTTCTGGGAGCTGGCTGAGTCACTGACCGCTGCTGGCCTGGCTCCAGGACTTCGTTCTATATTCCTTGAAAATCTGTAGCTGACACCACACTCACAGCTGAGAAGTAGCTTCAGTTCTTTCGTCTGTGGGTTGATGGACGATGGAGCTGTTAGCAGTGGGGAAATGTACTGGGTTTAAAGTGTTCTGGAATAAAACTCAATTGGAAAAGTGAAAAAAAGACATGAAAGCCTATGTAAAAATCCTATGGAATCTACAGAAAGCTATAACTAATAATTGAATCTAGAAAAGTTGTAGAATACAAGATTAATATTGAAATTAATTGTATATATTACTGTTTATACTATATATACATATATAGAGAGTATATACCATATATATGTGTGTGTATATATATATATACACATATATATATATATACACACACATATATATAGTATCTAGAAATGAACAATCAGAAATCAATTTTAGGGCTTCCCTGGTGGCGCAATGGTTAAGTAATCCACCTGCCAATGCAGGGGACACGGGTCCAAATCCTGATCCGTGAAGATCCCACATGCCGTGGAAAACTAAGCCTATGCACCACAACTACTGAGCCTGAGTGCCACAACTACTGAAATCCGTGTGTCTAGAGCCCATGCTCCACAACAAGAGAAGCTACCACAATGAGAAGCCCGCAGACTGCAACGAAGAGTAGCCCCTACTCGCCACAGCTAGAGAAAGCCCACACACAGCAACAAAGACCCAACACGGCCAAAAATAAATAAATTTATTTAAAAAAATCGATTTTGGATTCTTTTAAAAAGCAATCCAATTTACTATAGAATCATTAAATATGAAATACTTAGCATTAAAACATGTACACTTGTACACCGAAAAAAAATGCTGAGAGAAATGAAAGAAAACCTAAATACAAGGAGAAACATTTTGTGTTTGTGAATGAGAAGACAATACTGTTAAGATATCGATTATCCCTAAATTGATTTATGGGTTTAATGCAATCCAAATCGAAATAACAACAGGTTTGTTTCCCAGAAAATGACCAGCTGATTCCAAAATTCATATGAAAATCCACAGACATAGCATACTCCAAACAACTTTGAAAAGAACAAAGTTGGAGGACTCACTGTGCCTGACCTCAAGACTTATAAATCTGCTATAATCAAGACTGTAGTATTGGCATTAAGATACAAAAAATAGATCTATGCAACAGGAGTGCAGAGGTAGAACCACACATGTATTATCAACTAATTTTTGACAAAATTTCAAAGGCAATTCAGTAGAGAAAAGTAGTCTTTTCAACAAATGATGCTTTAAAAAAAACCCACAATTTTGATCCCTACTTCACACTGAGTGAAAAATTAACTCAAAATGGATCAAAAATCAAAACTATAAAATATTTAGAATAAAGTCTTTGTCAACTTGTGTTGGGGGAAGATTTCTTAGATGCAAGATTAAAAGCATGATCCATCAAAGAAAAACTAAGTACAATGATTAATTGTACTTCATAAAATTAAGAACCCCTGCCCTTCAAAAGACACTGTGAAGAGATTGAGAAGACAAACCAAACACTGGGAGACAATACTGTAGTTGCACCCTCAGTCTTTAGAGAGGATTTTGCCTCGTAGGGGACATTTGACAATGTCTGGAGACATTTTCGGTTGTCAAAACTGGGACAGTACTACTGGTGTCTAGTGGGTAAAGGCCAGGGGTGCTGCTAAACATTCTATAATACATATGACAGGCCCCCACTACAAAGAATTATCCAAAATGTCACTATGGTAGAGGCTGACTAAAGTTACAAGTCACAAGGACAAATTTATCTCTTGCATCCTTTAGGGCATGGGCCAGTCAGGACTATCACCACCTACTAAAATGAACCGATGACTCCTTCTCAAAGGCTTGAGGAAGGGACAATGCCTGGATTCAGAACTGGGGACAATGAGTGCCAAACCATGCCCAGTGCACCCTTTGGGTACCAAAGGCAGTGCACATGGGGCAGGAAAGTCATTGTCCAAAGGTCAGAAAGTGAGAATGTTCTTTAAAGAGTTCAAATTCTGACTTTGAACCCATCCTAGGATACCTTGCGGGCTGGGCGGGGGCGGTGGGGAGGCGGTCAGGGTACTCTTCCTTGGCTGGCTCAAGCCTGGGAATTGAATCACTTCCCTGAGCTGGTGAGCAGTTGCCTCCCTCGATGATTCGCTTCCTGCTTAACCCATCATCCTTTACTGGCTTGACTTTACCACCTTTTCCTGGAGGGAGAGACGGAAAGAGAGAGGGTGGGTGGGTGGGTGGGGGGTGCTGTTGTAGCGGGGAGACCAGTGGAAAAACAGAAAACATCCCGTAGGAAACTGTAGCGGTTCCAGAGGCAGTCAGCAGCAGAAACTGCACAGGGACACTTTGCATCTGCCCGAATTTGACCGGGTTAACACTTAAGAGCAAATGATGAGACAGTCTCACTTCAGTCCCCGCTCTCCTCCGTGCCCCACCCCGGAGTCTGCAGAGTCTTCCTCCCCAATTCAGCCTGCAAGGAGAGAGGCTGTCGTTTAGATTGGATCGGTTCTTCTTCCAGGGAGCCTAACCCCACCCCACCCTGCCGGTTTCCAGGCTCTCCACCTCTCCTCAACTTGAACGCCCCAGCTTAAATGCCACAGCTTTGGCAAGTCCTTAACCGCTCCCGTAGTGAGGACACGGGCAGTGATCACTTGTGATTAAGAAACAAAACCTTGGCAGCGGTGGGATTCGAACCCACGCCTCCAAAGAGACTGGAGCCTAAATCCAGCGCCTTAGACCGCTCGGCCACGCTACCAAATCTATAGCATATAATTCTGTACACTTGCTAATTATACCTCTCTGCCTTTTTTTTTTTTTTTTTTTTTTTTTCTTGCGTTGTTCTCTACTCCCTGACCCGAAACCATGATTCTAGGTATCACCAAGGGACACCAAGAAAGTTCTTCTCAGCTCTACTAGGACTCGAACTTGTATTCACCCAACCCAAACAGCTCTTCTCACTCCAGGAGCTAAAAGGGAAAGACCTTCAAAACCAAGTATCCGCTCCTGAAGCGCAGCACTTGGGATCTAGAATGTAACATCTTTGCGAAGGCGGGTCACGTCAGCTTCAGCCTGGCGCCCAGTAAGCGCTCAAAAACTGTTGAAAGGACGAATGAACACCTTGACTTAGACTCCAGATCACTTGGGGATCGCGGTGGTGGAATAAGAAAGAGCAAACTGTCACCCCCACCCCCGCCACCCCGCGCGCCGCGACTTCAATTCTTTGCTAAATTTTGAGTTTGATACTTTTCGGTTCTGAATCCGGGAGAGGAGTCTTCGAGTCTCCAGAAGTCATGCACAGTGCGTGCGTTAAACGACTGGGGAAAAAAAAAAAAAAAAAAAAAAAAAAAAAAAAAGCTTGTCTCCTAGTTTCCTTTTGCTTCTCTTGGCCGAAAGCTCAAATAGCCGACGCCGATCAATGCCCGCTCCCTAGTGCCATCCCAAGCAGAGTCTGCAGTCCTCCTCCCCAGTTCAGCCTGCGGAAAGGGAGGCTGTCTTTTAGGTTGGATCGGTTCCTGCTTCCCGGGAGCCTCCAGTCCCTTTTGTATCTCTGTGTCTCCCATTTCTGCGTCTCCCAGAGAGGTCCCGTTTCCCCTGCGCAGCTGTAGCCCTGTGGAGACTATTATTACTGGCGACTGCGGAAGGAGACGGACTGAGACGTCCTTCCATAGGGACTGAGGCCGGATTCTGAGCCCAGACTGGTACTCAAGGCGCCCGGGATTCCTGAGAACTCTCCCGCTCCCGCTCCTCATCCTACCTAGAAGCCCAAGCCTGCCAGCCTCCGGAGGGGAGCCTGGGAACGGGACCAGAATAGGCGAGAGAATTAGCTTTACACTGTCACGCCTCTTGACACGAAGGGGAGCCACACATCAGTTCTCCAAATGTTTGAGCATCTGTCTAGGGTCCACCAAACTTGAGTTTCCATGTTCCCTATGTGAAAAGGAATTCTTGCTGCTTTTAATTACAACGAAGTGGAAGTTACAGAAGGCCAAGATGCTGATATGTCTCTTTTGCTACTTTGTGGCAGTAGCTGAGAATTATTTCACAACTACTGCCTAGACTTGGGGGTGGGGGGGCGGGCAATAATAACCATTGCAGCAGAGATCGGTTTTGTATTTTGGAATTCTAACAGGTGACTGAGCAAAAGGCTGGGCGATGGGATTGGGGGATGCTTGGGCCAATTTTCTGCCTTCTAAGGGTAGAAATTGTGGTTCCCTGGTGATATCCGATCACATCCTTCATTTGATAAAATTAAAGCTATTTGGGGGCAAATTCCACCAAGAGCTTTAAACGGGAAGGTTGTATATGTATATGTTCTGTGCTTCCCTCTCTCTTGCAAATATGCAGTCTATGTCAGGGAAGAAGCACCCAGACCTGGCTTACTTCCTTAAGAATAGACAGTTGTCATTGTCTCTTAATTCCCCCAAGAGAAGGGAAAATTAATCCCATGGTGGTGTTGGAGGTTCCCAGGACACATAAAGGGGATTTTCCCAGAGCCTCCAGTAAAATTCTATGGTCTTTGTTTTGGGTGGAATTGTGTCCCTCCAGAAGGATATATAGAAGTCCTAATTCACAGTGCCCCAATATGTGACCTTATTTGGAAATAAGGTATTTACAGAAGTAATCAAATTAAAATGAGGTCATTAGTGTGGGCTCTAATCCAATATGACTGGTGTCCTTATAAAAAGGGGGAAATTTGGGCATAGAGATAGAGATCTCTTCCTGAAATCCCATAAGTTTCAACATAAAAGGGGAGGGAACAGGGATTGCAGGAAGACTACTAACTCAGCTTCTCTGTGGGATCTCTGTAAAAGAACCTCAATGTATTTTCAAGGGTAATAGAGGTAGACATATTGGGGCTGGAGCTCCCTGCTAGTGTGGAAAGAGATCACTGGAGAGGGGCATCTCACCAGTGGTAGAGCAGTGGCCCTCAGATGTTAGCATGCATCACAATCACCTGGAGGGCTTATTAAAAAGACAGATTGCTAGACTCAACTCTTGGAATTTCTGATTTAGAAGACCAAGGGCCTAAGAATTTATATTTCTAACAGGTTGCGAGGTGATGCTGCTGCTACTGATCCAGGGACCATGCTTCGAAAACCACTGCAGCAGAGATCAGTTTTGTATTTTGGAATTGTAACAGAAATGAGGAAGGCAAGCTGAAGGAGTCAAAGATGTGCAGACTTCTTGAAAGCAGTGTGCAGGGAAGAGATGTATGCTCAATATGGTGGCAGTGGGGGGAAAATGAGAGGCCTTGGATATAAATGAGAGGGAAAAGCCTGGCAAAATAGTAAAGACTACTGTTAAGGACAAGGAAAAGGTCCTTCCAATACTGGTGAACAGTACCGGTCACTTTATGACCCTTAAGACATGAATAGAATGTGGACCCAAGGATGCCCAGGACTAGAAACACTAGAGGTCTCAGATGAACTACACAAAAATGGAATCAAATTGTGCTATCTTCTGAAGTCTCTGGCCACATGTATTTGTCTTGCTGGGCATGGCATAAAGACAGATGAGTGAGCAGGAGAAACTAGGAGAAATGTTTGCACCCTTACCCTCTTCTAGGCCACATGGGAAACTTTGCACATGTCCAAATTAATCAACTGAGGTCACCCTGGAAACTTGATACCAGAGGTCTTTCTCATCTGTGAAAGAACTTTAGAGACTTGAAGCCTAGGAAGTCTGAGGTCCATGAACAATGCACCTGCAAGATCTCGGCCCAAGAACAGGGAATCTCATCTACCCTTGATCTTCTATGTCCAAGTGTATTTTTTTATCATGTCCATTTTACAGACTTAGACAAGATAGAGTTCACACCCTTGTCAGTAGTGTGCAAAATACTTGCATTCTCCTTCGAACCTTAGAGACCTAAGGATGTCTACCAGGATATGCATCCTACAGTCCTTCATTTTATCAACTGAGTGATTGAAGGATGTGTCAACTGAAAAAACATGTATAATGTGAGAGTTGTGAGTTAGTTTTATTTGGGGCAAAATAAGGACTATAGCCTGGGAGACAGCATCTCAGATAGCTCTGTGGAACAGCTCTGAAGAGGTAGGGAGGAACTCAGGATTGTATATGATTTTAGTGAAGGGGGGTACATGCAGTCAAGCACATATTTTGGCAAGGCTTGCTGCTAGTCACAAGGAGCAGATGTCTCTGTTAATTATTTTAGTGCTTTTCTAGATGTAAGAAGATGCAAGAATTTGGGCTCATAAAATCTTCTTCTGAAAATATCTAACTATCTGAAGGCCTGTTTTGCCAGTTTTTCCCAGAGCACAGATTGCCTCATTCCTGATCTCCACCCTGAACTCCTTTCAGGGTGTGTTGAAGGTCAGGGACTGCAGGGGCTAGTGACTTAATCCTTGTAGAGGCAGATGGCAAATGCCAATTTGGAAGTCCTCACTGAATATTTTGTCTACTTGTTTAATATTTACTGAGAAAGGATTGTTCAAATATCCAATGATGATTGTGTATTTTTCTATTTCTTCTGTCAGTTCTGTCAACTTTTGTTTCTTACCTTTGTTTTTGTTTGTTTGTTTGTTTTTTGGTACGCGGGCCTCTCACTGCTGTGGCCTCTCCCGTTGCGGAGCACAGGCTCCGGACGCGCAGGCTCAGTGGCCATGGCTCACAGGCCCAGCCGCTCCGCGGCATGTGGGATCTTCCCGGACCGGGGCACGAACCCATGTTCCCTGCATCAGCAGGCGGACTCTCAACCAGTGCGCCACCAGGGAAGCCCCAATTTTTGCTTTTAACTACAATATTTGTTACATTTACATTATATGTAATTTCTGATACAAAGGAGATTGAGTCTACCAATTGCTATTTGCTTTCTATTATTCCCATCAATACTTTAAAAAAATAACTCTACTGAGGTATGATTTACATACCTTAAATTCATCTTTGTAAGTGTACAATTCAATGATTATTTTAGTAAATTTATCAAGTTGTACCACCATCACAATAATCAAGGTTTAAAACATTTGTGTCATCACAGTAAGATCCCTCTTTCTCTGTTCTTTGTTTCTTTATTCCTTGTTAACCAAGAAATCCAGGAACAGAGACCTGGTTGAGACAGAAAATAAATGCTTTTATTTGGGGTTTGTTAGGACTGCAGCCCAGGAAGCACAAATTCAATGAAGCACTTGAATTGTGTTCCATTGGATTACAAAATTAGGGAAGCTTACAACGGCAAAAAACTGTGGGGTTACATAAATTGTCATGAATTAGAAGAAGTAAGTGTGCTTATTAAGCAAGAATTGATTAGTATTTGAAATGATAACATAGTTGTGACATAGGTGGGGGACATTTTGAAACTACAAGGTTGTAGCTAGCAGCTGCTAGCAGATATATATATATATTTTTTATTGGAGTATAATTGCTTTACAATGTTATGTTAGTTTCTGCTGTACAATGAAGTGAATCAGCTATATGTATACATATAACCCCTCCCACTTGGACCTCTCCCCCATCCCACCCATCTAGGTCATCACAGAGCACTGAGCTGAGCTCCTTGTGCTATACAGCAGGTTCCCACTAGCTATCTATTTTACACATGGTAGTGTATTTATGTGAAACCTAATCTCCCAATTCATCCCACTCTCCCCTTCCCCCCCATGTTCACACATTCATTCTCTAGGTCTGCATCTCTATTCTTGCCCTGCAAATAAGTTCATCTGTACCATTTTTCTAGATTCCACATATATGAGTTAAATCGACAGATGAATGGATAAAGAAGATGTGGTATATATAAAGATATACATATACATATACATATAATGGAATATTACTCAGCCATAAAAAGGAACAAAACTGGGTCATTTGTAGAGATGTGGATGAACCTAGAGTCTGTCATACAGAGTGAAGTAAGTCAGAAAGAGAAAAACAAATATCATACCAAATATTGTTTTGAAAATGACTGGTAATGTCCTTGAGTTTGATACAGTTCAGAAAATTCAAGTTCTCAGCGATTTGGGAACGTTTCTGAAACCACATCCACAGTGGGTACCTGGCTCCATTTTGGATGCTTGAAACATATTTACTCCATGTTGATTTCTAAAATAATCTTAAATATATCATCATTGTCCTTTTCTGACTTTCTTTGTATTAAACAAGCACTTTTATCATTCCATTTATCTCCTCCATTTTGTTTTACTTTTAGTTATCATTCTTTAAGTTCTTAACCTTAAATTTACTAAATGTATCAGTTTTATTAGTCTACCTGAAATTAACATTTTAATCATATCCCAGACAATGCAGAAAACTTACAATGCAAGAAATGTATTGCAGATGGCAGAATTTCCTTCTTTTTAAAGGTTGAATATTACTTCATTGTATATATGTATACCATATTTTCTCTATCCATTCATCCATCAACATTTAGGTTGTTTCCGTATCTTGGCTACTGTGAATAATTCTCCAATAAACATAGGAGTTCAGATGTCTGTTTGAGATACTGATCTTATTTCCTTGGGATATAAACCCAGAAGTGGAATTGCAGGATCATAAGGTAGTTATATTTTTAATTTTTTTCAGTATCCTCCATACTCTTTCCATAATAGTTCTACCAATTAACATTCTAACCAAAGTGCACAATGGTTTTCTTTTGTCCACATCCTCATGAACAGTTGCTATCTTTTGTCTTTTTGATAAAATCCATTATAGCAGGTGTGAGGTGATATCTCATTGTGGTTTTGATTTGCATTACCCTGATGATTAGTGATGTTAGTACCTTTTCCTATATCTGTTGGACATTTGTATGTCTTGTTTTAAGAAATGCCTACTCAGGTCCTTTACCCATTTTTTAATTGGTCATTTGGTTTTTTGCTATTGAGTTATATGATTTTTAAAAAAATATATTTTAGGTATTAATCCCTTATCAGATATATGGTTTGCTAATGTTTTCCCCTATTTGGTAGAAAATATTCACTCTATTGATTGTTTCCTTTGATGAACAGAAGCCTTTTAGTCTGATGCAGTCCCACTTGTCTATTTTTGCTTTTAGTGCCTGTGCTTTTGGAGTCATATACAGAAAATCATTGCTTAAACCAATGTCGAGAAGTTTTTCCCCTATGTTTTCTTCTAGTAGCTTTATAGTTTTAGGTCTAACACTTAAGTCTCTAATTCATTTTGAGTTGATTTTTGTATAAGATATGAGATAATGGTCCAATTTTATTCTTTTGCATGTGGATATCCAATTTTCCCAACACCATTTCTTAAAGAGGCTATCCTTTTCCTATTGTGTGTTCTTGGCACCCTTGTCAAAGATCAGTTGAATATATATATGAAATTTTATTTCTGGGCTCTATATTATGTTCCATTGATCTATGTCTATTTTATGGTAGTATGTTACTATTTTGATTACTGTAACTTTGCAATACATTTTGAAATCAGAAAGTATGATGTCTCCAGCTTTGTTCTTCTTGCTTAAGATTGCTTTGGCTAGTCAAGGGTTCAAAGAAGACAAAGAGATCAAAAAGAATAAATCCAGTCCTAGTAAGAGCTGTAAATAAACAGTGATATTTACTTAAATATATATATATATATATATATATATATATATATATATATATATATATATATATATATATATATATTGCTTTGGCTAATCAGGGACTTTTGTGGTCCCATATGAATTTTAGGATTTTTTTCTATTTTTGTAGAGAATGCAATTGGAATTTTGATAAAGATTGCACTGAATCTGTAGATCACTTTGGGTAGTTTGGATATTTTAACGCTATTAATTCTTCCAATCCATGAATACAAAACACTTTCCACTGAACAGTTGTTTAGAAAACAAAGGTTGTCCTGTTGCATAAGATAAGTTTCTTAAGTGGGGCTTCTCTCACTAGAAAGTGTGTCTGCTTGAGAGTCTGAAATCATGAATTGGCCTGAAAAAGGAGGTCAGAGATTTTTCAGAGGAAATCTGCCCCAGCAAGGCTAAATGCACATGCCATGTTAAACTGTTTCTACCCAGTGTTTTGTTATGAACATTATCTTAGAGATTCTCAGTCTCAGTAGGTAACCATATGTTTATTCTTAGGTAACTTCTCCTTTTTCTGTAAGGATACTCTGTGTGTGTTGGGTGGGTGAGACATTCATCTCTGTGCTGGTGTCAGGTACACCATTCAGTGACCACATAAATATGAGAATTGGCACCTGAATTCAGACTAGTTTCCTGGAATTTATGCTTAAATTGGGTGACAGCTAGAAGTCCCTTAGAGATTTTCAGTGCTTGTTTTACCAAGAATTTCAGGAAGAGGAAACTATAAGAGTCTATTGTATTCCAGATTTCTGAAGGTAATAATTTCCTTCACTCTCTGCACATATCTGTGTATTTGTTTGCTCTCCATTTCTAGTATTTATTAATGCCCTGATATGTGCTGGTCACTTTGATAGGTATTTTGGAGACCCAGAAGTATAATCCATACAACCTTCCCCTAAAGGAGCTGTATAATATATAAACAGTGGATGGTGTACTAATACACACAATTCTAAAAACAAAACAAAGCCATTTAAGCCAAAGTGCAGTAGAGTCTCCTTCCCTTTTTCTTTTCCATCTCATTCAGTTCTTTCTTTGTATCTTTTGTAGCATTTTCCAAAAGATGGACATAGAAATAGACAGAAAACCACAACTCAGAAGTAATTCTGGAAGATTAAAAAAATTAAAATGTGCATCCTTTTGACAATATTTCATATAAGATGAAGAAATATGGGAAGACAGACAGAATCATGATAATTTCATGATTGACTGAGTGTAGTTGAATGGGTAATGTCAGTCTGGATGCTTATTTCTGGGTGCTGGGGGACACTTCCATTACATGTGTCCTATTCAAAATCTTGAGAGAGGGAGTGTAGAGGAAGGAATAGCAAGGACAAAAAATGGTTCATGGGTTTCAGAGGGGAAAAGAGATGAAATCTATTTGGTAAAAAGCAAAAGCATTGTGAATTAGAACGTTGGGATGGTCTTTCCAGGATAAGTAGTGTTTGATAGGCATGGAGAAATGGGAATCATTCTAGTTGAAGAAATAATAAGCAAATGATCACAACTGGAAAAGGTGTGAATTATATCTGGGGAATTATAAGTGGACCAAGTTGACTGGAGCAAAGATCTGTACAGGGCAACCTGTTGCCAATATATAACTGCCATTTGATAAATGTTGATCCAAATATTGGAAGATAAAAGCAGTGAGGTAGAGAGACACATACTAACACCTTCAGTGTTAGTTAGGAGTCTTAAGTTGAAGATAATTTTTGCTAAAACAAAAAGGGAGGGTTTCTGTAAGAATTCAGGGGAGTCTCATAGATTCCAAGTGGGAATACAGTGAGGCCTCTGGAGTGGGCCATAGCTAGGGACTTAGAAGGTATCCAGGCATCCTTTCTCACTGTCACCGCTCTCTTTTTTGTTTTTTGGCATTCTCTCCCTTATGCTCTTTCTATAGTAATGCTTCTCAGTCCATGTGGTAGAATATGATTGATGTTATAACTCCTACCACTCTAATTTCCTTTCTAGTAATTTTGGGCTAATTAATTTGTACCAACCTCCTTGAGGAAAAATGATAAAAATATTGGATAAGATTTTACCAAATCTTCGTAAAAGCATCAAAGTACTGATATGATAACAAGCAACTAATAGGTCAGAATCTAAAGGAAAGATGGAATCTGAGAGCATTAACCTTTGTAGCTCTTAAGACATTTGCTAATTACTGCAAAATTGGGCTATAGTTTTGGCAGCATCTTTGGGTGGGAGAAAAAAGAGGGACAGATGTCAAGATCCAGCACCCACCAAAAGTGGAAATTCTAGTAAGGCACTCTGCCAAATATTAAGTTGGGACCCCAAAGAGATATTCTCACAAGATAAGGATGAACAAGAAGTTAACCTTCCACTTCCAGTTAACTGTTGTGGAGCTCAGCAGAAATCAGCTAAGCTTAACAAGAGAAAACAGAAAGGATGAGCTGTCAGCTTTTCCTGGTCTTTTCCTGGTGATCACAGGTCTGATTTGCAGATTGGGCTTACATCATCTTGGAGGCCCACATCATCTTGAAGGCCCAGGGAATGTCTGGCCATGAACTTTTTTCAGGGTCCTCTTGGGCTGATAATGGTCCAGGTACATGTGAGAAACAAAAGCCATATATATATATATATATATATTATTTTTTTTTTTTTTTCCAGGAAGACAGCTTCAACTTGACCTCAAAAATTCACTGTGTAGGGCTTCCCTGGTGGCGCAGTGGTTGAGAGTTTGCCTGCCGATGCAGGGGACACGGGTTCGTGCCGCGGTCCGGGAAAATCCCACATGCCGCAGAGCGGCTGGGCCCGTGAGCCATGGCCACTGAGCCTGCGCATCCGGAGCCTGTGCTCCGCAATGGGAGAGGCCACAACAGTGAGAGTCCCACGTACCGCAAAAAAAAAAAAAAAAAAAAAAAAAAAAAAATTCACTGCATATAATTTTGCAAAGATATTGAGCAGTACACATTCAAAGATGACCAGTTACACACGGAAACAATGTGACATGAGTACGAATCAACTAAAGCAACAGATAGCATAATACAGGATTATCAGTTATAGATATTAAAAATTATAATTACTATGTTTAAAGATTTTTTTTTTAAAGTGGCAGATATCTGGGAGGAATGGGAAATTACAAAATTTGGCTTAGTAGTTTTGAAAAAGAAGCAAATAGAACTTCTAGAATTGAAAATTACAATTTATAATTACAGTTTACTCAGTGGGTAGCTTTAACAGCTGATTAAACACAGCTGTAGGGAAAATTAGTGGATTATGAGTAAGAACATATAATCCACAATGCAACTTGGAGAGAAAGAAAGACAGAAAATACAGAAGAGAGGTTAAAAGAAATGGAGGACAGGGTGTGAAGGTCTAATATATGTTTAATTCCAGTTTCATGAATGGAAGAAGAAAAACAGAGAAAAACAACATTTAAAAAGATAATGACTGAGAATTTTCCAGAACAGAAGAAAGACAGCAATCTATAGATTTAAGAAATCTGTAGTGTTAGTATGTGTCTCTCTACCCAAGAATCTGACACCTTCACCATTGGAAAAGTATGGGATTTCCCTGTGGGATTATTTACTCCTGGTTTACACTTCTAAACTGAAATCTTTCCTGGATGCATCTGATTGGTAGACCTAGGTAACATGCTCACTCTCAGCTGCCAGGTGGGAAAGCAACTTTTCTAGGACAGACTTACTTATAATATGTCAAATAACAAAAAGTAAGGAAAATGTTTAAAAAGTGTTGGACACTCACTAGTATGACAAACGCCTGCAACAGGGCTATTCAGAAAGCTCATGTTCAGATGTCTGCTGTTTTCTCTTTGTACTCTCTTCTTTCAAGAGCACATAACTCTTAGAGGCTCTGACTCAATAAATGACTTATATAATTTGATCTAACCTTGACCTATCAATCTACAGAACTCTAGATAGAAGAGTATTCTGGCTATCGTAAACTCCTATATCCTCCAACCACACCTCAGATTCAGCCTACCTAAATCTGAGCACTTCTCCCCCACTCTGCCTTCTTGAGATACCCATCTCTCCCTTAGATTTTTTTTCAGTATCATCTTGTTTCTTCAAGGTATGGTATTTGAGAATCCTCCCTGACTCTTTCCTCTTTGTTGTCTCCTTTCTTCTTCATTCATATCTAACTTCAGCAGAATCTCCCTTGCCTGTGTCTCTCTCATCCATTCCTTCCTTTCCAGTCCCGTAACTATAACTCTCCTGCATTTTATGTTTGAGGATCTGCACCATGGCCAATCTCTGGTGTCCCCTTGACTCTGGTTTCTCTTCCCTTCAATTCATCCTGCATCTCCAAGCCTTGTGAGTTTCCATGTTCAATTTTTAAAAAGGTGTAACTTCATTCCAGAAATTTCACAGTCTCCTGCTAACTTGTCTTACATTCCCTCACTTCCACCAGGCCGGCATCTGCCCCAGTGTCTGCCTTGGCCCTTTAAATGCCTAGGTCTTTCTCTCCAACTTTGCTCATAAATTTTTCTCTACCAGGGATCACTCCGCCCCCAAACTTGCATGTCTTAACCTTTCTTCAAAGCATAGCTCAAGTCCCATTCCCTCCTGCAGGCCTGCCTCTGTGATGGCTCACTCTGTAGGTTTGTGAACCTTGACACTGTCCACCGCCCCTCACACCCGGCACAGCTACTTTTCATTGTTCTCTTTCATGAAAACTAACTTTTTTTTATACCACAAGACTATGCCAGTGACTTCAAAGTAGAGACCATATCTGGATGCCTCGTTCCTAAGTGCAGAGCCTAACACAGAATTGGAGCTCAGTGTTTATTGAATGAAGGGAAGAATTAAACAGAGAATTAACGAATGCCTGCTCTGGCGCTGCGACTCGAGCTGTAAGGAGGTCCCTAGTCTAACGAACTTGAGGCAGACGGTTGCCGGTCGGTGGATGTCCAAATCAAGGAGAAAGCCAAGTGCGGATGTCTGGGTTTCATGTGAGAGATCTTAATTTTCACAATCTGCAGAGGGCAGAGGGGGAGAAAGCTTTCACTACATCAGACTGTGTTGGGTTGGGCAGACTTCTGCAATTTAAAATAGTGGTAGTTCCTGTCACCGCCCCCCATATTGCTCTGTCCCCAGCAAAAGAGTCTACAAACTGAGTTCCAGTAGTTGGGAAATAGATCGAAACGACGTTAAGGTTTTGGTCGCCCGGTACGTAAAGACACTCTAATAAAGGCCCAGCAGGGAACGAGAGAAAGAGGTCGCATGTGAAGGCCCTATAGCTCAGGGGTTAGAGCACTGGTCTTGTAAACCAGGGGTCGCGAGTTCAAATCTCGCTGGGGCCTGGTGTGTATTTATTATTTTCAAATCTTCCTCACCAGCCACCCACCTCTCTCTCGTAATGTTAATCTATGCGAAAATTCCGCTCGTATCTTCTCGCCAGTGCCCAGATGTGCCAAATAAACACTCGAGCGGAACCGCTTCCTCTCAGTTTCCAGTACTAGTGCGCAAGTGCTGCTTCGCTGCCTAGATTGTGGCGGAGTCCATTACAAACTGCGGGGTGCGCTGCCAGCCTCCGTGGACGCCCTGGCTGTGCGGACCCGCAGCAAGAGCCCTGAGGGCGGCCGGAGCCGGAGCGGAGCTTAAGGGCGGTGGGGGAAGAGACGGTATCGAGCCCTCAGCACCCGCTCTGAGCAGATTTAGAGCCCAGAGCAAGGTCCCCTCCCCACAGGGGAAGAGCCGGAGTCAGCTGTCCAGATTTGGGAGTCCGACAAGTTTTCATGTTTCAGTGGATTTTCGAACATTTAAGTATCTCAGCGAGAAAATTAGCGTCAGGACTTGGGTCACTAAATTTGTTATTGACTCAAAGAAACTGTGGCTTCCTCTTTGAAAAACCTTAAAATAGTTTCTCCAAGTCAATTCTCATAGCAACATTGGGTTTAGCCATACGTATTATATACCCCTCCCTCCCCTACTCTGTGGACGTGTAAGCGGAAGAGAGAAGCAGCTCGCATGTGCAAACGCTCCTGGATTTGGAGGCGAGCGCAGGAAGTGTGGAAAAGAAAGGCCCAGGCCAGAGCTCCGAGGCCCGCCCTTCTCCCTGGCTCGCAGTTGCACGATCAGAATTGTATGTTCCACCACCTCAGCCCTTAGTTCTCGGATGCCCGGGTGTCCGCTCCCACTTTAGACACACATCATGCCAGGAAGGCCCCGGGCAGCGCACTACGTGAAGAGAACAGCCCGGGGGCGAGCAGATAGCCACGGTCCGGGGCGGCCTCGGGATGCACAGGCTCTAGGTGCGCCGGTGAAGAGCCCACTGGCTGGTCCTGCTTGGAAACCCGTACCTGAAGCAAGAGAATCCAGCTCTAGAGGGGTTGACCGCAGAACCGCAGATATAGGACTTTCTCCTAAGCTGGCTGCTACGTGGTGTCCATGCACCGGCAACTAATGGGCCATTATGCACGAACCTCTGCTTATCAATGTCCTCAATATAGAATAGTAGGCCCACCTTTTTCGGCGCTTCCTTCGATAGCTCAGCTGGGAGAGCGGAGAAATGTAGTATGCTGACAATACGGTTATCCTTAGGTTGCTGGTTCAGTTCCGGCTCGAAAAAAAAGTTGGTGTTTTGGGGGTTGCAACCACCCAGCGAGCGAGCCGCTGCTCTCCTGTTTCTTACGTCGTTTTCTCTCTTCTGGAGTCATTTTCTCCAGACCTTACCCCGTCCCAAAGATAAACTCACCATGGTTGTATGAACTTCGAGAATCACCACTTGAAAAGTTGGACTTGTTGGGAACGGTTCTCGGTGAAAAAGGGAGTGTGCACTAACTCTTCCGACCAACTAAGGAAGTTCTGGGTTTGATGTTCTAGCTGAGCTTAGGTTGCTGCCTGAAGTCCAAAGTTTGGAGATTCCAAGACCACTCGTTGGTACAGAATATATATATGTATATATATATATGGGACTCTTAATTTGCGGGACAAACCCCTGAGACCTTCATTCACTCTATACACATACATTCATTCAAGGGGAGGCCCTTTTAATTTATTCAGCTGTTTATAGATTTTTATAGTTCCACAAAAAACATTTTGAGCTGGAGCAGGAAGGAGGAACAGGATTTGACGTGAATTGGGATGAGACTGGGAGAGAGAATTCCAGACTGAGGAAACAATTTAAGCAGAGGTGGAGAGATGGAACATTTGATTCTCATTCTGGGAAGCTGCAGGGGTCTGGACTTTACGAACACGCCCCAGACTGGTTCACCTCCAACAGATCAAAATACTGGCTCCCCGTATGTTGATGCCCATCAGTCCTGCCCCTAGGATTTTATACTCGCGCGAAGCAGTAGCAGCCCGGCAGATACACATCCTGTGCGTCTGTCCTGGGGCTCAGGACCCTACAGTGTTGCAGTCGACCCCAGCTCGGGCCCTCAGGCTCCAGCTCGGTTCTTTCCAGGCTCCCTCCAGGCTGGAGCTGAAGGCTAGACTCCTCCCGGCGGGGCTTGCGGGAGCACAGACAGGTGGCCTGACGTCTGAAAATCTGCCTCTTCTCACCCCATCCGGCGTCTGGAGGCGTCCAGGACAAGGATCGAGGAGAATTAGCGAGGCTAGAGTCAGACGTGAGACTTCTTGAAGACGGAAGAGCTAAGCAAAGCGAAAGGTACATGTCACAACAGAAGATAAAACTCCGGAGCAGCCTGGCAGCCAGTTGCTGATGGAGAAGTAAGATTAAGAGGAAAATTAAACGAAACCTTGTCAGCTGGCTCGTTGGTCTAGGGGTATGATTCTCGCTTTGGGTGCGAGAGGTCCCGGGTTCAAATCCCGGACGAGCCCCAGTGGTTGCAACTTTTTCTTTCCCCCTTCCAACCGCTGAAAAAAACCCAGTTCTATACAAACTTTCCAGCGTTCCGAACTGTTCTACAAAAGAGAACTGTTCTACAAAAAAAGTTTATCTGTGCGGGGCCAAACTGCCTGGCTTCCTGGACTCTCGCCAGCGGGGCCAATTTGCCTGGCTTCCTGGACTCTCTCCAGAGGACGCCTGGGAGGGCGGCCTCGCTCCCGGGAGCAGGGGCCAGGGTCCCGTCGTCTGCAGCCCCCGAAGGCCGTGAGCGTCGGGCTCGGATCTCCAGGCTCGCTCCCAGCCCAGGTGGGGACCCACCCCTCCGCCTGGGGCGGGGGCTGCTCTGATGCCTGCGTCGGAGGCGGGTCCTGGAGGAAGGCGCCTTCTCGGAGAAACCGGGCGGGGCCTCAACTATAAAAAGGCTCGCACCCCGACGCTCCTCTCCTCTTTGCCTTTCTACCGGCTCCCCATCGTCCTCACAGGGAGGAAGAAGCGGGTGAGAAGCAAACACTTCTCTTTCCACCGTTCTACCTGCTTATGCAGACTTGTTCTGAGGCCGAGGCGGGTTCACACTCCTCCTCCTCCAGCTCCTTTTCCTCCATCCCCCCCCGCGCCTCCTTTTTAGTAGTTTCATCAGGGGCGTTTAGGTCGCGGGAGTCGCCTCTTAGCGGAGGCAGTGTGGGGCTCGGTGGGGAGGCGTTTGCGGCACCGGACTGGAGGAGCTGAGGAATGGGAAGGAAGGTAAAAGTCCAGTTCTTGTAGAGTCAGAGATTCCCCATTCCTACTCCGATAATTATTTTCCGCAGCTGAGTGGAGATGGCCAGCGTGAAAGGCCTGTTGCCTCGAACGTAGGCTCTAAGGGGGACCCCAGAATTGGTGAACCGAAGGAAATCCGGGGAGGCCTACACTTCCTCAAAACTAAGGATTCTTTTGCTTGGTACCCAAGATGATCGCCAGATTTATGAAAGAGGTCTTGTCCAGTTTTTGCGACCGTAACTGACATGTGGGAGCTCGTGTTTTCGTTTTCTGTTTACTCCTCTGTCTCCTCACCCTTAACCCACCTTCAGCCAGAGTTGAGAAGTTCTTTGTGACATTGCCACCAACCTCTTCTCTAAGCTTTCTTAGTGGAACCTTGGGATCCTCAGCTTTCTTACTCTGTGACAGCACATCAAATGGTAACAACACAGGGCTTATTTAGGCAGGATGATAAAAACAGTTTTCAGCAGCATTCTGGGGCCTGGGGAAATCTCAAGTGAGCTGTAGGGGAGCAGAATTTGCCACCCCAAAATATCTCTGTAGCATATTATTTTAACCTGGTTATTTCCTAAGAAACAGCAGACAAGGGGAAAAGCCTGAAAGCCTAGTAGGAGTTAACTTTTTGTAATAAGAAACATTTACATTTATAAGGGAAATCTCCATTTGTAAGAGTGTCTCCCTCGCTGTACCTGGAAGAGGATGACCAAATATCTGCAAATTCTTGCCTGCTGGATAAGGCAAGGACTTAAGTTTGCATCACTACCCTACTTTTGTTTACTGCGCTTTTCCTGGTACCCTAACATAACTGACTCTCCCCACACTCAACATCCTTTTTTGCCTTGAGGGGAGGATGGTATTTAAAGAGAGGGCTTCTGCCATTTTGGCGAGTTACTCAGTTTTCCTGGGTCTCTCTAATGTGTCCATGATTTTAAACGTCTGTTTGATTTTCTCCTGTCAATCTGTCTCATGTCAATTTGATTCTTAGACCAGCCAGAAGAACCTGGAAGCGTGGAAGAAAATGTCCTCTTCCCCAACAGAGCCAAGACCTTTCCTGTGTTATTGGAACCTCACAATTAAGTCATAAATGTAATCACTAGAGACCCAAGTGACATAATTATCTGAATAGCACATGGCTAACTTCCCAGAAGCAGCCAGAGATAGTCAAAGAGCCACTGAACTACACAGCTATTAACTAGTTAGTGCAGAAGGATAAGACACTTTATTTCAAGCAACTTTTTAACAGATAATGGGGGAGTAAAATATTTTGGGAATATATGGAAATATCCAAAGTAGTTTTCTCTTAAACAGCAACTTTTCATTTTCACATTTAAAATTACCTTTGATTTCCTAGAAATTACTAGTGTGGACTATGAATGCTGTGTGGTGCAGTGGGAAGCTTCTAGTCCCTGGAACTGCATGTATTCACTGGGCGATACATGTTCTTTTTTCGTTCCTGGTTCCTCATCTGTAAAATGAGGGGTTGATAGATAGTCTCTGAGGTCCCTCTTCTAATTCCGACTGTAGGATGTTGGTAACATGACTCTTATATGAAAGAAGGTACTCTAGTAATATGGAGAAAGACTATAGTTTGGCAGAGAGGCTGGGGAAAATCATTCTAGGAAAAGAAGAATGGCTCTGGCTATTGTTGAAAGAGCAGATGTGAGCTTATAAGCAGTCAAAACTAAGGGGTTTGCCGAGTTACTGTTGTAAGCATTTGCCAGTGTGATTCATAAATTAAAGTAGATGGCCAAGAAAGTGGACCACAGCAGACCAGTGAAACCTCTCTTTAGTTTTTATTTAATCTTTATTTGAGCAAAGAACAATCTCTGTAAACAGCTATTCTCCAAACACATTGAAATACCTGGGAAAGAGCGAATGGGCACAGAACAAGAGTTTGTTGAAAATGGAATGTTTAATGTTTGTCTTTGTTTGGAAATATAGGTGGGTCAGCTGGACTTTGTCCCCATCCTCCCTCAATCAATAGTGTCCCCTACTTCCTGGAGGTAGAGGTGTGACCCTTATTTCCATGTGAGCTTCATCCTCTTTTTTTTTTTTTTTTTTTTTTTTGCGGTACGCGGGCCTCTCACTGTTGCGGCGTCTTCCATTGTGGAGCACAGGCTCTGGACACGCAGGCTCAGCGGCCATGGCTCCCGGGCCCAGCCGCTCCGCGGCATGTGGGACCCTCCCAGGCCGGGGCACGAACCCGTGTCCCCTGCATCGGCAGGCAGACTCTCAACCACCGCGCCACCAGGGAAGTCCCTCTTCATCCCCTTTTAACCATTACTTCTGTTACTAAATAAGTTTCATGCTTATAGACCTAAAAAATTTTGAGTTATGAAGGAATTTAGAGATTAATCCCTTCCTGCCATCAGCTACTTTATAATTAGCCTAAAGGACAGAATTAAACATATGTACTCTACATAAAGGGAAAAGTACACCAGCACTAAGGCCTTAGAAGGAGAACCCATGCTTCCTGTGTCCATGTGCAGGAAAGCTATTGGCTTGAAGGAGAGAGAGAAAAACATTTCAGGAAACGGGGAATGGCTTTAAGTTCAAGCTGTCAGAACATATGTGCATTTTTTTCAATTGGCAATTGCTTCACATCTATTAAAGTTACTGACAAAAAGATATAACATTCATTAATCATAGATTATAGGTAGCCCCTCAGTATCCAAGGGGGATTAGTTCCAGGACTCGCCAAGGGTACCAAAATCCGATGCTCAAGTCCCTTATATAAAATGGCATAGTATTTGTATATAATCTGTGCACATCCTCCCTATACTTTAAATCATCTTTAGATTACTTATAATGCCTAATACAATGTAAATGCTATGCAACTAGTTGCTGGGGCACAGCAACTTAAAAATTTTGCTTTTGGGGGCTTCCCTGGTGGCTCAGTGGTTGAGAGTCCGCTTGCTGATGCAGGGGACACGGATTCGTGCCCCGGTCCGCGAAGATCCCTCATGCCGCCAAGCGGCTGGACTGGTGAGCCATGGCCGCTGAGCCTGCGCGTCCGGAGCCTGTGCTCCACAATGGGAGGGGCCACAACAGTGAGAGGCCCGTGTATCGAAAAAAAAAATTTTTTTTTTTTGCTCTTTGGAAGTTTCTAGAATTTTTTTTCAAATATCTTCAATCCATAGTTGGTTGAATCCGAGGATGGGGAACCTGTGGATGTGGAGGGTTTAACTGTAGTTCCTCATTATAAGTATTTTGAGTAAGCACTTAGATGCATTTTAATGAAATAGTAAAACTTTCTTTTTTAATTTTTTCCAACATCTTATATTCTGTTTCATCATAACCTCATTGTGCCAAGGTGAAAAGAAAAACAATTAGAATGAATGCAATCATTCACCATTCACCAGCTGGCTTTTGGCATTGTCAGCTCTATGGACAGGTGGTGAAATCTCCAAAGGTTGTCAAGTGAAATCCTAGAGGAAGAGAAAGGACTCAGCTGTGTTCAGAGGCTGAAGGCTGCCCGCCAGCACTACTGCATAACTCTAAAATCAGAGGCTGATCTGTTTGTGTGAGTTGGTGCTTGCACTGGTGTTTCAGGCCATAGGACTGTATGTGCTCGATTTTGGAGTGGAGTATCTAATCTCTGCTTTTAGGCGATTTATCAGACTCGGGTGGGGTTATGTTGATCAAGTCATCTTGATCCCCACAGACTGTGGGAGTTGCCTGCTGCTTCCTGGTCCAGGACTGCTGAGGCAATCAGGGTGTCAGCAATGGGTATGGCAGCCTTCTCCGCAACAAGTGACTGGTTTGATAACTCTTTTTTTTTTTGGCCGCATGAAGCATCATGTAAGATCTTATTTCCCCAACCAGGGATGGAACCCTCGCCCCCTGCATTGGAAAGAGGAGTCTTAACCACTGGACTGCCAGGGGAGTCCTGATAACTTTTTTAAAAATCATATTATTTGTATTAATAAATCTGAACTCATTACTAAAAGAAAAAGATCTTCAGATTGAATCACAAAGCAAAACCCAGCTGTGTGGTTTGTAACGGCTGATAACTTTTTAAAACTCAATTCTTCAGTTTGTGTTTAAAAAGTGATGTGTGATTAATTTACAGTAGGTGCCCCTCTCAAACAGTGTGTTTGCCCATAAAAGGAAAGTGAGTGTTTGGGCACATCGTTAGAGCCAGTAGAGCCCCACATCCCGCTACTGCTCTTTGCTCTGTTAAAAACCAAGATTCAACCGAGTAAATTTGAAGACCTCATGGACTTTGTTGAACGACTCACGAATGGGGCAGCATCTCATCTAGTAGATAAAGAGGTGCTCCGAGGAGCTCTTCAATAGAAGGCTTTTATAGTCAGAAGCTGGATGAGGCAAGAAAGTTATTAGCAAAAGAAAAAGAAGGGTTGTTTCAGTCAAGGGCCCCTGCTGTTTGATTTCAGAGTTTCCTCATAAGAAAAACTGGCTTACATAATACCCACCTCACACAGTCTTGGTGATGGTTAAATGTAGTCATGTATATGAGCGCTTCATAGAGTGAAAGGTAACACTGATTATTATAATTATTATGATGATTTCAAGTGCATTTGTTTTACTGGTAGGCAGCCTGTCTTCAGTTGACACCTAAAATACAGGGAGACTGAAAACTTGGAGGTGGGTGGATGACAATAGAAGGTTGAGGATTTTTAAGAAGATAACAGTGTCCTAGATCCAACATCAGTGAAGGTGGGTGCTGAGGGTTTGTGAAATAGTTGGCCTCCTGCTGCTACCTGATATTTGAAACCATAGGATCTATAAGTGATCCTGATGACCTTCAGCCCACTTTCTATGCAGGCAACGAATGCACTTTGTGAGTGGATGCAATGTCAGTGTTGCATTGATGGTGGAGATAATCAATTTTACAACTGTGTTACAAGGAACAGAAGATTGAGTGCTCACAGTTAGTCATTTGTGGACAGGTAAAGAAGAAAGGAAAGAGAAGTCCAGGACATATGATAAGGATATTTCCGAGGGTTAGTGAGGGTTAGTAGCTGGGAGGTTGAGGTCAAAGGCAGGGTGCTAACAGCTGTCACATAACCTTCTCTGGAAGTGCTTTCCTGGTTCTGTGAAACCTACTTAGCACCCTTTCATGAAACCAAATTATGTGGGTAAACAGAAAGCACAGTGGAGCAGCATCCTGCTGAGAGACCCCATCTCACTCTGCAGGCTTCTTCTGAGGCAGTTCTTAGAGCTGGCCCAAGAAACGACATCTTCTGGATCCAGATCATTGCATGGAAACAATGAAACCTCGGTCCTGTCCTGGGCAAAAGTAAGAACCACGATGTCAGGAAAAGCAACTTTGGGACAAGAGGCCATGTTTATCAAACTTTGCCTCTGGAACAAATCTATTCAGGAGGATTAATAGTTGGCCCGGTCATGCCCAGGGAAGAGGTGAATGACTCTCATTGTTTGTCCAAGAGCAGTGTCCTTGGTTTGCCTGTCTCTGCAGAATTGGGGATTTTTAGATCTAGTCTCCCTACCCTGTTCATCTGATCACTATATAATGAGAACCAAGAGGGGCCTCCAGGTTCGCACAGCTGGAACCCATCTCCAGGAACAAACAGCTGGAACCTCTCTTCAGTTGGAGGGAAACTTCCAGGTTTTTGTAAGATTCTTCCATCTAGGTAATCCGTTGTTTTATTTATTTACTTGTTTGTTTATATACTATTTTTAGCTGTCCATCCATTTCAGTGAAACTATTTCTCCCCTTTTAAAGTCTCTGGGCCCAAGCTCATGAATTAACAAGAAAATGAATTAGATTCCAAAGTTTAAAATGAAAACGGATTTCTTTGGGGGATATCCTATATCAGGGGTCCCCAATCCCTGGGCTGTGGACGGGTAGCGGTCCGAGGCCTGTTAGGAACTGGGCCGCAGAGCAGCGGGTGAGCGGCGGCCGCGCAAAGCTCCATCTGCCGCTCCCCATCGCTCGCCTTACCGCCTGAACCATTGCCCCACCCCCATCCGTGGAAGAATTGTCTTCCTCAAAACCGGTCCCTGGTGCCAAAAAGGTTGGGGACCACTGTCCTATATGTAGATAAAGGGAAATTAGTGTGATTAGGAGCAAGTGGAGGTTTAGGAGAGACTCCTAAATTGTGATAAAATCCCCAAAGATTTGGGAAAGCTGTTTGCTGAAGGGCATCCGGAACCCCTCTCACCGCCCCCCCCCCCGACATATAGGCATTGTATGTGGCTTAACAAGAAAAGAAAACAAAAAGTATATTTTTAGCTCTGTTTTCTTTTCTTTTTCGATATTTATTTATTTGACTGCGCCGAGTCTTAGTTACGGCACATGAGATCTTCGATCTTCGTTGCAGCATGTAGGATCTTTCAGTTGCGGCCTTCAAACTCAGTTGGCATGTGGGATCTAATCTAGTTCCCTGACCAGGGATGGAACCTAGGTCCCCTGCTCTGGGAGCGCAGAGTCAGCCACTGGACCACCAGTGAAGTCCCAGCTCTGTTTTCTTATAACGTTCCCTGATAATTTCTTTCCTTAAGAAAGTTTTGGGGGAATTCCCTAGTGGTCCAGTGGTTAGGACTCTGCGCTTTCACTGCGGAGGGCGTGGATTCAGTCCCTGGTCAGGGAACTAAGATCCCACAGGCCGTGCAGTGCGGCCAAAAAAAAGAAAGTTTTGGGTGCTCTTTGAAAGCAAAGTGGGACACATCCCAAGATCAAAAGAAGGTACACTGACCATAGTTACTCATCATTAAAGGTCAAGGTAATTCCCTGGTGCATAAAGTTTGGTGGATCCCTTGAATACAAAATATTGCCTGTGGGGAGAGGAAGAGAATGTTAATTTTTATAAAGACCAAGGGATTGGTTTGAGACAGAGGATAAAGTTAGTCTAAAGAACATTTGGAACAAATTCCACTGACACTTATGTGCTTGGGTCTGGAAGGATATGTGTAAATGAGTCTGACCACCCTTGACCAAATGTGAGGCTCTGCACCGTTGGCCTAGGCAGATTCACTTCTGTACCACAAATAATCTCTTATTTGTTTTCTTCCAATTCCCTTTTACCTCTCTTTTTGGGAAATTGAGAATTGCATATATGCTCGTGGAAGGTATGAGTGGGGGGAGCGGATGTTAGATAGTGGTGGCCACTATCACCAGTGGTGTGTATTTGCTGGGATATGGTTTCTGGATGTCTCAGGGAGTCAAGATTACAATAAGCCTGAGCAAACTTTAGCTGAGTTGTTGTAGAATGAATGTGCAAATTTTGTAAGTCAGAAACAAAGATATTCCTTTACCTCCGCAGATTGGGACACGAGGACCTTCAACCTCCCAACAAACAAGTGGCTTTTTAGGGTGACAAGCCCTGAGGTAGGGTCAGTCCAGTGCCTTAACTAGAAGTGGTATGGGCTGGACTTACACACTGAGCCTTCAGGGATGATGCATACCAGTGAGATTGGGCTGCAGACCATCCTATCATCTCTTTCTTCCAGCTGGTGCCTTGTGCCACCAACTAAACTTATACAAATTTATCTTTACAATTCCATGGTCACTGGACTTTTGCTAGTGAAAGTAGAAAGGCTCTCTTATGCTTAAAGAAAACCAGGGAATTTCAAACTTTTAGAGCTAGCAACTCTCATTTTATAGATGAACAAATTTAGGCCTGGAGAAGAAAATGAAGTCATTCGTTTAAAAAAATTATTATTGAGAGTCTACTGTGAGGCAGGTAGTATGATACAAGGTGAATAATATGAGCCCTGCCCTCCTGTAGATTATGCACCAGTAGGAAACACTGAGAAGTAAACAGGTAATTGTTCGCTCAAGATCCCATGAATAATGGTTTGGGAATGGCACCCATGAAACCTGACGAGGTAAATCTTTATTTTGTGATATCCTTGTTGGCATATCCTGAGCTTTGTGACTTTTGCTTTGACACTGGTGAGCTGTCCTTGGGCTTAATATCTAAAGCATAGAGTGTTTGGACAGAAACTGTAGACAGGCCTGCCAGCTCACACCCCCTTGGGTGAACAGCAGTATCCCCTGTACAATACCGGCACCTCCTACAAGGACCCACTGTTTTCTCTACAGCGTGGGAGACAGCATTCCTATCCACCACTGCCACCTAATGACTCTTTTGGGTACTACCAGCTCAGGTTCTACTTCCAGATTTTTGGACTCTGGGATTCTGGCCTCTGTTCCCTGTGTGACCTTTAAGGACCCTTCCAACCTTGACAGCCTGCCATTCTACAGTTGCCTGTGACATTAGAAGGCAATATTTGTCCATTGCAGAGCAAGAGACTTAACTGATTACAATTCAAGAAAACTTTGTCTTCCAAAAAACTAGAAAGAGAAAACACACCCAGGAGACTGAAAAGCACAATGTAAATGTAAAGAGCTTGGCGCATGGGGAGCATGGCAGCCCAGCAGCTGTGTCGGAGCAGCGGGCATGTAGGACTAATTATTATTCTTTTAGGTGTGACTCTTCCAATCATGTACCACTTTCTTGCTAACCTCCCAAGAACACACTTTTGCTGCTACTATTACAGATCATACTCTTATGTGCTTAATGGAAACCTTTTCAGTGACTATTTCTTTATTTCAGAATTGAGGAATGACCAAAGAATTTCTTAGTGTATAATTTGGTAATTATTTGGCAGTATACTAAATTTGTCTACAGTTATGATAAAACAGACAAGGTAGTGAAATGCCCCATAAAAGTGATTCAAACTACCACGAGGGCATGACTCTCTCTCTCTCTCTGAGCCCTTCTGTGTGTCTATCCACATGTACTGTACTCTTTTTCCTCCTAATAAACACTTTATTTGCTTCACTAAAAAAAAAAAAAAAAAAAAAAAAAAATGGAAGAAAGAGAGGTCATTTCGCTCACCCTGTCACATGCCTTCACGTTTAACCAGCAGAACCCTGAATCCTCTTGTCTTTCTGGAGTCACAGTTGTACTCCCAGGTCTGGTTAGCATCGCTACAGGCTCAGTGCTACAACCTGTGGCCTCTTTAAGGGCTACAAAAATTTTTATTTTTTTTATTATTATTATTATTTTTGCAGTACACGGGCCTTTCACTGTTGTGGCCTCTGCCATTGCGGAGCACAGGCTCCAGGCGCGCAGGCTCAGCGGCCATGGCTCACAGGCCCAGCCGCTCCGCGGCATGTGGGATCTTCCCGGACCGGGGCACGAACCCGTGTCCCCTGCATCGGCAGGTGGACTCTCAACCACTGCGCCACCAGGGCAGCACTACAAAAATATTTAATATGAAAATATGTTTATTGACTTACACACAAGAAAAGCACAATATAAAAAGTATTAATTTAATATCCATGACACTATACCATTTATTATTTTTAAATAAATAAATATATATATTTATTTATTTATTTTTGGCTGTGTTGGGTCTTTGTTGCTGCGCACAGGCTTTTCTATAGCTGTGGCGAGTGGAGGCTACTCTTCGTTGTGGTACACGGGCTTCTCATGGCGGTGGCTTCTCTTGTTGTGGAGCACAGGCAGTAGGCACGTGGGCTTCAGTAGTTGTGGCACGTGGGCTCAGTAGTTGTGGCTCGCAGGCTCTAGAGCACAGGCTCAGTAGTTGTGGCCCACGGGCTTAGTTGCTCCGTGGCATATGGGATCTAACCCGTGTTCCCTGTGTTGGCAGGTGGATTCTTAACCACTGTGCCACCTGGGGAGTCCAAGACTTGGTGTGTCTTAATGGTCTTTGTGTTCCAGGACCTAGCACAGTGACTGGTACCCAGTAGGGGCTTATGTAGTGTTTGTTATTAAATTAGTTAATATGAATTAAAGAGTGTGAATGGATTTTGTAATGCTACAACTGATAGAAATGTAAATTTTCAGGGATAGGAAAGAGAGGTTGGGGCTAGAAGGTGTGTCCAGGAAACTTTTAAATAGACTTTCCAAAGGAATCGATTGACAAGACATATGAGACTAATGAGGAAAGGAAAAGAAAAAGATATGCTTAGGTGACGGAGGATACCTGATTTATGATGCCCTGTCAGAGGGAAAGGTCCCTGTCCTTTTAGCCTAATTTGGCAATGCTATTCTGTGCCCCTACTGCATCTCCTTTTGCTCTTGGCAGGAGCCTTTGTTGAAAGAGATGATGATGGTCCTGAGCCCCCTGTTTTTCATCTTCATGCTGGATCTGGGTCTGACCCCACTGACCCTGGCTCAGGATGACCACAGATACAGACACTTCCTGTCCCAGCACTATGATCCCAAACCAAAGGGCCGGGATGACAGATACTGTGAAAGTATAATGAAGAGCCGAAACCTGACCAATCCCTGCAAAGGCGTCAACACCTTTATTCACGGCAACAAGAATGACATCAAGGCCATCTGTGAAGATAAGAATGGAAAACCTTACAGAGGCAATCTCAGAATAAGCAAGTCTCCCTTTGAAGTCACCACTTGCAAGCATAAAGGAGGGTCCTCCCGGCCTCCATGCAAGTACAGAGCCACAAGAGGGTACAGAGTCATTGTTATTGGCTGTGAAAATGACTGGCCCACCCACTTTGATGAGTCCTTTATCCCTCCAAGGCAGTAGCCTAGAGCTGGCTCTGCTCTTCTTTCCTTGCATTTCCCCCTTATACTGTAGCAACATTCATTGCTAGGAATCCAGAAAATGAGCTGCTGATCTTTTGTTTTCTGTTTTACAATATGCTTAATAAATAAAAATGTCTCTGGGGCTTCCCTGGTGGCGCAGTGGTTAAGGGTCCGCCTGCCGATGCAGGGGATACGGGTTCGTGCCCCGGTCTGGGAGGATCCCACATGCCGCGGAGCGGCTGGGCCCGTGAGCCATGGCCGCTGAGCCTGCGCGCCTGGAGCCTGTGCTCCGCAATGGCAGAGGCCACAACAGTGAGAGGCCCGCGTACTGCAAAAAAAAAAAAAAAAAAAAAAAAATGTCTCTGAAAGCAGTAAGAATCAAAGTCTTCTCACTGATTCTTGGTCTATTGACCTTTCCCCATTTTCTCTATTCAGCTGTCCCCTGAGAGGGTTGGATGGGATAGAAATGCCTTTTCCCTTATCAGTCAGTTCCTTATCAGGCATTAAGGAGGTGGACTTTACCTTTCTGTGAAGGTAAGGATGTTAAATTCATCTTACAGAGATTGCTGGGAAAATTCCAGGGCTCAAGGCCACTAAGCAGAATTTTTAGGAGAAACAAATTGTTTTGCTGTCACCTTTAATAAGCCAGTATTACTTTTACAAATGTTAAGCCTTAAGAAGAAGAGTTTAGAACTAAATACCAACAGATTAATTATACTCTCTCTCTCTTTCACACACACACACACACACACACACACATTTGTAATCCTGCATGAATACCAAAATCCATTCAGGGTAGCCACTCTTACCTTAAGCAGGAAGTAATTTGATATTGCTTTGAATGGAACACTGCCAGGATATTCTCATGGTTATTTTATATAAAGATCAAAAAATTGATTACTACATTATTTTCTCTTTAATCTTTTACTTTATCAACTGACGTCTGGCAACTCTGAGGTCTTGGGGAGGTCATAGAAAGATTCCAAGCTTATCCTTTATTCTTCTTCAACTTGATATGTTTTCAAGTAAATACAAACTTAGGTTAACAGTCTCTGTAAAATATGCTAATTAATCCACAGGTTCAGTGGTTAACTTCCTGTTACCTAATCTCATCAACAGATGCCTGGATATTTTATTTAGAAAGTAGTTAATAAATTAGTTATGCATCACTAGTTTTACCATCTTATGAATGACTATAGTGGTCACAGTATCCCCCATGGTGTGGCCTCCCCTGCTGCCTACATGCCTGATATGGACCAAAAGCCCTGGTTCCTCAATACCTGGGTTATAGGCCAGTGTCCTGGTGCCACAGAGAGCCCACCCTCACTGAAAGTACTCAATTTATGGAGAAAAGGATGAAAAAGTACTCAATTTATGGAGGAAAGGATGAAAGGTTATGGGTATACACTCAACACATGAATATATCTGCCTTGAATTCATCTATTTCAAAATTGAAAACATTGTCATTTCTTTCTGAAGTAGGGAGAAGGGTTTTCCAAACCTCCTTTATTAGAAAATTTGTCTTGGGACTTCCTTGGTGGTGCAGTGGTTAAGACTGCACCTGCCAATTCAGGGAACACGGATTCAATCTCTGGTCTGGGAAGATCCTGCATTCCTCGGAACAATGAAGCCCGTGTGCCACAACTACTGAGCCTGAGCTCTAGAGCCCACGAGGTGCAACTACTGAGCCTGCGTGCTGCAACTACTGAAGCCTGTGCACCTAGAGCCCGTGCTCCGTAACAAGAGAAGCCACCGCAATGAGAAGCCCACACACCGCAACGAAGAGTAGCCCCCCACTTACCGTAACTAGAGAAAGCCTGCGCGCAGCAATGAAGACTCAACACAGGGAAAAAAAAAAGTTCTGGAAATGTATAGTGTTAAAAAAAGAAAGAAAGAAAGAAAATTTATCTTACTATAAAATCAAAAAACCCTTAGGAAGCGAGAAATTTCCAGAGTTTGGTAGACTATTTGGATTTTTTTTCTGGTTCTCCAACCAGGACTATCTCCCTAATATTAGGCAAAGGGGCTTCCAAACAGACTCTTGCCCATCACGGTCTTGATGGGGAAAGTCAAAGGCATGGACCATTATTACATTGATCACATCATAGTTGTGAAAACTCACATCTCCAAACCTCTACTTAGAGCAGTATTATTGAATACCCTGCCCTGGTGTTAGGACAAATGACACTTTCCCAGGAAATCATGTGGCAGTGGGATAGGGTTCTTCCTGACCTGCTGATGGAGCTAGCAGCTGAGTAGCCAACGCTAGTAGTTTTTGCTCTTGATCTTTTGTTCTCTCACAACCAAAGTTTGTTTAGAATGAAATATGGAGTCACAGGCAAATCATTTTATCTCAGGCCAATCATTTGAAGAATTGAAATCCTAATCCACTATGTTTTGTTGACTTTGCAAGGAAAAGAGAAGAAGAACCCCCAAATGTCAAGTCCTTTGAAGAATGGTGACATGAAAGAAAGAAAATTCCATGCACTTTGGAGAGGAAACATTTGTCTAGGGACATAGCATAAATTCTAGTAGCTGAGATATTTTGGCTTAAAAACAGCCTTCTAATCTCTTGGGAATACAGGTTCTCTACAAAATAAGAGAGAGGGTGTCAATAATATGTGCCATTCAGTTTAGTTGTTATATCAGATTGAGGGAACAAAGGAAACCAAGAAAAATGGAAATTGTAAAAATGGCCATTGCTGACATTTACTGAACACTTAACCATAGGCTAGGCATTGTGATAAGCACTTTACATTGATCTTATCATTTATTCTTCACGACATTCCTAAGAAGTAGGTATTACTATTATGCTTATTCTACTTGTGAGGAAATATACTGAGAGAGGTTAAGTAATTTCCCCAAGGTCACACAGTTAGGGTGGCAGAACTAGGTCTTTGGGATCACAGTATCAAAAGAAGTTCTTACTGAGATTTGATGTGTGCGGTCGAGAAAGCCTTTGGGGCAAACTCTAAACAAAAGTATGTGTTGGGAGGATTTGGGGATCATTTTATTTTCTGTTGTAGGTAGAACCTTGAGATGCGCCCATTGATGTCTACATTGGACTTCTGTTCATAATGTTTTTCCATGTCTCGTTAAATCAGTTGGTTACTGTGGCTGAGGTCATGGGTTTGCTCTTGTATGAATAGTTGAATCTACTCTGTAGCTAGTCATCTTGCTAAACCATGTTGTTGGTCACAAAGAAGCAGGATGAGAGAAAGTAGACAGAACTGTGCAAAATTGGATTTGGGAAAAGCAACCCAAAGTACATTGCTGTGATGAAGCTCTTACCCAAGTGCCAAGTGTATCTTCAGAAGTTGTATCCAGTGGTCCTGGGGTTGAGGGGTAAATCAAACATCGTTTCTTCCTGCCATCCTGCTTCCCACAACTCCTTCACTTCCCTCACTTCCCAACTCCATATCGCATATCTGCGGCATCAGACACAGGAATATGACATAGAGCTTCGTATCTTTCTGTGCACAGGCAAAAGGTGGTTGTGAACTTAGAAGCTGGCATTTAAAAGAATGATAGTTATGTTTGATCCTAATCATTATCGTTAAGGATAGGCTGTAGGTGGAATAAAGTGCAGGTCCCTCGTCAGCCGTTTAATCACTCACACGGTGTGATCCACCATCATGAAGCAGCCTCTTTGAAACAAATGACAGTAGTAACCATATATATCAAACTAGGAGTTCAGCTGGGGCTAACCCTTGGACTGCATGTGTAGAAAATGGACCTGTCTGACGCTCCAAAAATTGTCCTTCCTGCTTTGGGTTGCTCACTTCCTGTTGAATCAGGGATGATTTTGCCTGACCCTTGGTTTCTCTCTAGGCATCTCCAAGGTAGTGATGGCTCTCCAGAGGACCCATGCATTACTTCTGTTCTTGCTGCTGACCCTGCTGGGGCTGGGGCTGGTACAGCCCTCCTATGGCCAGGATCGCATGTACCAACGATTCCTGAGGCAACATGTGGACCCTGATGTGACAGGAGGCAATGATGGCTACTGCAACTTGGTGATGCAAAGACGGAAGATGACTTCACATCAGTGCAAGCGCTTCAACACTTTCATTCATGAAGACCTTTGGAGCATTCATAGAATCTGCAGAACCGCCAATATTCAGTGCAAGAATGGCCAGATGAACTGCCATGAGGGTGTAGTGAAGGTCACAGACTGCAGGGAGACAGGAAGTTCCAGGGCTCCCAATTGCAGATACCGGGCCAAGGCCAGAACCAGACGTGTTGTCATTGCCTGTGAAGGTAACCCAGAGGTGCCTGTGCACTTTGATAAATAGATGCCACCCAGCAGGAGTTATGGCCCAGCTGCTGACCTTTAACTTACTCCTTAAATAACAATGAGTAATGCATTTGAGCTGTCCCAGGCTCCGTCTCCACTGCTTATTTCTTTCCTTCCTTTTTTTTTTTTTTTTGTTCATTATATAACCAATTCTGTTAAATACATTGCATGAAAGAGAAAGATGAGACATAAACTTATAATGAATCTGAGCTTTTCTGTAATAAGCTTCCTTCTATAATATTGGTCAGCTTTGCTCTCTCTAATCTTATCCTCTGGAATTTAGTCATTACTTAGCACTTCAAGAATTTCAAGGTGCTTTCATCTAAGTTATCTCATTCTAATACCATAGCACCCTTGGGATGCTGCTGCTAGTGTTTCAATATACAAAAGCCCAAAGTTAAGAGATTTGCTAAGACCAAAATGTTAGTAGAAAAGCTGAGACAAAAGTCTAGTTTACACGGTTACTAATCCAGGGCTTTTTCCACTTCATCACAAGGAATGTTTTGAAAATATCTGGTTTCTGTTATTCCCAAATGTCAGCTGTTGGGGGAAGCATTAAAAATTTGGAAATAGACACTGGCAACATGAGAGATCTATCTGTATAATGTGGCAACCTTGCTGTGTTTGGATCTAATAAGATCAAGAAATGATACAAGGGATTTTCTTTTCCTCTTCCCAAACTTTTGAGTCGCCCTAGTAAGTCAGAGTATTAAAATGTACTAGATCATTAAGACTCTTCCTGACTGAAAGATTTTTCAAGTCTTCCTTATAATAAAGGAAATAAGATACCTTCAATTCCAGGTATTTGAGAAGACTATGGTCTTGTGTGTGAGATTTTTTTTTCCCTCCTATCCTCTTTTAATTCTTCTCTAGTTTATAAACATGCGCACACTTTAATATCCTCATAAACTCTGGCTCAAGACTAAAGCTCATCAGATCAATGACCATGACACAAAAAACTTTGTCTCATTTGCTCCAGAGAGAATGATTCCTCTCAAGACAATTCTCATACCCCTTCCTTCTCCCTTTAAATATTTAGGAGCAAATTGGTGGACAGAGATGTATAAAGACATTAACTGCTAAAGAAGGAAAGTGTGTGTGTGTGTATGTGTGTGTGTGTGTGTGTGAGAAAGGGCTGAACTGAAAGCATTTGAATTATAGCAGACATATATTATTTATATTTAAGATGCACAACTTCATTTGGTATACATATACGTTCTGAGATAATCACTATAATCAAGCTAACAAACATATCTGTCATTTCACATGGTTACCCTTACGTGTGTGTGTATGATCAGAATACATAGGATTTACCCTGTTAGCACATTTTAAGTATACAGTACTGTATTGCCACCTGTTAAAAAACTTAGGGGTTCAGAAGAGGCCTCCCCAAGATGTGCTACTTTGGCATGTGGATTATTTTGAGCTAATGGCAGTGGAGACCCTGTTAACTCAAGAGAAACTACTGCCCCTCACTTAAGTTACTAAAAGAATTTAAACTGGGGATTTTTCCCAGAAAAAGAGTTATTAGCAGACATAAAATGGATCTCTTTCTTAGCTTGCCACTTCACACATGAGCCCTAGGAGTGTCTCCCTCCTGCCTCTACATTCCTTGAGTCACTACTTGATTTAGGTCTTCAGTAGATAACACTAAGTTGCTGGGAAGGGCTCGAGATGTATGGGCACATGATGGCCATCTTATCTTTTCTTAGGGTCATCTCTCAAGTCCTCCATACCCAGATGCCCAGAATTCCTGCCTTTTTACCTCCCCTCTTCACCCAAAGAACTAGAGTAGTTGGATTTACAGCGTCCTCTGAGACAATCCCCATCTAGACTATCAGCACATGATTCCCCCGTTATTCAAGGAATACTTGACGAGTTTCTGTAAATACCAACATGTCCGCATCTAATCCTGATGACATATTTCCCATTCAAAGAGAAGAAACAGGATGGCATTGCTACTAACATGCTTTGAAGACAAGTTCTGGGTATAAACTAAACATTCTGCCTATAGGACAGGAAAAAGAATTTTCCCTCTATCCTTCTAGGTTCTGAGACCTGGCTGAGATCCCCCTGTAATAAGAGATAGATTAACAAGAGAAAATGTTGACCTAAAACAAACAGACTGCCAGTTATTTCTCCAGCAAAAAATAGGTTTATCTGGGATCAGCAAAGAATTGCAATTTGAGGTCTACAACCATGGCGAGCCGCATGCAAGTCTCCAGCAAAAATGGAGAGGAGAATTTTATAGAGGGGAAAAGGAAGTTGGGAGGGCTGTGGTAAACAAAGAGAGCATGGCTTTTTGTTGGCTGAGTTGTGACAGTCTCTTAATGTCTGAGCAGGAAAGAAGAGGAAATCTTTCTTCTTCCTGTTGGCTCTGCTATCCTCATAGAGCATGAGAGCTCCCCCTTCTGGTCTCCTGACTCTACTTAATTGAGATTTCTATTTATTATTATTATTTTTTTTACAAAAAACAAACAGAAGCCTAACAAAATGTATATTTCTTGTATGCTTGGGAGATACCCAAGAAAGCTGACTAAAACTCCCCCCAGTGGCCCAAGCTGATACCTCAAATACCATTTCAGCTAAAGACAAAAGAGGATGTTGGGGATAGTATTATGGTAAGGAAGGCAATTCACCAGAAGTTGAAAGGAGCAAATGGTGGTAAACAAATATTTGTTGAGCCTTGCAGAGACAGTGGGACAGAGAGAAATTTTAACAAACAGACTTTGCTAGTTTCCTCCCTGTCTACACACCTAGTTCATATTATACTATAATTATCGATGGTGTAACTATCTTCCTGGAACAAGTCCCCTACCTACATTCTGTCGACTGAAAAAAATGCACAACCTAAAAGATGAGAATTATGTTTTATTTGGTGGACTTACTGAGGACCTAAGTTTGGGAGACAGCCTCTCAGATAGCTTCGAGGGGCTGTTTTGAAGAGGTTAGGGAGGAGCCAGGATATATAGGAGTTTTTCAAAAAAAAAAAAAAAACAACAGGTAGTTGGAACATCAAAAGATTACTGTTAATTAAAGAAAAACCAGGCATCTTAAGTTTAATGAATTTAGCACTTTTCTATGTATAAGAAGATGCAAGAGTCTGGGCTCATTGAAATCTTTCCTTTGAGATGCACCTTGGCTATCTAGGGCCAGTATCCTGTTTATCTCCATCCTGAGTTCCCCTCAGGGGGCACCGTTCCGGGTGGCTGCAGTGGTTGCTGGCTTGATGGCTTCAATATCCTTTGTTTACTGAAATGGCAGGTGATATTCTTTGTCCATAATTCTTTTAGGTAGTTAGAGGGGAGGTCAATGGTTCTTCCTGAGTCTTGTATGCCATGATTGTTTTCAGCTCAAAATAATCCACGTGCCAAAGTGACACACTTTAGGGAGGCAAATGTTGCTCCCCTCAGAGGCATATTTTGGGGTGGCATATTCTGCTACCCTTTATGGCATTCTGATAACAAGGTGGCCCAGTGAGAAATTCAACCAAGGAGGCTTAGCTAGGAACAGCCCTTGAAGAAATATGTTGATAGAAAGCACATTCAAGGATCTCACTTTATCCGCAAACTGTGCCTTTGACAAGATACTTTTCACCTCTCAATGTAAGTCCCACAGTTTACAACTCCAGATGTGGTTTTCCTCACTGAAGTTCCCATGGAACACAGCCATCCAGGGAATTTCCCCTAGAAGTTTGTTGGGAAATGAGTTTAGGAGCCAGATCTCTGGTTGTCTCCTGATAACTCTAGATAACCCCTCTCTGGTGTTACCCAAGGCCTTGTAATTCCTTTATGCCCACAAGTCAGTCTTTGGTGTTTGACACCTTTGCTCCAGGCTATTCTCACAGTGAGCCCAAGTATTCTAGATGAGAAGCTATAGGAACTGGTTCTCTTAGTGAGGCTGTCCCTCACCCCCACCCCACTGCCAATCAGTTGGAACACCGTACCTCCCACTGCTATTCCTTCCTTCCTTCACTGCTGCAGACTTCCTGGTTCTAAGAAAAGGGGAAAGACACAGACTCTCTGCCCTTCAGATCCATAAACTTATCCCTAATACAAACAGTGACAGGAGTGTTGGATCTAAATAGGGTGAGTTACGTTTGGAAGGGTTGGTGCTGAGGATGCTTAGAGGGAAAGGCCCAGGAACACTGGAAGGGGCTTGATTGGACTTCTAGATGGTGGAATTAAGAATAGACAGTGACCCAACTTGTAAGAACCAAAGACCTGGATTCAACTCAGCGTTAACCTCACTGATACAGTTCTTGGAGCCTCTCTCCACTCTTCCACCCCTCCCCACTTCCTCTCCACTTCCTCCCCAATCTTCCTGAGCATAATACCATTGTCCCTTGGTATCCATGGCGGGGGAATTGGTCCAGGACCCCCCCATGCCCAGGATACCAAAATCCAAGCTTGCTCAAGTCCCTTATATAAAATGGCGTACGTAGTATTTGCATCTAACATACGCACATGCTCCTATATACTTTAATCATCTCTACATTACTTTTAATACCTAATACAATGTAAATTTTATGTAAATAGCTGTAAATACAATGTAAATGCTATGCAAATAGTTGCCAGCACACAGCAAATTCAAGTTTTACTTTTTAGAACTTTCTGGATTTTTTTCGGGGAGGGGACTATTTTTAATCCATGGTGTGGTTGGTTGAATTCCTGGGTGCAGAACAAATAGGTACAGAGGGCCAACTGGACATTGAAGCAGCTTGAATCCTGGTCTTCTCTTCATCCTATCTAGGCTTTTGAGCCAGGGGTAGGGTGCCACAAATGAGAACGTGCCTACCCCTCGTGCTCTGTTTGATGGAGTACTTGACATTCTCAGATATGCTCTCAGTACACGTATCTCATTAGCCTCTTACAGGTTTGTGAGGGAGTTATTATTAAGCCCATCTGAGGACATCACATTCAGAGAGTTGAGAATCAGGTTAGAAATTCCACAGGGCCAGGTATACTCCTCATGGTAAATGACGACAGAGAGCTAGTTTAAAGGGAAGACTTTTTCAAGCAACTCTCTGCTCTAATTTTGACCAGAGTGGCTCTTGTGAGGGCAGTTTCAATTTTGGTACTTGATTGATTAGAACAATATTTCAAAACTGGAGTTCCTTTATGATGACATTCTTAACAATAAATCAAGATCATTTATAATGATGATAATTAGGGAAATGGCCTCTGAGAAAAGTTGTGGGTAGTCACAAGTGATAACATGTTTCACACAGGCTTCGGGGAAGTGTTATAAAGAAGTCAAGATCCTGGTAAGCACCATCTTGCAGAGTCAGCGTAGTTGCAGCCTCAGATTTCAAGGAACCAAAGCCTTCCTGCTTCAAAAATATCTCCCAAGTCTCTATTCATCTTCTGTATCCCCTTAAAAGGCAACAACACTTTCCACCTCACAGACATAGAGCTTAAAATACCATTTTCTTTAGGACACATGCTCTTTTGAGAATTGATTTGGGGACTCCCTGGTGGTCCAGTGGGTAGGACTCTGAGCTCCCAATGTAGGGGGCTCGGGTTTGACCCCTGGTCGGGGAACTATATCCCACATGCATGCTGCAACTAAGATGTCCGCATGCTGCAACTAAGAAGTCCGCGTGCTGCAACTAAGAAGTCCGCATGCTGCAACTAAAAGATCCCGCATGCAGCAACTAAGACCCGGCGCAGCCAAAATAAATAAATAAATATTAAAAAAAAAAAAAGAATTGATCTGGACTGCAAAACATCTAGCTAGAGGGTGATTGGTTCCTTAGTTCAGGTGGAAGAGAGGGCAGACAGGACGTACTTGGAATTCTCAAAATAAACTTCATCAGTTTTTTACAACTTTGTGCTTATCTCACTCAGGCTGTAGCATATTTCCAGTTCTTATAAACTTTATTATCTAATGAGAGTTATCACCTTCTAGCCTGGGAATCAAATGATAAAATTTTGTTGAAGGGCCTACGTTGTCAGAGAAAGGAATTTTAAGGTAGAGCTCAGCAGTGTTTCCTCTCTCTTCTCTGTACACCCAGATGTGGCCCTGGTGACTGAGATGGCATCCTCTCTAAAGGTCCTAGGCCCTCTCTTGGCCCTATTGTTCCCTCTATGTGGGCTCCTTGTACACAGCCAGAACATTTCCTGGAGGGAATTCGTGAAACGGCACCACCCTAGCACAAACTGGGAATTCAGCAAGTACAAATGCAGTGATCTGATGAGGGAAAGAGGTGTTTCAAAAGACAAGAACTATCACATCTTCGTCTATACCGTATGGTACAAAATTGAGCATATATGCATCAGGAACTGGAGAAATCACTACAGAAATGTATATATATGAGCCCCATACCCTTCAAAACACTCAAATGCTACCAGGAGAATAGCAAAAACAGCTACAAAGATTACAAGAGCTACAGCTACATTGAATTCCATTGTGGCATGAACGGGTTTGCTGATGGCATAGTGGACATGCAGTTGTTAGAGGATATCAGCAACTAGAAAGCTGACCCACACCCACGGGTTTTAGCGTTCAGTACTTCCCAAGTGGTGGCCCCTCCCTGCATCAAGAGCCCTTGCATTTATTTGCCAATGTTTTCCAACTACTGAGAGTTATGTTTCACGTGGTTTCTTACTATCGTAACTTTGCCTATGTTGTTTCTCTGCCTGGAATACCCTTCTGTCCTTATTTACCTGATTTATTCTACATTTTTGAAAAGGTTCAGCTCATATGGAATCTCTTTTTGACTAACCCAGGAATTTTCCTGATATTGACTCTTATTATAACTTTGCAAGTGGAATGATCTTCCCACCCCTAAATAAATTTTATCATTCCAATGTGTGAAATTTATTTATGTGTCGTGTGATTAGCAGAGGTGTTATAACTGTGAGTTATATAGCTTATGCTTGAATGTGATTTGTGCTGTATGTAGGTTTAAAGTGTATTATATGTGTGTGTCTAATGTGTGTAATAGACTTGTGTGTATGATGAAAGTATAACTGTTTATGTGCTAAGCTGGGGAAAATTTGTGACCTAGGCATTGATTGTGGGGACATGCTGAGTTCCCATACCCACTCAGATTGGTGGGTGTGGCCAGAGCTGATTAGATACAAAATATGTAGCATGTTCCTGGCACATAGCAGGTGTTGTCAACACTGATTTTCTTCCTTTCTCATCCTTTGACTTGGTATTTTAATTTTGACTTTGACAAAACAAACATGATGAGTGCCCATCAATTGTCTCCTCTCCCTGGATTTCTTTAAGAATGTCTGTAAGGAGGCTGTTGCATTTTAGATGAGTTACGGTAGTATGTATGTTTCCTGATGAATAATACATTAAGTAGAAGATATGAGCACAAATGAGTTTATCTGATAAAAACCATTTTCACTTGGCAGAGATATAGGGTAGGGCTAGAGGACTTTAAAATGAAACTCTCTTCAAGAGTGGGGCTTAGGGACTTCCCTGGGCACAGTGGTTAAGAATCTGCCTGCCAATGCAGGGCACACGGGTTCGATTCCTGGTCCAGGAAGATCTCACATGCCGCAGAGCCACTAAGCCCATGAGCCACAACTACTGAAGCCCGTGCCCTCTAGGGTCTGCACGCCACAACTACTGAGCCCGGGAGCTGCAACTACTGAAGCCCATGCACCTAGAGCCCGTGCTCCGCAACAAGAGAAGCCACCGCAATGAGAAGCCCGCGCACTGCAACGAAGAGTAGCCCCCGCTCGCCGCCACAACTAGAGAAAGCTTGAGCACAGCAACGAAGACCCAACGCAGCCAAAAATTAAAAAAAAGAGTGGGGCTTAAGACTTGCATTTTGTTGGAGGAAAGAGGAAGTAGATTGGAGAAGGAAATGTTGAAGACACAAGTAAGTAAGGTCCACAGAAATTCTGTTTGCTAAATGAGAGATAGAGATACAGAGTAAGAGAAATGTTCGCTTCGTATAATTTTGCCTGGGGCAGGTATGCGAAGGAGTAATACTGAACATTAAAGGACCCTGTGTTCTTCAGCCTCCTGCATCACTGAATGACTCAAGCCTTGCAACAGTTAGAAAAAAGACCAGGGTATAAACATTTTAAATTAGATGACACTTTAAATTAAGCTGCACACTATAAGGGAGCAGAATTTTCCACCCTAAAATATGTCTCTTTGGCATAAGGATTATTTTAGCCTGGTTATTTTTTAAGAATCAGCAGATATGAGAGGAGCTCTGAAAACCAAATAGAAGTCACTCTTTTGTAAGAGACATTTACAGGTAAAAGAGAAATCTCCATTTGTAGGTGTCTTCCTGCTGTACCAGGAAGCGGGGGTGGGGGTGGGACTCATTCTCTAGAAACTCTTAGTGGTGGACAAGACAATGATAAGTCTGAAAAACAACGTTATCCTTGTTTCCTGTGTTTTCCTGGTCCTCTCCCATAGATTTCCCTCCCCAACATCTCCTTTTGTCTTTAGCCGAAGATGATATTTACGGTGATGGCCTCAGCCATTTTGGCAAGTTACTCAGTTTACCTGGGTCTCCTCCATGTATTATACGTGTTATTAAACTTTTGTTTGTTTTCTCCTGTCAGTTTGTCTTATATCATTGAATTATGAGACGAGCCAAATATCCTAGAAGGGAAAAAAGGAAAAAAATTCTTCCCCAACAACACCTTCCTGGAGCTCGGGCCTCAACGAGTAGCCAGTGAACCTAGATTGGTCATCGTGCTCCAAGCATAGCTCCTCAGCTTTGCCATTTTTCAGTGTACTTGGGAATGAGCAGATACCTGGGAGATGATGACCTATACCAACCAAACTCACAAGAGATTAGTGTTAAACAGCAGTTCTGTAAGCAGATAGGGTAGGGGGTCCCTGGAGAAAGAGAACCAGGAAGGGTTTTCTTGACATAAGAGAAGCCATTTTAGCCTAAGCCATTTTGTGGTCTAAGCCTGGCCACAAGATCGTCAGGGAAGTAAGGGAATGCAGGAACAAAGGAAAAGCAGTCAAGAAACAGTAGCTCAGCAATAAAACAGAATCTTAGTTCCTCCTCAAGGGACATACATTACAATCTGATAAAGTCTTTGAATTCTGTAGGAACTAAGGTCCCCACCCAGGTGGAGGACAGAATGATGCTGTTGACCTTCCTGACTTCAGTCAGCTAAAGCTTGGACTCTGTCAACCTTTCCCCAGTTCTATGCTGAATTCTCCTCTGCTCAAACCCCTTCATGAATATGCATATACCCTTAGCTTAAAACTTCCCCAGTTTTGCTGTTCCAAGGAGACTGCTTTGGGAAAGATTCCCAGTGTTCTCCTTACCTGCTGCAAGTAATAATAAACCCTTCCTTCTCCTGATCTTTGGCTTGGTTGTATCTTTTGGCTCCACATCCATTGAGACAAACTCAGTTTTGGGGTAATAGTTCTTCATCAACAATCATTTTACATGTGGAAAATACTGATTGTTTTTCTCACTTGATAAATGCTGCTTCAAAATGTACTGGCATATTCTGGTCTCCTAGAGTCGTATTTTAGGGTTATCTCTTCAGCTCTCCTACAGTAAGTTTTCACAAATACCTTATTTTAAAAACTCTTTTTTAAGATTTGCTTTAAGGGACTTCCCTGGTGGCGCAGTGGTTAAGAATCCGCCTGCCAATTCAGGGGACACAGGTTCAAGCCCTGCTCCGGGAAGATCCCTACATGCCGTGGAGCAGCTAAGCCCATATGCCACAACTACTGAGCCTGCCCTCTAGAGCCCGCGAGCTACAACTACTTAGCCCATGTGCCACAACTACTGACGCCCACGCACCTAGAGCTCGTGCTCCACACCAAGAGAAGCCACCACAATGAGAAACCTGTGCACCACAACAAAGAGTAGCCCCTGCTTGCTGCAACTAGAGAAAGCTGCACGCAGCAACGAAGACCCAATGCAACCGAAAATAAATAAATTAAAACATTTAAAAAATTGCTTTTATTAAAAGATTATAAGATGATGGTTCAAAACAGTATAGGAGGAAAATGAATTTAAGCACAATTCGTTATAAAAAATTAATAAACAGAAACCTTAATTAAATAGAGTTGGAAGACCAGAAGGAGGAGCTCTCACACCCTGTGACCATAGCTGAGCCCAGCTGGAAGAAGAAAGAGTTGTCTTCTTTCCTGGCAAGGACTCAGCCAATGAAAAGCCATGCACTCTTTGTTTACTATAGCCCTCCCAACTTTCTTCTCCTCTCTGTTAAAGCAGTCTCTTTCCCGTGCTGTGCAGGGACTTGCACATGGCTTGCCATGGTTGCAGACCCCAAATTACAATTCTCTGCTGATCCTGAATAAACCTATCTTTACTGGAGAAACATCTGGCAGTCTATTTGTTTCAGGTCTACATAGAATAATAGCCTTGTGTTTTTGCTTAGACTTTCTCACATCCACTTCCCTTGTTTGGAAAGATGCATATTCATTTCCCTTAAGGAACTATCTTTCCCCTTTTTGTGTGCACATTGGTGGGGCTGTCCTGTAAGGTTCCCAATCTCCTCTACTGAGCCAAACAATAGTAATGAGACCCAAGGTAGGCTAACTGGACTCTCTCTTATAGGAGACCAGAATGTACCTCTTTGACATAGGATTATTTTGAGAAACAGTAGATAAAGGAGAAACTTTGAAAACAGAGTATAAATTACCCTTATGTAAGGGAAATTTACAATTACCGAGGAAATCTCCATTTGTAAGGGCGTTTCCCTCTCTGTACAGGAAGAAATAGATGACTCTAAATCACAAGAAACTCTCATCAATGGAGAAGCCACAGACTTAAATCTGCATAACAAACCCTACCCTTGTTTACTGTACTTTTCCTGGTCACCTTCCCATAATTTGCCTCTTCCACACTCTTCCTTCTTTGTTTTAGCTGAAGATGGAAAGTAAACCCAAGTTCTAGCCACCTCCTTGAGTTACTCATCCCTGAGCTTCTCCCATGTATATGTGGTATATTCATACTAATAAACTTCTGTTTGTTTTTCTCTTGTTAATCTGTCTTTTGTTATAGAGGCCCTAGCTGAGAACTGAGAAGGAAAAAAGCAAAGGTATTTTTTTCATTCTCTACACTGTCCTCAGAGGCTAAATCTCAAGTAGTGATGCAAGGATTTTTTAAAAATTTGAAGTGGATTCATGCCCATTTGGCACTGCTCTGCAGCTCACCCAAGCTTCTTGGGTTCCAGCTATTTCCAAAGACTGATCCTTCTGCTATATTTTTTCATATTGTAATCTCTCCCAGATTCTTCCAATAAATCCCCACCCTATTCCCACTACTACTGAAACAGGAGGGAAGCGGACAGGGCACAACCTGTAAAAGAATGACATAGTCCTTGAGGATATGACATAAACTGGTTAGAACCAACTAGATCCAAGAGAGTGGAAGATTTGACTTCCAGTGGACCTTGAGCCTCATTATACACTCACTGTAATACATTAGCATCTAAATGACACACCTACAGGTGCCATGACAGTTCCAAGGCTAACCATAAAAGGTCAAAAAGTGGGTGGTGGGGGCTTCCCTGGTGGCGCAGTGGTTGAGAGTCTGCCTGCCGATGCAGGGGACACGGGTTTGTGCCCCGCTCCAGGAAGATCTCACATGCCGCGGAGAGCTAAGCCTGTGAGCCATGGCCACTGAGCCATGGCCACTGAGCCTGCGTGTCCGGAGCCTGTGCTCCGCAACGGGAGAGACCACAACAGTGAGAGGCCCGCGTACAGCAAAAAAAAAAAAAGTGGGTGGTGGCCCAGTTCCTAGAAATCTCCACCTCTTCTCCAAAATGGTTGGCATAATCCTCCCACTCATTAGCCTGTGAAATTTCCCAACCCATAAAAACTAACCACCCCATATTTTGGGGCCTCTTGCCCTCTTCTGAGATGACCCACACTCTGTCTGTGGAGTGTGTTTCTCCCAAGGCTGTTCTCGCCTTTTTAGACAGACCACGTTCTGTCTATGGAATGTGTATCTCTCTAAATAAATCCACTTCTTACCTATCTCTTTTTTTCTCACTGAATTCTTTCTGCCTTGAGTCATAAAGAACCTGAGCTTCATTAAGTCCTGAGACCAAGTGTGTGATCTCAATTAAAAGACAGTGGGTTCATGGGACTTCCCTTGTGGTCCAGTGGGAAAGACCCCATCTGTGTTCCCAATGCAGGGGGCCCGGATTCAATCCCTGGTCGAGGACCTAGATCCTCCATGCATGCTGCAACTAAGAGTCCGCATGCCATGACAAAGATCCTACATGCCACAACTAAGACCCAGGGCAGCCAAAATAAATAAATTAAAAAAAAAAAAAAAAAAAGACAGTGGGTTCAAGTCCCAACCTGGGTTGTGCAGTTTCACTACCACTTAAAAATTTCCCTCTCAAATTAGCTCAAATTTGTATTGCTTGCAAACAAAATAAACCTAAAGGATAAACTCTATCTGCAACCTTTGTGATCCTCATCATGCTTTCCAAATTTGGGGAGCTGCCATGCATACTAGGTGCCTATCCTACAGGAAATACTCACTTTCTTTAGCCCAGCATGTTGTCAAACCCAAGTTGTTGTGCCTGATACACTGTGATGTCAAACAACCTGAAACATCAAAGTTTGGAGCAGAGAAAGGTTTATTGCAGGGCCAAGCAAGGAGAAAGGGGTGACTCATGCTCAAAAGACTTGAAATCTCTGATGGTTTTCAGGGAGGAGTTTTTAAAGGCAAAATTTAGGGTGAGGGCTGCAGGGTGTGGGACTTTCTTCTGATTGGTTGGTGGTGAGGCAACTGGGTGGTGCTCCAGAACTCGTGCTCAGCTTGAAGTTACCATCCTCCACCTGGGTGGGGGCCTTAGTTCCTGTAGAAGAATTCAAAGATATGTTGTTATGTATATCCCTTGAGGAGGAAGTAGGACTCAGGAGGACTTTATCTCAGGAATCAAGCTTAAGACCAGTCTTAAGAACTTGGACATTGGGTGAAAATCAATGTCAGTCAAGAAAAATGGTTCTCTACAAAGAATGGGTAACAGAATCACTGTGGAGTTAATCAAATATAGATATGCAAAGACGTCCATCCCCAAGATTCTGATTCAGTAGGCCTAGGATCTTGGCATTTTAAAACTTTTCATAGGCAATTCTGATGTGAGGCCAGGGTTAGGAGACCCCTACTTAAGGACATGGGTAACTCGGTATTGTCTTGCTTTGTAGTGGGTTTGGTGTACAATCAAGTTGTGCAACTGCAGAGAGAAGGAGGACTGTTCTAATACATAGGATGTGGAATAAGATATATGAGCACTAGGCAAACAGACTTTTTTTTTTAACTCTTTTTTTATTAATTTTTATTGGAGTATTGTTGCTTTACAATGTTGTGAACAGACATCTTAAAATTTTTTTTCTTCAAGTGATGGACTTATTTGTTCAGAGCAATTTTAGATTTACAGAAAAATTGAGTAGAAAGTACGAAGAGTTCCCATATGCCTCTCTTCCCTCCCTCCTCTCCTAACCACACTGTTCACAATTTTCTTATTATTAACACCTTATTTTACTGTGGTACTTTTGTTATATTTGATGAACCAGTATTAATAAAGTCCACAATTTACACTAGGATTCGTTCTTCATGTTGTATACGTTTTGACAAGTGCATAATGTCATTGTATGGGAAGAAAGTTTTCCTCAGCACTCTTAGGGTCTCTGGCTGGGTCTGAAAATTCAACTGACAAAGACAGATCAATAGGAGAAAATCATACAAATTTTATTAAATATTTACATATACATGGGAGCATTCACAAGAGAATGAAAAATCCAAGTAAGTGAAAAGAGCAGGAAGCTTTTATACCTTTTAGCCCAAGAAACAAGATATTTGTAAAGAATTGGCAAGACAAAGGGGTTTGGTCTATGGTTAGTAAGTGGCGGAGAAGTAACTAGAGAGATAAGGGTTAGTTTCAAGATTCTTTTGCAGATTCCTCTGGTGTCCTCTCTGGGAGGTTGAAGGTCTATCACCAGTAAAAAGAGAATTTATTTTCTGGCTCTGGACAAAAAGGGGGGAGCTTTTTCTGCACTTCATGATTCTTAATTGCCTTCAGTGCAAAATAATTTTTATGTCAAAGAGCCATTTTTGGGGGTTACATATTCTGATTTCCTTCAGCATGAACCTGGAATATCTCTCCATTTATTTAGATCTTCTTTTGATTTATTTCATCAGAGTTTTATAGTTTTCCTAATATTGATCTTGTACATATTTTATTAGATTTATACCTAAGTATTTCATTTTTCTTTGGTGTTAATATAAATGTTAGTTGTTTTTTTTTAAATTTCAAATTCCAATTGTTCATTGCTGGTATATAAGAAAGCAATTTTTGTATATTAACCTTGTATCTTGCAATTTTGCTCTAAACAGAAATCATTTTTATCCTAAAGATTATTGGAGCCATTAAAAGTACTGGGCAAGAGTGTTTCTCTGTTATATTTATGCTCAAGAGATACTAATCTGGAAGTATTAATATGTAGAATGGATTGGAAGGAAAAGAGCCTAGAGGCAGGGAGTCCATGTAGGAAACTTTTATGTGAGTCCTCTATGAGACAATAAGGTTCTGAATAAGGATATTGCAGCACCAATGGAAAAGCAAGAACAGATTTAAGAGGCAAATACCCTAAATGTGCCTTTCTCCTTCATATGTATGGGTCTCTTCACACAGTTTCCTCTTTGGGCTGCCCTTACCATCTTCTTCACCTAATTTCTAATTAATCTTCAAAACTCAGTGCCGGTGTTGTGCCCTCCAAAAATACCTCCTCTCTACTGTATCCACACAGTTACCTGTAGTTTCCTTGATCACAGCTGTAAGTGCTATTTATATTTGTTAATATATTGTGCATTGGTCCATTTACCTGACTGTCTCTTTCATTAGATCACAAGCTCCCAAATCAGAGTAGCCCAGTATCTGGCCCAATAAACATACACATAGAGGAATAATTCATTCAAGTCTATGGTTGAAGCTCACATACCAAGTACATGGCAGTTATTATATCAGATTTTCATGTATATTTTCTCCTAAGGAAATGAAACCGTAAAACTTCAAAAAACTGAAGCTTCAAATCAGGAAGGAAGCACCAACTCATATCAGGAAGTGATCAGTTCCTCAAAACTGTGTTTTGAGTCTCACTGTTTCTTTAAGTAAGCTTACTCTCCCTGCATTTACAGTGTTATTGATACTAATTAAACGGCAAGTTTGAAAGCCTAAGAGTCTCATCCACACTGTCAACAGGAAGTTCATCTTCCAAGCCCTAGTCTTCTCTTTCCCAGGGTTCAGAACCCTTCCCCTTCCACACACAGGCAGCCTTGCACACCTGGGAGAAGAACAACAGACAAAAGCCTCTGAGCTTGGGACTAACTACTGCTGCTGTTCTCAGCGGGAGCCCCAGCGTGGAGACCTGGTAAGAGCAGAAGCCCCCAGGGCTGGGGAGAGTGGCCAGTGAAGATGGCTGGGAGATCCAGGTCAAATAGATGGAGGGTAAATATTTCAGGAGGGAAGAGACAAGGTTTCTGACATGGGGACCATCAAACACATGAGTGCAGGACAAAGAGAAGAACGAGATCTACCAGTCAGAGAAAAGATCGTCTTACCTCAAATTCCTCCTCACTGGGCTTTAGTTTCTTTAGAATTGTGAGACTCAAGTGAAAAAGAAGATGGTTAAAAACAAACAAACAAAAAAGAGCTACGAAATCTTAAAAGGCAGAATAAAAATCTAAATGGTTATGAGTGATAATTTTGCTCTTACTGTTTTTACTACTACCGTTATTTTCTCTCTCCTGACACAGAAATGTTGGGGCCAGGTCTTCAGGGATGCTTTCCTCTCCTCCTATTGCTGCTGGGGCTATGGTGGTCAGTGTGTCCACTTTGTGCTTTGCCTAAGCATCTCACCAAGGCTCAATGGTTTGAAATTCAGCATATACAGCCAAGGCTTCTCCAGTGCAACAAGGCAATGAGGGGTGTCAATAATTATACCCGGCACTGTAAGCCTCAAAACACCTTTCTGCACAACTCCTTCCAGGACGTGGCTGCTGTCTGTGATTTGCCCCACATCGTCTGTAAGAATGGGCTGCACAACTGCCACCAGAGTCCAAAGCCTGTTAACCTGACTCAGTGCAATTTCACTGCCGGGAAGTATCCTGATTGCCGCTACCGAGATGACACCCAATACAAGCTCTTCATTGTCGCCTGTGACCCCCCTCAGAAGAGCGACCCTCCCTATCATTTGGTTCCTGTACACTTAGACAAGATTGTTTAAAGTTTCCATCATTTTCCCTCTCACCTGGCACAAATTATCTTACGACCTCTTCTGATTTTTCTTTTCTTTTGTTGATTTTCCTGGTTCCCATAGAAGGAAAAAGGAGGGTATTGGAAAAATTAGAGTGATGAGGATAGACCAGAGTTGGGACAAAAAATATGTAGGATTCTTTTCTGCTTTGGAGCTCTAGGTTTTGAAGGAAGATAGTAGGGGAGAGGGTAAAGAAGGGTCCAGGCCTCCATATTTTCAGCCTTAGAACTTCGGCCAACTTTTGTTGTATTGTGTTCACAGAAATAAAACCATGTTCTGCTGCATTCTAACGAGTGTGTGTATAAGTGTGTTTGGAAGTGTGATCCCTTTCACATCATTGCCAGCCTGGAGCTATCTAGGCCTGCATTTGCCAGCATTCCAAGGAGAACGATTTTGGCCCTAGGCAACCTTTGAAGTTATTTGGCAACCTGGGGCCTCTGACACTCCCTCACCCCTGTGTCTCTGGGACTTTGGAGCAAGAAAGTTCTCCATCCCTTCAAACTCTGCTCATGGCTTTACATATTTCCCTTGAAACCATTGTCTATGGTTGTTTGGAGGTGGCACTGATACTCAATGTTGATGGTATTTTCACAGATTCTAACGCTGGTAACTGAAGCATCCTAGATCTTAACTATTTGCCTCTATAATTAATCAGATAGTTTTAAATATAAATAGTAGTAGGGATAATAATCCACTGTAGCCTTAGAGTCAATTCTCCCATTATCTATTGGAATGGACAAAGAGAAAGCATAGATCAAGGGGGTTAAAAAAAAAAAAGTACTGGGACACTAAAAACATTCTTGCCCTACTCAAATAGTGAAATATCACAGAAACATTGGGGCTTTGGAAGAGGTATCTGATTTAGAGATCGAAGGACTGGGATTAAGAATTTAGGTCCTATGTGTAGGGGAGGAAAAATAATTTTTCATAAACCCTTCTAGGTTTTTGGCTGAGACACCCCTGTAATAAAAAGATAGATCAACAGGAAAAAAACAATTTTAGTTACATATGTACATATGGGAGCGCTACAAAGATATGAGACTCAAGAGACACAGGAAGCCCTGAGGAGCGTCAGGGTCCATGTTTAGAATGGCATCCTGGGGCCAAGCCTGGTGCCAGGAGGATTAGCCCTGGCTTAGAGATGCCAAAGTTCCCAGGGAAAATGAGATAAGTAGACAATTCAATACATATCTCTTACTCACAGGGTGTGGAAATAGAATTTGAGTATCAGGTCAGAGGACACTGTACTTTTTAAAAAATTTATATTGACTAGAGGATGTGGAGCCACTAAAATATTATGCCCCTCTTACTGCTTTACTTACTGCCTTAGATGGATGCTTTAACTAGCTCCATTGGGGTAAAAAAGTATACAATCGAGAACTGTTTCATTGATAAATTCAATACTGTGAATATTCTTTAAGTCACCTTTTTAATTTATAACGGTTTGTGTTTTTCTTTTTTATTTTTTTCCTTTTTCTCTCTTTTATTATTCTTATCTTTCTTTTCCGTTTGTGTTTTTCTGTTTGGCTTTTTTGGTTTTTTCTGAAGATGCCATACTATCTAGACAGGGCTAATAGAAACAGAAAACGTGATGTCCATGTATGAGGCAAGCCTACAGAGGAAAGCCCACATATGGGGTGGCAAAAGCAAGGCCAAACAGCCTCACAGAAAGGGGGAAGCATACGCTCATGAGAAGGGGAATTCTTCTGGAGCTCTTCACACATTTTTTTTTTTTTTTTTTTAGTTGCAGTGATGGGGGCTACTCTTCGTTGCAGTGTGCCGGCTTCTCATTTCAGTGGCTTCTCTTGTTGCGGAGAACGGGCTCTAGGCGAGTGGGCTTCAGTAGTTGTGGTTCACAGGCTATAGAGCCCAGGCTCAGTAGTTGTGGCACACTGGCTTAGTTGTTCTGCAGTATGTGGGATCTTCCCGGACCAGGGGTCAAACCCATGTCCCTGCCTTGGCAGCCAGATTCTTAACCACTGCACCACCAGGGAAGTCCCTCTTCACACTTCTTGATGGATTTTATTTTATTTATTTACTTATTTTGACCACACCACACAGCATGTGGGATCTTAGTTCCCTGATCAAACACTTACCCCCTGCATTGGAAACACAGAGTCTTAACCACTGGACTGCCAGGGAAGTCCCTTGATGGATTTTATAAAGTCCTTCCCTTGCCTTCTCTCATGGGCTAATTTCATTTTTAACGTGATGAATTACTTTTCAAAAATTAAACAATGTAAGGACTTCCCTGGTGGCGCAGTGGCTAGGACTTTGCTCTCCCAATGCAGGCGGCCTGGGTTCAATCCCTGGTCAGGGAACTAGATTCCACGTGCATGCCGCAACTAAGAATTTGCATGCCACAACTAAGGAGCCAGCTTGCTCCAACTAAGGAGCCCATGTGCTGCAACTAAGGAGCTGGTGAGCTGCAACTAAGGAGCCCTGGAGGTGCAACTAAGGAACCCTGGAAACACAACTAAGGAGACCACCTACTACAACTAAGACCTGGTGCAACCAAATAAATAAATAAATATTTTTAAAAAATTAGACAATGTAGATAAATACAAACCAATACATAGCACTCAAAATAAATAAATATTGTTTTTCATTTACTTACTATCTAAAAAATATATATATACATAAAAACATTGGCGTCCATTTTATTCCTCTCTCCATTCCCATTCCTCTTAACTTTTCTCAAATGAAATTATAAATTTAAAGTGTTTCCAGTCCTATTTTTATACTTATACTTCATGTATAATATCTTCATAAACAAAACATAGGGTTTCCATGTGCAATTTAAAAAGAAATTTATATAAATACTACCATATAGTACAAATCATTCTGCAACTTGCTTTTTTTGTTCACTCAGCAATGTTTTTAAGACTCATCGATATTAAAATGTATCTTTGTTGTTTTTTTATTTTTACTGGTGTATTGTTTGTTCCTTTGTATTAATAAACCATCATTTATTTACCAGTCGTCTATTGTTGAATATTTGGGATGTTCCCAAATTTCCACCCTAACAAGCAGCATTGCAATGATATCTTTGTACATTTCTCTGTACAAAGAAACTTGTCAACTTAAAGAAAGACACTCAGCATAAGAATTGCGAGTTTAAGTTGTTTTCATGATCTTACTGAGGACTAGAACCTTTTATGTTTGGGAAGGTGCAAGAATCAGGGGTCTTTGAAATTATTCCTGAGATACACATCTAACTATCTAGGAACCTGTTTTTCCAAAGCACAAAGTACCTCATCCTGTTTTTCATCCTCAGTTCCCTGCAGGGTGCCCTGTCAGTGGTCGACTGCAGTGGGTTGCGACTTAGTCCTTGTAGAACTGGGTAATGAGTGATGTTCTTTGTTCTTCTTTGTTCACAAACTGATTGTAGCAGATTGTATTTTTCAGAGATGTCCATATTAACATATCCCATTCTACATTGTCTTCTTATAGTGTGATATTGACTCTTCCCTATCAGAAGGGTCTATGTTCCCTTTCCTTGAGTATGGGTTAGTCTTAGTTCTAATGAATAGAATGGGGTGAAAGTCACACTGTATGACTTCCACAGCCAGGTCATAAAAGGTGATACAGCTTCTGCCTGGCTTTCCCTCTCTGTTGTAGGACACCCACACTTGGACCCAATCATCATGCTGTGAGGAAGATGGTGCCACGTGGCATGTGCAGAGGCCTTGTATAGATATTCCAGCCAACAGGCCCAGCTAAGGTATCAGCCAACATCAACCATTCAACATGTGTGTGAATGAGCCTTCAGATGATTCCAGCTCCCGACCTCTGAGTCTTCCAGCTGTAGCCTCAGACATTGGAACAGAGACAAGCTGTCCCCACTGTGTCCTATCTGAACTCCTGACCCACTGGGAGCATAATAAATTATTGTTTTGTGCCACCAAGTTTGGGGGTAATTTGTTACACAGATAGACTAACTGAAGCATTGATTGTATAATTTCGCCAGAAACTATGGTATGTGAGTTTTTGCATCTCAATGTCCTGTCTCTGGCAAAACATGAGAGTATCATGCTCCTGCATTTTTGGCAACCTGATGAGTATGAAATAGCACAACATTGTCATGTAGGCAAAAAAAAAAAGATGCTATTTGCATCTTTAGATCCTTGGTTCCTAGTACAATGCCTGACACTAGTGGGTTTCTTTTTATTTTAATTATTTATTTATTTATGACTGTGTTGGGTCTTCGTTCCTGCGCACAGGCTCTCTCTTGTGGTGAGCGGGGGCTACTCTTCGTTGCAGTGGGCGGGTTTCTCATTCTGGTGGCTTCTTTTGTTGCAGAGCACGGCTTCTAGGTGTGCAGGCTTCAGTAGTTGTGGCACGCAGGCTCAGTACTTGTGGCTTGTGGGCTTAGTTACTCTTTGGCATGTGGGATCTTACCAGACCAGGGCTTGAACATGGTTCCCCTGCATTGGCAGGCAGATTCTTAACCACTGCATCACCAGGGAAGTCCCAGACACTAGTGGGTTTCTTTTTCCCTTTTAAAATCTTTTATTTATTTGTTTGTTTGTTTATTTATTTATTTATTTATTTATTTTTGGCTGCGTTGGGTCTTTGTTGCTGCGTGTGAGCTTTCTCTAGTTGCGGCGAGCCCCTACTGCTCTTCGTTGCGGTGCGTGGGCTTCTCATTGTGGTGGCTTCTCTTGTTGCAGAGCATGGGCTCTAGGGCACACAGGCTTCAGTAGTTGTGGCACAAGGGCTCAGTAGTTGTGGCTCTTGGGCTCTAGAGTGAGGCAGTTGATGAAAGTTGAATACAGTCTGTGGATTAGATAACTGTATAGTTTCAATGCAAACTTCCTGATTTTGATAAGTATACTTATTTTAAACCCTTGTAAAAAGAATGTTCTTGTTTTTAGGAAATGCATAGTGAAGTATTTAGGAAAAGGGGCAACATGTCCATAACTTACTCTCACACATTCAGAAAAAAATTTATGTATCTGTACATAAATATGTGACTAATAAAGCAAATAGGAAAAATGTTAATGTTTAGAGAATATAGACAAATGATATACAGGAATTCTTTGCATCATTTTTGCAACTGTTCTGTATATCTGAAATTATTTCAAAATTAAAAGTTTAAAAAATTTTTCAGCACGGTCATTTACCACTTGTGCAAATTACCTATCTTTGCAGATAATCAGTTGCCTCATTTACTAAGATAAGATATTTTACCTACTCACTTTCATTTATAGAATCTACCAAACTCTACTTTGGCACCTTGCAAATCACCAGCCACAGAAAAATGAAAAAGACCGGGTCACTAGTAGCTTTCAGCTGAGTGGGAAAAACAACCAAGAAAACTGGAATGTTTAACAAAGAGTGATTAGTGTTAGTTCTCAGGGTGGTTTCAAGACCTGAATGACCTAATATAGATTTAAACATACATATAAAAGGGGCTTAATGAAATTCCTGGTACCTCATACAAGTAGTTCCATCTCCCCTTTGGATGATTACAAGCTTCAAGGAAAGTATTTTTAGCTCTCTAAAAAAGACATCCTTGGGCTTCCCTGGTGGCGCAGTGGTTGAGAGTCCGCCTGCTGATGCAGGGGACACGGGTTCGTGCCCTGATCCGGGAAGATCCCACATGCCGCAGAGCGGCTGGGCCCGTGAGCCATGGCCGCTGAGCCTGCGCGTCCGGAGCCTGTGCTCCGCAACGGGAGAGGCCACAACGGTGAGAGGCCCGCGTACCGCAAAAAAAAAAAAAAAAAAAAAAAGACATTCTCAAATAGCCCTCTTTCTAGCCAGCTCCCAACTTCCTGTCTTTCCCCCTGGGACAGTGATGGCACCCCTGGTGTCTCTCTGTGTTCAAATTTCCTCTTCTTATAAGGACACCAGTCGGACTGGATTAGGGCCCACCTAAGACCTCATTTTAACTTAATCACTTCTTTAAAGGCCTTAGCTTCAAATACATTCTGACTTACATCTTACATTTCTGAGAAGTTAAAGTTTGAACATATAAGTTTTGGGAGAACACAATTCAGCTTATAACAGTGATTATAAAGAGAAGTTTCATAAGAGCTGCAAGGCCCTAAGCGATGGTGTGAGGCATCCTACATTTAGGTCTTTAATTGTAGTTTGGCAACTTTTCCGAGGAGAGGAAACAATAAGGATAAGAGCTGTTCCCTGCTCTTATGACAACTGTTATTTGGTGTCTACCAGTGGTTGTGGGGATTTCACAGACAGCAGCTTGTAAAGAAAGGTACTGAGGAAAGAACTGATTTTTTTTTATCTCCCATTGTCTTGGTTGACTGAAGGACTTGCAAGAGTACATGGAGGCTGTAAAAGCAGTAAGTACTGGGCATCACACTACTGAGCTTAAGTAAAATAGCAAGGCTTGCCATAGAGGGGGCCCACACCATTCCCAAAAGCCCAAGAAAAGAAGGTGGAATGCTGGGAATGCAGAGCTACATTTCCTGTGAGAAAAAAAGCAAAAAGAAAAACAGATTTTCCTCCTACTCCTAAGTGACCTGATTAGTTATAACCTTCCAGGTAGTCAACAGAACCAACTATGCTAACCCTTCTGGTCTTGTTTTCTCATCCCTTTTTACCTCTAAGTCTCATCCATACTTACTTCCTGACACCGTATTTATAATCCCTCTGTCTGACTCCTTCTAATCTCCTGTGCCTTCTTCATTGCCTGTTCTGTCCCAGCCTCAAGGCTCCCACCTACCCAGGGTCTGACTGAGAACAGATCCTGTTGGTGGTTCCAGGACTGGGAAGCATATCATAGGTCTCTCCACCAATACAGAGCTTCCTCTCTGGAAAAGAGAGGGCAGAGGGAGGAAGGTTTAGGGTTTTGAAGTTAGGGGGCTTTTGTTTGTGTTTGTGTTTGCATGTGGATGTTCAATCACAATTTGTTGAAAAGATTATCCTTTCTTCCTAGAATCGCTTTGCACTTTTGTCAAAAATCATTTGACAGTATTTGTGTGAGTATGCTCTGGGCTCTCTGTGCAGCTCCGTTGATCTATGTGTCTATTCTTCCACCAATTCACACAAAAATATGTACACAGATGTTTAAAGCAGCTATCTTCATAATCACCCGGAATGGAAACAATGCAAACGTCCTTCAACAGGTGAATGGATAAATAAGCCATGGAACATCCACGCAATAAAAGGCTACTCAACAATAAAAAGGAACGAACCACTGATCCACACAACTTGGATAAATTTCATAGGCATTATAGTGAGTAAAAGAAGCCAGTCTTGGAAGGTTACATACTGTGCAATCCTATTTGTATGATATTTTGAAAAGACAAAACTATAGTGACAGAGAATAGATCAGTGGTTGGCAGGTGTTGGGATGAGGGGAGTGTATGACTATAAAGAGATAGCACAAGGGGATTTGGGGGGTGATGGAACTGTTCTGTGTCCTGGTAGTGTGCAATTCATTTATACGAGTTAAAAATTCATAGAATTGTATACCAAAAAGATCAATTTTCCCATATGATATTTTTTTAAAAAGAAAAAATAAAGACAGAAAAAGAAAGAAAATGTGGAAGCAAGGCATAAAAGCACACACTCTGGGAGTCAGCAGACCTGGTTTTCATCATTCCATACTTGGCTTCATGCCTCAGTTTCTCTTTTTTTTTAATATTTATTTATTTATTTTATTATTTATTTTGGCTCCACCGGGTCTTAGCTGCAGCATGAAGGCTTTTAGTTGTGGCATGTGGGATCTAGTTCCCTCACCAGGGATCAAACCCCGGCCCCCTGCATTGGAAGCATAAAGTCTTACCCACTGGACCACCAGGGAAGTCCCTCTTTGTTTTTAAGGTGAAAGTTTTAGAGCCAGATTACAAAAGACCTTCCCTGCCCTGATGTTCCTTAATTCCACAGATCTACAAACATGATCACATTCATATTCAGCGTGTGCACACACACTCATGGTCCCATGCAAACAGATTTTGTCTCTATGTTACAACAGCCCAAGCTCTCCTTATCCCAGAGCCCTTCCCTTAAATAATTGTCTGCCAGTATTTATGGGAGAGGAAGGGGGAGCTTGAGGGAGGTGGCGAAGAGAAGCTGCCAAACATGTTGGCCTGAAGCAGGGCCAGCTCTCAGCCTCTATGAGGAATGTTTCCAAGAAGCCCAGGAAATTCCTGGTCCCACTCCCACATTCTCTTGCTGTTGCCTTGATCTCGACTCCACATTACTCTCTCCCGTCTGCGGATCTGAGCCAAGCTAAAAACTTCCATGGGCTCTCAGGTCCCAGGAAGCCTAACAAGGCCTAGCAGAGGCTAGCTGCCAGCCTTGACTCTCAGAGGCTGCCTAAAGTTGCCTGAGAGGAAACTCTGTGCTAGAAGCATGTTTGAAGTCCACTGGGATGACCTAGACCTCTGAACATGGCTTTGTACTGAGAAGAGCTCTGAACCAAACCAGATCTCAATGATGTGACTCTTCTAGAGATGCCTACCCGCGAAGAGCCAGAAACTGCATGCCAGGGCTCAGCACTCACTGCTAGACATGGATGTTCATCTAGAAGGTCCTAAGCGCTTCCCTGGTGGTCCAGTGGTTAAGACTCCCCGCTTCCACTGGAGGGGGCATGGGTTCAATCCCTGGTCGGGGAACTAACTGCCAAAAAAAAAAATAGATAGGGAGTAGAAGGCCCTAAGCGTAAGGGGACTTTTTTTTTTTGCGGTACACGGGCCTCTCCCTGTTGTGGCCTCTCCCGTTGCGAAGCACAGGCTCCAGACACGCAGGCTCAGCGGCCATGGCTCACGGGCCTAGCCGCTCCACGGCACGTGGGATCTTCCCGGACCGGGGCACAAACCCGTGTCCCCTGCATTGACAGGCGGACTCTCAACCACTGCACCGCCAGGGAAGCCCTGTAAGGGGACTTTAAGATGACAAAACCCAAGCCCTGGGTTTTACAGATTAGACAACTGTGGTCCAGAGAGGGCTACAGAGTGCCTTAGGGGCACAGCACAGGGAGCTGATAGTAGGGCAAGGACTACATTAGGTGCCCTGGCCCAATTATCCACCCAGCTGCAGACTGAGGGAAGGTGGAAAAGGAAGGAAACTGACCCTGAATACAGGCCCTGCTCAGACTTGTAGCAAGAAGAAACCAGAGGATGACATACAGTAGTGATGAGCTTTAAAGTACAGTCACCACACTGGCTAGTAAAACAGGCCTAGTGAGACTCTGTCCATTCAGATGAACAACTCCTTCTCCATTGTTAAGTAAGAAGACAATAAGGGAGTCGGAAGGGAGATAAGCGCGGAGGGAGAAAGCTGAGATGAAACCATCCCACCTACACTTGCTGCAAGCCACAGAGAAACCTATAAAATACATGGGAATTTACTGAATGATTTGCAGAGGTGTTTGAGATTAGTCTCCTAGAAAGTGGCTCCTGGGAGACAGTTTTGAGATGCTTCCAGGTATGCCACGGTTTAGTCTTCAGGAGGTACACTTTCATTCTGAAACTTCTATGCAGGACCTCCATCATGCATCATGAATCATGCACATGGAGGACTGCCCCACATTCGTGACCAATTTCCCAAACCAATATTGAGGTGCCTTCTGCCACGGGCAGGTAGATTCAAAGCCCTTTAGTGCTCCCACTTGCTCTGTGAGGGCTGAATCAGTCTCAGGAGGCAAGAGTGGCGATTGGGAGCAGCCTTTCACTTTCCAGTTAGACAGAAAGCGCAAAGTGCAAATACTGATGAGGCAGCACTTGGAAAGAAAGAACCTGACGTGATGGCCCTTTACTCTGTTCATTGAAGGTATGGGTGACCGATCTGTTTCAGGCTGGAAGACTATTGGCTGCTGGAATTGAAGGGGAATTTACCAGAGAGACAGGAGAAAATCAACATGTCAGAAACGGCAGAAGACACTATGATTTTGTCGGTACAGGTAAAATTGCAGGAGTAAGGTGGACGCTGGGATGCATTTACCTGTCCACTGAGAATGCAGAATTCCTGCAGCTTGTTTGGTTTGAAGACTCTTCTGAAAATTAACATTATCCTTCTTAGAAGAATCACTGGATATGGTCATTTCTGTCTTTAAGCAGGTACCCATCTTCACATGTTAGCACCTCAATTTTAAGATTAATCTGCCTGGGTCAGTCTCCTAGAAGAGGTTAATACTCCTTTATTTTGGGGATAGCAATAGTCGCCCCACAGAACAGAGACCTCTGATTTGTCTCCCGACCACTGGTGTTTCTCTCCTTGACTCTGCCTGGTGGCTCTAGGACAAGACTTGATCTTCCGCCTCCCAGAATCCTCCTGTTCAGAGCACTTTCCGCCCCACCTCACCCCCGTTTCCCTGGCTGTGCAGGTCTGCACCCGGACCATCCGCTAGCACCTATCACCTTATTCTCCGGGTGGAGACTCACAGTGGTCCCATGGCCAGGAAGGTGCATGGAACCAGTAGCCAGAGCTGGTGATTGTGCAGAATAGATGCAGCAAAGCTCCAAGTGAGTGTTCAAAAGAGATGTACTAAAGTGTTCTCTTAGCACTAGCAGGAGGGAAAATGAGGAGCTTTGGGTTTGGAGACAAGAGTGAGATGAACTTAAGAAAAATGCTATCTAAAGAAAACAGAACTAGAAACTTAAAGTTTCCCTTTTTTCCCCTCCTCCATCCTCACTGTTTGTAAGGAGTGAGATCCCCACTACCACCAAAATAGCTGGCCACCCCTCTGACCCACAGGCCTTCTTCCTCTTACAGAGGCCCCAGAGCTAAGCATTCACTTTACCTAAAAAACACAAAATCACTTCCAACATTTATAAATGTAGTACGCAAAGACAATGACAGAACTGGTCAAACTGGTTGGCAGTAGGACCTTTCTCTAGTTCTATGACCTTGTCTAGAGCTTGATGCAGGTGTAAACAGGGGGTCATATGAAATGATTAAGTGATGACAGAAGCCATGTTTAGGCTTTTCAATGGATGTAAGAGAGGGTTGCCAAGAAGTGAGCAGACTCATAGGCCAAGTGCCCTGGGAACCTGTGAGAGCCCCCAGCAAGCTCAGGTAGAGAAAGCCGTGACTCCACAGCACTCAGTGAAGGAGGGAGACTGGGGAATTGCCTTCTTGAGGAGACTCCAATAGCAGAGAGAGCAACGACAGGGAAGCCAGGAGACCTAAGGTCTAGTCTCAGTCGGACACTAACTAGCAGCTGCCGTAAGCAGGTCACTTAACCTTTCTGAGATTCAGGTTGCCCCTCTGTAAAAGGCGGGGGTTACATTAGGTCCGGGATGACCAGTGGGTGGCACACACACCCTCACCTCTCTCGAGCCTTCGGTAGAGGCCACTGTTCCATCACTTCACTGTTTAGATATTTTTCTACAGCATTCTAGGCAGGCACTTCCAATTAGAGTTGGTCCACAAGCTGAAATCTACTTATCCTCCCCCCACTTGATGATTGCTGATGTCCTTCCTAGCTCCTGAATGGAGGGTTCCAACTTTGTAAGGAAGAGAGGACCAGCTTTCTGATTTAGCAATAGCTCCCTCAAAAAAAGGAAAATGGAAATGTAGGGTCATAATTTCATACACTTCTCCTCCCCACCTGAGGCCGAGCAGGGTCTTCCCAGGATCACGCTGTCCTTCCTTCTGTGCCAGAGATTTTTGTACCTGAGCTTCGCCCTCTGTCACCTCGCCCAGCATGACACTGTCCCAGACCGTAGCTCCTTTTTATCTAAAATAGCCCACACTTTAAAACTATATTGGGCATCAAGGAACCTACAAAGAGAGGAATTATCTCAGGTCAGTGAAAATCAAAAGTCAAAAGAGGTGACATCTAAGGATTCCATTCGCCACTCACCAAAGCTAACCAGACTCACGGGTCTCACCCCTGTCAGGACAGCGAGCACACAAACAGCACCTGGATGGGGACAGCATCAGGAATTCAAGTGGTTGCAACTGTGTTTTATTGAAAGAAGCAGTGAAGTGGTCAACATAGGCCCCATCTCACAACCCACTCTTCACCCCCCAAGCCACGCAGAGGCCAGCCTCAGGCCAGGGGAGCACACGTGTGTGTGTGTGTGTGTGTGTGTGTGTGTTGGATAAGAGCCCTAATTAACTTGAGTTTTTGCCCTCAAGCCAGGGAAGAATGTGCTTGTGTGTGTGTGTGTGTGTGTGTGTGTTGGATAAGAGCCCTAATTAACTTGAGTTATTGCCCTCAAGCCAGGGAAGCATGTGTTTGTGTGTGTGTGTGTGTGTGTGTGTGTGTGTGTGTGTGTTGGATAAGAGCCCTAATTAACTTGAGTTATTGCCCTCAAGCCAGGGAAGCATGTGTTTGTGTGTGTGTGTGTGTGTGTGTGTATGTTGGATAAGAGCCCTAATTAACTTGAGTTATTGCCCTCAAGCCAGGGAAGCATGTGTTTATGTGTGTGCGCGCGCGCACATGGAGGAGGTGGGTAGATAAGAGCCCTAACTAACTTGAGTTCTTGCCTGCAGGGCAAGGAAGCGAGAGGGGGAGAGGCGATAAGGTGGGGCATCTCTGGCTTCAGGTAGAGACCTACACAGAACCGTCAAAGTGGACTGGCACGTACGGGTCCCCCTCACAGGCCACGATGATGTGTTTCTCCTTCTGGCTGGTCTTGTAGGCACAGTTGGGGTACTTGGAGCTGCCTGTCTGGCGGCAGTCTGTGATGTGCATGGTGGAGTTGCTCTCATAGCAGTTGGGCCGCCCATTCTTGCAGGGGATGTTTTTCTGGGAGCAGACGGCCTTGACATCTTCCAGGGACTCGTGCACAAAGGTGTTCACCGGCTTGCACCGTCCCTGGGTCATTTTTCGGCGCATCATCATTTGGTTGCAGTAGTTGGAGTTGTTGCTTGGGGAGCTGCCGGAGTCCATGTGCTGCCGCTGGAACTTCATGGCCGGCGATTCCTTGCCCAGGGAAGGCTGGACCAACCCCAGCACCAGCAGCACCAGGACCAGCCATGGCAGCAGGACCGGGGACTTCCGAGCCATGGTGGTCTCACTGCCCTGGAGGAGCCTGCCCGGGAAAAGGGGGAGAGGAGGAATAACACTGCCTTAGAAAGAGAACCCCAGCTCCCACCTGTAGCCTCCCTGGCTTACAGTCTCCAGGTCAACCAGAAAGATGTCCCTCTTCCTGCGAGCTTTTCCAAGTAACGAGACAATCACATATACTCTTCTCCACAAACATTTGATTCCCACTCCCTACAGAGAGGCCGTCCTCCCCTCTGGGTGGTGACCCCAGAAATGACCTAAAATCCTAGCAGCCTTGTCTTTGAATACAGAAATATTTTTGATACAAAATACCTTTGAAACATAAAACACCTCCGTACCCAGCGCTCACACGGCTCATTAGAAGATGCTTTTGAATAAACCATTAAATAAATGATCCAAATTTTGAATAAGCCAAATTGTATCCCTGAGATAACCACCGAGTATTCATCCAGGATCACGGTGGACAGAGAGCCCTGTTGTCCTACAACACAAGGGAAACTCAGCCCCAGTGTTTTACACCGGCACTATAAAGGGATGCCATTGTGTTCCAAAGAGAGATGCTCTCCTCCCCCAACCTGGGGGCTGCTCCTTCTCCAGCCCCATGGGCTCTCTGCAGCCTACGTGCTCCATTCCTGACCCCAGCTCTGCCCCCTGCCCACATCTGCCTGGCCTGATTCTCAGGCTAGCCTCACCCACCCTGGCTCCCCCCTCTCCAGCCCTCAGGCAGAAACAGCTCCTGTGTGCCTCTTGGGCTGCTTACCTGGGTCTCTAGCTTGGTCTCTGAGAGAGAAAAGGCAGTTTCTGCAATCACTCTATCCCAGGGGTGTGGACTTTATACAGATTAAAAGGAGGCTTGGCTTCCAGGAAGAGACGGGTGGGAGGAGCATCTTGGTCTCGGTCCACAGGAAAACAAGGTCATGTGAGGAAGGGGTGGGGAATTGCCCAGGCCACCCTTTTTGGCCTGGGGAGTGTGAGCCTTTGCCTATAAGAACCTTTCTTTCTATAAGAAGCAGAGAAAGCCACTAGAGCACTGATGCTCGAACCTCAGCCAAGTCCTTGTTATCTCCTTGCAAGCCATTTTCACCAAAGAGCCCTTGGAGGTTAGCAAAATGCACATAACATGGGATCACGGGAAGGGGAGGGAAAGGGAGGTCCTCTCTTGCCCTGGGAGTCCTGGAGTTGCTTTGGTCAGAATTCCACATCTCCCACCAGCTCCTCTGCTGGGGGAGCAGGGAGAAGTGGCCAGCTGCCTCCAGCTGGAAGGCTTCCCGGATCTGGAGAAGAAGGGGGAGTGTACCTGAACACGGAGGAGTAGAAAGCAGCTTCGTTCGGCGTCACCTCACCCAGTTGTGGCCACTTCAACACTCCTGGGCTATTGAAGGAGGGTGTGTGGCCATTCCTATCTATAGTGACCTCTCATCCCATAGGCCAGAGTGGAGGAGAGGAATTAGGGATGAGCCAAACTGCAAAATCCCCTTTAGAGAAGAAATAGAGAACATCATATTTCTTCGCAGTAAAATTTCAGTCTAGAAAGAGACGTGTATTTGCTGGAAGACAATTTTATTTTTATTTATTTAATTTTAATTTTTTTTTTTTTTGCGGTATGCGGGCCTCTCACTGCCGCCGCCGCCTCTCCCGTTGCGGAGCACAGGCTGCGGACGAGCAGGCCCATCGGCCATGGCTCACGGGCCCAGACGCTCCGCGGCATGTGGGATCTTCCCGGACCGGGGCACGAACCCGTGTCCCCTGCATCAGCAGGCGGACTCTCAAACACTGCGCCACCAGGGAAGCCCTTTCTTTATTTTTAAAGTATAGTTGATTTGCAGTATTGTGTTAGTTTTAGGTGTACAGCAAATTGATTCCGCCAGATAAAATGGAGGACAATTTTAATCCCTTTGGAGTGAGAATTATCAAAATATCTCTCCATGCTCTAGGTTTACACCATCTTAGTCCAAATTCTGGTTTAGCACCTTAAGCCCTGGGCAAGTTTCCTCATCTCTAAAATGGGGATGATAATAACATGTTCCTTTTAGATTTGCCATTCAGACAAAATAAGGTAAGATGCAGAGGGTTTAGAACAGTGCGTAGAAAGCCAATTATGGTTCACGTGGGGGTGGGGGGGTTAAGACCTCCCACAAGGAGTCTGTTTAAACAATACTGGGTGATCTCGGATTTGCTTTCCACAGGAGGCGGAGCCAAGTAACTGCCTGGCAAAACTTCTGTTTTGCTAAAATCCAGAGCTGAAAATAGCAGGCAGTTTCAAAGCCCTGGGGAGTGAAAGGGAGGGGGAAGAGAGAGGAAGGGGAACTTGACGGGAAGAACAGAATTCTTTAAGGGGAAATTTTAAAATTGTTTCGCCACATGAAATCCAAGACATTTTTGGTAAAATCAGCTTATTTTCTAGTGTGTATAAATTGGGAAGTGGAAGTGGGGTCAAGGAGGACGTGGTGAGGCATGAGCTTTTAGTCTCATGTTTTTGTAGTTTACCTACCACCCAGGTTTTCTTTGTTTCTTAGTCTTTTTTTTTTTTTTTTTTTGCGGTACGCGGGCCTCTCACTGTTGTGGCCTCTGCGGAGCACAGGCTCCGGACGCGCAGGCTCAGCGGCCTTGGCTCACGGGCCCAGCTGCTCCACAGCATGTGGGATCTTCCTGGACCGGGGCACGAACCCGTGTCCCCTGCATCGGCAGGCGGACTCTCAACCACTGCGCCACCAGGGAAGCCCGCTTCTTTTAGTCTTTGGATCATACTCATACCATCTTGAGTGGTGTTGGAAGGAAAACTTTTCCTCTACCCATTTATGTTCTTCTCTGGAGGCCTGTGAATTAACTGACAAAAGACAGATTAACAGAAGAATTGACCAGGTTTATTCATCTGCATATGGAGGAGCACAAAAGAAGTAGTTCCCTGAACAGCTAGGGATAAAGGTTTATACATCAACTTAATGGGGGGGAGGGGAGCAAATAGGGACTCTTAAGGAAATAAATGGGTTTTTTTAAAGGAAAGATAAATGAGCTTTGGGGGGAATAAATGGGACGTAAAATAATTTGTGATAATGTTTGTCTTTGCAAGTGTGAGTAGTGTGTCTTCGTCCTGGCTGCAAAACTCCCCTAAGGGGATTTATAGCAGCTTTACTCTCAGAAGACTCTGCCTTTATTCAGATGAGGGAAGCTCCAAAAAAGCTTCTTTCTGCATCTGCTGGGTTTCAAATATCTTCAGTTTAAAACAACCTTCATATTAACTCTGCAGATCTCAGAGGTACCCACAGTAACAAATTTAGAATTTGTTCATTTATTCATTCAACAGTGGGAATACAGAAATAAGTTACAGGGCCTGCCCTAAAGGTACCTGATAGGATAGTTTGTATTCATCAGGTGAGTTCCACCAAGGTGTCGGGCATGGCTGCACGAAACCAGTCATTCATTTGGCACCTTTCCAGTGCCAGAAGAATTCCAGGGAGTTGGTCCAACAAGAAGATTTCAGAGTCACAGTTCAAATATGAATAAGTTTTCTGTAACCCAAATAAGTTTCTTCAATAGCCTACCCCAGAGCATCCCAAACTATAAGAAGTCATTTTTGCCTGTTTGTGCATGGCAATCTGGACAAACCCTTGGGGTTATTTTTGTTTGTTTGTTTGTTTCTTTGGGCTGTGCCGTGTGGCTTGGGGGATCCCAGTTCCCCAAGCTCACACCTGGGCCCCACCCCACCCCACCCCCGCTCCCCACCCCCCGCAGTGAAAGCATCAAGTCCTAACCACTGAACTGCCAGGGAATTCCCAACCTTGGGGTTTTAATTCAACTTCATGGAAACAATCAAAAACCCATCCTTGCTATAGCCTTACCCTTGGCCTTCTTGCCTTAGGGCAAGAGCTACAGTTGCAAAAGTTGATGCTCCTGCTAAACTATCTCTACGCGCCCTGTTTGATTCATGGTTCCTCATGCAGTAAGACATTACTACTGACTGAGAACACACAACACTTTCCAGCCAGTCCACTAACTCCTTGTAAGATTCTATTACTCTCTCCATCTCACATACTGTTCACCACGGAAGCACCCTGAATCCTGCCATTCTCCTCCTGCTACCAGAAGAGGGGGAGCCTCATGATCATCTTACGTTGGTAGGGAACTTTCTGTATCTCACTCAGATTTATTATAGACTCCTATTGAGAACTCTGACCTAATTTTATTTGTTGATGAATCATACCTCAAAACTGAAACTGGAGGTTATCAAGCAGGATATACTATCACTAACCTAAACTCTTCAAAATAGAGCTTGTCAACTAGCCAGTGACCAGCGAGTAAACATACAGACAGCAGGTATGCTTTTGGAGTAGTATATGATTTGGGGATGCTTTAGAAACAAGCATCAAAATGGACAACAAGTTAAGGAAATTTTAGATGCATTCCTACTTCTTAGAGAGTGGTTATTCTAAAGATTGAGGCCCACATTAAAAGAGATGATATGGAAGGTAAAGGATTGCTCTAGCAGATCATTATGCCAAAGAAGCTGCTTTAACCAAGATTATGATTTTATCTAAACCCTCAAAGAATAAATCTCTGGAAGGATTCAACAAGGTCCTTATAAAATATCAAAATTTAGCCCCTGGAGGCTTCCCTGGTGGTGCAGTGGTTGAGAGTCCACCTGCCGATGCAGGGGAAACGGGTTTGTGCCCCGGTCCGGGAAGATCCCACATGCCAGTGGAGTGGCTGGGCCTGTGAGCCATGGCCGCTGAGCCTGCGCGTCTGGAGCCTGTGCTCCGCAACGGGAGAGGCCACAACAGTGAGAGGCCTGTGTACCGCCAAAAAAAAAAAAAAAAAAATTTAGCCCCTGATTTTTGAAAAAGAAGAATGAAAAAATTCTGGTTGTACTCTTCACTTAAATAATCCCTGATGCTCTCAAGACAGCTGCTTGGTGACTTTCTTAGCTAGAGAGGAGAAGTCAATACCTGGCTTCAAAGCTTCAAAGGACAGGCTGACTCTTGTTAAGAGGTTAATGCAGCTGGTGACTTTAAGTTGAAGCCAGTGCTCATTCCCATTCTGAAAATCCTAGGGCCCTTAAGAATTATGCTAAATCTACTCTGCCTGTGCTCTATAAATGGAGCAACAAACCCTGCTGTAAACACATCAGCTTACAACATGGTTTACTAAATATTTTAAGTCCACTGTTGAGATCAACTTCTCAGAAAAGATTCCTTTCAAAATATTACTGGTCTTTGAAATGTACCTGGTCACCCAAGAGCTCTGATGGAGATGTACAATGGGACTCATGTTGTTTTCATGCCTGCTAACACAACATCCATTCTGCAGCCTATGGATCAAGGAGTAATTTTTAATTTCAAGTCTCATTATTCAAGAAATACATTTTGTAAGGCTATAACTGCCATAGATAGTGATCCCTCTGATGGATCTGGGCAAAGAAAATTGAAAACCTTCTGGAAATGAGCCACCATTAAGAACATTTATGATTCATGGAAAGAGGTCAAAATAGCAAATTAATAGGAGTTTGGAAGTTGATTTCAATCTTCATGGATGACTTTAAGGGAATCAAGACTTCAGTGGAGGAAGTCACTGCAGATGTGGTGGAAATAGCAAAAGAACTGAGTCAGGAGATAGATGGGGCCTAGGCTAAGCAGCTGAAATATGTCCCCTGTGGACAGATACTCCAAGATAAAGATAATGGCAGGAACAAGGAGAAGCTGAGTCCTGCCCAGATAAGAGATAAAGAGACCACATATTTCTCATTCTCGAGGTCAAGGAGACCTTCCCAACTACACATGTGCAGACAGGCTCCTCAGGGGCCAAAAAGGAAAAGGACACCACCCCATAATAGGCGGTGTCAACCTTCCCACAGTCCTCTTCGCTGGAATCCACCTTGGCTAAGAGATGCGTGCACACACAGGGGAGACTCTGAGTTATAACAAATACAGACTCAGAGCCAGGCAAAGCAAGATGATTGGCCAGAGGGAACCCGGAAGAAATGCCCCATATAAGTGATTCAAGCTACCACTAGGGCACGACTCTCTCTCTGAGCCCGCCCCTGTGTGTCTATTCACAAGTAATTTATTTTTCCCCTTCTAATAAACACTTTACTTGTTTCACTACTTTCTGTCTCTTTGTTGAAATTCATTTCTACAAAGCAGACAAGCCAGGGCCTTGTCACTAGCCACTGACCCTCATGGTCTAATGGTTAGGATTCAGTGCTCTCACTGCTGTGGCCTGGCTTCCATCTCTGGTGAGGGAACTGAGATCTTGCTTCAAGCTGCTGCCGGCTGAGGCCACCTGAGAGCAGAACCAGAATTAGAAGCAGAGCCTGAAGATGTAACTTAATTGTTGCTGTCTCATGAGAAAACTTTAACAAATGAGGGGTTACTTCTGATGGGTGAGCAAAGGAAGTGGTTTCTTGAGATGGAATCTACTCCTGGTGAGGGTACTGTGAAGATTATTAAAATGACAACAAAGGATTTAGACTATGACATAAACTTAGTTGAGAAAGTAGCAGTTTGAGAGGATTGACTCCAATTTTGAAAGAAGTTCTACTGTGGGTAAAGTGCTATCAAACAGCACTGCATGCTAGAGAAATTGTTCGTAAAAGGACGAGTTAACTGATGCAGCAAACTTCACTGTTGTCTTATTTTAACAAACTGCCACAGCCATCCCAGCCTTCAGCAACCACCACCCTAATCAGCTATCAACATCAAGGCAAGACCCTCCACCAGCAAGAAGATTATGACTTGCTAAAGGCTCAAATGATGGTTAGCATCTTTTAGCAATAAAGTATTTTTATTAATGTATATACATGTTTTTAGAAATAATGCTTCACACACTTAGTAGACTACAGTATAGTGTAAACATAACTCTTACGTGCACTGGGAAACAAAAAAAAATCATGTGACTGGGTTTATTGTGATGTTCACTTTATTGCAGTAATCTGGAACCAAAGCCATAATATCTTCAAGATGTGCCTGTATACATTTTTTTTGTTTGTTTGCTTCATCTACTTTTTAAATTTGGTTTTAGAATAAGAGTTTGCTAAAAATGTTTTCTCTTAAATATAGCCAATTCAAAGCATCCATCATCTGGCCATCAGGGAGTAGGATCTTATATTCATCTCAAATAGCGACTCAAACCAATAAGTCTTTCCATGGCTTACCAAAGACATGAGTCATCTCAAAAAAGAGTATGCAGCCTTCACAAGATCCAGAAAGTTCACACCTAGCGTTAGTCTAAGAAAGTAAAAGCCTTCATTGCTATAGGCGGTAAGAATGATGTAGTGAAAATGGTGTCTCCAGTTTCCCAGGAGAACGTGGGATGCCGCCAGTTACAGACCCGCTAATCTGTGACACCAGGTAGGTGCTACTGGAATGGAATTTTTTGAACACTGAAAAAGCAACAAAAATTGAGATGACAAAGGCCCCTTAGGAACTGAGACTCCTTCTGACAAATTCCCCTGAGAGCTAGCTGGTTATTAGACTGGCCACCAAGTTGCACCTGGGTAAGTGCACCCTCTGGATAGCGGAGACCAAAGTGAATATTCTCGTTGGTTACAAAGCCAAGCTATCAGGATATAGAACAAGACAAAAGGAAAAACCTCATCTAGTCTTTACATAGAGGACCCACAGCAAAGTTTGCCCAAACAGATGCCATTCTGGTGAGAACCATTAACTCACCAGTCTGTGAGGCCAGCTTGAACAGCAGGTTTATAGGGTCTACGCCTGTGTTCTGCCCCATGGGTTTCCCTCCTTATGACAAATGACAAAGACAAAGAAATACAGTGACCATCTCTGAGAGGAAAAGGAGCAATACCAGAGTCACTAAGTCCAGGAAACTAATTCTGAAAACATGTTTTCCTTCTAATTTAAATTTAGAAAGAGAGAAAAGGGACTCTCACAACTTTCCCTTCCACTGAATCCTGCCAGCAGTTATCCAGGAGGCTGATGTGGTAAGAAAGCTCACCTTCTGCTAGCCTATCAGATGTCCCAGAATCTCTCAGCTGCAGCAGCCTTGGGGGAAAGAGGGGTCCAGGCAGCATCATGCTAACTATGCCAACTGTTAGGGATGTCAGGGATGGGGACATCCTTAACAGGAGGGGGAAAGAACAAGTTTAATTCGTGTATACAGAGGTCTCATAGAAGTGGGACCTAAGAAGTGTCCAAGGCAGGTAGCTTTTATGCTTTTTAGACAAAGAAACAATAAATTGCTGAGGAATTGACAGAGCAAAGAAACTTAGTCTTGGGTGCTTAATCGGCGAAGAATCTAAACAGAGTTTGGGGTTGGGGTAGTAAGTTAGTAAAGAAATAACAAGTTTAGTCTATACAGCCTTCTTGGCCCTGATTTCCCAACCTCTGGTGATAAAGGTGTCTCTTTCTACCTCCTAGTACAGAGAGGGTACCTTTCACATGGGAAATTTATTTACTGCTTTCAGGGAGACAAAGGGGGAGGATCAGAGCGTCCTTTTTGCGCTGGCTGTTTCTTAAGTAAATTTAATTCAAAATAATCAATATGCCACTTCGGCCTATTTCGCACCGGCCTGCCCTGAGCCCTAACAGGGTCACCTATTATGTGTCAACAACACAATTCTGGAAAAATTGTAAAGGTGGGACATGGCCATGAACCAAAGCCTCAAGAGCCTCTTGGATACCTTTAGACACTTACCTAGCTTCCACCCTCCATGGAATTTAAATATGTTTTAGTTATTGTATATCAATTTTCAGGATGAGTTGTAGCATTTCTTTGCCAAAGAGCTACAGCCTTTACAGTCACTAAAAAGCTGCTGATTTGTGTCTTCCACCTGGGGCATCCCAACTTTTATATCAAGTGATTGAGGCACAAGCTTTATGGTAGCCATTATAAAAGAACTCTCTATAGCGTTACTTCTTACTCAAAAACTGCAGGAAATTAAAGCAAACAAACAAATAACAGCAAAAAAAAAAAAAAAAAAACCCCTCAAAAAAACAAAGGAAAGCTGTCCTTTCCACTCACAATCCTCTGGAAATGCTGAAAGGACTAATAGCATCCTTAAATTAAAATTAGCAATATTGTTGGATGGACCTAGAGATTGTCATACTGAGTGAAATAAGTCAGATAGCAAAAGACAAATATCATATGATATCACTTATATGTGGAATCTAAAAAAGGGTACAGGAACTTCCCTGGTGGTCCAGTGGTTAAGAATCCGCCTCCCAATGCAGGGAATGCGGGTTTGATCCCTGGCCAGGGAGCTAAGATCCCACATGCCACGGGGCAACTAAGCCCTCGGACTACCCATGTGGCTCAACTAGAGAGCCTGCGTGCGTCAAACTACAGAGCCCATGCTCTCTGCAGCCTGCGCGCCCCAACTAGAGTGAAGCCCACGTGGCGCAATGAAAGATCCCCCATGTCGCAACAAGACACGATGCAGCCAAAAAAAAAGAAAAAAGGAACTTATTTACAAAACAGTAACAGACTTACAGACTTAGAAAACAAACATGGTTATCAGGGAGTAAGGTGGGGGACAGATAAATTGGAAGATTGGAATGACATATACACACTACTCTATATAAAATAGATAACTAACAAGGACCTACCGTATAACATAGGGAACCCTACTCAATATTCTGTAATGGCCTATATGGGAAAAGAATCTAAAAAAGAGTGGATGTATGTATAACGGATTCACCTTGCTGTACACCTGAAACTAACACAACATTGTAAATCAACTCTACTCCAATAAAAATTTTTTTAAAATAAATAAATAAAATCAGCAATACTGGGAATTCCCTGGCGGTCCAGGGGTTAGGATTCAGCGCTTTCACTGAGGTGGAGCTTGTTCAATCCCTGATTGGGGAACTGAGACCCTGCAAGTGGCATGATGCAGCCAAAAAAAAAAATTAGCAATATTTTCAGAAACGCTTGAGCTCTCTTGTCACAGCTGCTCCCACCCACTATCCTATGGCTCTACAGGCCACTCTCTCAGGAATACATAGGTTATCCCCCTATGAATTGATAACTGGAAGGCACGTGCATTTGGAATTTCACCTCCAATTCTAGACTCGTCCCGACCACACATAGACAAGACAAAATACTGAGAGGGACTCATGTGCTATACCCAGCCCCATCACCAACAGGTTAAGGCCATCCCCCCACAACATCTTTCTAAACAATTTCTTCATTATTGTCAACCAGGGGATTTTATCTATTGGAAGAGACATCAGAGAAAAACTGTTCTTGAACCTCATTGGAAGGGACCTTATCAAAATACTGTCAACAACAAATGTAGCAGTAAAACTCCAAGAAATCAATCATTGGGTTCATAGTTTACAACTGAAGACGCAATTCAGAATTCCAGGTAATTGGAAGGCTATTTCAATTCAAGATCTCAAACTGAGGATTCTCAGAGATCCTTCAGAAACCGCTGATCTTCAGAAGCAGAGAGCTAGCCTAAGACCTGTGGATCACAGATAGTGGACTGCTTCTATCCAAGATGTTGGACCAAAACTCCTATCCATTTCTTGTTTGTTTTCTAAATCTGCTTGCTTATAATTCTTCTTATTATTATTTTCTATAGAAAATAATTTTCCCCCCCACCTGGGAACCCTTAGGGAAAATTTTAAAAGACTGGTCGACCTATAGCTATGATCCAAAGACAAAAAAAAAAATGGCCTGAAATGGGTCTCCTACAAGTAGATCTTTATTGCCACAGGATGGGGAAAATGGACGAGGTTCCCTTATGTTCAGGACTTTATGCCCCTTTTATTATAATCCGGCTCTAGGTGGCTCCATAATCAAAAGCTTAAGGAACCAGGGACTTCCCTGGTGGCGCTGTGGTTAAGAATCTGCCTGCCAACGCAGGGGACCTGGGTTGGTCCGGGAAGATCCCACATGCCGCGGAGCAACTAAGCCCGTGAGCCACAACTACTGAGCCTGAGCTCTAGAGCCCACGAGCCACAACTACTGAGCCCGCAAGCCACAACTACTGAAGCCTGTGTGCCTAGAGCCCGTGCTCCTCAACAAGAGAAGCCACCGTGATGAGAAGCCTGTGCACCACAATGAAGAGTAGCCCCCACTCGCCACAACTAGAGAAAGCCTGTGCGCATCAACAAAGACCCAATGCAGCCAAATAAATACATTAATTAATTAAATTTAAAAAGCCTAAGGAATCAGAAAGACAAACAAAAAAACCCCACAAAAACAAAAAACTCTCCTGACATTTTTTTTTGATTTATTTAACATCTTTACTGGAGTATAATTGCTTTACAACGTTGTGTTAGTTTCTGTTGTATAACTGAAATATCCCAAAGAGAGATATTACACTAATTAGGTTCATTTCATATGTTAAAAGTATTGTCAAAAAAAAAAAGTATTGTCAAACGTGTAATAAATCTTCTTAGGTTATATTATATGGTGATTGTTACTGATATAGATATTCTAGAAATAGTATGGAGTTTCAAAAAATTCTGATATGTCCTGGTAAAATGTTATCAGTCATAATTCTAGTTATTATCTTAAGTGTCATGTGTTACAACAGTAACCAAGTTACCTTGTTAATTACATTGTAATCAGATTTTAAACTTCCTTAAGTCTTTTGTCATTATAGACATGGTTTCACTCTGATGCCTTTGCAAAAATGCTTCCTCTTCAAGAAGTTTTATAAAAAGGACTTTTAGATAAATACAAGTTTCTGACTTTCAAACCATAATGCTAAACTCGATATAAAGAAGCTCTTCTCAGGACTTCCCTGGTGATGCAGTGGTTAAGAATCTGCCTGCCAAGGCAGGGGACATGGGTTCAAGCCCTGGTCTGGGGAGATCTCACAACTAAGCCTGTGCACCACAACTACTGAGCCTGCGCTGTAGAGCCACAACTACTGAGCCCACGTGCCACAACTACTGAAGCCCATGTGCTTTGAGCCTGTGCTCCGAAACAAGAGAAGCCACCACAATGAGAAGCCCGTGCACCACAACGAAGACTAGCCCCTGCTCGTTGCAACTAGAGAAAGCCCGCACGCAACGATGAAGACCCAACACAGCCAATAAATAAATAAATTTATTTAAAAAAAAAGCTCTTCTCCTCAAGCTACTTATGGTTTACAACAATTTGGTAATTTACACCTATGGGTAAAATTAAAACATTTAACTTTTCTCTCTATCTGCTTCCTCCAGAGACTGGAAACTCTTGGGTCCCCAGAAGCTTTAACAGATAAATTAGGAAGGCTACCTCACTAAAAGGTACAGAAATCTCAAGGTATTTTCAGGAACTTGAAAAGGGAGGAATTCACCTAGATTTGGTAAGTGAAATCTGCGACAAGCCCTTGGTGTGACTTTCCTGAGAGGTCTTTTAAAAGTTCAGTCTGAGACTCCTTAAAAAAGTTTCAGCAAGCAAAAAGCCTATATAAATTATCAGGCCAAGTTTATTGAGACCAGATTGAAATTTGGTTCTCTCTGTTAAGAGAACAAAGTTTTCTTGGAATGCTGCTTTAATAACAGACTATGTATATTTCCTTGCCTTTAAGTGGTTTTCATTTGCTTTTAAAATCTTTTGTTACTTTGGTAAAGTAAGTATTAACAATGATCTATAAAGATTATGGCACACATAGATAAAGTTCATTCTGCTTCTACAAAAATTAACCCCTCATTGTCAGACTTTTGCCATCTTGATGTCCTTAAAACATAACAACAGTCTACTCCTAAATCAGGGAATTTAAAATGGGTAAACAATAGCCGTCAATCAAACAGGGTTATGGGAAATCCAAGACAGCTGCTTGGCTTTTTCCAGTTCCCTGACAAACCTCATATTTTATTTGGTGGGATAAAGCCTTCCCTGGCTGCAGGGTTAATGCCCTCACAATAAAGAAAAAAATATATGTTTTACTGAATATTAAATTCTAGTTTTGTTAATTAAGGTCTGTGTTTACCAAGACTCACTTCCCAGATAGTTCCTTGCTATTATGTTATATTGCTAAAAAGTTTAATTGAATTATAAAAGGCCACTCTAAGTTTGTTTCTAAAGCGTATCTCAGTAATCTGTCTTTGGATGAAGATCAGATGCCCCACGACCTACAACCAGGGGATTACACATACTGGAAAAGACATAATTTAAAGGACTATCTCCAAACTGGATGGAAGGACCCTTACCAGGTATTCTTAACTGGCTCATACACAGTAAAATTAATGAGAATTAACTCTTGGATTAATTTCCACTCACAAAGGGCCCCTGCACTGGACTGGCCTATAGAGGGGACAGCTGACCTCAAAATCACCTTAAAACAGTGCTCAAACAGAGGGGAAACTACACTCACACCAAGATGAGAAAAAGACAACATCAGAAATAGCTTACCCAAGATCCTGGACCTGACTCATATTCTCCTTTAGAATGTTTTCTTGACTTCTTGGGCCTTTGCATATGAATCAGATGTTTTTCTATCGTAGGCACGATCCTATGCTAGTTTTAAAAATCAGTCCAGTCGTTGGGTTTGTGGCCAATTACCTATGTCTAGTACTTCTGGGTTACCTGAGTGGATTTCTCCAGTCCAAGGCTCTAACTGGTCGACTCTTAGGAAATTTATCTTAAAAGGAAAATTATACTCATGTTCAGGCCACTATTGGTATTACTAGATGAGATCCCCTCATCTGACCAATTAATAATACCTGCTCTGACACTGACCATAAATATGAATTTTCCTCTATTACTCAAAGTTCAATCAGAGCAACAAGCAAAATTTCAGCCAAGGAATAAAACCTCCCACAATTATGGGATGGATTTGTGTAATTAACACCAGGCTATGGTAATTTAAAGTTAAAGGTTCCTCTATGCTGGGAACAATTAAATCATACTAAAGATAATCAGTCTAGTAACACTTGGAAACTGGGCTGAGCACCTTATGGACAATGCCAATATATAGTTTCCCTGAAGAATAGGGACTGGTACAGAACAGACTAAGTCAGATGACCTGGGATATACTGGGCTACACCTAATGGAAGTTCTTGGCTTAATTCTTACTTATGATTTTATTAATACTGCCAGCTATGCTATTTGTATTTTGCCTATTTCAAAAAAAATTATTGTTTCTTACATTACCAAATGTGTGACTGAACCTCTGATAAAATGATGATATATAGTTCCATATGAGATCAATGATTGCAATAGTCTAACTCTAGGTGTGAGAAGCAGCAACAAGAGAGAATATTGTCCTGGACCATACAAGATTAGGAAGACAGGTGGTCCAGAGACTTCTGGATACTAGTAAAGGCCTAGTCCAGTAATAGCACCTGGAGTGGCTTATCAGCAAAATCTTCGCCAGACCTGGGAATGAGCATTCCTAGCTCTGTGGGACAAAATGGTCATGAAATGCCCCAAACCATGGTTGAAATTATGACCATAAAGGGGCCCTGCTGACTGAAAACTGACACTTGCCATCAACTTCTACAAGGATTAAACCATGAGCTGCTGTATCTGTTGACTTTCAACACCCCCTACAAGGAGTTCAGGGTGGAGATCTTAAATGGTGCACTCTGTGCTCTGGGAAAAACTGACAGGACAGGCCTTCAAATAGTTAAATACTTTCAGAAGATTTTATGAGCCCCAATTCTTGCATCTTCTCATACCTAGAGAAACACTGACATCATTAACAATGACACTATGGTGTGATTTTAGGCAAGTCCTTTTATTGCTAAGAACTTGAGTTTTCTGAGCTGTGTTAGATTTGGGATGCCACCAGCCATTCTCAAAACAATGTCTGCTGGCAGCTGGTACCTGCAACCTTACTTCTTAAAGGTCTCCTCTTGTAACTATTACACTTTTAGATGATAACATTGCTTTAGATCATATGTTAACAAAAAGAGAAAACACATATGTAGTGACCAACAGCTCCTGTTATTTATATGCTAATACCACATCAAAGGTTAAAACCTACCTTGATGAAACTAGATAACCAGCTACCTGGCTACAAGTCTCCCCAAAGCGCCAGGCCTAGACTGGGTTTCAGGCTTATTCTCCTAAAAAGAAATGAGATCTGTTTTGTCTATTAACGTTTAGGTTGTCACTCCTCCAAATACTTCTAAGAGTCTGTTACACCTACATCAATCACACTGGGCTAATAGAAGAGGACATAAAATTATATATATGACCAAATGGCTCGATTCCTTTAGACAGGGTAACCCAAGCACTGACTCTGTCTGGACCAGGATCAACTACTACCAAACGTAACATGGCTCTTAATCATGCTTGGGCTCCCGGCTACAATAATTCTTTTACTAATCTTTGGCCTCTGTTTTTTTAAACTACTTGTTAAATTCTGTCTCTACCAGATTACAATAGGTTCACATCAAGATAATGATGATGCAAAGATTCCAGCCATTTCTCAGAACAGATCCTGCCAAAACAACAGCAGAAGTCACCCACCCTGGGGCCCTTAATAAGACAGGGTGAGAGCTCCATGACCCCAACTAGGTTGGGTCTACGAGCCCCTTGCCAGCCTGAAGAAGCTACAGAGGACAGGCCGTCATCCCTCATCCTCCCAACAAAGATTTCTTGGGGTTCACGTCTCTTGTGGGGGGGCAATTTAAAATAGGAGATAGATAGGCCCCTGGGCCGGACAGCTGGTGTTTGTCAAGTGGAGCAAAACTAAAGTTTTGTCCTCAGCCAGACAAGAACGACGCGTTTCCCTTCCTCCTTTGATATGGAGGGAATGATCTAGCAGTGGGGAATCAGTTTGCAGCAAAAATAGAAATGAAGTTTTCCCTCTCCTGAGAACAAGGAAAATAAAGGGAGCAGGCTAGAGAAGAATCATAAACTGGCTTGAAAGAGTTAATCACTCCTAGTTTGTTTGTTTGTTTTTTAACTGTTACTAATCTGTAGTGTCTGTAACTAGATTTGTACTTCACAAAGCTAACCTATTACTCTTTAACACTATGTGGATTACATCCTGCACTCCCTTGTAGCAAATCACCCCTTGTAGCATTTGCATTTCAGAACAAAAAGTCGCAGGCCAATAACCCAGAGACAAAAGGACCCAATTACCAGGCTGCCTGATGCCAGCTGTGACTGTTTTGAGATAATGCAGGAAGAAGAAGAATTCAGGACCTTCACTATTTTGATCCTTATCATATACCCTGCGGGCCCCACATATAAAATCCTCTCTGATTCCCGGAGGGGGGGGCACTGGTCTTGAGGCGCTAGCCTGCTGTGTCTTCCCTTCTGCCTGGCAGAAAAATAAAGCCGTCTCTCTCTTCCTCCAAAATCTCTGTCTCCGTATTTCTGTTCAGCATCGGTGCACAGAGAAGCCAAGATTTCGGCAAGACCCACACCACAACACTTCACCTCACATGACAAATCAACTACAAAAGGGCAAAAAGCTTTCAAGGCTGTGCAGGTTCCTGTTGATTATCCCCATTTTATAACACTTTCCATTTCCCCTTCTGTCCATCTCACCCACATACACCCAACAGCACACACTGGGAAAGAAAGAGGCTCCAACATCTGAGCACAGGCTGCTCTTTCCCAGAGGGTGGCTCTGACCTGTGTGTGAGCCCGCCAGGTGCAGTCAAGTCTGGACTCCAGAACACACAGAGACAGGCCCCAGTCTCCCACCTCCACCTCCCAGCCTTCCCACACTATCACAGGGTTCCTCAGCCCCAAGGACAGAGCGCCTTCTCCATATGTCCTTTCCCACCCCGATTACCAGCCCTGGGTCTTCTTAAATGGAGGCCAGATATTGCCCAGGGTGTCTGAGGAAAGACAGAGACTTGGGTGTCTGGGGTTCCTGATTGGAGAAGACCTAATTACCTAATTACCCTTTAGCCTGGGTTGGTCAGTGGTCTCTTGGTTTCAACCATTTTAGGAGAGTCCCCGCACCCCCTGCTTCCCTTCTAGAGCAAGCCCCAGTGCCCTCATCCCTCACATAAGGGATAGCCCGCTTGTGCCAGCTCTTCTGGTGGCTTATAACTGTGGCGTTAATTGTTGACCAGGACTCCTGTGTGAAAGAAAACAGCTGAAAAGAGAGGAGGGCAGGGCACCCGAGGGATGTGGGAACCTCAAAACCGCAGCCTCCACCAGAGCTACATACCTTTTCTTCTCCTGAGAAGAGCTAAGCAACTAAATCAAGGACTATGTTTAAGATCCAAGTGCTGAGAATTCTCTCCAACAGAAGCAGCCTCTAGAGTTGTAACATAAACCCGACCCTGAGAAGAGCTCCAGTAGAGATGAGGATGGAGTTATTTGGAAGCAACAAGAGGAAAGGGGTGGAGTGAGGGGGAATCAGGGAAGGTTTCAGAGCAGAGGTTACCTTAGGGAAGACTTTTAAGGATACAGAGTTTTGTTTTGTTTTGTTTTCCCCATTAGGGGGAGGGGAAAAGTAATTCAGACAGAAAAAAGGCCAGAAAGTGATGTTAGACACATGGAGGAGTACTGTGTGTTTAGAAACTACCAAGTTTCTCCATGTGGCTGGGAGGAGGCAGGGGATGGCACAGAAATAAAATTTAGACCAGGGGAGGAGTATCTTTTTTTTTCATGATAAAATCAAAGTTTAATATCCTTTCTTAAAAATTTAATTTTATTTTTTATACAGCAGGTTCTTATTAGTTATCCATTTTATACATATTAGTGTATACATGTCAATCCCAATCTCCCAATTCACCTCCCCCCGCTCAGCTTTCCACCCTTGGTGTCCATGCGTTTGTTCTCTACATCTGTGTCTCTATTTCTGCCCTGCAAACCGGTTCATCTGTACCATTTTTCTAGGTTCCACATATATGCATTAGTATATGATATTTGTTTTCAGGGGAGAAGTATCTTGAATGCTATGCAAAACACTTCAATTTGTAAAAGATACAGTTCCCTTGAACTCAAGGAGGGACCGGACACAAGCAAAGCAAGGGACCTTCCTCCAGGCGTCCCATTATACACCCGAGGAGACTGAGGGCCCGAGTGGACCCAAGGTCAGAGATCTGCGTCTTGGCAGCAGAAGCAGAAACCAGTGTCAGGTCCTCAACTTCCAGGGCAGCGTTCTCACTAAACTGGGCTGGCTGGTGTGCTGTGGGTCAGGGAACCCACCCTCGGGATGGACACCCAAAGGGTTGCAATTTCTCGTTGTGAAATAATCCCCTTCTTCTTCTAGCCTTGGATTTCCCCCTTCTAGATCTTCCTGCTGCACCCTGTGGTGGGAGAAGACAGCGGTAGCTTTGCTGCTCCCCCCACCTGTGGAGTTAGGGGCCTGGAGACTCATACTGGGGTACAATCAGGGGCACTTCCATTGGAGCAGCTGGAGTAAAGGGACAGGAGGCAGGGGAGCGTGTTTAGGAGGAAGAGGCCCCCCAGGAAAACAGCTACTCCAAACAGTACCCCTCCCTTTCTTTAAGAGGCATCACATGCTGGTTCCACCAAGGAAGCAAGGTCTTGAGAAAAGTCATTTGCTTAGAAATTTCTTGGGTCACACATCATCCGTCTTCTGCTTTCCTCCTGGTAGTAATCATCTGGACGGTTACAACAAGCACAATGGTTCTTCTTTACCCACAGGCGGGGGATTTTAAAGATTCAAACCACGTGGATCGGGAAGTTGATTCCGGAATATCAAGTGAAAAGAGTCAGCTTTATCGAGTTTAGGGGAAAAGTCTCACATCTATTTAAGTGGAGTCTTTTATGGGGTCACTAAGTTCAGCCTCTTGACCTGCTGGCTGACCTGCTCTGAGCTTTGAATTAAACAGTCCTGATGCCTTCCCTCATTGCGATCTGATCCGGCCTGAGTTCCCACTCCCTGAATATGGGTTTCATTTCCCCAGAAAGGCTAATCCTTAATCCCTCTCTGCTTCCCTGGTTCTGCCCCAAACTCAACTTTTTAATTTTTTCTTTGTAAGTCATTTTATCTCTCATAAAGCAGCTATCAAAGCAGACCTCAGCAGGGCTATGGTTATTTTCTATGAGCAGGAGAGGGTATCCCACACTCAGTACACATGTGTGTGAGGAAAATTGTGGGTGCTAGACAGTCTGTCCCCCTCCACCAGCTGGGTCAGCAGACTTCTGTCGCTGTACTGTGCAGTGACTGTGGCCAAGTCATGTGATCTCTCTGGGCCTTAGTATTGTTTTCTGAGAAATGAAAGAGTGAAGAAAGATGATCTCTAAGATCACCCTGAGTTAAAACATTGTTTTGTTTCTTTAAAAGTATTTTCTTCTTCTAAAGATCTTCCGCTCAATATTTCCCAGGAAGAAAGGCAATATAAGATCTCAATAGGGCTTCCCTGGTGGCGCAGTAATTGAGAGTCCGCCTGCCGATGCAGGGGACACGGGTTCGTGCCCCGGTCTGGGAAGATCCCACATGCAGTGGAGCGGCTAGGCCCGTGAGCCACGGCTGCTGAGCCTGCGCGTCCGCAACGGGAGAGGCCACAACAGTGAGTAGGCCCGCGTACCGCAAAAAAAAAAAAAAAAAATCTCAGTAGAAGATCTATTTTCTTAAGACTTTTATGTTTTTCACAGAGCCGAAGTTGCTTTTATGGATCTATTCACCAATTGCCTTTGGTTTAACTGAAGAACAACTCATTCATACACCATAGTCCAGAAACACAGATACACAGAAAGGGAGAAGAAAGTTCTCACCTATACCCGCCATTCTTCCCCAACTGAATCCCTGTCAAAGACCAGCAAGAAACGGGTTTTGAATATTTTCACACAATACACAAATTCCTATCTTCCTATGAAAAAGTTAAATGTCTTCAGTATATTCACAGATAAGGGGAGTTCAGAGAAAGCATCGTCCTGTGTTTGTCAATTCCCAAATGTCTTCAGCTCAAAATAATCCTCATGCCATTGTAACACATTCTAGAACTCTTTAGGGATTTATCAAATACATAATTATTTTAAGAAAAATCAGATCCAGGTTTGTCATTTAGGAGATGAGAGTTCCAAACGTGGAAGACAAGAAACTAGAAGGAACCTTGTGGTGTTGGATTGAAACTTGAGGGAACAGTGTCTAGTCATGGTTTTTGATATTGATATAAAATGGAGATGTAAATCTGTGTGTGTGAATTTACATTCATCTAGTTCCTTGATCTGTTCACTCAAAGAGCCTGAGAATAGCAACACCCCAACAGTGACAAGCACACGTAGATTTTAGCCAGAACATGGCTTTTAAATATCATGTACTACCCTTAAAAAGAACCTTGGAGAAATGGCTCCTTGAAGAACTGGCTGATCACAGGGCTAAGACGGGGAGCATAGGAGATGATACTAGAATATCTTGTGCCAGAAAGCAAGGAAGTACCCAAAGAATGATAGGGACATGTCAAAAGGCCACAGAAGCCGCTTTAAAGGGCTCCCAAAGGCCAAATCTGTGACAATTTGAGAATGAAGATAAACAATGAAAATAACAGATTATATAACCTACTAAAAAATGAGAAACTATGAGGCTACACTGATACAATAAATAAATTGAAAGTTTGATGAGGAACAGGATATTGACACAGTTTCAAAGTACAATCTCCCCCAACATTTATTAATCACAAAGGAGAAAACAGTAACTATACCAGAGAAGCCTGGCAGACACTACCTTAATAAATGATCAAAGTGAATAACATAAGTTAATAGGAAAATAGTCTAAATGTCACGTGCCACCTAATAAGGTACAACAAGAAGAAAACAGCACCACTTCCCTGATATTTCTATCAAAGATGCACAAAACTTGAATTTAATCATGAGGAAACATCAGGCAAACCCAAATAGAGAAGTATGCTACAAAGTAACTGTCAAAAGTCATGAAAGTCAAGAAAATGCTGAGGAATTATTCCGAGTTGAAGAAAAAGAGACATGACAACTAAAAGCAGCAGATGGTAATCATGTACCAATATTCATTTCCTGATTTGGGTGGCTGTTCATGATCATGATTAAGTAGGAGAATGTCCTTGTTTGTATGAAATACACAGTGGTGTATTTGGCAAGGGTGGGAGGGTGGCAGAAGTGATGGGCATCATGTCTTCAACTTGGTTTATGTCTCAATTGGTTCAAGAAAAAGAAAGCTCTTGTAACTACTTGCAACTTTTATGTAAATTTGAAAATTGTTTTCAAAATTTAAAAAAAATAAGTAAAAAATATGTCACAGTGGGAAAGTCCAGACAGAGGACTTCTAAATCTAAAGGACCTGAGTCAAAATTTCTAATGCAAGCATGCTGCAAAATATTCAAAACCAGGCAGACGAATGGATAAAGAAGATGTGGCACATATATACAATGGAATATTACTCAGCCATAAAAAGAAATGAAATTGAGTTATTTGTAGTGAGGTGGATGGGCCTAGAGTCTGTCATACAGAGTGAAGTAAGTCAGAAAGAGAAACACAAATACCGTATGCTAACACACATATATGGAATCTAAAAAAAAAAAAAAGGTTCTAATGAACCTGGGGCAGGACAGGAATAAAGAGACAGATGTAGAGAATGAAATTGAGGACATGGGGAGTGGGAAGGGTAAGCTGGGACGAAGTGAGAGAGTGGCATGGACATATATACACCGCCAAATGTAAAAATAGCTAGCTAGCGGGAAGCATCTGCATAGCACCAGGAGATCGGTGCGGTGCTTTGTGACCACCAAGAGGGGTGGGATAGGGAGGGTGGGAGGGAGATGCAAGAGGGAGGGGATATGGAGATATATGTATACGTTTAGCTGATTCACTTTGTTATACAGCAGAAACTAACACAACATTGTAAAGCAATTATACTCCAATAAAGATGTTAAAAAAAAAACAACAACAACACCAGACGTGAGAATGAACACAAGAAAGTCTGGGACAAAAGGGTATGAGTGAGATGGTCTCGAGTAATCACTTAAGATACTTGTGAGGACAGGCTAGGCTATGATACCTGGGTGATCTGGTGTTAAACGGCCAGAGGAAGTGAAAACAGAAGAGAGGGGTAGATGTAGTCCAGAAACAGCACACTAATTCTAAGTAACATTCCAAGCAGTGCTGTTAAAGCTCTGATTTACTGTTTCGACTTGAAATTAAAGGGATGATAAATAGCACTCGGCCTGGAGTCACATGAAAATCACATGAGTCTAATCTCATCTCCTGCCTCAACAAGGTAGAATTAGGAAATGCAGGGAAGATTTTGCATCTTTACTTCAGCAAAGCATTAGATAAAGTCTCTCAATACAATGGCTGCCTTCCCAACTGGTTAAAGCAGGTCTGGTGATGCTGTGACAGAGCTGCCTCCTCAGGTCTGTCTTGTTCACTGTTCCAAACGACTTAGATGAAGATGCAAAATTTCATCACAGTAGATGGCATGACGGACAGATGACAGACAGAGAGAGAAAATAATATGGATGATAGAAAAGCTCTTGCCAGGCTGAAGCAGTGGATTATATCCAATAAGAAAAAGGATGAAATTTCACAGGTATGAATGTTTTGTTTTGAGAAACAGAACACCAATTGCGTAAATACAAGATGGAGGTGGGGTGGTGATGAGTAGCTTATCGGCATTACCTTTGTTCATGCTACATTCATTGAGTGCTTGCCCAAGAGTGAATTAGACAGAGATCCTGCCCTCAGTGACCTTGCAGTCTAGTGGGAGATGTAAACAAGTAAACAGGAAATTAAAATGCTACATGACGGACTTCTCTGGTGGCGCACTGGTTAAGAATCTGCCTGCCAATGCAGGGGACACTGGTTTGAGCCCTGGTCCAGGAAGATCCCACATGCTGTGGAACAGCTAAGCCTGTGCGCCACAACTACTGAGCCTGCGCTCTATAGCCCGCGAGCCACAGCTACTGAGCCCGTGTGCCTAGAGCCCATGCTCTGCAACAAGAGAAGCCACCGCAATGAGAAGCACGTGCACCACGATGAAGGGTAGCTCCCGCTCGCCACAACTAGAGAAAGCCTGCGTGCAGCAACGAACACCCAACACAGCCAAGAATAAATAAATAAATTTACTTTAAAAAATGCTACATGATAATGACTATTAGTGCTAAAGAGCACATAGGAGGCAAAGCAGTGAAATTCAGCTCTTGTGGAATTTGGAAATATTTCCCAGAGTAAATCACAGCTGAGTGGGGACCCAAAAGATGAGTAGAAACAAAGTAATTTTTTTTTTTTTTTTTTTTTTTTTTGTGGTACGCGGGCCTCTCACTGCTGTGGCCTCTTCCGTTGTGGAGCACAGGCTCCAGACGCACAGGCTCAGCGACCATGGCTCACGGGCCCAGCCGCTCCACGGCATGTGGGATCTTCCCGGCCCGGGGCACGAACCCGTGTCCCCTGCATCGGCAGGCGGACTCTCAACCACTGCGCCACCAGGGAAGCCCGAAACAAAGTAATTTTGAGGGAAAGAATTTTCCAGGCAAATGCAGCAGCAAATCAAAGATCTGCAGATGAGGGAGGGCATGGCTCACTGCACCTTGAAAGCCCTGGAGGTGCCTCTGTGGCTGCAGTTGAAGGCTAGAGGAGCTGGAGAAGACATCAGGGAAGGACCAGAGGCAATTATCGTAAAGAGTCTAAAGGAAATGATGATGGCCTGAAATAAGTCGTGGGAACAAAAAGCAGTAAGTAAACAGTTAAAGATATGAAAGAGGTGAAATATGCAGAGATTGGTGATTGATTGGTTTAGGGCAATGAGAGAAAGGAAGGCATCAAGTAGAACGCCAGGATTACACTGTCCTGTGTAGCAATTTAATTTTTCATTTAATACTTTCAATAACACTAAGAAATTGTTGGGCTACACCCCACAGACCTGCAAGCCCTGTACTTGCCCAGCCTCAAGATCCAAGAAAGAGCTGATAACAGAGACATCAATGGTTTAATGGATAGGGGGGATCTTATATCTCTGAAGCAAGGTCCTAGAGCGACACCCCGTCTTGTGCAGCAGACAATGGGGAGGACAAGGCAGCAGTCTCAGAGGAGGAAAGTTACCAGTTGTAGGGGGAAGATGTCAGGTTTGCTCATCAGTTACCAGGGAAACCAGCAGAGGAGCACACCACTTTGATAAACTATCATAGTGGAGATAGTTCTGATCTAAAGATTAGAATATGACTAGTTGGGACAAGGGGGAAGTATGTAAGCTGTGATGAAGAGGGAAGGTCAGTCAGGTGAGTGGGGTGTAGGTGAGGCAGGGACTGGTTGAGCAGAGGATGTACAGAGGGCAAGAGAATAGCCATCGTGGGTGGCCTGACCTTACAAGATAGATGCTATTATTATATCTACAGATGAGCAAACTTGAAGTTAAATAACTTGCCAGAGTTAAGGTTAGAAAGTAATAGATTTGGTATTCAAACTCAGATTAATGAAAACACAACAGACTGGGCATTTATTTTCACATATCAGGTATAAGACATAAATAAGAAATAAAAAAAATTTTTAATATCAATTTCTATTTAACCTTAAAAGTTTATGACTCTACCCTATTTTCTGAGTTTCAACTTTTTGTCCATAGATGTTCATAGATGTCCAAAAGTGTTGACGTTTGAATGTCCGATCATAGCAACAAGGATCATAAAATAAAACATCTTCTAGGTCCTCCTTTGTTACTAATGGAATGTCCAACAGCATAGGAGTGCAGAACTCCTCGGAATTGATGACTCTAGGAATTCTGGCTTAGATTACTCATTTACGAGACGAAGAACACAGATGGAATACCCAGTATTATGAGAAAGATAGACTATGAGTTTTCTAAGATTGTCTTCAGAAGAATGACAGGCTGTTAGCTGACTTAATAGAGACTATGGAAGCCAGAAAACAGAGGACTATAATGTTTAAAGTACTGAAAGAAAATCATGCCAATCTAGAATTATTTACCTGTCACTTTAAAAAGAAGGTAAAATAGGGGCTTGCCTGGTGGCGAAGTGGTTGAGAGTCCGCCTGCCGATGCAGGGGACACGGGTTCATGCCCTGGTCCGGGAAGATTCCACATGCCGCGGAGCGGCTGGGCCCGTGAGCCATGGCCGCTAAGACTGCGCGTCCGGAGCCTGTGCTCCGCAACGGGAGAGGCCACAACAGTGAGAGGCCCACGTACCGCAAAAAAAAAAAAAAAAAAAAAAAGACGGTAAAATAAAGCATTTTCAGACAAAAAAATAAAACTTTATAGAGTTTATAACTAGCAACACTTCACTAAAGGAAATTTCAAAGCATGTATTTTAGGTTGAAGAGAAAACTATTAAGTGGAATTCTGAAATTCAGGAAGGAATAAAAAACAAAGAGCATGATAAATATGTATGCAAATATTTTAAAACCACCATATAAAACAATGCCTCGTCCAATTAAAAAGATAAAATTAAAATGCACAACATCAATAACATAATTTGGAAGTGTTATAAATTGTCAAGTGTTCAACAGATGACTAAAAGGTATTGATTAAGTTTAGACTTTTATATGTTTAGCATGCATTTTGGAACTTGTAATGTAAACAAGGAAAAGAACAGAAACACAGTGTATGAATTCCAAACTAACAGAGAGAATAAGTGGAATGTGGATCAGTTAGGATAGGCTGGGTTGTGCTGCAGTAACAAACAACCTCAAAAATTAAGTAGTTTAAAGTTTATTTTTCATTCCTGCTATATGTTCATCCTGGTCCAGCCAAGGGGTTCTGCCCACTGTAGTCACTTGGGAACACAGGTTGACACAGGCTTCAACTTGATATACACTTTCACAATCACAGAGGGAGAGGATAGAGAACATGGCAACCTGCAGGTCAGCTTTTAACCCTTCTGGCAGAAAGGACACTTGTCACTCTACTTACACTTCGTTGACCAGAGAAAGTCACATGGTCACATCTAAGTACAGGGGACAGAGAAGTATAATCCTTTTAGGTACCTGGAACAAGAGAACTAAACATTTGTGAATAGCCTTAATGGTTCTCATAGAATGACTGGCAGGTACACAACTAATCCAAAAGAAGGAAAGAAAGGAGAGGTAATAGAAACACCAGACAAATGAGACAAATAGAAAAGACAAAATAAAGATGGTAAGCAATAGCACAGGGAATTATAGCCATTATCTTGTAATAACGTATAATGGGGTATAATCTGCAAAAATACTGAATCACTATGCTGTACACCTGAAACTAATATAATATTGTAAATCAACTATACTTCAATTTAAAAAAAAAGAACTAGAAAACTCAGCATCTCTATAACCATTAAAGAAATTGAAATAGAAGTTAAAAATAGTCTCAAAGAAAATATCAGGGCCAGACAGCCTTACAGATGAGTTCTGTAAATAATAAAATAAAATATGATTCCAATTACAGAAAATAGAGAAACAGGGAATATTCCTCAACTCATTTCTGAAGGCTAACATAGAATCTAAATACCAAAATCAAACAAGATATTTCCAAAAAAAAATTTCAGACGAATTTCATTCATGAACATAAATGCAAAAAACAAAAACAAAAAAAGACAAAAAAACCCTTAAATATTAGCAAGCTAAATTCAGTGATTAAAAAAAGAAAATTTAGCATAACCAAAATGAGTTTATCCCAAAGTTGGTTTAATATTCTAAAATCAATTAATGCAATTCACCCCATTCACTGATTAGGAGAGAAATAGTATATGATTTTATCATTGGATGAAGACAAATCTTCAATAAAGTTCACAATCCATTCAAGAGTGGAAACTAGGAGTAGAAGGAAAGGAAACTTTCCCAACCTGAAAGTGAAAGTCTACAGATATCCACAGCACCAACAGGATCTACCACAATGGCCCTTTAACATTTTATTGAAAATATTTTTATAGCAAGCATTAAGTGTGGAAGGTCACAAACGACTGTAACACATACAGCTCCTGGCTTCAGAGGAGAAGATGAAAATAAGAGTATCCAGTTTTGTCACCATTATTCCAGGGGGGTAAAATCCCCAGTTTACTCCATGAGCATCTAGCCGATCAGTCCATGGATGGCTGCCCTAGAGTCAGGTGCCCTCCTTTGATTCAAAGCCCTGTCACCATTTTAATGGAGTCTCAGAAAACATGGTCATCTATGGCTGCTCCTTCTTGTGGGTAGAAAAACTTCCTTCAGAAGAGGATTGTATATATATATATATATATATATATATGTATATATATATATGTATATACATATATATACACATATATATATACACATATATATATTTACACACACACACATATATATGTATATATGTATACAATGGATTCCAAAAAGAAATCGGCTCTTTTTTTCCAGTGCAGCCAAACTGCAAAGCTTATAATACAAGTAGGTGCTCTATACTTCCTCTATACCTGTGGTGCTAGAATGTAAATCTGTAGGCAAGTTAAATACTAAAGTGTAGGAGAGCGTGAAAGTTATAGTAAACTCAGAAATCTGTGTTTTTGAAAGTTAGGCTGTATTTATGCTGGCTGAATTTTCTGTTTAATCACCTGTTATCCTCCATTCCCGTGTCGGTAACCAAGAAACTTCCCACCCATCTCTCCCTGTCTTGAGAGAAACCCGGAAAGCAGCTCTGGTCTCTGTTTGGCCCGGGGTCTCAGGTGGCGCAGCGCCCCCTGCGGGCCAGTTGAGGCGGCGCAGGCGAGAGACGCCGAAGGGACCGCGTGGTGTGGGAGTCGCCCGGCTCCGTGCCACCTCTCCTCCAGGTAGCGGCTCTTTCCCGTGCTGTGTCCCCCGCATCAGGGGTCTGTTTCTATAAAGGAAGAGGGTTTCCCTCACGGGAGTCGTCCCAAATCCCCTCCGCAGGAGCCCACTGGGGAGAAGGGAGCCGAAGGTCCATCCTGCGAGGCGGGCCACTCGGGGCTGAACAGGGCCAGCGCCATCGGGAGTTCTTATTAGAGCAGCTCGTGGGTAAATCAGCCCAGCCAGCCCGGCTTGTGTAGCCGCTCCGGGGGAGCAAGGCTTTTCCAGAGGTAGATTCCCTTTGCGAGGTAGCAGGGCTTTCTCCCCAACTCCCCAGCCCCATCTTGTCCTACACCCAAAAAACCGACTCCATGGCAGGAATGTGGGGTGGAGTGTGGAGTTAGGGTCGAGGGAGAGGCTGTGAGAGAGATGCTCGTGGCTGGGAACAATGAGGGATCCAGATGCAAGAGAAGAAGCGTTTACAGGGAAGACTTTGGCAGGGCTTCAAAGATCTGGAGGGGTAGGGTGCAAGTCACTCGGCTTCCCACGTCAGGGCTGGGAGAAGACTAGCCGTCCAGGTGAACAGGGGCCCCCTCCTCACAGCCCACGCGGATGGGCCTGGTGGAGTCCTTCTTAGAGCAGTGGCAGTGCGGGGCCCTGGTCCCTGCTTTGGCAAAGCAGTCGGTGACGCTGACATTGTGAGTACCGTTGTGGCAGCTTTGCAAGGAGCGGCTGCTGGTACAGAGCACAGATGGAGCTCGGCAGAAATCTGCTCCGGTGGCCAAATCCTCGTGAATGAAGGTGTTGATCTGCTCGCATCTACCCCTCCGGATCAGCCACCGTCGCCTCATCATCACGTCACAGTATGGGTGGTGTCCTCCAGGGACTCATGACCTGGGGTTGTCTATACGCCATCTTGAGAAGGGCAGGCCTGGAGTGAAGACAGTTGGCCCCAGGAAGAGGAGGAGAAGAAGGGTCCACATCAGATTCATGACCCCTGTGAAAGCAGGTCGAGGAAGAGTGGGGTCAGGGAGCAGGCTGTGGTCCCTTGCCCCCAAGGTACCTACCTATTGTATTTCTAAGAACTCTCGGCCCAGACACTTCATGTCCCCTGCTGGCCCCTACCTACACTTCTTCTTGTACTCACAGCAACTACTGTTCTCACATTCTCCTTCCACCTCACACCCCTTCTTTTCGGGTAAGAAGTGGGAAGAGAAGAGAAGGACTTGTGAAGAAAGGAGGTGCCTACCACCCACTCACCCCTTTATAGGCCTGACATACAAAGGTATTTTCAAACTCCGAAGTGATTTTTACTCCTCACTTGAGTAGTTAACCGAAAAAAGTGTTTGCATCTAATCAGCCACCTGATTCCACAGCCTATGAATGAAGCAGGTGTCCCTGCCAAACCTTTTCTACAGTGGGTGAGCTCGCTACAAATCCATATGCCTTGCACCTTAGAAAATATTTCCACTTCCTTAAATACCTGTACCTGTTTTAAATGCTATTAAAAAGAAAATGGAAGCATTTCAGTTCTAAGGGAGTAGACTTCATGTTTCCCCCACAGATTCCTCTGCCTCAGAATAAAAATTCCTAGCTCCTCAGGGCTTCCCTGCTGGCGCAGTGGTTAAGACACTGTGCTCCCAATGCAGGGGGCTCAGGTTTGATCCCTGGTCAGGGAACTAGATCCCACATGCCACAACTAAGGAGCCTGCATGCTGCAGTAAAACCCAGCATCTTACTTATAAATAAATAAGTACTCTTAAAAAAATTCTTGGCTCTTCTATGTATAGGGCCTATCATCATGAAACTTCCCAACTAGTGCCCAGGGAGTCTGAGTAAAGACTGAGTGTGTATTCTGACTCTTTTACTGAATAACTGGGAGTCACAGGGCAGGGTTTTTGCAGAGCAGATGACATCCACAGAGATAGATATGTCCCTTTCAGTGGTGGATACTCCTAGCAGAAATGGAACCTCTGTTGCCTTCCCTCCTTCCTCTAATCCTATAGGAATTACATTGTGGATATTTTCTTCCCAGACCTTAAGGGGAAGGCCATATGGAAAACTCTGAGGTCTGTCAATGATCTTAAACAGATTGCCTAGTAGGACCAATTTCATGTTTACTATTTCACACCCACAGTCTTTACCAGCATCACACAGAGTACCTATGACATCACCACACATATGAAGAAAAAAACCTGCAGTTTGGTGACTGTCACTAGCGTGCTATTATTGGAGGTGGGCAAATCACCTCATCCTTACACTCTAAAGTGAAGGTTATAGACTAAAGATCTTTTTCACCTCAATCATTCTCTTTCACTCCTTAACTAAGCATTACTTGTGTGTATGAGTCCATGTGTGATTTTCTGTGTGTACATATTGTTTTGTACATGTTCAGGTAAGCAGAAATATTTTGTTTGCAAGTTGGGTTTCCATTTGAGAACTGTTAATCCAATTAAATCTAATTTTTCTTTAAAAAAGTTGTTAATGAATCTAGGCAAAAATAAATAAATAAATCACTTTTATGTAAAGATTACATTCTTTTTGTCTTCACAATTTAAACTGTGAATGTTCTTATTATGGGAGAAGCTGCCTGAGACTTGGGTCTGCATTTCAGTAAGGTAAGGGAAGAAATCAGTACATATGCCTTTCCAGAGCTCCAAAATCAGTTATGTTAGGGGACCTGCTAATGAAGGTGGTGGCAGGGGCACATAACAGTCAATCAACAAGTTGTAATATAAGTAGATTTCATAGGTCTTATCTTGATAGGTCTCCCTGGCAGATAGGCCTCAAAAGCCGTTTGTCTGATTAGGCAACAGAGCAAAGGCTGACGGACAGTTGGCAGGAAACTGAGTTGAGATCTAATAACTAGATCTCAATATCCTTTATAGTTGGCCAAGAGAAGAGGAACTGCCTTTTTTGGAACTTCACTATGCTTAGCTATTCTTGTTTAATTCACACAATAGTTCTAACAAGTATGTGTTATTATTTATAGGTTTCACAGTTTCATGTGTTCATGGCCCTGCATAACTGGCCATTGGGCTTAAAGTATCCAACCCTTTGGCCAAGTGGTACATATAGGGTCTCACTTCTCAGAATTAGTAGAGCTCGGATTCAAATCAAGGTCCTTTATCTGACCTTAACTTTTTTTTTTTTTGACCTTAACTTTTTGAAGAGGGTATGTGGCAGGCTGCAGGACAAGCAAAGATTTAGAAATTTATTCAACATGGAAAAAAACTTGTCTTTATATTGAGGGAAAAGTTACCTTTATAGTGAGAGACTAACCTAGTCATCTGAAAACAACCAAGAGGAAAAAGCACATGACCTAAAATGATTAGTTGTGATTAGTGGCAGTTACTGAATGATATGTAGATTAGCCAACAAAAATTTCTATGAAGAGATTTAGTGTAAGGTAAATATGCATAGAGGAAAGCTATGTACGAACCAATCAGGAAAAGCATAGAAAGTGTGCTCCAAATACAATTTTAAAGGTGGAGCATGGTTGCAGATTGGGCATGATATTGGGTGAGTCTCTTCTCAGGACGCTTGTGATAAGCGTGATGGGCAGTATCTGAGTGAACAGACAGGATGTGATCAGTAGGTAGGAGTAGAGTGAGTGAAAACCCCTGAACTATTGCCACCTTCAACAGTGGTGGGAACTACTCACCTCTAGTTGATCCCTTGTGGTAATGGAGACTCAGTGCACCGACAACATCTCCCGATTTTTAAAGATAAGACAGGAATGCAAATTTTTATGCGAACTATCCCAATTTGAAGTGTTAATATTCCAAAGCCCAATATTAAAAGTAAAACTATATGCTGATCAAGAACAGGTTTTTGAGCCAGATGCACTCCCTGTGACTGCAGTGTATGATTTTTAGTTCATATTATAGACACTTGAGTACAGGTCCTTCTACCCAGTTTGGTTGTCGGTATCACAGAAGGGCTAAACTACACCTAATTCATTTTTACATCCTCATCTCTCATGAAAATGCTTTCCACAAAATATACATGAAAAAAAAAACTTACTTCATGGTAAAAGATATGAATGCCTTTTAGGCAGAACAGGATTTCAGGCAGACTCCTATTAGCACTGCACTGAGTCCTATCCAGGTCACCATTATGTCCATGTTTACATAACGACATCAGTGGTAAAATAATTGCATTTCCACATGACAGAAATATAAGAAGGTAGTTAAAAAAATGTGGATTAATTTTCTTGGAGGGTTGTACAGTACCATTTGAGAACCTAATCCAGTTTTCTTTTTCTTAATTTTATTTATTTATTTATTTGTTTGTTTGTTTATTGGCTGCGTCAGGTCTTCGTTGCTGTACGCAGGCTTTCTCTAGTTGCAGCGAGAGTGCGCCACTGCGCCATCAGGGAAGCCCCAGTTTTCTAACTAAGCGGTTAGACCAGGGATTTAATATCTCCTATCTGGAGGCCTTTCCTACCTTGATACACTTTCCCTGTCTGTACAATGTCCCACACCATCTTCTTAGCCTAGAATGCTCATTTATTCCCTAAAGTCCCTCAACTCTGCTTATCCTTTATGGGCCAGCTCAAATGGACATTTCTTCTGGAACCCTTTCTTATCCCATGAGGTCAAGTAAGACCCTTCATCCCCAGTGCCCCCATAAAACCATCTTCACACAGTGTTATTACCTCTATAACATTGTAATAAAATTATAGGTCTACAATTATTTTCCTCTGCTTCTCTGAGAACCAAGAGTATGTTTCATGCATCAAGTTACATACTATGACTTCCATAATTTCAGGAATACAGTGTCCTATCCACTGATGCTCATTTTATAAATTAAAAAAATTTTTTCCTTGTAACATCAAGAAATGAAATGTAAAAAAAAAAAAGAAATGAAATGTACTAGTAAGATAAATGACAACTCTAGGACAGACTGTTTTGTAGAAAATAGCACAGATTGAAAAGAACACAGGAATTCAAGCTCTAGCTTGGAATCCCTTACATGACACAAAATGTTCATTCTCTGTCAGATTTTACAGACTTTCTTCTGGGTGTTTTTAGGTCATGCTACTTCACAGGAAGTGAAGGCAAAAACTGGGCCAGGGTAAAAACAAGAGAAAGTGAATTCAATGCACAGGAAGCAGGAAAAAAAAAAAGACAACAGCAATTACAAAAAATCATAGATTCGTCACAAACTAATTACTTATAGGATTTTGAGCAGTGAGAAATTCAGAGCTCAAGTTTCCAGCACAGGGAAGTGAGGAGATAAAGAACATTTGGGTGAGAAGGAACCAGGGTGATTACTAAAATGAAAGGGGGGCCTGGGTTCCTCTGGTGCAAACAAGCCTCCTGGCTCTATTTGTTCTGAGTACCGGGCCTGCCTTCATGTACTTCAGTCTTTCAGTGTGTTGCCCCCAAGTTGAGTTATAAAATCTATAGCCACTCTGGGACTTCCCTAGTGGTGCAGTGGTTAAGAATCTGCCTGCCAATGCAGGGGGCACGGGTTCGAGCCCTGGTCCGGGAAGATCCCACATGCTGCGGAACAACTAAGCCCATGAGCCACAACTCTTGTGCCCTTGTGCCACAACTACTGAAGCCCACGTGCCTAGAGCCCATGCTCCGTGACAAAAGAAACCACCGCAATGAGAAGCCCATGCACCGTAACGAAGAGTAGCCCCTGCTCGCTGCAACTAGAGAAAGCCCGCATGCAGCAACAATGACCCAACGCAGCCAAATCAATCAATAAATAAATAAAAATCTATGGCCATTCTGCAGCCAGTGATATTTTTCATTTAGGAAATCCGGACCCAGTGGCAGAGCTCTGCCCTGCACAGGATGCCTGGAATTAGATTTGTTACAACAGAAGCAGCAGTGGTTCATCCCTGGGTATGCACTGATCAGCAAATGATAAAACAAAGGGCTCAGTGCATAAGTGGACCATGTCCTAATCTGTGCGTTTCTTCATGTCCTAGATTCAGAACCCTCCTTGTTCTGCTCGCCCCACCCACAGGGGCTGCTCTATATCTCCAGTTCCAAGAACTGGGGGGAAACCAGCTGCCCCTGAGCGCCAGGCCCACCAGCTGGATCTGTTCTCACAGGAGCCACAGCAGAGATACTGGGTAAGACAATGAGCCCCCGAGCTGGAACAGGAAAGACAGCAATGAAGCAGCAACTGGGGGAGCGGTGAGCTGAAGTTAGTGCCCAGGACACATGACAGACTTTGGGGAGCGGAGGGGAAAGGAGCTAGAACCACAGTGACAGCAGGGGGCCTGCAGGGTGAGTGAGGAGGGAGTGTGTTATCTGTGGGCCGGGATACAGAAGATACCCTTCTTTTCACAGGAAACATGGTTCCAAGACAGCAGAATGCCCAGCTGCCTCTCTTTTTGCTGTTGGGGCTCTTGGGAATGGTGATCTCACTCCATGTCCCACCTGGTACTTTAACCTGGGCTCAGTGGTTTCGGATTCAGCACCTAAATATGGCCCACCGTGAATGCAATGATGCAATGCGGGTGATTAACCGTTACAGAATGGTATGCAAAGGTCAAAATACTTTTCTCCACACAACGTTCGCTGAAGTAGCTGATGTTTGTACCACCAGAAATATAACCTGCCATAGACCACACAGGAGGAATTGTCATAGTAGCTCAGTTCAAGTGTCTCTAACCTACTGCAACCTCACAAGAAATCCACCAGATTTTATAGGGACTGCCGTTATAGACAGACAGAGGCAGAGATGATCTACATCGTCGCGTGTGACCACAGATCACCAACGGACAGTCCCCTGTACCCCCTGGTTCCAGTTCACTTGGATGCGATCATCTAAACTCTGGGCCAGCACTTTGGGCCATGCTCATTTGCCAAGCGCCACAGTCCTGTCCCACCATCCACCCCAGATATCAGCATCAGTCCTCATCTCACCAGCCTCCAGGTTCCTTTAAGCTTTGCTCAGCTGAAGCTCCTTGTGCAGCACAGTAAACTTTACAGAATTGCCTACAAGCCTCCATGTGTCTGTTTGTGCTCTTCGGTCATGTAGTTACATTCTGGTCTAGAGGTTTTTCCCCTTCTTCTAATCTGAGATTTGTGGGAAAGAGATGTGAGGATAAGAGGCTCCTTGTGTCATGAAGTTGTGCAGACTTTTCCTTCTCTCTGCTTTAGGCCAGGAAGCTGAGGCTTCCACTCACAGCTGTCTATTTCATTACCAGGAGGCAAAGAGCTCCCAGTAAGTAGAAACAAATGTATTTGATTCTGATTTAAGAACCATACATTTTATGATAGAAGAGAACGATATGGTGTAAAAACAAAAAGAAAGGGGGAAATGCCATAATTGTGATAAGACCCAAAGAAAAAAGCAAATTTTAGCCCCAGAGATTTGTTTTTAAATAAGTGTATCAAATCTTCAGATATTAATGGTTATCCTAGGGGTGGATCCAGAGTTTGAGTCTAATGTGGAATGAGACAAATTGTTCAGGTAGTATATGGACAGATTCCAGTACTACCTGGAGAAGAGGTGAAACTCTTTCCTGGCGATTTCTGTGTCCTGGAGAAGGGAGCAGCTGGTCATCTGGTAGCAGAAGGTAAGGAAGGAGACATGGAATTGGGATCTCTCCCGAGGATGAATCAGTGGCTTGTTCGCATTCAGGTCAGGAAGGGGCACAGGCTCCAGGATTACAGAAATGTAGACAGACAGAAAAGGGGGCGGATAATGAAAGCCCCTACTCTGCCTCCATCACAAGGCTGCACTCAGGAATCAGTGAGGAACAGGAAGGGAAAGCTCTTTGCAAACTGTGGTCAGATGCAGCATTCAAGTGATTGTTCGGGGGACAGGTTGGGTCTTTTGCAGCACCTGAATCAGAATAGAACGCAGGTAGCATGTCATTAAATTTGTACCTCTGTCCTTGAGTCTGGGATTCCTGACCTCCTATTTTTCAGCTCCTCTTCCAGGCCCAGATACATAGCAATTTCCATTCCTCCCACCCTCCATATGGTCAGTCATTCTTGCTCTTGGTAGTACTATATACGGTATCTGCACTTGAGCATCTTCTCTGGAGAAGCCACTGGAGGATTTGTTCCTCCAGGCAGGTCTGTTGACTCAAGCTATTGCATGGAGATACTAGGTTTGGAAAATTCCAGGGCTCAACAGACTCCACTGACTTTAGATTAATACAGAGTGGCATGAAATGAGCTTACCCTTCCAATAGGCTTGGAGTAACAGAAGGAGAAGGTGGGATACCTCCAGGCTGGAGTCACATTTGCCATGATGCAGTGAACCCTCCTTGTCTCAGCAGATCATATGTCACTTCCCAGCCATGGACACAGCATCTCTAACACTGTATGGTAGAGGGATTGGCCAACTCAGCTGCCCCATCTCTCTCCGCCTTGTGTCGTCATCCCCTCTCCCATCATTCATTCACGCATTCATTCGTCATTCATTAATGCAGTAGTTAACCCATGTGCAGCTGTGCTCTAGGCAGATTTCTAAGGTCGTGAGGATGCAGTGTAAACAAAGACATATTTCTGCCCTAGGGTGCCTATTCTACTGGGAATAAAATGAACTTACGAAATTATTTTTCCAGGTGATAAGTGTCAGGAGGAAAACTGCACTGAGGAAAACAATGTACAGTCATCTCTCAGTATCTTCAGGGGAGTGGTTCCAGGAGACTCCACAGATATCAAAATCCACAGATGCTCAAGTCCCTTATATAAAAGGGGGTCATACCGTTGACCCTCCACATCTGTGGGTTTCACATCCACACAGAGGGCCATCTGTAGTGGGTCTCGATGAGTCCATAGAAGTGAATCTGCAGTGTGGTTGGTAGGGGCCCAATGAAGGAATGAATTCTGAACAATATGAGAAGCAGCTGGTCATGCAGAAACTAAGGGGATAGTCTTCCCGAGAGAGACAGAGACAGAGACAGAGAGACAGAGAGAGAACATTCAAAAGGCCCGACATGAATGTAGATTAGTCATGTTAGAAAAATGAAAGTTAGTCTAGCAGGACAAGAGCTTTTTTTTTTTTTTTTTTTGCGGTATGCGGGCCTCTCACTGCTGTGGCCTCTCCCGTTGCGGAGCACAGGCTCCAGACGCGCAGGCTCAGCGGCCATGGCTCACGGGCCCAGCCGCTCCGCGGCATGTGGGATCTTCCCGGACCGGGGCACGAACCCGTATCCCCTGCATTGGCAGGCGGACTCTCAACCACTGCGCCACCAGGGAAGCCCAGGACAAGAGCATTTTAACCATGAGCATTAATGATAGAGGTTATTGAGGCTCAGATGCTTCATACCTATGGAGATGAAAATAAAGAGTAAATTTCCTATGGGGTATAAATGGAGCATGTTAGATAACAATGTGACCTGAAGATCACTCTGGCAGCTGTGCAGGGGCTGTGGGGATGTCAGGAACTCGTGGTATCCAGGCCAAATCCCAGAGGCATGGGATAAGGTAATAGCAATAGGGCAGAAGAAGAAGTGCAGGTTTAGGATTATGTTTCCAAGTTCAAATCATCAGGCTTTAGTGAAGGATTGGAAGTGGAGGGAGAGGGGAACAGAAGAGACGTCTTCATGTCAGTAAAATGCACCTTCATCCTCTCACTCAGTAGCATCATGCTGTTCCCCCTCCCTGAGGCCATGCTTCCCCACTCTCTTCCTGCTTTTCCTCTGTTCCTCATCTTCCGCAGTCCCTGTGCTGAAGATTGGGCTGGGGTCAGAGGGAGCTGGTGGCCCTGAAGCTTAGAAGTAGCTTTTCCCTCCCGGGAGGCAGGAGGATTCAAAGCAGAGCAAGGAGGATTCTGTGCTCTGTGACGACAAAGCCGTGGCTTGGTGCCCACCGCCCTCTGTGATAGACACTCAAGATCTGGCTGCACTGAACCTGAGGCCAGCACTACAGTGGCCACTATTAGAGAAGTTAATTGTTTACGTCAGCATGTTCCAAGGACACGTTCCTTGGAGTCCACTTCTCTTCCCTAAGCCTCCATTTCTAACTTTGTAAAATGCTCGTAATAGTACCAAATCTCAAGGAAGTCTTGGAGGAGTGAAAGCAGTTAGTGGTTGTAACACACTTTGTAAGGTACAGCATGAAGTGAAAGGGCCGTTCACATTGTTATTGTTTCTACTTTATGTTTTAACAGCAGGAGCAGATTCCTCTGTGTGGGTACGAAGCAGGTTGCCTCAAGTGACCCTCAGATCAGGGAGAGAAGGCCCCAGGGTCAGGTCAGGAGATGTGAGAGGAGAGCAATCTGATCTAAACCTTCTGCTTTGTTTTTGTCTGCTATTGAGATTTTAGGCACTGTTTCCATTTGAATCACATAAGGGAGTGAGACTGTGACAACATGGATGGACTTGGAGGGTATCATGCTTGGTGAAATAAGTCAGACAGAGAAAGACAAATACTGTATGATTTCACTTATATGTGGAACCTACAAAACAAAACAAATGAACAAGAATAACAAAATAGAAACAGAGTCATATAACAAACAGGTGTTTGCCAGAGGGAAGCAGGATAAGGGAATGAAAGAAATAGGTGAGGGAAATTAAGATGTAAAAACTTCCAGTTATAAAACAAATGAGTCACAGGTATACATTTACAGTGTGGGGGAATATAGTCACTAATTATGTAATATCTTTGGTAACAGATGTCAACCAGATGTCATGGTGTTCATTTTGAAATGTATAGAAATACTGAATCACTCTGCTATGTACCAGGAACTAACATAGTGTTGTAGGTCAATTATACTTCAAAAACAAACAAACAAACAAACAAAACAAACTCATAGAAAAGGAGATCAGATTTGTGATTACCAGAGGTGGGGGATGAGAGGGAGGGGGAATTGGATAAAGAGAGTCAAACTTCCAGTTACAAGATAAATAAGCATTGGGGATGTGATGTACAACATTTTAAATGCAATTAACACTGCTGTATGTTATATATAAAGTTGTTAAGAGAATAAATCCTAAGAATTCTCATCACAAGGAAAAAAATATTTTCCATTTCTTTAATTTTGAATCTATATGAGATGATCAATGTTCACTAAATTTATGGTGCTAATTACTTCATTATGTTTGTAAGTCAAACCGTTATGCTGTACACCTTAAACTTATACAGTGCTGTATGTCAATTATATCTCAGTAAAACTAGAAGAAAAAAAAAGAGAGTGAGGCAATGAGTAGGGAAGGGAGCACAGAAATTCTGTTCCCATCCCCAATTCAAATTACCTATGAAAAATAGCCTTTTTCTGAAGCTAAAACTTTGCTTATGTTATTAAATTTGCTTCCTAAAATGCACATAGAAATGTGGCACAGTAAACTGTTATTCATGTCTCAAGTCTGAGTTATAATAATAACATAAGAACAATGCCTAGGTAGCTCCCATCAGGAAACTTGCATAAGCCTCTCAGATAGCCTCATCCACCAGAGGGCAGACAGCAGAAGCAAGAAGAGCTACAATTCTGCAGCCTATGGAACAAAAACCACATTCACAAAAAGACAAAATGAAAAGGCAGGGGGCTATGTACCAGGTGAAGGAACAAGATAAAACCCCAGAAAAACAACTAAATGAAGTGGAGATAGGCAACCTTCCAGAAAAACAATTCACAATAACGATAGTGAAGATGATCCAGGACCTCGGAAAAAGAATGGAGGCAGGGCTTCCCTGGTGGCACAGTGGTTAACAATCTGCCTGCCAATGCAAGGGACATGGGTTCAAGCCCTGGTCCGGGAAGATCCCACATGCCGCGGAGCAACTAAGCCCATGTGCCACAACTATGAGCCTGCGCTCTAGAGCCCGCAAGCCACAACTACTGAGCCCATGCACCACAACTACTGAAGCCTGCATGCCTAGAGCCTGTGCTCCGCAACAAGAGAAGCCACGACAATGAGGAGCCCACGCACCGCAACGAAGAGTAGCCCCTGCTCACATCTAGAGAAAGCCTGTGCACAGCAAGGAAGACCCAACGCAGCCAAAAATAAAAACAATCAAATAAATAAATAAATTTATTTAAAAAAAAAAGAATGGAGGCAAAGATCGAGAAGATACAAGAAATGTTTAACAAAGACCTAGAAGAATTAAAAACAAACAAACAGAGATGAACAATACAATAACTGAAATGAAAACTACACTAGAAGGAATCAACAGCAGAATAACTGAGGCAGAAGAACAGATAAGTGACCTGGAAGACAGAATGGTGGAATTCACTGCTGTGGAACAGAATAAAGAAAAAAGAATGAAAAGAAATGAAGACAGCCTAAGAGACCTCTGGGACAGCATTAAATGCAACAACATTCGCATTATAGGGGTCCCAGAAGGAGAAGAGAGAGAGAAAGGACCCGAGAAGATATTTGAAGAGATTATAGTCGAAAACTTCCCTAACATGGGAAAGGAAATAGCCACCCAAGTCCAGGAAGAGCAGCGAGTCCCATACAGGATAAACCCGAGGAGAAACACGCCGAGACACATAGTAATCAAACTGGCAAAAAATAAAGACAAAGAAAAATTATTGAAAGAAGCAAGGGAAAATGACAAATAACATACAAGGGAACTCCCATAAGGTTAACAGCGGATTTCTTAGCAGAAACTGTGCAAACGAGAAGGGAGTGGCATGATATACTTAAAGTGATGAAAGGGAAGAACCTACAACCAAGATTACTCTACCCGGCAAGGATCTCATTCAGATTCGATGGAGAAATCAAAAGCTTTACAAACAAGCAAAAGCTAAGAGAATTCAGCACCACCAAACCAGCTCTGTAACAGATGCTAAAGGAACTTCTCTAAGTGGGAAACACAAGAGAAGAAAAGGACCTACAAAAACAAGCCCAAAACAATTAAGAAAATGGTCATAGGAACATACATATTGATAATTACCTTAAACGTGAATGGATTAAATGCTCCAACCAAAAGACACAGGCTTGCTGAATGGATACAAAAACAAGACCCATATATATGCTGTCTACAGGAGACCCACTTCAGACCTAGGGACACATACATACTGAAAGTGAGGGGATGGAAAAAGATATTCCATGCAAATGGAAATCAAAAGAAAGCTGGAGTAGCAATATTCATATCAGATAAAATAGACTTTAAAATAAAGAATGTTACAAGAGACAAGGAAGGACATTACATAATGATCAAGGGATCAATCCAAGAAGAATATATAACAATTATAAATATATATGCACCCAACATAGGAGAACCTCAATACATAAGGCAACTGCTAACAGCTATAAGAGAGGAAATTGACAGTAACACAATAATAGTGGGGGACTTTAACACCTCACTTACGCCAATGGACAGATCATCCAAAATGAAAATAAACAAGGAAAAACAAGCTTTAAATAACACAATAGACCAGATAGATTTAATAGATATTTATAGGACATTCCATCCAAAAACAGATTACACTTTCTTCTCAAGTGCGCACGGAACATTCTCCAGGATAGATCACATCTTGGGTCACAAATCAAGCCTCAAAATCATGTCAAGCATCTTTTCTGACCACAACACTATGAGATTAGAAATGAATTACAGGGAAAAAAACGTAAAAAACCCACAGACACATGAAGGCTAAACAATATGTTACTAAATAACCAAGAGATCACTGAAGAAATCAAAGAGGAAATCAAAAAATTACTAGAGACAAATGAATGAAAACATGATGATCCAAAACCTATGGGATGCAGCAAAAGCAGTTCTAAGAAGGAAGTTTATAGCTATACAAGCCTACCTCAAGAAACAAGAAAAATCTCAAATAAACAACCTAACCTTACACCTAAAGGAACTAGAGAAAGAAGAACAAACAAAACCCAAAGTTAGCAGAAGGAAGGAAATCATAAAGATCAGAGAAGAAATAAATGAAATAGAAATAAAGGAAACAATAGCAAAGATCAATAAAACTAAAAGCTGGTTCCTTGAGAAGATAAACAAAAATGATAAACCATTAGCCAGACTCATCAAGAAAAAGAGGGAGAGGACTCAAATCAATAAAATTAGAAATGAAAAAGGAGAAGTTACAACAGACACCACAGAAATACAAACCATCCTACGAGACTACTACAAGCAACTCTATGCCAATAAAATGGAAAACTTGAAAGAAATGGACAAATTCTTAGAAAGGTATAACCTTCCAAGACTGAACCAGGAAGAAATAGAAAATATGAACAGACCAATCACAAGTAATGAAATTGAAACTGTGATTAAAAATCTTCCAAGAAACAAAAGTCCAGGACCAGATGGCTTCACAGGTGAATTCTATCAGATGGCTTCACAGCTGAATTCTTCTCAAACATTTAGAGAAGAGCTAACACCCATTCTTCTGAAACTCTTCCAAAAAACTGCAGAGGAAGGAACACTCCCAAACTCATTCTATGAGGCCACCATCACCCTGATACCAAAACCAGACAAAGATACTACAAAAAAAGAAAATTACAGACCAATATCACTGATGAATATAGATGCAAAAATCCTCAACATAATACTAGCAAACAGAATCCAACAACACATTAAAAGGATCATACACCATGATCAAGTGGGATTTATCCCAGGGATGCAAGAATTCTTCAATATACGCAAATCAATCAATGTGATACACCATGTTAACAAATTGAAGAATAAAAACCATATGATCATCTCAATAGATGCAGAAAAACTTTTGACAAAATTCAACACACTTTTATGATAAAAACTCTCCAGAAAGTGGGCATAGAGGGAAACTACCTCAACATAATAAAGGTCATATGTGACAAACCCACAGCAGACATCATTCTCAATGGTGAAAAACTGAAAGCATTTCCTCTAAGATCAGGAACAAGACAAGGTTTTCCACTCTCACCACTATTATTCAACATAGTTTTGGAAGTCCTAGCCACTGCAATCAGAGAAGAAAAAGAAATAAAAGGAATACAAATTGGAAAAGAAGAAGTAAAACTGTCACTGTTTGCAGATGACATGATACTATACATAGAGAATCCTAAAGATGCCACCAGAAAACTACTAGAGCTAATCAATGAATTTGGTAAAGTTGCAGGATACAAAATTAATGCACAGAAATCTCTTGCATTCCTATACACTAATGATGAAAAATCTGAAAGAGAAATTAAGGAAACACTCCCATTTACCACTGCAACAAAAAGAATAAAATACCTAGGAATAAACCTACCTAGGGAGACAAAAGACCTGTATGCAGAAAACTATAAGACACTGATGAAAGAAATTAAAGATGATACCAACAGATAGAGAAATATACCGTGTTCTTGGATTGGAAGAATCAACATTGTGAAGATGAGTATACTACCCAAAGCAATCTACAGATTCAATGCAATCCCTATAAAATTACCAATGGCATTTTTTACAGAACTAGAACAAAAAAATCTTAAAATTTGTATGGAGACAAAAAAGACACTGAATAGCCAAAGCAGTCTTGAGGGAGAAAAATGGAGCTGGAGGAATCAGACTCCCTGACTTCAGACTATACTATAAAGCTACAGTAATCAAGACAATATGGTACTGGCACAAAAACAGAAACATAGATCAATGGAACAGGATAGAAAGCCCAGAGATAAACCCACGCACCTATGGTCAACTAATCTATGACAAAGGAGGCAAAGATATACAATGGAGGAAAGACAGTCTCTTCAATAAGTGGTGCTGTGAAAACTGGACAGCTACATGTAAAAGAATGAAATTAGAACACTCCCTAACACCATACACAAAAATAAACTCAAAATGGATTAGAGACCTAAATGTAAGACCGGACACTATAAAACTCTTAGATGAAAACATAGGAAGAACACTCTTTGACATAAATCACAGCAAGATCTTTTTTGATCCACCTCCTAGAGTAATGGAAATAAAAACAAAAATAAACAAATGGTACCTAATGAAACTTCAAAGCTTTTGCACAGCAAAGGAAACCATAAACAAGATGAAAAGACAACCCTCAGAATGGGAGAAAATATTTGCAAATGAAGCAAGTGACAAAGGATTAATCTCCAAAATATATAAACAGCTCATGCAGCTCAATATTAAAAAAACAAACAACCCAATCCTAAAATGGGCAGAAGACCTAAATAGACATTTCTCCAAAGAAGACATACAGATGGCCAAGAAGCACATGAAAAGCTGCTCCACATCACTAATTATCAGAGAAATGCAAATCAAAACTACAGTGAGGTATCACCTCACACCAGTAAGAATGGGCATCATCAGAAAATGTACAAACAACAAATGCTAGAGAGAGTGTGGTGAAAAGGGAACCCTCTTGTACTGTTGGTGGGAATGTAAATTGATACAGCCATTATGGAGAACAGTATGGAGGTTCCTTAAAAAACTAAAAATAGAATTACCATATGATCCAGCTATCCCACTACTGGGCATATACCCAGAGGAAACCATATTTCAAAAAGACACATGCACCCCAATGTTCATTGCAGCACTATTTACAATAGCCAGGTCATGGAAGCAGCCTGAATGCCCACTGACAGATGAATGGATAAAGAAGATGTGGTGCATATATACAATGGAATATTACTCAGCTGTAAAAAAGGAACGAAATTGGGTCATTTGTTGAGACATGGATGGATCTAGAGACTGTCATACAGAGTGAAGTAAGTCAGAAAGAGAAAAACATTGTATATTAATGCATATATGTGGAACCTAGCAAAATGGTACAGATGAACCGGCTTGCAGGGCAGAAATAGAGACACAGTTGTAAAGAACAAACGTATGGACACCAAGGGGGGAAAGCGGCAGGGGTGGGGGTGGGGGTGGGGGTGGGATGAATTGGGCGATTGAGATTGACATGTATACACTGATGTGTATAAAATTGATGACTAATAAGAACCTGCTGTATAAAATAAATAAATAAAATAAAATTTTAAATTAAAAAAAAAAGAACAATGCCTACTTCAAAATTCTTAGTATTTCAAAGGTATATTGGATTCAGAATTGGTGACATGAGAGACATTAGTGAGTGAGAGTAGCAGGGTGATTACAATGGATAATAGGTACACCAAGTAGATCAAATCGTTCACACATTCCCACTGAGTTAGAAAATATGATCCATGGTGCACCATCTGGACATTACCAAATCTGGCAAAAGACATCAGGACCCACCTATATTAGGCCAGTGCACTTCTGAATTTACCAGAAATTCAGTCTTGCCTGTGAGGTGAAATTTGTCTGGAGGGCAGTCAAGAACCTAGGACACAGCTAATAATGAGAAACAACAAATTCTTCATTTGCTTTCTTACAAAATGCGAGAGCTATTTGCCACAATCCTTTCATCATGAGCAGTTATCTAAAAAACAAAGAGATTCAAAACCAAGTGGAGGATTAAATTAATTCATTTATTCATCTATTTTAATATCCTCTACACTTTCCCATGGATTTTGACCAGCTTGTGACCAACAGGGTGCTCCACAGCTCTGATTGTTTCAGGAGCTCCTCCAGCCACAACGGTGTGCTGAAACCCCTTGCCTCCACAAGTACTTGGCCTTGCTGATGATGTCCTAACAATCTGCAAGAACAGTTAAACTGTCCTGAGAAACAACGAACGGGCTGTTATGGCTTAATGTGCAGCTTATCGGAACTCAGATGATGAAAAGAGAACCAAAGTTTCTCTCTCTTTCTCCATTTCCATCTCTCCTAGATCTTGGTGCACATTTCAGGCAAATTTCTCTCACATTTTTGTAAGGTGACTGCAACAACTCCAAACCGTATACCCTCTCAGGAATAAGTCCAGCAGAGGATGGCCCTGTCTTCATATGCCAACATTCCCATCAAACGTATCTGATTGTGTTAAGGGTTGATCTCAGAATCAACCACTGTGACCTAAGAAATGAGAGATGCATGCACTGATCAGGTCAAGTATGGTTCGAGGAACCTGGTGGTCCCACAAATCCTTTCACAGTATCTATTAGGTTCTTACCTTTCAAACCACATATCTATGTGAGGCCAGGTTCTCTTTACATAGTTTAGCAAAACAACATAGTACAATGGATGAATGCAAAAGCAGATGTGAGAATCCAGGTGTCAATATAGAGTCAGCCATTAAAGAAAATGTGAAACAACGGCATTCTTCTTATTACTATTTTTTGTTTTAGAAAATAAGTTTTTTAAAAAATATATAATATATATCAACATTTAATGATTCAATATTATTATTAAATGATTTTTGAATTAATCACTAAGCATTCTAAAATTTCTTGGTTCAAATTTCTAATACGGTAAATATAAATAGGTATAATCAACATAAACAAAAGTTCTTTGCTGTTCTCAATAACTTTTAGAGTGTAAAGTGATACTGAAAGCAAAAACTTTTAGTCTTGCTGCTACGGAATATTGGGCAGAGTTCAGGGTGTGTGGTCGGGGTGAGGTTGTCCCATACTGAAATCTGGGTTCATACCCACCCTGCTGCTCTCCTTTGACATTTTGTGAGGCCAGAAATCCAACCATGGTTTTTCTGGTATCAAGCTATTATTCTAGGCAGTGGATATTGGTCATAGCCAACCAATATATACAACATTGTATTTGGTCACTCATCATGACCTCCGCAGAGTCTCAGAATGGGGATTGTTTTACTGAGAGGTCAAATGAGGTTGAATTAGTGGGCACTTTCCATGGTCTTTATTAAGACTCCTTAGAAGAAACTAAGGCACTGTGGTGATCACCGATACCTAATCTTTGTGTTCCACTCAGCCACAAAGTGAATCTTGCCTATGCCCTTGTTCATGTAGAAAACTGCAGAGTTTGGGAGCTCAGGAGTCAGCACTTCCAAATCTTTCTTCAGGTGTTTCTGTTGTAACCTGTCCCCAGCCTGGCATTTGGGACTCACTTTAACTGATCCTGACTTCAGAAGCCTATGATGGAAATTGATAGTGTCTCGATATTGGGGCTTTCCAAGGTGAGAAGTGGAGGTACCATTTGCCTTGGGAGCCCAAGACAACTCCAGCTACAAATACTTCTAATCATGCACCTATATCCTAGGATAAACCTGTGTTAACTTGACCCAATCATCACCTGAGTGCACACAACTGACCTACCTGTCATTATGACATTTTCCCATTGAATAAAGGGAGAAATGATCAAAGGTTTTGGCTGAGACCCATTACATGGAATAAAAGGCCTCAGTACATTGCTACATCCCTTGTGCCTAGAATAGTACCTGGTACCGATCAGATGTTAAGTAAAGTTTTTGAAGGAATGAAGACACATAGATCGTATCAATTTTTCATTTTTGCATAATAAATTAATGAAAAGTTAGCAGCTTAAAAACAACATATAATTATTATCTCATGGTTTTTGTGGATCAGGAATCCAGGCACAGTTTTTCTGGGTCCTCCACTCAGGGTCTCACAAGGCTGCAATCAAAGCGTTGGCCAGGCCACATTCTCATCTAAAGGGTTGATTAACAGAGAATCTATTCCCAAATTCATTCAGATTGTTGGAAGAATTTATTTCCTTGCAGCCATCAGGGTCCTTGGACCACACTTTGACAACTGCTTTACTAGAGTGCAAGTATTATACTATATGTTATTGCAAATATCCAAAAAGAAACACACATTTACCTAAATTAAGGAGGAATAGCAGAGGTTAATGAAACAACTGAACAGAAAGTATCTATGCCATGGTAAAACCATTTAACTCAGGTACTCAAAAGTATCACATAATAATTATACATATAATATATATATATATTATATGTGATCAATTAAAATGGCAAAAAATAATTTTATTACTTGTGTTTATAAACATAGCTTCTGCATGAAGGGAAAATAACAAGGGTCTTTGGGGGTATAAAAGGTGAGAGAACCATTAGAATGGAGATTCACATTCTATAAATACATTTTATTAAGGAAACATTATTACCTAGGAAACAAAACCCTGACATACCTGATGAAGCAGGTATTTCAGCCTGGATGATATGCCCATCTTAGACAAGACACTCAAAGTCCACCTGAATGGATGAAACTTACCTTAAACCTACTATGCATCCTGCCTCCTTCTAAGAAGCAGCCAACAATGAAGGAGAACATCATGCTTTGAAGGAGCCACTTGTGGCTCTGCTTCTACCTGCTATTACGTTCACTCTTTGGGCCTCAGTATAACCTCTAAAATGGGGATAATTATACCTGCCTTCTGGGCTATTGTGAGGGTCAGTTTAAACAAAGAAATTGTTTTACAAATGAGAACTTTCAATTTGCTCTAGAATATGTTCAGTGTGAATATAAAAATAAGTTAGTTATCTATCTTTGCATCTTAGTTTGTCCTCCATATATAAACATGGTTATTATTTTAACCCTCTCCAGTATTAAAAGACCAAAGTTTGATCCAATTGATACTGACCCCTCAGATTCCCGTTACAAGAAAAAATAACTGAGTTGTGCTGAAAATGTTCACTTTCCCTAGGCTTCATTAGATGCAGTGACACCATGTGCATCTGGAAGGCTTTTCTGTTGTCAGGCCACAGCATTCCCCACCCTCCACCCATGCAGGAGCTTCAGCACATAAGGCCCTAGGAAGCCCATGACAAGTATATGGGGTGACTTGCCAATAGCACATGCACTATAAGTAAACACATGGTGCTTAATGTTGCTGCTTTGTTCCACTATAATCATTCCAATTTGTTTATACTAGTAAAAGTTTGGAAACAAACAGAATATCCTGAATATGGGACTGGATAAAATACAATGGTATATCCTTACAAAAGAATACTATACAGCCACTAAATAGAATAAGGTACACTCTTGCTATGGGCATGGAATATGTCCAAAATATATTGTCGCTGGGAAAGAGGTAATGGTGTAGAACGCTGAATATAAAATGTTACTATTTGTGGGGGGAAAAAAAGAGAGAAACACTCGCATCTATACTCATGTCAACAAACTTATAAATGTGTTTAACATGTGTAGATTATATAAAGACTGTAAAAGTATACCAAAAAAAAAAAAACTGAAAAATTATTGCGTCTGGAAAATAAAATTTGGGCCTATTAGACAAGGACCCGAGGAAGACATCCTTTTTACTAGATTTGCTCTCAACGTTTGAATTTACGTTTGCCATTTGCAGGTACAACGCATCTGTATTTTGAACGGAAAAAGTCAAATAGGCTACCTCACTGTAGCCCTTTCTCAGTCGAGTAAGGAAGGGTCCCTGGTCATAGAAAGTTCAAACAATGAAGTGATGAAATAAAACGTAAATTGCCTTGGTGATGCAGCATAGAGCTGACCTCGAAACTCCCACCTCTCCCCGCGAGGCGGAGAAGCAGAGCGCCACAGATACCCCTCCTTCCTCGCCCGGCCCTCCTTCCGCAGATCAGCCACCTTCGTGATGGAGAGTTCGTGGTACACAGTAGGCGCTCATTATCTGAAGCCTACTTACTTATTACCCTGCGGTTTTCCTCAGTGATTGAAGGAGGCTTTTGAAAGTTCGAAGCCATCACTAAGAAACAGGAGGTAAAAGTTCTGGTCCCTCTCAGCCTGCGGGGTCCAGGCGGCGCAGCGCCCCCTGCCGGCCTAGGCGCGGTCGTGGGAACCCGCCTGCTAGAGCATAGGCTAGTGGAGAGGTGGGGTCGCCCCTACTCCGCGCCCCCTCCTCTCCTGGCAGCGCCTTGTCCTCGGGCTGTGCTTGCAAGTCTGAGGTTATTTTCTATGAAGGAAGCAGAGACCCTCGGGGTAGAGCCTCCAGACCCCTCTCAGGAGCCCGTGATCTGCCCCCGCGGTGGCAGGCGCTTTGGGGGTGAAGAGACTCGAAGGAAAACGCTGTGGGCCCGGTCACTCGGGACTCAGGGTCAGCACCAACGGAGTTTTATTAGAGCGGCCGTGCGCAGATCTGTCAGTGAGCCCGGAGAGCATCATCCTACGGTGGGAGCATGGCTTTCCGACTAGATGCCCACCGTCCCATCACCACAGTCGCGCGTACGCAAGAGCTTGCTGACTCTCCGGGCCCGGTTTTCTTCAATCCCGCCCAGGAAGAGGGCGCGAGGAGTTTGGGGAAGAGGGGAGAACTAGCCAAGAAAACCGGCAAGGCTGGAGCAAGGCGCGAGCCCAGCACACTATTTCGCAGCAGCACCTGCCCTCTGTTGGCGGAAAGGCGCATTTACACATGGCTCCGCTTTGCAGTCAAAGGCCCTCAGCCATCGGAGAGGCTGTGAGAGAGGCAGCCGGCTGGGGTCAGCGAGGGGTGCGGATTCCGGAGAGGAAGCTTTAGAAGGAAAGACTGAGGTTCACCGAACAAAAGGGGATTGGATCACCAGCACTTGTCCTACTAGGAAAGGAGGTGTCTACACCAGATCCCTATTAGGCCTCGTGGGTGATCAGTGTGGAGCTTCAGTTGCACAAGCAGCTAGCTGGTAAGGGCTGGCATGGAGCCTAAATCAGTCAGGGACCTTGACATCTCAGGAATATTGTGTCGTGGCAATTGATTTGAGGAGGCTTATTCAGCAAACATTTCTTGAGTACCTATGTGTGAGACACCGTTAGAGGTATGTGGGAGTCATCAGAGAATACAGCAGACAAAAAAGAGACAATAAACATAATAAATATGTAAGTTATATAGACCAGGTGATGAGCTCTATGGGGGAAATAGAGCAGGAAGGAGAATGGAGGGGTGGGGAAACTACGGGTAGCATTTTATTTATTCATTTGCCAGGGCAGCTTGTGGGATTTTAGTTCCCCTACCAGGGATTGAACCCAGCCACCCTCGGCAGCCAGAGCGCAGAGTCCTAACCACTGGACCACCATGGAATTCTCTACCTGTAGCATTTTAAATTAGGGACCATGAAAGAGCCAGGAGACAGTGGTGTCCCAGACCCAACATGCAGATTGACACGACTATCTGTCTTGAGGGCATTGGGACTGATCTCACAATGCTTTTCACCCGTGTTTGTGTCACAAGAAGCCCCGTTGCCAGGTCAGCCTCATCAAGGAGGAGGGACTGATCAACCATGCCTGATGCTGTTGAGCCTGGAGAATCAACCCTACTGGGGTGGGGAGGCCTGACTTCAAATGCAAGGAGTGCCCCCTAACCCTTACTAATGATGCTGAGGAGTCATTTGAGGAAATTTACAAAGTTCTTGGCCTAGAAGAAGACTGTCTTGTCCAGAAGTGAGTACGAAGAGGATACGCATCTGAGTCATGTTCTCTGTCCTAGAAGAGGGAATGGAGAGGTAGAAAGTAGGGCATCTCTGTCTCACTTCCCCTAGTTACCAGACCCTCCTCCTCCAGACCCCAGGCCCTCAGGACTCTCCCTTTCTCCTCTTCCTCACTCGTCTAAGTACTCATTTGACAAGTTCACTTTGTCATACTTTCCTTCCTCTTGTGTATCGAGTTCCAGCTCCTCCCTCCTTCCTTCCCTCTGTCCCACTACCTTGACTCTGCACGTTCTCCTGGGGATCTCTACAGGTTGTACATAGACCCACCTTGTTTTTTAAATAGCCACGTAGTACTTATGGAATCCTTGTTTCAAGGAGCCATGTGTTTCCTTCCCAGTTCTAGCTCTACTTTTCTGTGTCAGCTAGATAAATCACTCTACCATTCTGGCCCTCAGATGTTAAATGAAGGACTTGGAACAAATGTCCAAGTTCCTTCTAACTGAGACTCTTGTAATTCTCTGAATTCCTGATAAAGGAGTAGGGTTGTGTGTGTGTGTGTGTGTGTGTGTGTGTGTGTGTGTGTGTGTGTAATGGAATGTCTACAGAAAATGCAATCCTCATTTCTGAATTTTTCTACTATGTAAATCTTTTTTTTTTAAAGATTATACCTAAATCCAGAAGAAATAGCTCAATTACCTGAAATAAAAATATATGTATGTATATGTGATGGTTAATTTTGTGTCATCTTGACTGGACCATGGGGTGCCCAGATGTTCAGTCAAACACTATCTTGGGTAGTTCTGTGAGAGTGGTTTTAGACGACATTAATATTTAAATTGGTAGACTGAGTAAAACAGATTGTCTCCCTAATGTGGGTGGGCCTCATCCAGTCAGTTGAAGGCCTGAATAGAACAAAAAGGCTGACCCTTCCCCCAGATAAGACAGAATTCTCCTGCCTGATGGCCTTCAAACTGGGACATCGGCTTTTTCCTGCCTTTTGACTCAAACTGAAACATCAGCTCTTCATGGGTCTACAGCCTGCCTGCCTGTCTTTGCATTAGAACTACACCAACAGCTCTCCTGGGTCTCTAGCTTGCTGACTCACCCTGGAGATCTTAGAACTTGCCAGCCTCCATAATTGCATGAATTAATTCCTTACTACAAATCTCTTTATATTTTTAATAACATTGGTTCTGTTTCTCTGGAGAAACCTGACTAATGGAGCATGTATATTTATTACTGTTATTGTTGCTTTACTATTATTGAGAAAAACATTTAACTATTATATTGCAGGCAGCATGCAAATCCCTACCCCTCAGAACTGTTGTTTAATTGAGCAAGATAAAAGATCATCACAGAAGACTACAGGGTGATCTTAGGCCTCTGAGGCTGTCTAGATGTGAAGACTGGCTAACTGGCTAATGCACTTGGGGATACCTGTCAGTCAGCAAACATTAATGGAGTAGTTCCGTTCTTGGCACTCTCCAGTGAGGTTCACCAACCTCTGGTCTATGAGGAAAACAGAAGGCCTAAAACTTATTAAACCTAAGAGAAAGCTTTGATGGGTGCTATACAGCCTAAAATATCTCAGCATCATTCACGATATTTATACCTTATGGAGTGTTGAAAATAAATGCAAAAAGGGTTGAAAATAACAAGAAAGCCACCACCTTATGATGCACCTATTTCATACAAGGCAATTGGGATTAAGCCTCACAATAATGCTGTCCAGTTGGTAACACTCCCCACACTTTCTAGTGTTTTCACCTGTGCTCAACATCCAGCATGACCCACCATCAGACTAAGGATGTCTGTGTATCCAGAAAGAATTTTACTGTTTCCCTGGTAGAAAAGGGAAGGCAAACTCCTTGAGTGAGGTCACATGGTTGGTGAAGAGCAGAGCTGTGAGTCAAACTCTGATCTGTCTTTTTTTTTTAAAGCCCATGCGCTTTAACAGACAAACAAGCTTGTTCCTCTCACGTGAGACTGAGGTGAAGTAGGAGGTAACATTCCACACAGGAAAATATCCTGGCTTTGGAGAAAGAACATACCTTAACAGTTAAGAGGCCCAAAATTAGCCTGAATGGCATCAAAAGGAAAGCCTTAACTACTAAAAATTATCAGCAGTAATGACTATTGTTGAGAAACAAGTGGAATAGCTCAAACTGAGAAACAAGACAATTAGGGCATAGACCCAGGTAAGCCTGACTGTTTATCTCAGGGTTTCCGAGACATCAGATATCCTGCACCATAGCTCCATTCCATCTGTATTATTAATATTTCCTTTTTATCAACTCAGTTTTTCACACAGTTTTGTTCTAAGCAGTAATACATATGAAACCACAGAGTTGACACACTGATAATTCATCACATTAAAATAAACCTATAACAATTAACACCTTAAATATTTCTCTGTGTACTCCATAACATCAGTCAGCTCACTTCTCAGCAGTTGTACACTTTTCATACTTTATACTTCTATAAACAGCTTTCATACTTTTATACTTTTATAAACAGCTTCATACTTTTATAAACAGCCGTATCTTGAGGTTTAAGATACTTTTAAAAGCAGCTGTATACTTTTCATACTTTTATAAACAGCTGTATCTTGAGGTTTAAGTTGAAAAATTCTACCTGGAAAAATGCTTTCACAGAAGAATAAAAAACCCAAGGACAGTAGAAAAAATGAAGCCCCAAATCAAAGATTTGGTCATATTTAATCAACTCTGTCCAAAAGAGAGGCTAAACCAAGCAGTGTTTATAATTATAAAATGTTATTACCACTGCATTAGGAAAGCCGTGTGCAGAAAGGTAATGTCAGTTGGCATCTCCCTTTCAGCAGGTTAAGGGCACACATCGCAAGAGTACCCTGGGGGTACTGGCAAGGGCTAGACATCAGATGACTTTGAGAAACCCTGTGGCCAATGTCCTCAACAGTTGTTTTTATCACAATGCAGAAGACTGTTTCTCAAGACTATGTCTTACAATGCCCCTGGATTACAAATAATGGCATAATGACATTGGCTGATAATTCAGTGGCTGTTGATATGGTGATTAAACTAATGAAATAACAGAACAAGCTCACATTTAGCAGTGTTTTGATACTAAAGACAAAATCATGCTGAGAATCCAGTATACTTTCAATATGGGTTTGCATTCATTTCTTTTCAAATAAACAGATCCTCAGCCCAAGATCTTTCCTGTCAACTAGGTCATTTGGATTTAATTTGAAGGCAATGGAGGGCAATTAAAAATGTGCAGAGGGAATCTATAGAAAAAACTATCAGAAAATGTGTTTGGGGATGTTCTCTGAATACAATCTAAAGAAGAATGGTCAAGGATAGGGTAGAGTATCATCTAGACTTCTCTCAGGACACTTAACAAGTCTGATGGCTCATAAACACAAATGTCTACAGGAGCCAGATAGGTATCATCACTGAGTGAACAGACAGTACGGGAGTCAGGAGGGAGGAGTGGAATCAGGGAAGAGTTCTTGAGCTTTTTATTTTTTTTTATTTTTTTTTTTGCGGTATGTGGGCCTCTCACTGTTGTGGCCTCTCCCGTTGCAGAGCACAGGCTCTGGACGTGCAGGCTCAATGGCCATGGCTCACGGGCCAGCCGCTCCGTGGCATGTGGGATCTTCCCAGACCGGGGCACGAACCTGTGTCCCCTGCATCGGCAGGCGGACTCTCAACCACTGCGCCACCAGGGAAGCCCTCTTGAGCTTTTTAGAAGTGGCAGTTGCTACTCTGCTCTAGCTGATGGTTACATGGCCACATTTTGGTGGGCTATTTTAAGGCAAACCAGGGATCCACATTTTCTGTGTGAGAATCCCTGTTGGGAAAGGTTATCATCAACTCCAAAAATTATTTTTAAATTATTTTAGATTGTTAACAACAACAACAAAACCCACTGACTAGGCCAATCAGATCAGCTCTTGAGCCAGGTAGACTGCTATGACTGTAGTATATGGGTTTTGCCTCATATTAGAAACACTTGAGTACAGCCTTGCTGCCCACTGAGACACTAAAGCATCTCAGAAGGGGTACAATATACCTAATTCACTTTTATACCCTCATCACCTATAAAAATGCTTAACACACAATATATATGAAAAAACGTGCTTAATAGTCAAAGGAATTAAGGAATTCCACAAAACAACATGACAAAACAGAGTTCTACTAGCTTTGCCTTCAGTCCTGTCTAGGTCAACATTTGTGTCCATATTTGTATAAGGACAACAATGGTAACAGGATCACATTTTCAGAGGAGAATATAGAAAGGTAGTAAAAATTATGTGGATTAATTTTGTTGAACGATTATAGTATGCCAGTTCAAGAGTCTAATTCCAATTTTTCTCACCTAGAAGCTGGGCCAGTGATTTAATCTCTATCTCTTAGCACTCAGTCCTTTTCCACCTTTGTGCATTGTTCCACACCAATTCCTTCACCTAGAATGCCCAGCCTTTCCCTAATGCTGAGCAAACCCCTGCTTATCCTCATGGCCCTGCTCTGATGGAGTCTCCTCCTGGAAGCCTTCCTGGACCTATCAGGGAAAGTAACTTCCTCCACCCCTTGAACTCCCACTAAGTCATGTTTATACAAGTGATATTACTTCCATCACAAAATCAGTTTCTCTACTTTCCACAGGCCACTTGGGGATCTAGACTACCATTTCATGTATCCTGATATACCTTGTCGGTAACACAGTTTCAGGAATAGAGTACACTGTCCGTAAATGGGTGGTTTACAAAAAAAGATAAAATTCCCAATTTACATAGTGAAATACAAGCGCTAAGAATGTACATGACAATTGTGTAGAAAACAGCACATGTGTGAATAAATGCAAGATTCTAGAAACCTAGATTGGAGTCCTTTATACAACACCAGATATTCATTCTTTTACAGATTTTACAGAAAGACTTTTGTGCTTTTTCAGGTTGTTAGTTGACATAGAGTAGAAGTAATGATCAGGTCCAGACTGAAAATTAGAGAAAGTAAATCCAATGCAAGTGAAACGGAGGAAGAAAACTCAAGAAGTACTTAACAAACTGTTCTAACACTTTGCAAAACTGAACAGCAAAAAAAATCAAAGACTCAAGTTTCCAGCATCAGGAGGTGATGAGATGCAGAATGTTTATGTGAAGAGGAAACAAGGGGCATTACTAAAAACAAAAAGGAAGCTGGGTTTCTCCTTTGCAAACAGCCTCCCCTGGCTCTATTTGTTCCAACTATTAGAACTCTTTTTTTGTTGGCCGCACCGTGGGGCTTCCGGGATCTTAGTTTCCCAAACAGGGATTGAATCCGGGGCCTCAGCAGTGAAAACGCGTAGTCCTAACTACTGGACCACCAGGGAATTCTGGGCCTCTTTATATATAACATGGCTCTTTAGTGGGCTGGAGTAGGATTAAAGAGTTGAAGGGGTTTGGGGGAAGACTGAACTGACCTGTAGAATCTTAGGAGATTTTATTGATATCTGATGCCATAGTACTTTCAGAGCTTGAATAAAGGCACCTTACTGAGTTCAAAATGGAAATTTGGGGCTTCCCTGGTGGAGCAATGGTTAAGAATCTGCCTGCAAATGCAGGGCACACGGGTTCGAACTCTGGTCTAGGCAGACCCCACATGCCACGGAGCAACTAACTACTGAGCCTGCGCTCTAGAGCGCGTGAGCCACAACTACTGAGCCCGTGAGCCACAGCTACTGAAGCCCGCGTGCCTAGAGCCTGTGCTCCACAACAAGAGAAGCCACCACAATGAGAAGCCCGCACACCACAACGAAGAGTAGCCCCTGCTCACTGCAACTAGAGAAAGCCCGCACACAGCAACGAAGACCCAATGCAGCCAATAAGTAAATAAATAAATGTCCCTTTTTAAAAAAATAAAAATGTAAATTTGGAACAAGGTTTGTACAAGAAAAAGAAGATAGCACCTCCCATAACACATTCCACTCCTCTCCTGGTTTTAGCCCTTAACACAAGACTTGGCACATCTAATGCAGTCAGTAAAGGATTCCACTAATTCAGAAATGAAAAATAATTTCCATATCATTAATAAATATATTTTCTCATTATATACCTTTCTCTCCTCTCTCTTTCCTCTCTCTTTTTCCATCCCTTTCTTCTCACATTTCTTCTTCATTTTCTAGACAACCTCCTGGGCTGAGTAGCTAGGTTGCCCATGTTGGTTCCTAGTGATTCTCAAAAACACTGACAGATCCTTTCAGAATCCTCTCTTGAATTAGTTCCTGTTGCAGGGCAGTATATTAGAAATGGTATTTCTAGAAGGCATGGAGAAGTTAATGATGAACCCAAGTTTCCTGGGGATTCCTCTCCGGAGACTGGAATAGAAACTGCTAAATAAGTAAGTTGTTGAACAATGGAGGCCCCTGGCCTAGATGACTACATTTGGGATAATTTTAAGATTTCCTTCAGAGAGTCATGAACTGAGAGCAGGAAGACTTCTACAGCCTCTCACTGCCATGGCCACTCTGGTGCCCATGTCGAAGTCCCAGGTCCTTAGGAGAGATATGGGAGATTCCCAGTGGGTGTCCAATCCTTTGTACCTCTAGAGAAGCTCCTATATGAGCAAGACTCATGTCCTGAGGATGTCAGGGATCTATTCATGCCATCCCATGCAGAGATGAGCACTGCTGTGACACTATGTGGACTGGAGTTCTCCTACTCCCTTGTCCTATATCTGTAGGGAGCCCTGGCAGGGTCTACCCATCCAGATTTTTTTTTAATGTTTGAGCCCTCTGGAACCAGCTTGTTCTCTTCAACATAGGTTTTTGCCAAAGGAGATGCACCCCAGCTCTCTCTTCAGAGGCAGCCCGGAATAAATGGGAACACTTGGCTTTTGAGGGAGACACTCCTGGTTCTGCCGCTATTGTCTGTTAACTGTGTGGGCCTCTGTTTGATCACCTTTAAAATGAGACTAATGGGGACTTCCCTGGTGACGCAGTGGTTAAGAATCCGCCTGCCAGGGCAGGGGACACGGGTTCGCGCCCTGGTCCGGGAAGATCCCACATGCCGCAGAGCAACTAGGCCCGTGCGCCACAACTACTGAGCCCAAGTGCCACAACTACTGAGCCCAAGTGCCACAACTACTGAAGCCCGTGAGCCGAGAGCCCGTGCTCTGCAACAAGAGAAGCCACCCAATTGGAAGCCTGCAAACCGAAATGAAGAGTAGCCCCTGCTCGCCGCAACTAGAGAAAGCCCGCATGCAGCAACAAAGACCCAAGGCAGCCAGAAATAAAATAAATAAATTTTTTTAAAAATGAGACTAATGGTAGCTACCTCATGGGTTGTCATGAGGGTTAAATGAGTCAATTTATGTAAAGTGCTTACCCCATAGAAGTTGCTTGAAAATGAGAGCTTGCAATTTGCTCTAAAATTCTCTCTATGTGAAACTAAATTCGCGGTTCTTACTTCTATCTAATTTATCTAACACATATAAATAGGTATTTGCTTTCTCTAGTATTAACAGACCAGAACTTTGAAACTATAATGCTGACTTCCATGTGCAGATATGTCGCTGGGCTCTCATAACAAGGAAACATCCCCTGGTCATGTTGTAATGTTCTGAAAAATAATAGTCTCCCAGGCTTCCTTGGGGTCAACGATACTGGGTGCATCTGGAAGACTTGGTGGTGCCAACTCACAACTCCTCCCCCACCCCACAGCTTGCAGGAGCTTCAGTGCTGGGGTCTTGGGAACATAAATCATGTATGGGAGTGAGCTTGTCAACAGCTGAATACAAAGTGTATTTGGAAGGAAGGGCGACAGCATAGCCATTCTCCCGTCGTACACTCACGTCTCCTCACTCCACTCCCTGTCACTTGAGGCGCCCTGAGAGAGATGGTGGGCTGGGGTCAATGAGCTGTGCAGATTCGGGGAAGAAGTCTAACGAGGGAGAGCACCACAAAAGGCGGTCCAATGAAGGCGCTGGGGCACTGAGATCCTCAGACGGCCCACGGAGGACCCGGTGACCCGGGAGTCCAGCCCTCCAGATGAACATGCTGGTTTGGCACACAGGCCACTCGGATGTGCCAGGACCAGATCCTAAGACCTGTAAGGACAGTCAGAGCGCTAGGACCCCAGAGATACCACTTGGTGGTGAGTTTTCAGAGGTGGAAAACTCATTCCTTCCGGCACCTGGTAGGTACGGCGCTGCACGTCATTTATCCTTTGCAAGCTCTGGCGAAGGAAGGTACTGAGGGACTTGCAGACCCTAGAGACCATTCCCCTGTGCTGCATCATCACGTGGTGGTACTGACTGGACCCATGCGGGATCCTGGACCTGGGGGAGTCATGATGATGCTGTGGGAGTCCTGGGCCTGGGAGAAAAACAGTCTGATCTAGCAGCAGAAACTGGATGAGGGTCCATGTCATAACCGTGTTTTCTGTGAAAGGCACTCAGTGAGAATGTCTCTTCCCCGAGATACAGTATCTTCCGTCCTCCTAGTCAGGAAATGTAGTACTGCAAGTTCTCGCCACTCTCTGTTGGAATTTTCTGACACTCCCTCTTCTGCACCAGTTCAGACACTCACTTGGCCACACCCTCTTCTACTTGACCCATATCCTTTTCTTCTCTAGGGCTTCCCCTTCCTTTATTCCCATCCCTCTGCACTGGCCCAGCACATTCCTAATCACAGTGCTGGGTCTAGATTTCTTCAAGGAACTGAGGTAGAGGGAGCTGTCACACAAGAAGAGGGCCACATCCCACCTCCTTCTAAACGTGGTGCAGAGATCCCACCTTATCCCAAAGCATCTATGATCCTCACCTAATCGCTCCTCAGTAATTGCCATAACTTACATTTGTGAAGTGGTTTAGGGATTACAGAGCTTTTTTTTTTTCCCCATCTGATCCTCACCACAACCTTATGAGTTAAGGCAAGCATTTTTACAATCCCATTTTATAAAGAGATAACTGACTCTCAGAAAGTTTCAGCCACCTGCCCGAAGTCAGACAGCTAAAAAGTGAGAGGCAGGCTAGAATAATGGTGAGCCCTTCAAATTCAATAAAAATAAAGTTCTCCACCATTAGAAACCTGCCTCATGCTGCAAACTAAGAAAGCCTCCCCAGCCTCCTCTTCCTCTCATGCTCACTTTGCCTTATTTATAACTACCTCACTCAACCCCTTACCCACTCTTCTCCCCAGGACCACAGAAGGGTCACCACAGCTATTGCTACCCCTCCAGTGAGAATCCTCACTTCCACAATCTTGATCTCATGTGTGCAGCCCCCTTTACTAGGCCCTGGGGCTGAGGATCTCGCAGAGTTACAGTTGAGGATTCTGTGGCTGGAGAAGTGTTGAGGGTCTTTCCTCCCAAGGTGTATTGTTATATTGCCCAGGGAGGGAGGGACTGGATGTGGTGGGGCTGAGTAAGGAGTACTGTCCCATTATCTTCCAGGGATGAAAGTTGAGACTTTTCAGTCTTGACACTCAAACGGGACCTCAAGCAATATGTGACGAGACTGCATAGCAGGAGCCCAATGGTCCTTGGGGAAATCAGACCCAGGCATGGCCTGGAGGGTGAAAAGAAGCAAAGAGAAGGCAGCCCCAACTCCCGGACTCCCAAGATAATTGTCTCCTCTCCTTGAGCCTCTTGTTTTTGCCACAGGTTGTAAGGGGAAGGAATCCAATTGTTCCATTTCATCTGGAAAAGCAGTGGTAAGGAAGAAGAGGGTCTGACTAGAAAGCATAAATCCTTTCACCAAATGCAAGCCAGTCTGAGCAACAAGCCAGCCTCCACCCTGACTGTCCTCTCCCCTAAGTAGCCCTGGGGCTCTCTCATTTGAAGCCAGGAAATCAAAGGGCCTGGGGAAAAGAATATTCATAGATTCCCAGTGAAGAAGAGCCCCTCAGAGTCAGCTGGAAGGAAGGGTAGAGGGCCTGAGGATGGAAGGCAGCAAGAGCAGGAGCTGAGACCTGAGGAAAAGAATTGGTGCTGACTGTGTAAATAACGCTGCTCCCTCAAATGCCCTCCCAGCTTCCATGAAGAAAAATCCTAACCCCCTAGTCCTGTTCTCCTTCCATCATGAGAGCCAGAACTTTGGTCTCAAGACATTTTTGGTCACAGCCCACACTTGGGGACAGCTCTCTAAATGCCTCATCAACCTCATGCACTGCAGGCTGGGTCACCCTCTCGCTCAGCCAAGTCTTTGCTTTTCTATTAGTTGGTTCTTTCAGCCTGACCACTCAGCACTGATTGGCCTTCTTCCTCCTGATTCAGGGCTCCCGCTGTGATTCAGACCCTATTCTGATCTGCCACAGGCCTTTAGACAAGAATCATTATCCGTCATCTGGAAAATTGAAGTAAAAGATAGGTACAGGGCTTCCCTGGTGGCGCAGTGGTTGAGAGTCCTCCTGCCGATGCAGGGCACACGGGTTCGTGCCCCGGTCCGGGAAGATCCCACATGCCGCAGAGCGGCTGGGCCCGTGAGCCATGGCCGCTGAGCCTGCGCGTCCGGAGCCTGTGCTCCGCAACGGGAGAGACCACAACAGTGAGAGGCCCGCGTAACGCAAAAAAAAAAAAAAAAAAAAGATAGATAGATACACATTCACTTATGATGCATGGTCCATAGCACTTGCTAAGCAGATCTTTACCGAATGAAATGGAGCCACCCTCTAGGTGAAAGGAGAGTGCCTGAGTCCCTAAACCTGGCATCTCAGCCATCTAGCCATTCACAGCCTGGTGGGGTGATAACAGGGCTTCTCCTATTCATAGAGCTCTCCAGGGTCTCCCAGATTCCTTATGCTGGCATCTACATGATCATTGCTAGAGAGTGCTTTCTCATATGTCTAAATGCCTTTGGGACCAATGTACTGCAATTGTGGCCCCATTCAGCTTGCTCTTGTTTTGGAGGAAATGGAATATAAAAACAAACTACATGTTGACTCTTCTTAGTGTTGCAAAACTCTTTCTTCCCCAGGCCCTCTCCTTTAACTTTTCCTTTAGGTTATAATTCTCAGGCTTTCAATCTTCCCATCTCACTCTTGGCAATGTTGGTGAGCAGGATTAAGTCCATTCTTCTCTGGAGACAGTTAGTGTGTGTTCCCATCACTTTCTTCTATACTGTGGCCTCTCTGCTCTGCCAAGGCACCAGGGGCCCCATGCCAGATGGAGCTGCCATGGGAAAGGGAAAGGATCATGTAGGTCTTGCCTGTCTTGTGCCCTGTGGCTCCAGCTGCCAGTCTCTCCTACCCAAGAAGTCATCTCTGCTTCATATTAGGGGCTCAGGGATCACTGAAGTCCTGCATTGTGTTAAAGAGACCCAGGGAATGCAGCTCATGCTTGCCAGCTGCTACTACAGGGGAGTTTGTAGCCAAGGTGGCATGATTTGCCTATGTCTATCCCAGGGAAGTGAAGGGATGAATATGTACCTCTAGGCAGAAAATAAAAGTCAGAGTCAAGAGAAAGAAACTAAACGTGTAAAAAGTTTTTCTAATGTCAGCCTTGAGAATGGTTGAATAACTTTCTGAAATCACTTCCAGGCCTATCCTCTAGCCAAGCTGAACCATGGACAGCCACCTCCAGGTCTTATTCTGGATCTGCCTGGAACATCCTTCCCCACATGGTTTTCTAGGGTAATTATTTATCCTCCCAGATTCAGAGTGGTGTCATCTCCTGCAGGAAACCTTCCCTGTCCCCTGCCACACACTCACCAGACCTGCAGTTAGGCCCCCATCTTCCCCATTCACCTTTGTATTATTATTATCCGATTATTGGTATGTTTTTCCCCAGTCGACTGTCAGTTCCTGAAGGGCACAGTATGCAACACCAATCTCTGATGTCTCTGCCTAGAATGTTATCTGTCATTTGGAAGGGACACTATAAATGTTTACAGAATAACAAAATTGGGATCAATGGATCAAAGAACACAAAAAATCCTTTTGGCTCTTGATATATTGCAAACTGCCCTCCAAAACGTTAACACCTATTTATAATGCCATCTGCTGTGGAATATAAGTTTCACTGCAACCTTGCTATTTTAATAGGAGAAACTGTGCCCCAATGCTTTTTTTTGTGCGGCGGGTGGTGGTGGGGGACGGTATTTTTGGCTGTGCCACACAGTGTGCGGGGATCTTAGTTCCCTGACCAGGGATCAGACCCGTGCCCTCTGCAGTGGAAGTGCAGAGTCTTAACCACTGGCCCATCAGGGAAGTCCCTATCCTAATGTTTTAATATGTATTTCTTTACTAGTGAGATTAAATAGTTTCCCCAATGTTTATTTCACTAATCATAATCCTCTATTGTGAACTGTCTCTTTATATCTTAGTAATCATTTTCTGACAGCTTGTCAAGGCTACAGTCAAATTTCTTTCTCCCCTTCAGCAAGGAGCCACAGGCCCAACCTTGCAGTTGAATGAAGGACTTGTTTCCTAAGCTCTGTAGATCCATATCAACATGCCCCAGAAGGGCAGCTTACAACCTAAGTTTGCTACAAGGCCCAAGACAGGTAAGATTCACCACGTTACAGACTTTATTTTCTTGGTAGGAGCTACAGATAAGAATTACAGTCTGACAGTTTTCAGCAGATGCCTAAAATTTATGGAAATGTGCGTCTGTAAAAAAAAGATCCAGGGCCTCCCTGGTGGCGCAGTGGTTGAGAGTCCGCCTGCCGATGCAGGGGATACGGGTTCGTGCCCCGGTCTGGGAGGATCCCATATGCCGCGGAGCGGCTGGGCCCGTGAGCCATGGCTGCTGAGCCTGCGCATCCGGAGCCTGTGCTCCGCAACGGGAGAGGCCACAACAGTGAGAGGCCCGCATACCACAAAAAAAAAAAAAAAAAAAAAAAGATCCATCCCATCTATCCCTTGAAATTTGCCAAGTCTCTTCTCTAGAACTTCTTCCCTTAAACCTCTAGATGGAGAGGGAAAGCAGGAGTAGGCAGCAGGTGGTTTTGCCAGAGCACAGGTCAAGGACATGCCCACACTGAAAACTTCTTAGCCAGCTTTGCAGTCAGCTGGTTAAGTTGTTGCAATATAAATTTGAAAGGCAAAGTCTTTTTCTCCAAAAATGTGGCCTGAGATCCTATTCTATCCCTATATGTCTCTGGCATGAGGGAGGCCTCTCCCGTTTCCTCTGATAGTTATGTAAAGTGTGTTGTCACCATGGTGATGATGACTTTTCACAGTACATGCTAACTAGAGAGCATTAGGGCAAATTTCTGGGTACTGTCTCAAGCCACACAATGTGCTTGGCACACTCTCAGCCACCATTCAGGCTGTGAAGCCTGCTGCAGTTCATTTCAAAGTTCACATGTATGGCTAGTCCCCATCTTAGGCCAGAGCTCTTTATCCCTTGATCTCTGAAGAAGCAGGGTTCTTTCAATCTGAACTCTGGGTCCAGCCTTCATGGCTCAAGTAGAAACTACCCTCCTTAGGTCCATACAAAGTCAACTTGAGAGCTCATCTGTATTCTGTTTGGAGAACATTTCTAAACTAGTCTCTTCCTGGCCGACAATTCTAACCCTTTCCTGCCCTGAAAACATTCTCTTCTTTTTTGTTCATGCCGAGGCTGTTGAAACTTACTCCTGCAGCTTAGTTTTGTTTGTTTGTTTTGTTTTTTGCGGTATGCGGGCCTCTCACTGTTGTGGCCTCTCCCGTTGCAGGGCACAGGCTCCGGACGCACAGGCCCAGCGGCCATGGCTCACGGGCCCAGCCACTCCGCGGCATGTGGGATCCTCCCGGACCGGGGCATGAGCCTGCATCCCCTGCATCAGCAGGCGGACTCTCAACCACTGCGCCACCAGGGAAGCCCTTCTCTTCTTTTTTAAAAGTTCACCAACTATAGAGCATCCAGAGAGCCAGCAACACATCTCTTTCAGGAACTCATCCAATTCACTCAAAAAATTTTTGATCAGATGCTTATTAGGAACCTGCTATGACTATATGCCTGACTTTGCCTAAGTGCTGAAGATATAGCCAGAACTACCCTTAGGCCCAAGAAAGGAGAGCCCCTTCCCTGGGCCTCACATTTGAGGAAGCCCCACAAGTAACTAATGTAGACATATAAATAATAAATTTACTAAACAACAGATGTGCTTCTGTTACTTGGGATCCAGTGCAACCTATCATCCTAAACTTCTGCTTTCAGGACTGACGTGGCTCTAATCCAGGCGAAACACTTTTCCACATCTCTTGCCCAAATCCTTAAAGGTGACTATGTCGAGTGACAAGACTCCTTATAGATTGTGCCTCTTCCAGGATAGGAGACAGGCACTGCTTCCAAATACAGGAAGGACTAGGCAGCAGAAGCATATAGGAAAAAAAAAAAAAGACAAATCTGTCAAATTCTTCCTCTCAGAGAGCATGACTGCGGTGCATTTTTATATTACGATGTAACATGGTACAAAGCACCTATTTCTTTTTTTCCTTCATGTTCCAATGCACAGTTCTGAAGGTACTCAAAAATTAGCACGATATCCCCAATAGTTGTACATAGCAGCTGAGGCACAGTTTGCAATAGCCAACAATGTCTTTACTCTTAAATTTGTATATGTAGGTTTGGACAATATGTGTGAACTTGATATGAATTCTTTATAACTATCTATGTATCTAGATAATGTTTTAAGAAATGGTAAAAATCACAATGTAAGTTATAGTACTTTATATAATAAAATAGTCCTTAATATTTAATGTGATCATGTTAATTTAACATATGCAAGCCCATTACAGTGTGAGAACATGGTATATAAAACTACCAATTCGGGGCTTCCCTGGTGGCTCAGTGGTTGAGTCTGCCTGCCGATGCAGGGGAGGCGGGTTCGTGCCCCGGTCCGGGAAGATCCCACATGCCGTGGAGCGGCTGGGCCCGTGAGCCATGGCCCCTGAGCCTGCATGTCCGGAGCCTGTGCTCTGCGGCGGGAGAGGCCACAGGAGTGAGAGGCCCGTGCAAAAAAAATAAAATTTAAAAAAAAAAAAAAAACCTACCAATTCATTTCCAAATCTAAGTATTGCTTTAAGAACTGTATTAACAATGCCAGTTGCTATGGACTTAACAGAGCAAAATATTTTCAAATTGCATTAACTTTTAAAAACTAATAACTACAATGATTCAAGAAAGACTGGCTAATTTGACATCAATTGCTGTCCAAAGAACATAAATTATGTAGAAATCTGGACTGTAACAACACAGTGATTTTGCTGAAATGAGGGCAAAAAAATTTTTCAGCTGTGCCTTTAGAAGGTCGATCCGTCTACCCTGCCTCCTTTAAACAGAAGACGCCCCACACACCATTGATTCTCTGCTGCTTTCAACTCCAGTGACCTTGCCCAGACTTTGGAAGGAGAAATTGGAAGGGACATGACTATATGGAAGTTAGAGAGCTACTTCTGGTACAGAGGATTTGTATGACTACAGAAAGGAGGCTTGAGGAGAAGCACATTAGATTCCGAGGCTCTTCACATGTTTCTGGGTCACTGATGCTATCAGCATTTGAGGTCAGTGAGCAGAGGCTGGAGATTTCAAGCATGGGTGGGTCATGCATTTTGTGCCCCCTCCCATCCCAGGGGCCTGTAGATTCCCCTGTAGCCTCCTCTGCTTTCAGCCATACTTTCAATGACCATTTCCTTTTCCTTTCCCAAGATCCTTACCAACCAGGACTGGAATCATCTTTAGTTTGAACCATATTGTATCGAGAGCTAGAATAGAGCTAGGGAATGCTTCATAGAGAGAACGTCGGGATCAGAAAAAGGAACAATCCTGATCATTTTCAAAAGCTCTGAATCTCCAGCAAGGAGCCAGAGAGGGCTCTAAGGAAACAGAAGATGAACAGAAGTGATTTCTGAATGAGCTGGAAATGAGGAAGAATGGAATAAGAACCATAGGACAGGAGAGAGAGCTGAGTTAGTTGGGGCGTGGTAACTAGAAACCAAATTCAGGATTGACTCAGGAAGGGACCTGGGAGCTGGGGAAAGTTAGGAAGAACCATGCCAACCACAGGGGGGCACTGAATCCCCATGGGCTAGCCTGGAGTGTGCAGGACCAACAAAGTAGAGAGGTCAGTCAAGGACAGCAAAGCCCTTCTCCCTTGCTCCCAGCAGACAGCATCTCTCCCTCTACCTAACTCTTGGGCTTCTTATAGATGCAGAGGCATCTGTAAGAGAGAGACACACAGTCACCACCCATTTCACACACATACTCCATGACAGATACACACACACACACACACACGCTCTCTCCTATGTACACACAACTGTAATTTATTCCCTCTTCCGAAGATTACCCTGCTAACAGTGTTATCTTTTAAGGCAAATCTACTGAGAAGACCTGCCCTCCCTTCCATAACAAGCAACAGCAGCTATTGCCAGTCAAGGCTGTGAGTTCTTTGCCTTTTCCTCATGTTTATCTAGGAGCTGTTTGGTCCACTGATTCCAATTATGCTGTTTCTTTTCTTTAGTGTGGCATTTAAGCACTGCTTGCTGCCTGCCCTGTGTGTGGTTAGCCTCCCCGTTCCTGGCCATAATGGGGCCACCTGCTGCTGATCAAAGAAGTTTGATGATTTCTGGAAATTATTGGTAATCATGAGACAAACCCTCTTTTTTTTTTTTTTTTTTTTTTCCGGTACGCGGGCCTCTCACTGCTGTGGCCCAGGCTCCGGACGCGCAGGCTCAGCGGCCATGGCTTACGTGCCCAGACGCTCCGCGGCATGTGGGATCTTTCCAGACCGGGGCACGAACCCATGTCCCCTGCATCGGCAGGCGGACTCTCAACCACTGCGCCACCAGGGAAGCCCAGAGTACCTCATTCTTGATCTCCACCCTGAACTCCTTTCAGAGAGTGTTAAAGTTCAGCAGCTGCAGCAGCTCATGATTTAATCCTTGTAGAGGTAAATGGCAAGTGCCAATTTGTAGTTGGCACTTGGTAACTTGCATTCTAAGTACCAACATTATGCAGTAGACCATATGTTTAAAGGTGACGATCAGACTTACGACTGCCGAGGTTTAAATCTTGTTTTCACCTAACAAGCTCTGGGATCTTGGGCGTAATAGCCACCTGAACACTCACTTTCCTTGGGTGCAAAATGGGGTTACAGTAACCTACCCTATAGAATTGTGGGGACTAAATGAGGTAGTACCATATAAAGTGCTTGCCGGGCTTCCTTGGTGGTGCAGTGGTTGGGAGTCCGCCTGCCGATGCAGGGGACACGGGTTCGTGCCCCGGTCTGGGAAGATCCCACATGCCCCGGAGTGGCTAGGCCCGTGAGCCATGGCCGCTGAGCCTGAGCATCCGGAGCCTGTGCTCCGCAATGGGAGAGGCCACAACAGTGAGAGGCCCGCGTACCGCAAAAAAAAAAAAAAAAAAAAAAAAGTGCTTGCCACACTATCTGGAACATAATGTTCTCATGGTGGCTATTCATCTAAGAGTACTGGTTTAATATTAAGAGAAACTAACATGCAAAAAACATTAAATACAGTATTACCTATTATTCTATTAAATTCGGACGCCTAAATCTGGCTTTCCTTATTTCACCTTTCCGATACTGCATTATCTCCGTTTCACACAGGAGGTAAAAATCCCAAGACTTCAGCGTTCTCCAGAATAGAAAAAAAAGAACACAGCTAGTTAATACAAACAGAAACTCTGCCTGTCTCCGCCGCGTTTCTAGAGACCGCAGCAAAGGGCCCGCCCCCTCCCCCTCCCGCCCTCGGAGGCGGAGACAAATCCCAACATAAGAGTCGAGGCCACCTCGCTTCCGGCTCGCTACGTCGGAACTGAGGCGCACTTATGCTCTTCAAGGAGATTTTACGTATCGATTGCTTATTGGCTACTAGCAAGCACTCGTTCTCCTCATTGGCTGATTCTGCTCCGCGCCGACGTTCCGCGGAGGATGTTCGCCGCGGCGAGTGAGAGGGTCACTGCACCTATATTTCCGGTGCCGGTTCACCTCTGGCTCCATGGCGACCGCTAGAGGACCGGCGTATCTGCTGACATTAGGCAGATGGCGCCGCGGCCTTGGAATAGCTCCCCAGTCCCGAGTGAGTGCTTACTTTCCCTGCAGTCGAAGAGTCTGTGGGTCTCAGAAACAGCTCCGCTCCGAGGAGGAGCGCTCTCGGCCGCCCCTCCCTTAGCCAGCGTCCGCAGCCATGCTTTCTGCCCCCCAATCAGCTTTTCTTTCCCCGCCTGCAGGCGCTCGCTGCCCTCGTGCCCGGCGTATCCCAGGTGGATAACAAATCTGATTTCCTGAGGAAGAGGCCCCATCGCCGGCACCCCGGCATCCTGCAGCTGTCGCGCGTGCGGCTGCCGCAAGTATTGGTTGACGCCACGCAGTTGCTGCTGCTGGGTGAGTAACGGGGGGAAATGGAGGCTCGAGAAGAAGCGGAAACTGGGCCTGCGTGCAAGTGATTCCACTTTTCATCTTTGGTCCTTAGAGAGCTCGATGCCCAATATGGAGAAGCAGGTGCAAGCACTGACCAATTATCTCTGGAGTCGGCATTTACCTGTAGAGCCAGAGGAGTTGCAAAGACGGGCTGTCCATCTTGAGAAAAAATTCCTGGAAAACGCAGGTGGGGCTTAAGAATAAAGAGTAGGCCAAATTGAAAAAGCAGAGGGAAATGAAGAGCAAGAAATAATTTCGCAGTCTCTTAAATAGATACTGCAATTTCTTATTTGACTTTCTGGCGAGAGCAGTTATTACAATGATGCCTTACTAAGAGAAGACAGATTATTTCAGAGATTGCGCTTGGGGCTTGAGTAAAAGTCAGTGAGTGCTTCAGTATCCTGTCAAAACTTAGATCTTTGGTTTTGTCCAAGTCCACTGGATTAAGACCATCTAAGTTTTTGTTCAAGTAAAATAAAGTTCGTGTCCAGTACTAAAACCCACTACAGGGAAAGGAGAATAATTTATCAGGTTATTTTTATGGTTATGAGTTGTCTCTTATTAAGAGACCTGCCTTTTATTCATCTCGTATTCTCCAAACTTCTCATAGTATCTGGTTCATAGTAGGTGCTCGGTAGATAAGATAGTATTGAACAAAACACAATCATGAGACTTTAGTTTTTCAAGCCCCTTTCCTCCCTATAGGAGCATTAGAGACGTCACAATATTAAGTTTTGGGGAAGTGAAGAAATCCATAAAATACTGTGTTTATTCTAGCCTTTAAATTTTTGTTACACATCCTTTTAATATAGAACAAACCTGTGGGATAGAGTTGGTTGAGTTGAATAAACTGCTGTTAGAGAAAATATACTATCTGATACACTTTGGTGGTGGTGGTGGTCATTGTTATTCTTACCTGAAACTTTTCTCTAGGTTTGACTTCTCTCTTAAGCTTTGAGGCTTTTCCCAGATGGGAATTGGGGATGAATGGGCAGGCAGTCTATTCAAATATTGGATCTGAGGGCAGGCAGTCTATTCAAATATTGGATCTGAGCCCTGTTCTTCCTAGGTCCTCACTTCCAGTCCTTGTTCTCACCCCAGACTCATGTCAGATGGAAAAACTTTGTAGAGGAGTGCTGCATGCTCTGCGTAGAACTACCTATCATTGGCAAGAGTTGAGGTAAGGGAGACTAGAAGGGCTGCAGAAGAAGGAGACTTGGGGAAGTACAGTTACACAGTTTTGTGTTTGAAAAAGTGACCTGGCTTGTAAGCCTCCCTAGGACTCTTCTGTGTTGAGAAGTGAAAGTGTTGAGCTGGAAGAGCCCTTTCCAAAGATTTCATTTCCTAAAAGTCTAGAGGCTAGCTACGGGATAGAGGTTATTTCCCAGTGGTATGACTCTCTGGTTTTTCTGGCAGCTACAATGAGGGACTGAGCCTGGTGTATATGGCAGCAAGACTGGATGGTGGCTTTGCAGCAGTCTCCAGGGCATTCCACGAGGTGAAATTTGCTCAATTTCCTACAGTCAGTTCCCTTATTCATAAAGTAGTTTTCTGGAGTAGGATACTTGGGGTGTTGCACGTGCATTTTTTTTTTTTAGGAGGTTCTCTGTCCTCTGAAAGGATTTTTTTTTTTTTTTTTTTTTTTGCGGTGCGCGGGCCTCTCACTGTTGTGGCCTCTCCTGTTGCGGAGCAAGGCTCCGGACGCGCAGGCTCAGCGGCCATGGCTCACGGGCCCAGCCGCTCCGCGGCATGTGGGATCTTCCCGGACCAGGGCACGAACCCGTGTCCCCTGCATCGGCAGGCGGACTGTCAACCACTGTGCCACCAGGGAAGCCCGAAAGGAATTTTTGACCCAAGAAAGGTTTAGAAGCACTGTTTTAAGAGCTTTCTATTCTATAAAGCATTTACATTGAATCTTGAAAGGCATTCATATCTCATTTTCTCTGTTGTGGTCCCCTAATTCATGTTTACCAAGCGTCTACTTTCCCCACTGTGGGGTGTTGTATATTTCTTTAGATCCAAGCTCGACTTCCAGAGTTCCAGCCACAAACCTTGATGGACTTTGGCTCAGGTACTGGCTCTGTCACCTGGTGAGTATCTTTCTCTTTCTCTGTCACTTCTAGCTCTAGAGAGCCATGCTTACACCACATCAATATCAAGAGACTGGAGAACCAGAGGGAGAACAGGAAAGTTGGGGACTGGAATGTTTCTTCCCTCAGATTAGACAAGGCATGAGAAGGTATATGGATTAGGGCCAGAACATAAAGAAATGTCAAGTGAAAAAAAGATCCATGATTAGAAGGATAAAAAAGGAAAGAAATTTAGTCTAGGGTGGAGGTTTTACATATCATCAAGATTTTTTTGTGCACAAATAGTTTTTGAGTCTGCCTTTTTTTAAGGAGTTGTAAATGAAATAAGAAAATAACACTATTCGTTTTTCCAACTATTTTAACATAGCACTCTGTTTCTCCAGGGGTGGGTTGGGAACAGAGGGGTCTCTTGCAGGGATGACTCTGTCATGAGAGCTGGCGATTTATTTTTTGCCATTTTAGGGCTGCTCATAGTACTTGGGGCCAGAGCCTACGTGAATATATGTGCGTGGACAGCTCAACAGCCATGTTGGAATTGGCAGAAAAGCTACTGAAAGGTGAGGACAAAGTATAAGGAAGGGCTTTTCCAAAGTTGAAGGAATTAAAAGAGCAAAGGAGTACAAGAGAGGGTCTTTTATTGGGGAGGAGAGGAGAGGGCTAAAAGTTAAAAATGAGTCTGATCTTCCAGTGCGATAGTCCAGCAGAAGATGCTGGAGGCCTTTGTTGGACTGTGAGTGGGTAGGATAAGAATAACAGGACAGGTGACCCAATATTCTCCCGGCCCTTTTTTATAGTTGCTTACTTTATTGCATCTCACCCTCAGCTAGCGTTTTTCTTTGTTCTCGGGGCCATGTTTCTTATCGGAATGTCACTTCAGTTTACACCTGTACACTCATAGTTGCCACATCTCTACTTCTACAGGTGGTTCAGGATCTGGGATGCCTTATGTGCCAGGTGTCTTTTTCAGACAGTTTCTACCTGTATCACCCAAGGCAAGTGGCGATGTTTTAAAGTATACTAAATGTGGAGTATGCACATGGAAAACTGTGGCCTTGGCTTTGCAACCTAGTGTTAAGTGTTAGAAAATAAAGCAGAAGAAATTTAGTGGGATAGACCTTTGTTGTACTCTTGGAAGAGGGAGATGTCAGGTCTGTCATGTTCGTTGTCCTGTGCACCAGGTACAATTTGATGTGGTGGTATCAGCCTTTTCTCTCAGTGAACTGCCCAGCAAGGCCAACCGCACTGACGTAGTCCAAACCTTGTGGCGCAAGACAGGTCATTTTCTGGTGAGTAGAAACCCCTTTTTCCCTTCAAGTTTTAAAGCAGCTTCATGGGTTTCATGCCTTTCCTTCTCCCCATTGGAGCTTATCTTCATTCTTGACCATATTTCTCTTACATAGATCCCTTTGTCCCTCTTTTAGGGTCTCCATCCACATCTTATATATAATGCCCATTTCTTTTAGGATCCCTATTCCATCTGGGAATGTTCTTACAGAGCTCCTGACATTTATGTTTTCATGTAATTCGGGGCTTCTTATTTTCCCCTTTTGTAATCAGATATTGGTGGAGAATGGAACAAAAGCTGGGCACTCCCTTCTCATGGACGCCAGGGACCTGGTCCTTAACGTAAGGTTCTTTCTCCTTTTTTCACCTTACCCTCCATACCCTACCTATTCTCACCAGTTACTGGCACGCCTGTGAAAACTGAAGGGACTCTCTTGTACAGTGGTGAGGATAACTCTCAAGATAGTAGGCGTGTGAAGTCATTATGATATAGGGTAGTGGTTGGCAAACTTGGGCCTGTGGGTCAGATCCAGCCTGCCACCTGTTTTTATATGAGCCGTACTTGTTTGTGTGTCTGTGGCTGTGTGTCTGTTGTCTATGGCTGTTTTCACAGTACAAACGGCAGTTGAATAGTTAGGAAAGAAACAGGCCTCCTCTGTGGGCCTTTTAAAAAAAACATGTTTGCCGACCCCTGATCCAGGGCATTTCTGAGCCGAGAACCTTATCTCTTTGGGACAGTATGAGCCAGTGTATAATCATAAATTTAATTGTTTTAGAGTGGGATCTTTTTGAGAGTGGAGGTTGCTGACAAGGGAGAGCACCATACTATGTGCCAAGTTTCTGCCTTTCTCCTGCTGCAAAGAGAAAGTTCTTTGTCTGGAGTATTAAAGAAGCAGCCAGCTTAATTCAAAGAACATAGTTAATAATTACCAGAATTGAATGTTAGAGGAGTCCTCAATTTACTGAGTACAGAGATTGAGTTATGAGAATAGACCCCTCAGGCCCAACCTAATTTTTTTGATTTCCTTTGATTTCAGGGAAAAGAGAAGTCACCTTTGGACCCTCGACCTGGTTTTGTCTTTGCCCCGGTGAGTATTACTTCTCCCTTTCCCAGCACGCAAAGATCTGAACTCAGCTGTGGCCAGGAAAAATAAGAGAGTAAAGCTAAGCCACCTCCAGTACTTTGTGTCCCTATCCAGTTTCTCTCTTAGTGATTCCTCTGGCTTTCCTACCCTCTGCTCCTGTGCTCCCTTATCCCTAGCCCTTCCTGACTCTCACTCTTAGTTTTTCGGTTTTATGATCTGTTCTTTTGTCTTACCTCATGTCTTTTGTTTGTGTTCACAGTGTCCCCATGAACTTCCCTGTCCCCAGTTGACAGCCTCTAAGCCCCTGGCCTGTAGCTTTTCCCAGGCCTACCATCCCATCCCCTTCAGCTGGGTATGTACCCTGGGAATACTGTGGTAGGGAGAAAGTAGCCTGGGAGAGCACAATGAAAAAGACTCAGAAGCGGGAGGATTTGGAAAATCCAGAGAATAGCTTGGAGATTTTAGGCCCTGAATGTGCATGACTTATAGAATATGAAAAGGGCTGCATGAATGAGGTTCAAATTTTTTTTTTCCCTTGTCTTTTACCTCTAAGCCATCTCTATATCCTTATCTTAGAACAAGAAGCCAAAAGAGGAAAAGTTCTCGATGGTAATCCTTGCCCGAGGGTCTCCGGAGGAGGCTAATCGCTGGCCCCGAATCACTCAGCCTGTTCTTAAACGGCCACGCCATGTGCATTGTCACCTGTGCTGTCCAGATGGGCATATGCAGCATGCTGTGATCACAGCCCGCAGACATGGCAGGTATAGAGGGTGTGACCAAAATTAGTGGAAGGTAGCAAGAACCTGCAGCCCACATTGACCCCCTGTTTTATATAGGAGAACCTGCAGCCCACATTGACCCTCTGTTTTATATAGGGATTTGTATCGCTGTGCCCGTGTCAGCTCCTGGGGAGATCGTTTACCTGTGATCACGCCGTCTGAGCTTCCTCCATCACCTGCTCAAGATCCCCCTGAGAGTTGACAAGGATGTGTAACATGTGTTTTCTTCCATCATGACTGCCAAGGCTGAAGCTACCTGGTATCCAGGATAGGAGTGCTGGTACTTTTACAGCAAAAAACTAGTTAAAATAGCCTCCATTATAGTAGGCCTTATTCTTTTAGCTCACTTGGCCATCCTCTCACAGATGCTTTTCTTTCTTGTTTAATTGCACTTTGCAAATGATTGCCTTCTAGCTAGAATTGTACTATGCACCTGGTATTTACTCCTCCAAGGAAACACTCCCTAACACTCCCTTCCCTTGTGAGCATTGTTCCTTCCATGAAAGAAGGTCACCGTGTGATAATCTCAAGGACCACCAGAACCAGTCGGGAGAGCACCTAACACGAGCTTTGAAATTGTCTAGAAGTGAAGAATGCAAGCTTGCATCTACCCTGATCCTTATCTATGGCCCTATTTTCCACTTGCAAACTATAAGACCCCTTGCTGTTCTCTCTTAAGGGAGGGCACAGTCTTTAGGGCATTAGCCTGCTGTGGCCTCCTTTGCCTGGCAAAGCAATAAAAGCTACTCTTTTATACTTCACCAAAAACTCTGTCTCTGCGTCTCTGTTCAGCACCGGTGAACAGGGCTGAGTTTCAGCAACAGTACCCCTATATAGCTGTGTTTGCTTAGGTTTTAATAATAATTAAAAGTTTTCAAAGAATGGAAATGGATCTTGTGATTCTTAAAAGGTGTAGAAGTCTATTGTCTTGGCCTATCCTATAATGAAGAGAATCCTCAGATTTTCAGTGTTTCCCACACAAATCTCCAGCTCACCCTGTCCTGGAAGAATCCTGCTGCTTCCACCAGATTCCAGGACTTCCCACGGAGTCCTGGAGATAATCTGGAGTAGTGGGGAAAGCCATCCCCAGCTCCCTGAGAACTGGCTCAACAGGTCTCAGGGTTGTTAGGCAGGCCACCTGAATAGGGGAATCAGCAGCTGCTTGGCTTCTATTTTTTTCTCCCTCTTTTCCTTTCAACTTTCTCAGCTCCCTCAGAGTTCAGTTCATACATTTCTCTCAAGAGTTGATTCCCCTCAGGCCTGAATCTATACCCTCATATATCCAGGCAGGAGCCTTCAGTTTTCCCTTAGGCCTTGCTGTTTCAGAGCTAGAGCAACTTTCTTTGTCTTAAAACTCTCAATCCCTCTTCTATAATTTATATTAGGAAACAGGCGTAGTCAGAAGTTACAACAGGGCTTCCCTGGTGGTGCATTGGTTAAGAATCCGCCTGCCAATGCAGGGGACACGGGTTCGAACCCTGGTCCGGGAAGATCCTACATGCCGCGGAGCAACTAAGCCTGTGTGCCACAACTGCTGAGCCTGCGCTCTAGAGCCCGTGAGCCACAACTACTGAGCCTGTGTGCCTAGAGCCCGTGCTCTGCACCAAGAGAAACTACCTCAGAGAGAAGCCCGCGCACCACAATGAAGAGTAGACCCTGCTCACCTCACCTAGAGAAAAGCCCGCGTGCAGCAACGAAGACCCAACACAGCCAAAAATAAAATTTTTTTTAAAAAAAGTTATAACAGTATTGATGTAATACTAGAAATCTTCCTTCTAGCCATTTCCATGCCTGGAGCTATTTTTCTGGTGTTACAAGAGAGGGGAGTCCCCCTCCTCTGCTAGTTCCCACAGAGTGGTGGCAGCTCCACTTCCCAGGCCCTCCTTACCCCAAGTGGCCCCAAATCCCCTCTGAAAGGGTGCAGTTCAGGTATCAGCATAGCAACCTATAAGACTTGAGGTGGGGTAGAGAGGGTATGGAAGGCTTAGATCAAATGTCCTGAGTGAGCCAGGACCAGATTGTCCCCAACACAAAACAGCTGGGGAGAGCTACCATAGACTCCCGTTTTGGATTAGAACAGCCCCAGACTAGAACTAAGACTCCACAGCCCTTGGGTTAGTCAGAGCATTGAAAAGGAGGAGAAGACACAGCACCAGGCTGTGCCTGGCAGGGAGTCCGGAGTTTCTGATTTCTAAATTCAGGAAGGCGTCAGCCAGGGGAGGGGCCTCCATGTAGGGGAAGGGCGGGAAGCTGGGGCTGGGCAAGTTTTCTATGCAAGGCTGCGCAAGAAGAGGCCGCACAGACCAGAAAGAAGACCCAATAGCCTTCTGAAACTCCAAAGAGTGGACGCTCCAGCTTTGACCACCTGAGACACCACTCCTGCTGCAAAGATTGTCACTCCATTTGTTATCCTGAGGCCTCTACTTACCCTGTACCATAAGGATGGAGCCCCTACTAGGAGTAAAAGTTGGCTGCCTGTTTTCCCTGCTGGTTCTCACTCTGGTCTGTGGCCTTTTCCCCATCTGCTTCAAATGGTTCCAGACTGCTTCAGCCACAGGTACAGCCCGACCATGTCTTTGTCCCCATAACCTAAGTCTGACTCAGCCTTGTCACCCTATCCTGATATCTTGCTCTGATTCTCTCATCATCCCCAAGCTTGGGACGTGGGGTGCTGCCTGTGGCTCTTTAGTCATTGTTGTCTGTCTCCTCTTTGGCAGCTGGATTGTAACTCGTGCTTTTTATTAGGTCGTCACCGCCGGGTCCTCAGCCTCCTGAGCTGCACTTCTGCTGGCATTTTCCTGGGAGCGGGGTTCATGCACATGACTGCTGAAGCCTTGGAGGGAATTGAATCAGAGATCCAGAAGTTGGTGATACAGGTGAGCAGCAGAGTTGCTGAGCTGCAGGGCTGTGAGGCCAGAATGACGAACAGAACCAGGAGTAGAAAGGGGGAAAGTAATGAAGCCAAGGACACAGGAGGAACAACAGGGAAGATGACAGCTCTTGCGTGGAATGATGGAAACAGATCAGATTGGCCTTTAAGGAAAGTGATGGAGCTGAAGGCACAGGACAGGAAGCTGAGCTGCTCTTTCCCTTGTCTAATTTGTGCTTTTTTTCTCCCTAGAACAGCACAAACAGTGAGGGGAATTCTGATGATGCTGATTCAGCTTCCGTAAGTATCTCCCACCAGCCCCTACCTGGAGAATAAGAACCAGAGATGCCTTTCATGCCCAGATCTTTTTGAGAGGATTTATGTGTGGAATTCCAGGAATTCCTTCTGCTCCTCAGCTGCGGCATTGTGGAGGAAAAGAGGAGCCACCCAATCCTTTTGGGCTTATGAAACCCCAGAAAGAACTCTTGTTTAGCCTTCCATTCTTTCTCTGGACCCTTTGACATGCTTCATATCATTTTCCCATATTTTTAAACCTATTGATATTGTTTCCCTTAGTTCCTCTGGTATTCTTGTTGTCGAATGTCCATGTCTACTCTTGGCTTCACTTCCCTTTTTTTTGTTCTATTACCACACTTCCCACTCTCTTCAGTCTCCCAATCCCATGTCCATCCAATGCAGTTCCTTCCCTTCCTTTCCCATCTCACAACCCCTCTTTCTGTTCCTAGATGGAGTATCCCTATGGAGAGCTCATCATCTCCCTGGGCTTCTTCTTTGTCTTCCTTTTGGAGTCCCTGGCATTGCAGTGCTGTCCTGGGGCTGCTGGAAGATCAAAAGTGCAGGAGCAAGAATGGGGTATGGCTAATGTCCTTGAACCCCATAGCCATGGACCTCTACCCTCACCATCACGAGGTCCCCTGCGAGCCCTCGTCCTCTTGCTCTCACTCTCCTTTCACTCCGTGTTTGAAGGTCTAGCTGTGGGACTGCAGCCAACAGTCGCAGCTACCGTGCAGCTCTGTCTTGCCATCCTGGCTCACAAGGGGCTCGTAGTGTTTGGTGTAGGACTGCAGCTGGTGCAGGTAGGCACTGGATCACGTTGGGCCATGCTCTCCATACTGTCGTTAGCTCTCATGTCCCCCCTGGGCCTAGCCCTAGGGCTGGCTGTGCCTCAGGGAGTCTCTGAAGGGGGGCAAGGCTTGGCCCAGGCTGTGTTAGAAGGCATGGCAGCTGGCACCTTCCTGTATGTCACCTTCCTGGAAATTCTGCCCCGGGAGCTCGCAGGTCCTGAAGCCCCTCTGGCCAAGTGGGGCTGTGTAGCTGCCGGTTTTGCTTTCATGGCCTTTATTGCCTTGTGGGCCTGAGAGATTCCTGACTTTTCTGGTGGATCTAAGATGATCTCCCTCCCCCCAAGAGATGCCTCCCAAATGACCTTAGCCCTCTGACATTTCTTCACTGAGACAAAGTGACATTCACTAGACATCATTCCATAACCTGGACCCCAGCTTTTCCCTACGCGAGATGCCATTTCTCATGCAGGACTGAGAAAAGGATGTTTCAGTTGAGTGCCTATAAATTAGAGGACTGATATAAAGACCATCACTCCAGATTTGACTCTTGTCCCGTTTATCCTACTGTGTGTAATAAAATGTTCATTTTATCCTTCCCCTTCAGCCATGCTATACTTCATTTCTCCGGGTTGCCTAGGAGGTGCCTGGTACAGGAGGTGGTGGAGTGGAGACCAGGAAGGGTGAGTGTGGGATGCAGTCTTATGTTCTGGAATTGCGCCTCCAGCTATTCTGTCAGTTGCAGGCCATGCCTCTCAAGACATGGGAGCACTGTTGAAATTGCAGCGACCTACTACCACCTTATGCACAGGTGTTGAGAAATAGCCAGAGTTCCCAGCATTTAGAGAGAAGAGTTTAAAAAACAGAAACCACAGGGATCTAGATTTTTTTCCTGTGCTAACCACACCCACCCCACCCCCAGCGCCTATTATCCATCTTCCACAAAGTGTCCAACAGACTCTTGAGATAAGGCTAAATGAAGCCTATTTCCATCGGGTTCCTATGTTTCATGCTGAGCCCTGTGTGGCTTCAGGGCCACTCTTGCTCTTCTTTGAGTCTCTGTCTCTCTCCAGCTGCCTTGTGCTGAGGGATTAAGAAGCAGGGTGTTTGGAGAGGGAGAAAGGCACCAGAGAAATGCCTGGGGTGATTACTTGGCTCTGCCACGACTTAGCGGTTTTCCTTCTGCATGCCTGACCTGCCGCTAGGGCTCCAGCCCCTCCCTGCTAGACAGTTTGCCTTTCAGTGGAGTAACTCCCACAGTGGGTTGCTTCTCTTAGAAGCTGCTAAGGACATATACATTATGTGCAACTGAGGAGGAACAGGATGGCTGTTGCCAAGCCCCTGACCCACGAGATGGAGGAATATATCAGACTTAGTGGAGAAATTGGGAAAGAGAAGGTGTGCCCTGTGAGCTCAACAGCTTACCACTTTGCCCCTTCTCATATTTTCGGTGTGGAAGCCCAAGTGGCCTTAACATGGACAAGGTCTCCTGAGTTTCATTCTTGTCTCAGTCTGTCCTCTGTCCATCCCATTCCCCTCCCCATAAATTAAGATACACAAACCTCCTCACCAGCCCAGCTTACACACACAGGGATCAGTGAGAAGGCAAGCTTCAGGCAAAGCTAACTAAAAATGTCTGACATGGGAAATAATTTCCCTGAAGCACCATCCCATTCCGTTTTCCCTTCAGTATTAAATGCTCTCACGTGGAATACACTCACAGGTAGTAATAATAGAATTTCTACATTGAGCACCTGGCACTGCGCTATTGCTTTCACATACATTATCTCCCCTTCCCAACCCTGCCAGGTAGATCTTATCCCTGTTAAGTCTAGGGAAGTGCATTTAGAAAAGTGAAATAACTTGATAGCTAGCTGGGGTTCAAACCCGTGTTTCTGTGATTCTAAGAAAAGCTCAAGATGTAGATTCTCTTCTTCCTTACCTTTCCCTCCCCATCTTCTTCGTTAGGGTCTCATGAGAAAGCAGAGAACACATTGGATAAGTGAGGCAAGTTTAATAAAGGGAGTATATAGAAAGGTGTGGGCAGGGTTTAGACAGAGCAACAAAGGATGGTGTAATTCCCTGGGGGTGAATAATAACAACGCTGTTACCTAGGCTGAACAGGGGGAGCAGTTACCAGAAACTAGAGGGCCATCCAGTAAGAGGTGTGGCCTTGGTGCAGGGATGCAAGCAACCTGCAGGGACTTGACCAGGAGGAAGCCAGAGGAATACCCTCACTCTCCTTCTACTCTCTGACCTACTGTCAACGTCTCCTGTTGGCCATACCCAAACCAGGAATGAAAGAAGCCAAACCAAAGAAGCCAAGGACGAAATTGTCTGTTGGTGCACTGCAGACGCGTCAGCCTTGTGAGGTACAGGTCCTAAAGAAGTCTGGAGAGGCAAACAGAAGACGCCCCACACACCATCGATTCTCTGCTGCTTTCAACTCCGTGATCTTGCCCAGACTTTAGAAGGAGAAATTGGAAGGGGCATGATTATATGGAAGTTAGAGAGCTACTTCTGGTACAGAGGATTTGTATGACTACAGAAAGGAGGCTTGAGGAGAAGCACATTAGATTCCGAGGCTCTTCACATGTTTCTGGGTCACTGATGCTATCAGCATTTGAGGTCAGTGAGCAGAGGCTGGAGATTTCAAGCATGGGTGGGTCATGCATTTTGTGCCCCCTCCCATCCCAGGGGCCTGTAGATTCCCCTGTAGCCTCCTCTGCTTTCAGCCATACTTTCAATGACCATTTCCTTTTCCTTTCCCAAGATCCTTACCAACCAGGACTGGAATCATCTTTAGTTTGAACCATATTGTATCGAGAGCTAGAATAGAGCTAGGGAATGCTTCATAGAGAGAACGTCGGGATCAGAAAAAGGAACAATCCTGATCATTTTCAAAAGCTCTGAATCTCCAGCAAGGAGCCAGAGAGGGCTCTAAGGGAGCAGAAGATGAACGTGATTTCTGAATGAGCTGGAAATGAGGAAGAATGGAATAAGAACAGGCATGAGAACCATAGGACAGGAGGGACAGCTGAGTTAGCTGGGGCATGGTGACTGGAAGCCAGATTCAGGAGTGAACCTTGATTCTCTCAGCCTTGAGAGATAGGTTGTAACTGAAGAAAATTAGAATCATGAGAGTTGAAAGATAAAAATAGGAGTGAAGATATACAGGTTAAGAAAGTAGATAAGAGGAGAAGCTAGTTGGAATAGTCACAAGAGAGTTTACATGAATCAGTTTTCAAGTCTTCTCAACTCCTGTGTCCCTTCCCCACCCCTCGTTCTCCACCCCATCTATTTTTTATATATTTAAACAGAAACAAAAACAAAAGAATGAGACCTCCAATTGCCCTCCCGCTTTGAGCCAGCTTTCCATTTTTGCACCAATAAATTATTTTCTGAAGCAACTCCCTGGAGCTTTCCACCTTTCCTTTGCTTACAAGTTGAGGATTGGGTTTGGATATTGCAGTTGTAAGATAAGAATTTGTGAAGAAAGGGAGACGGGGAACAGCATCAAAGGGAAACCAGAGTTTTGTGAATACCCTAGAGCCAGGCGGGAGGCCAGTTAGAGAACACACATCAACAAGATACACCCAGGAACAAAAACCAAAGAGCTCCAGACTAATTCTTAGGAGACAATTCATGCCACTTCGCCCTTCCCTGAAGGACAGCTTTCCAGTGTTTTTCCTCCCTCACCAGAGGAAACGGTCCCTGGCTCTGGGTGACAGAGTACAAGAAACAGCTGCCAGATTTGGAGTGGGCTGGTACATGTGAGTGTGCTGACCGGCCAGATGCCCTCACATTCCCCCCGCTGACCTGAGGAAGAGCCCATGGTTACTAGCAAAGGTGAAGCCAAAGGGGTGCAGACAGGGGTTATGCCCACCCCCAGTCTGTGGGGATACTTAAGGACTAAATCTAAAGACGCCAGTTGTCAATGCTTTCCTTTTTATTTCAGTTTTATTCTGAGTTACTGTCTTTAGACTCATTGAATGTCAAAAACAGAAAGCATTCTACTTTTACTGTATATTTATCCAACTGGCCAAAAATTCTGATGTTGGTGAGGAGAAAGTGTGCAAACGACTACATTGTTCTGGGCATGGTTTACCCTGACCACACCCCTGGCCTCTGGTCAGAATAGACTCTCACTTTCCAGTTAGTCCTAAAATCTCTCTAGAAAGGTCATGTCTCCCACTTTGGCTTTTCCCTGTCAGAGGAGTACTCTTTAAAGCTTAACATCTATCCCTCCTGCTGTAGTTTCACTGCTTTGTGTGTTCCTTTAGAGAATCACCCTTTAATATCTCTTTATGAGTTCCAGAATTTTCAAGCTGACAACCCAAGGCTCTCATGACCGTGTTCTTCTAGTTTTAATCTCCTTCCCATAGCACCGTTGCTTAGCTATCTTGGGCTTCTGTTCCTAGAGTCAGGGAAACATTCCTTGAAAATGAGAGGAAGGGAGAAACAGAGTCCTAAGCCTGAAGTCGAGACAAAAGGGTGGTAGTTTGCGGTTCAACATATGTGAAGTCGCCCCACCTCTCCTCTGAGCCTCTGAGCTCTGATCTTGAGAATGGGCAGGAGCCACAGACCACTGCTGACCATGGTATCAGGCCCTCCTGCCATAGCTACTGCTAGAATCACAAAGAACAGCGGGGGACTCAGGAAGGGACCTGGGAGCTGGGGAAAGTTAGGAAGAACCATGCCAACCACAGGGGGGCACTGAATCCCCATGGGCTAGCCTGGAGTGTGCAGGACCAACAAAGTAGAGAGGTCAGTCAAGGACAGCAAAGCCCTTCTCCCTTGCTCCCAGCAGACAGCATCTCTCCCTCTACCTAACTCTTGGGTTTCTTATAGATGCAGAGGCATCTGTAAGAGAGAGACACACAGTCACCACCCATTTCACACACATCCTCCATGACAGATACATACACATGCTCTCTCCTATGTACACACAACTGTAATTTACTCCCTCTTGCAAAGATTACCCTAACAGTGTTATCTTTTTAGGCAAATGTACTGAGAAGACCTGCCTTCCCTTCCATAACAAGCAACAGCAGCTATTGCCAGTCAAGGCTGTGAGTTCTTTGCCTTTTCCTCATGTTTATCTAGGAGCTGGTTGGTCTACTGACTCCAATTATGCTGTTTCTTTTCTTTAGTGTGGCATTTAAGCACTGCTTGCTGCCTGCCCTGTGTGTGGTTAGCCAACACCCTCACCATCAATAACTAGCTCTATAATTTGTATAACTCTGCTGGTCACCTAATACTGCCCCCTTCTGCTCCTGGCCTACTGTATTTAAAATAGACTTGGTCCTGTGAGAGAGAGCGAGGAAAAGCTCAAGATTCAAGAACATATTCCATGCTCCACTTTTATGCCAGTGTATTGGCACCAGACGCCAAGCTGCATTAGTCCTCAGCTCAGTTCCACTGAGGAAACTGTAATTGCCTGTGGGGTTTCTATAAGGTAATCTGGCAAATGACCTTGTAATAATCTATCCACAGTCCTCTTGCCAATAATGCTATATGGTTCCTTCTCATTTTTACTTATTTTTTTAAGTTTATCTTCATTTTTATTTATTTTTGGCTGTGTTGGGTGTTCGTTGCTGTGCACGGGCTTTCTCTAGTTGCAGTGAGCGGGGGCTACTCTTCGATGTGGTACGCAGGCTTCTCATTGCGGTGGCTTCTCTTGCTGCGGAGCACAGGCTCTAGGCACGCGAGCTTCAGTAGTTGTGGCACGTGGGCTCAGTAGTCGTGGTTCACGGGCTCTAGAGCGCAGTCTCAGTAGTTGTGGCGCACAGGCTTAGTGGCTCTGCGGCACATGGGATCTTCCCAGACCAAGGCTCGAACCCGTGTCCCCTGCTTTGGCAGGTAGATTCTTAACCACTGCACCACAAGGGAAGCCCTCATTTTTACTTCTTGTGCCCCAAGAGCCCAAGAATCAGCCTGCATCAGCCACAAAATATCTGAAGTCCTCTTGATGATTGTTCATACTTGAAAAGCTTCTAGAGAGTCACAAACATAGTCTATAATTAACTCCCTGATTCAAAGGAGAGATTTCTGAGAGGAAGTCTTCTTTTTTGCTGTGACTCTCCTGAAGGAGCCTTCCTACTGGGATCAACTATGAGCAACCCAACCCCTCTAGCAACTGCATGAGGCCTGGTCTACTGATTGTATCCAACCATCTAAAATGGAATCTAGGTGACCCTAGGGAGGATCCTGCCGGAAAATGAGTCACAAGATGTCCCTGAACACTTCAGTCAGCTTTCTACACTTCCTTCTTTAAGATCACAATGTTGGTGACATCTCTGAAATCCTGTGGCATTTCTCAATGGTCCATTCCACAGATAGGAAGTATCCTAAGATCTGAGTAGCTCCTCCCACCCCAAACTTGAAAATACTATCAATATCGAGGACAATGCCATTCTATTGGAAGAGGGACCAGTAACTATGAGGTCACATTTTGTGGTGTGTCGATGCTATATAAGCCCTCTCCCATGGTTTCTGTCGCTTTGAGAAGAGAATGTGAGAGCTGGGCAGGGAGAGGGCAGGAAAGGGGCATGAGGCAGGCATACTCAAACAAAGAATAATAGAACTCAGATTCATCTACAGTTTATTGTTACAGCAGAAGTTGTGGGAGACAGGAGGGCGCCCCCCACACATAACGCACTGTGGTCAGAACCCCAAGGCAGCCCTTCCCACCGCGATGCCAAGCCCCAAGCAGCCCTGCCCAGCTTGGCTCCCTCCCCGCCTCCCACTCTAGACACACACTGTCTAGACAGCTACCAAAGTTAGAGCAGCCAATGGCCCCAGCCCCCTTCCTATTGCCCAGCTCCAATCCTTCTGTCACACTTGTTCACTGCCCACCGCTTCCCATTCCAGCCTCCATTTCTACACTGAATGTTTCTGTCACATCCTGAGGACCGCTAACCCACAAGCAGTTCTCCCGACACACATTCATTGAGGCCCATACCCTTCAGCAGTTTGAAGGGTTCACGAGAAGCCATATCAGCTTTGGTGAGTGGTGCCCCAGCCCCGAGCCCCTGACTCCTGCAATATGGCAAAAGGAGGCAGAGTCTGGAGGAGGCGCCACGGACAACTACAACCACCTCTTATCCCTTAGCTACAGACACCCAGAGTGGGGAGAGGGGATACGTGCCTTCTCTGCCTTAACACCGTGATGGCGGGGGGTCATTTAGGGGTCTGGGTCCCTAAGAGATATTAGGACGTCTCTCCCAGGAGCTGAGGGGAATCACAGGTTAGAGGTCAAGGTTAGGGTAGCAATCAAAGATCAGGTTCCTCTCCGCACACGATCTGCCCCGCTTCCCTTGCTCACTCTGGCCCAGTGCCCTACGCACCTCCCAGGTTAGTGCTGGGGGAGATGAGGGCTGGGTCCTACACCAGGGCAACAAGGGTCATTCAACAGGAGACCTCCATGGTGTGCCCTGGGGGCCCTGAAGGGAGAGGCCCAGACTCGCTGCTCTGGGACAGGGTGCGAGAGCGGGATCGGTTGCCATCCAGGGATGCGGCACTGGTCAGGGAGGCTGTGCGAGACCGGGACAGGCGAGTCATGCAGGACGAGGCCACTGTGGAGACAGGAGAAGCAGGCAGTCAGAGAGGAGAGGAGAAGAGAGGCTGGGAACTCAGAGTGGGGTGCCTGGCTGGAGAGGAGAGTTACAAATGGGGTCAGGGGGTCAATGAGCTTGATTTGGCAGATGGTGGTAAATCCAGGAATTAGCCTAAATGGGTTGCTCCCCTCAGTGCCCCTCCCTCCTCCTGTGCCAACACCCTTGTCCTCATGACAGCCTCTGACCCACATACTCACTATAGCCCATGCCTTGCAGGAAGTACTTGAAGGCCTCGGTCAGCTTGCCTGGCTGTAAAAGTAAAACAAGGAGAGGGAGACAGCGAGGGGAGGTTAGAAGCTGAGCTAGAGCTCACGGCCGTGGCACGTTACAGATGGGGTGTGTGGCAAAGGCTATAGTTCAGGGCCACTAATATCCCACCCCACAGATGGCAGGGGTACTCACCTGAGTCAGCTGGGGCTGACCTCCGGAGTCAGCCATCTGTTCAGGAGAGAGTCATCCAGAAAAAGTGATACACACATAAATAAAAAGCCATGCCGAGAGGTAGAAGAGGGTCTCTCTTCCCCAGGTTCCCCACTCCAGGCCTTTAGGGTGTTTTATATATTTTTTTTACTCCACCCACCCACTTGCTCCCTTGTAGGACCCTGGAAGCCTAGCAGCTGAATCTAGAGAGGATCTATGGCTCTGGATAGGGGGCCAGGAGTCAGGCTGGGCGTGGAGTACGGTTACTGACCTTGAGGAAAGAAGTCTGGGTGGGGTCCAGTTTTGAGTTACATTCCACCTGGAGTAAGGAAGAGGCTGAATGAATGAGGTCACACTACCTGTGGCCCCTCCCAACCAAGGGGGCCCAGGGACCCAGACCCAGTTTCTTTCTTATCAGCCCCCTACCCATCTCCTTCTTACCAGGAATCAAACTCTTATGCCCCAAAGTTGCTCTCCCTGTCCCAAACAGAGCTTGCCTCTTGGCAAGACAGCCCTCTGACTGCCACCCTCCCTCACCCACCCCAAAATTCCCTACTGACCACTGCATCTTCATGGGGTGCTTGGTCTCCTACCACCAGCATCACAGGGCACCTAGAGGCATAGTGTCGGGGAGTCGGCGGTGAGCCCCTGGCACTCCCTCCCCCGTCTTCTCCCAGAAGAGCAGCTGGAAGATGTTGGCTCCAAAGAGGAAACAGCCTTCTGAACCTCGCTGACCCCACTAACAGGATTCAAAGTGGTAAGACCTAGAGGGTCGTGATTTGCTAAATAGGATGGGGGGCGGGGGCGGGCAGGTGACAAGAAAATTCCCTGGCAAAAGACTCTCCTTCTAAAGGATGGAAGCACCTAGGGAAGATCCAGGGAGAGAGGCAAAGCTTTATCCCTTAAAGTCTTACTTGAGGGTGATATCGCTTCCACGCTCAAAGTTCAGGTCTCGGCGACTAAAGTGGGTGCAAAAGAAGAGTAGGAATTTTAGGCAAGTAGTGCTATCCATCCAGACATAAGCCAGGTCCCCCGTGAGGAAGTTATCTTCCTCCCCCAAATTAGAGTCAAATATTGGTGATTACAGGTGGGAACTGAAGGAGAAGGTGGCAGACAGGCCTCAAGCATGAGCCCTATGGTCATTTGTGCCCAAGGTCCCTGGTCAGAGGGCAGTGAAGGGGATGAAGGGCACAAGGACACGAGATCATCTAACTTCTGCGAATCCAAAAATCTAAGGAAGTAACAGGAGAGAGGGGGCTGGCTCCTCATAATTCTCCCCCTTGGGTCTGTCCTGCAGCTGCCCCAGCTGCCCACCGAATCCTGCCCACCTTGTACGGCCTACTTCCCAGTCTCCCCTCCCCTTCCCTGTGCCTCCCATGACCCCCGTTACTGCTTCTACATTTCTCTTACATGCCCACTCACTTGTTGTAGCTGTTCCAATACAGTTCAATGTTCTCCAGGTTGGGGGCATGTGTCATGATATTTCTATACTTTTGTATCAACTCAGAATTTCCAGACAGCTCTTCCTGAAGGAAAGAAGAGGGAGAATAATTAGGGCTTGGAAAGGAAGTCAACAGTTACTGGATGTGAAGAGGCAAGCCCTCTTCCCTCCCCAGATCCTATCCCAAGTAAGGAAGTCACCCCGAGCATTCCAGTCCCTGCTGGTCCCCTCTACTTCTTCCAACTTCCACAACCACTTACCTGGCTGAAAAGATGTCCAAGGATCATCTCCGGAATGGAAGAGGTGAGGCCTGTTAGCTACGTGGAAAGGGCAGGCAAGAAAGCTCAGGACATTAGGTGGAGAAGAGACCTAGGCAAAGTGACATGACTTCTTTCCTGCTCCATCCTCCCTCCTTGAAGCTCACAGGCCAATCAGTTATGTTGTTAGAGCCTGAATGGACCCATACGGGGGAAGCCCGCCCTAGATCTCAGCACACAGGCCCCTCCAAACCTTGTGGGCTGCCCAATCCATCCAGCCCTTGGCATTGGGATCGATGTTGATGAGGACAAGACCCTCGACAGTATCCGGGTGGGTAAGCTGAGGGGCAGTAGAAGGAACGGAAATCAGAGGCATACATGGCCTTACCCCCTCCCCAGTGAGCTCCATCCACCCCAGGCTGCATGGGGCCTGTCTCCCCACCCTCTTACGCACGTCCTCCCCCTAAGCACACACTAGTAAACAATACGCTGCCTGGGCCTTGGACCTGCCTTTCCCTCGTCTGGGGTTTTTTATTTCTTACAGCATATCGCGACAGGACGTAGGCCCCAGCTCCAACACCGACTCCAATTATTGTGGAGAAACTGTGAAAGGGAAATGTAGGTCTAATGGGTCCTGGTGTCCCAAACTTTGACTCTCCAAACTCCTCACCCTCCTTCCCAAGGCCACGGGCACAAAGGACAGAAAGGGACCTTCCTTTGGGGGATGCTGAAAAAGAAGGTGCCAAGGAGCTAAAAATGGACACTGGTGGTCAGCGTCAGTCCCTGAAATCTTCCCCCAGCTCCCTCTGGGAGAGTGAGTGTCTTGAAAAGAAACACCTGTTCACCAACCAACCAGACACTGTTTCCTGTGTAGCTGTTTGTCCATTCTCAACTTTCAGGAGCTAGTTCAACTTGTTCTGTTTTAGTTCCTGGTTCCTCTAGAGGAACTGGGAAGAAGGGAACTTGAAGCAAGATGTTAAATAAAAGATACAACTTTACTGAACCATAGGAAGAATGGGGAGAAAGAGAGCCAAAGGGTGAACCAGAGCTGCCCAGGGCCCTGGTGCCCAGGAAAAGCCAAGCCAAGGACAGAGCCCGGCATCATCAGCACTAAATGTGCATCAAGGAGGCCTTGCCTGGTTTCTTTCTTTTCCTTCTCCCACTCCCCTCACACACAGGGTGCCCAGGGCACCAGGTGTGTGTCTGGAGGAGGCAGAGGGGGTGGGAGGGAGAGACAGGTCTGTCTGGTTCCTCGGGGATTGTGTCCTCTCTTTCTTCTCTAGCTTCCAGATCAGAGAAGCCCCTCCTCAGCCTGAGGCAGGGCCAGGCACACAGCTTCCTTTTCTTCTCCTCTATCCCTTAGGGCTACTCTGCTGACTCAAGTCAGTTTTCCACACCCACCCACTTTCAACAATCAGATTGGAGCGTGGAGAAGGGAGGATACTTCTAGTCCAGACAGAACTCGCCCAGGAGCCATGGTGGACACAGGAGCTCTAAGGGCCACCTTGTGCTGGAAAGAGAACTCTGGCTTGGAGGGGTCCCCAGGCCTCTCACTTTAAGTACTGCAGGATGCAGGGGATCATGTCCGCAAGCTGGTCCAGAGATGGGTACTGATATCTGGGGAAGAAAGGAATGTTGAGGAAAATAGCAACCTGCCCTTACGGCCCCCACCTCAAGTGTCCTACTCGTCCTCTCCCAGAATCACCACTCGCCCTCCCTTCCTTCTTCCCCGGTCCAATCTTCTCCATGCCTGCCATGTGCCTCACAGTCTGATGAGGAAGGAAGGAGCTAATTCTCACCCCAAAGGGAACACGGGAGCCCCCTCTTCCATTCCAGGGGCATCCACATGAACCCGCACGAAGTTCTGAATGATTTCCTGCATATCCGCAAATTGAAACAGCGGCTGGAAGCAGGATTTATCTAAAGAGAATCCCCATCACCCCAACAGTAGAATTAGACAGGGAAAATGTCCCCAAGTCAGAACCCACCCTCTTTCTTTCATGCCACAGTCAGGCTAGGAGAGAACTTTTCCTTGACATGCCACATGGCTCCCTTCCCATACTGACCCTTCCCCTCACACTGACCAGGGTTTTACCCTTCCCCGCAGCCTCTTCCCAGAAAGAAATGGGAGGGGAAGTGAAGGTCCTTACAGTTGAGTCCCACATCGTGGTAGGTGAGTATCGCTGGGCGTTTGGGTTTGGGGGTGCCATAGACAGTAAAAGTGATGGAGCCATAAGGTGTCTCCACAGAGTGAGTCTGCAGGAAAACAGGTCACACCATCAGGTAGGAGTTAGGCTAAGAGGAAAAGAGGCAGGGGAGGAACCTCCACAAAAGTCAGGGAGTTGAGGGAAGAGGGGCAAAGAGAGGAGACGGGAACCAAAAAATAGAAACAGGATTGGGCTTCCCTGGTGGCACAGTGGTTGGGAGTCCGCCTGCCAATGCAGGGGACGCGGGTTCGTGCCCCGGTCTGGGAAGATCCCACATGCTGCAGAGCGGCTGGGCCCGTGAGCCATGGCCGCTGAGCCTGCGCGTCCGGAGCCTGTGCTCCGCAGCGGGAGAGGCCACAACAGTGAGAGGACCGCGTACCAGGAAAAAAAAAAAAAGAAAAAAAAGAAACAGGATCGGCAAGAATTCAGTTTAGGTAAAAATGACACTGGGAGATGATTTTGAGGGTGGAAAAGAATAATGAAAGATCGCAGAGCATCAGGGAACTCTGAGAAGGGAGGAGAAGGAACGAAAGGGGCGAGATGGGGACAGGAAAGGACTGGAATAGAAGGAGAGGAAGCAGAGAGGTGAGAGAGCCAGGTAGCGGCCCTTTCCTTCCTGGGGAGAGGACAGCCCCTCCTCCCACCTGCAGCTGCCCCAGGCTGTTACCTGTCCCCGGTCCAGGAGGATTCGGGCAGCTAACTCAGCCTCCTGGAGAAAGACACACACGGACAGAAACACACAGCCACACAGAGTCAGATGGAGAGACAGATACAGATAAAGAAAGGTAGGTAAAGAGAACAACAGAGACCAAAGACAGAAAGAGATTGACAAAAAGAGACATGGAGAGGATGAAGGTTAGCGTAGTTACAGGACAGAAGCCTGGACTCTCAATTGTGGTGTATGGGGAGAGAAACGCGGGTAGACATGGAGAAAGCAGTGGTGTGGTTAGACGGAGATCATGAATTTGGGAAGGTAAGGAGTGACGGGGATGCCTGAAGGTCTGGAATTCGCGCCTGGGAGTCAGAGGGCCTCTGATAACCTTGGCCACCTCAGGTGTCTGCCCCGGCAACAGCGGCTTCTCCTCCGTGATCTGCACCTCCTGCAGCTCCGCCATGGTGGCCTGGCAGGGTGAGGAAACACGGAGGCTGGGGAAGCTGGCTCCATACCCCCACACCTCCTCAAACAGCTGGCTTCCTCTCTCAGCCCTGGACAATAGGGCGCAGAGGGCCCCAGGAGCTGAGGACTACTCCGGGACACAGAGAGAGCCTTTCCTGCCCCCAGCTCCAGATCCAGGCAACTGGGGAGGAGGGCTTGTGGAGGAGGGCTCAGGATACCACTTCCTTTTAGCCTGGCCATCCCCAACACCCCTCAACACCCACACCTCCGGACCCCTCTCCCCTGTCCTGGATGGAAATACCAAGGTGGGGCAGCAGTGCAGCTCGGGTGTCCCAGGCTATATTTAGGGGCCACCCCACACTCCTAGTTAGGTAGGGGGTGAAACTCGTGGCTCAGTGACTGGGTACTCTAAAGATACTAAGGATGGGTAATGAGAGTTCACCGTGGACTGTGACCTTCAACTAAAGCCCCAAGGTCAGCAGCGCAAAGGGAAAGGGGCTAAAAATGACCTGAGTAACATGACCAAGAGGGGAAGGGGGAAACAAGAAAAGAAGGACAAGGGACATCTGTGTCCAACTGACTCAGTGCCTCCCTTCCTCTCAAGACTCTTCCTCCTGACTGTGAATAAATTAGCATATATTCCATCTTTGGGACCAGGGTGAGGAGCAGAGCACCTGTGCAGACCAGCACAGTAAAGGGCCAGCAGCCTGGGGGTGGGGTCACTTACTGGGCTCCTATTGGCTGGATGCAGTGGGGTTAAGGGTCAGGGTTCTCACTCCTCCTGGCTCTGGGGTCTGAGAAAACAAGGCAATGAGGTGAATGACATGGGAGACAGACCCTGGGACAAAAAGCCTAAGCCAAGACCTGGACTACCTGGGTCACCAACCCTTGCCAGGTCACTAACCCTCTCCAATTTGTACCCCCAAGTCCAGTGAACTAGTCTTCCCCAGCCTTCAGCTAGAATCAGTACAGGCTGGAGGGGTCTGCGGGGCAACACAGAGAGCAGGTATCAGTCCAGGCGCGGCGGTGGGGGGCGGGGGTGGCTGGGAGAGGAGAGAAGGAAGTGCTGATGTGGAGGAAAGAGCATGGCTTGTGTCAGAACCTCTGGATTCTAGTCCGGGGTTCTGCTGCTACCAGTGTGACCTTGGCTCAGCCTGTCACTACTCTTGCCCTCAATTTCTCATTTGCAAACTACAAGTGGGGACTAGGGGATCCCCAAGATTTCTGACAGCTCTCGAGTGAGATGGGGTAGCAGAGCACGACTGTTTCTCTCCACTATTAAAAAAAAATTTTTTTTAAGCCTCGTGCCTTCGCTTCTCTCCTCTACCCAGTCTCGGTGTGGGTCCGCGAGTGGAGAAGGGGTGAGGGAGCGGGGAGTGAGGGGCGGTCCCACAATCTCTTCCCAGCCTGCCCCGACGACCTGCAAAGGCCGAGCGCCGGCTGGGAAGGGATGAGTAGGACAGAAGGGACTGACTGGGCCCAGCCCCCGGGACCTGTCCATACGAGTCCCTTCGCTGCGCGTCCGCGTGGGGACTGACACGCTCGCGCGGCTGGCGCGGAGCGCCCTGGACCCCGGACACAACCTCGCGCACGCCCCAAACACGCCCTGCAGCCGGCAGAGCCTCCGCCTTTGTGCGCGGCGGCCCAGCGGCCCTCCCGGCGGCCCCTTCCCGCGAGCCGTCAACTCCGAGGGATCGGGATCAAACCTCCCCCCGCCCGCCACCGGCCCCGCCGGCGCCAGCCAGGCCCCGCGGCCCCTCGCCCGCCCTTCCCCCTACCTGCTGCCGCCGCGGCCGCTTCCACCTTCACTTGCCTTTGACTCCCCGGCCCGCCCAGGCTCGGGCTCCCCACAGACCCACCCCCGGCCCGCCCCCGCCCGCCCACGGGCCGCCGGATCCCAGCGGATCCGCCCCAGACCCCTTGTAAACCCGCCCCCCTTCCCCCCGCCCCAGGCTGCCTGCCGCTCTGGGAGGGGCTGTGCTGGGGGCCCGAAGGGAGCTCTAAGGAAAGCAAAGTGCTGGGTGCTTCCAGGCTCCGGCCCCGGCTACCCGCAACGGGGCGGCGGTGGGGTACACGGGGATCCCTTAGTCCCGCGGGGGATCCCCACGCCCGCCCACAGCACTGCCCCCGCCCATGACCTGGCTCTGCCTGTCGCACTCAGGCTCCTTGCTTCGCCCCCAGACTCCGAGGTGGGGACGGGTAAAAGGGAGGCGAATCCAGGGCGCTGGCATCCCACGAATTTGACTCCACCCGCCCGGAAACAGAGTACTAGGTTAAGGGAGGATCGCTGCTGAGGAGGCGGGGGTCTCGCCCGCTGGGAGGGGAAGGTGTGCCTGCGCGGACTGGGCGGTGGGGGCTGGAGGTGGGAGCGTCGAGGGCGCAGGAGTTCCAGCTCCGGGGCTCCCAGGGCCCTTGGTACCTCCTCTCTCTCCGCGGTGTCCCGACGCCTGCTCTCCGGCCGCTCCCTGAGGAGTTGGAAAACAAGGCGGGGAGGGGGGACGGGGAGTGCGGGGGGCCGCTATAAATAGAGGGAGATCGCGGGAGGGGGGGAGAGGATGGCCAACGGGGACTCCCGGGTCAAGGCCCCAAGGGGGGGGCGGAGGAGGGGCCAGGGACCCCCAGGGGTTCTGACTCTTGGGTAAACAGGCGCAGGGGTGGAGTTAACTCTGTGGAGGTGGAGTGGGGGCTTGGGGAGGACGCAGTGTCCTGGGCTGGGACCCAAGAGACCCTGTGGCTTCCGTGCTAACCCCTTCTAGTCTGGCCCAGAGAAGGACGGTGAGGCCAGCTCGGCCCGGCGGAATCGCATTGCCCAGGCGCTGGTTTCTCAGGCACTGCTGCGTCTCTCAGGGCCTGGGTGGGTTTGACGTCCTGGACCCCTCACTCGCCGTGCCCTCCCCCCACTTATATGCACCCTCCCTGTGCCCCTAAGAGGAAATCCACCCAGAAGGGGATCGTTATGTGGCTAAAGGGATTCAAAGTTGTCTCAGACAAAAGGACACCAGACTGAATTTCTCCCCACCTGCACCCCTTCCAGGCCCCCTCCCGCCCTGAGGTCCCCACCCTATCCTCCTTCAGCCTGGCTCCCGAGTTGCCATTTCGGGGGCTGGGCGCCAGGCCAGTTGGGAACAATGGCCAATGGAACTGGAGCTGCCAACTGCAACACCAGCTCAGACTGCCCCCCCAAGACCCCCGAATTGCCTGCCCCCTCCTGCCTGGGAACTGCCCACCACCACCACCCTCACCACTCACGACCCAATCCCATCCAAGGAACATCAATGCCCCTTTCATCCCCACTTGGCAGGGTCTATTGGAAAGGAGGGCCCAAGAGGGAGGAGGTGACCCAGAGTAGAACCGGTCAGGATCAAGCCCAGCTTTCAGCAGCCCCACATCTAAAGGATCTCCCTAGATCCCCCAATTTGGAGCACCCAAGTTTTCCTCCATTCCCTTCCCCCACTCCCTTCATAACTATTTACCCAGAAACTGGCACAGAAGCTGGGCACCCTGGCTCCTCTCCTAGTCCCCTCTCCCCTCCGGATGTCATTTTAACACTCTCCGGGACAAGGAAGAGCCTGCTGGAATTGGGACTATAGATAAAGATGCATAAGACAGAAGAGAGATTTCCCCAGCCCGACTGCAACTAGGGGAGAAAGAGAGCCTAGGGTGAGAGCTTCTGCCGGCAGCCTCCTCTGATGTGTCCAAAGTAGGCTTACTTGGAGTGGGGGAGGGAAGGACCTGGAGGTTCCAGCATCTAAATTCGTCTCTGGGTCAGGATGACTCAGGGGGAACCTGATAAGGGGCCAACGCAGGGGCGTAGGGCAGACAGTTGGGAAATTTCCACTGGGATCTGTTTGCTTCCTAGGCTTGGGGTCTCAGCCTGCCACAGGCAGTAATGAGGCTGCTTCTGATCTAAGATGGGGTTCCTCCTTGTCAGGGCAGGTCTCAGCCTGGCCCAGTGTCAGTGGCCCAACTTCTGTCTTTCATTTCCTTCTCTTAGGCCAGAAGCAGCTTCAAACTATACCTTCCAGTAAGCCACAGTTTTAAGTACCTGCTCCATACAAGCCACTGTATAGATGGAATTCAAAGAAGTGTGATGTCTAGTCATACCCTCTCTAGAGCGTAGGATCCAGTAGCTGAGTGAAGGTATAAAGATAGAAAAAATTAAGAAGTGATGTATATATAAATTGTTTAGACAATAAGTCCTATAGCAATAGTTTCCCACCCTTTTCAAGTGGGAGATCAGAGATTTCCATTTCCAAATGATGGTTTTAGAATCTCCTAATGGGGACAAACCGTGAATTCAGCTATACTTTCAAATAAATTTGTTCAGTCTTCTGATAATCGCAACACCTATGCATCTATGCACCTACGTGTGCAAAGCTTATTATTTACTCAACGACCAGTCTTCTGTGTACATACAGATTGCAGAGGTCCTTGCAATAACTCAGAAACCCTTGCCCCAGGAGGCTGCAGCCCACAGGCTAGGAACCATTATCTTAGTATAATTCAGAGGAGGAAAGGGTTGGTTTTCTTTTAAAGCAACCAGTGCTCAAGCTGTTTCATTTTGGGCTTTTTTTATGAATTTATTTTTTACTTATTTATCTTTGGCTGCATTGGGTCTTTGTTGCTGCACACGGGCTTTCTCTAGTTGTGGCGAGTGGGGGCTGCTCTTTGTTGAGGTGCGCGGGCTTCTCGTTGTGGTGGCTTCTCTTGTTGCGGAGCACGGGCTCTAGGCGCGCGGGCTTCAGTAGTTGTGGCTCGCAAGCTCAGTAGTTGTGGCTCACAGGCACCAGAGCGCAGGCTTGGTAGTTGTGGCGCAAGGGCTTAGCTGCTCTGCGGCATGTGGGATTTTCCCAGACCAGGGCTTGAACTTGTGTCCCCTGCAATGGCAAGCGGATTCTTAACCTCTGTGCCACCAGGGAAGTCCCAGGAAAAGGGTTTTGTTCCTAGGGTAAACCCTATGAAGAGTACAACAATGGAGTACTTGAGTGGTAAGGAGGGGCATTCTATCCAGGCTGAGAGAGATCATGAAGGAAAGTTTTGGGACAGAAATACACAAGTTTCTTTGATGAATTGAATAGTAGCTACTATGTGCAAGGTAATTCCCATATATTATCCCCTAATACTATATAAAGTAAGTACTATTGTTCTCACTATACAGATGAAGAAACTAAAGCTCAGAGATGTTTAGTGACTTGCCCAAGGCCACTCAGCTAGTAGATGACTTATCTAAGACTGAAATCCCCAGATTCATTCCACTCCAAGTTTATTCTCTCTCCACTAGGCTTCAGGTAGCTTGTGAAGCGTATAATGATTAGGCCATTATGGCCCCAGATGAAGAGTAATGTTGATGAAAGGTGGGTGATGTTTGGTAAGGTACAGTGGAGCCAAGTGTGAAGGTCCTTGAATGACAGGCAAAAAGGTTTGGCATTTCAGAAAGGTTTGAAGATCCATAGAGTATTCTTGAGTAGGAGCAATGGATAAATAATTGTTCTGTGAAAATTAATCTGATGGGGGGTTTAAAAGAGATGGATTATGGGGTGGATAGGGGTGAAGCATTTGACTTAGGAAGGCGGTCATTTAGAAGTCAGGATAATCAACTAGATATGAGATGACAGGGACTTGAATAAAGTGTGGGAGGAATAGCAATGGAAAGAAAGGAGTGCATTTGTAAGACAAGGGAAATTATAAGAATTGGTGACTGATTAGATGGGAAGGAGAGGAAAGTCACCAACCTAGCTGCTCTCTTTTAGGGGCCCTGAAGTTCATTCATCTGTATGGTTTCCAGCCAGAGAAAAGGCCAAAGAGAAATCCCTTCTGAAAGTAGAAACAACACGTTTAGAAAAAACTGAATAAAATTATAGCATTACTTTAAAAGAAAAAGGGGGGCTTCCCTGGTGGCGCAGTGGTTGAGAGTCCTCCTGCCGATGCAGGGGACACGGGTTCGTGCCCCGGTCTGGGAAGATCCCACATGCCGCAGAGCGGCTGGGCCCGTGAGCCATGGCCTCTGAGCCTACGCGTCCGGAGCCTGTGCTCCGCAACGGGAGAGACCACAACAGTGAGAGGCCTGCGTATCACCAAAAAAAAAAAAAAAGAAAAGAAAAGGCGGGAGTGGAATTCCCTGGCGGTCCAGTGGTTACTCAGTGCCTTCACTGCCGGGGCCAGGTTCAATCCCTGGTCGGGGAACTAAGTTCCCACAAGCCATTAGGCGCAGCCCAAAACAAACAAACAAACAAAAAAGGAATATCCTTGACCTGCACAGAAAATTATCTAAAGTCTGAGGCTCAACCTCACCCTGACCCACCCAGATGTGTGACCCTCCAAGGCCCGTGCTCTTTCCACGTGGGGCCCAACTTTGGAAGCCATTTAAAGCTCCTATTACACCTGGTCTGCCAAAGCCAGTGGGATTCTCCATGTTGGTCATGAACCTGGGCCTGGAGACTAGAAAAAAGGACAATGTTGGACTGATGTCAACCTGTTTCCATTAACTCCTTCCCTGAGCTCTCCTCAGCTTTTGTTGAGGGACAGAGCATAAGGCAATTTGATCAAGACCCAGAGGACTTGGTCAAGCAGGGCTGAAACCATGAGGGAAGCTTGATCACCTGCAGAGATCAGGAGGTTAGCAACATGCTCAGTGCAGCATGCATTAGGTCTTAGGGACCTAAGAACACCACCCCCAAAGATTAGGGCTGTAACAAGGGCTGAAAATGATGTCACATAAACACTGCTAAGGTCACAGAAACTTTCCTCTTCTCCCCAGTCTTCCCACTGCCACACAGTCTCCCCAGCCAGCTGGCTCCCACAGATCTGCACACACTTACTTACAAAGGCTGGGAAGGGTCAGACACCATCTGGGTACTCTCAGGTACACAGAAGTGATGGGGCAGTGGGTGGTGGTGGTGATTATTCAGTATGTAGGATCCACACTAGTATCCCTTGTACTGGGAACAGTAGGTCAGATGGGAATCAGAGGGAAGGGGGGCGGGAGGGAGAGGGAAAAGGGGGTTCGTTCCTGTTGCTGATTCTGATTTTACTTTAACCTTCATCATTATTACTTCTCAGTCCTCCCTTCCCCTCCTCGCTCACCCCCGCGTCTCCCCCCATACTGTCCTCCCCCACCTCCAGTTGACCATGGCATCAGAAGCAGAAAGAACATTCCAGCGGTTTGCTGTCTTTGGAGGATTGTCAAGCAGTGGCACTGAAATGAACAACAAGAACTTCTCCAAGCTGTGCAAAGACTGTGGCATCATGGATGACCAGAGGGTCACCTCCACTGACGTGGACATCGTGTTCATCAAAGTCAAGTAAGGCACCAGAGACGGGAGTGGGGGGTGGTGAGTAGAACTAACAAGGTGGTGGGATGTGGGAGGGTTTCTGTGGTGGAACATTTGTAATGTGTCTCCTGAGCACCTGCTGGGTGTCTGGCACTGTGCTAGTCCCTGTCCTCAAGGCACTCAGTGTGTAGAGGCCCTGTCTGAGTAAGGGGAGGGTTGGACATTGGAAGGTGATGAGTTCATGTTCCTGAGTTCCTGGATTTCTGTCTGACTGATCAGGGCCAAGAATACCCGAACCATCACTTTCCAACAGTTCCAGGAAGCAATGAAAGAACTGGGCCAGAAGCAGTTCAAGGGGAAAAGGCCGGATGAAGCCCTGGAGAACATTTATAGACTCATGGAGGGCAAGGACCCAGCTATCACCGGTGTTACTGTGAGTGAGTCTTCATTCCTGACCCCTGACCCTACTTTCCTGAGTCCCTGCTGCTCCTGTGTCCCTTCCTCCATGCCGATGTCCCTAACCCCTGCCAATAGCAGCACTGCAGGGAGATAGGGCAGAAGGCCTCTGGACACTGTTGGTATTGAAACAGACTTTAGAGATCGTCGAGTCATTTCAGAGGTGAGGAAACTGTGAGAGGAAATGACTTACCCAAGGTCCACAGCTATTTTAATAGTAAAACTTAGACTCATTCCCAAGCGTCCAGGATCTGGGCCAGGCAACTAGGGCCTGGTGGCTTTTGGGGGACACTGAGTGCAGACGCCTTGGTACCTGATCCTCACTCCTCTTCCCGCTCTTATGTAAGGTGAAATATCTGACTTCCTCCGTCTCACCCGCCCTCTGCTCCCTACTTGTCCCCTCTCTACTAAAAGCTCTTCCTATTCTAGGTTTCAAATAGGGCCTTCCCAACAGGACAGACTTTGTGTTTTAGGTCCGGGGTTGAAGTCCTCTGGCTGCAGCCTAGTCAAAATAGCTCCTCTGGAAGCAGAAAAATCCACACACACACACACACACCCCACTCATTCCCATACACCAGACTTCTTCCTCACAAGTGGATGGCTCTTATTATAGTTCCTGCCTACAGCTGCACCTGGGCCCTAAGCAAGCAGCACCATGCCAAGGGTTGAACAAGAGCTCTGAGAACTAGTTGAACTACTAGAAGGCCATCTCTAGAGAAGGGGCGTGACAGTGGAGGGGAAGGGAGAGGGCTCAGACGCTTCATCCTCTGGCTTGCAGAAAGCGACGACGGTGGGAAGGGTGAGCCAGCTGACGGACACCAGCAAGTACACGGGCACCCACAAGGAGCGCTTTGACCAGAGTGGCAAGGGCAAAGGCATCGCGGGACGGGAGGACATGACTGACAACTCAGGCTACGTGAGTGGCTACAAGGGTGCTGGCACCTATGATAAGAAGGGCAGCAACTAGGGAGTAGCGTCATCTTAGCCTGCCGGCCCTCGATCCTGCATCTTTTTTTTTTTGTGGTACGTGGGCCTCTCACTGTTGTGGCCTCTCCCGCTGCGGAGCACAGGCTCCGGACGTGCAGGCTTAGCGGCCATGGCTCACGGGCCCAGCCGCTCCGCGGCATGTGGGACCTTCCTGGACCGGGGCACGAACCCGCGTCCCCTGCATCGGCAGGAGGACTCTCAACCCCTGCGCCACCAGGGAAGCCCCGACCCTGCATCTTTAACACCGGGGAACTTGGGGGACAATAAACATCTGTGTGTGCAGCAGCTCATGGGCTCTGTCTTCCACCAGGGTGAGGGAAGAGGGGCCCCTTGATACAGAGACAGAGAGAGGAGCTGAGAAACCCAAGGATGGGGGTTCTCAGCACCACACCCTTTACTCTACTTGGCCTCCCCACCATTAGGTAGCATCCCCTTCAACAGCTGCTTCTAAGAACACGGCTGAGGAATATATTTGGAGATAAGAGAGAAGCTAGATGTGGAGGCAAAAGTATTTGCTACTTGTGTTCACATAATACTGATATCCATCCCCTTTGACCTGCCAAAGGGGAGTAGAAATTCCTGATTGGAGCTAGTAGGACCCAGGTATTAGCAACTAGACCCTTCCCGGTCCCTCCACCTTCCTCATCTGTTGCAACCCATGTTTTGTTGGGGGAGAAATAGAAACCAGAGAGGGTAGGCCAAAGATCTACTTAGCCTAACTCCTGTTATGAGTTTATTCTAGAGCTGATGGGGAGGGAGAATCCATTTTCAACACCCAGCCTGGAACTGAGTTTTACCCCACCCCACCTCCATCATGGTAGACATGGAATGGAAGATCCTACTGACTGCCAAGCATAGCCCAGGAAGATGGCCAGAGGTGGGTGGCCTCCAGGACTCTGAGAGTAGGAGTTCTGGTGCACTGAGGAAAAAGGAATGAAATCAGAACTAATTCAGATGTGTTTTTTTATCTTTTTATTTTGCAGTGATTCACAGGCAGATGCAAAAAGTACAGACAGGTCCCCTGTACCCTTCACCTAGTTTCATCCAATGGTTATATCTTACATAATTCAGATATGGTTTTAAAATCTTCTGTGACTACAGCTGGGCCCACTTCACCCTTGCCTTGTCAGAGGCAGATTCTGGAGTTTGGGGGATGTTAGGAGGAGGTTGGGAAGTAAAAGGATGCAGGAATCCGGGGGGAATAGGTCAGAGAAGATAATTTGGAACTGCAGTGAACCAAGCTGAGACGGATAGAAGGAAAAGAGGTCAGAGAAGAATAAAGGGTGACTAAAGAGGTTGGGTGTGTAGGGGAGAGACTGCACTGGGCTCCATGGTGGAAGGAGGACAGAAAGGACAGGTTACATGAAGAGGAAATCAGTGATTCCATAGAGAGGAACAGACTGAGAGCTCGGGGGGAGGGGGCGTGGCCTGGAGAAATGAAGCTAATATGAGTCTAAAACTCTCAGGGAGGTTCCTATAGCTAGAGATACCTACCGTGTGGGTGAGCGAGTAGAGGGAATCATAAGGGAAATGGGGAAGACTGAGAAGGGAAGGGTGGCAGGGATGGGGATTTGAGATTCGGAACTGGTACCATGGTGTGAGCTGAGGCTCTGGGCCTCCAGCCACGATACAGGATCTGGCCCAGTAGATGGACAGTCACTGCCAACTGGACACAGTCAGCTTCTTGGGTGGGTGAAACTGTCTGTGAGGGAGGGAGGGTGGTGGCAGGAGTGATGGGGGGAGATGAACAAGTTAGAAGGAGCCTAGAAGACAATTTTGCATGGTGACCAAAGCTCTGGACATATTTTCTATCTCCCTGATCTCTTGGGAGGGGATCCTGCCTACCTTTGAAGCCAGGAAGGAAGCCTTGTACCAGGGATCAGAGCTTCAGGAGTGGGGACAGGCTGGTCTGTAGCGGCAGTAGGGGGGCTAGTTCAGACTTAACACCTCCCATCCCTAGTAGAGGCCAATGATATCTACCGGATCAGCATCATACTCTTGGGAGCAGAGCAGGTAGAGCCTTTGGTTGGTTAGGGTGCTGGTGTAGTGGCAGCTGGTGGGTGGCTGCTTGGAGCTCAGGGAGCAGATTGTGAGGGGGAAGGAGTCCTGGGTGACTGTACAATATTCATTGTAATTCTCACAGAAGCTCTCGCTGTACTTGCAGAACTTCTTGATGGCTGTCCACGGGGCATGTAAGACATAATGGATCTTTGGGCAATACCAGCTTTGTTGTCTGCCCCGTACATAGGACATCAGACCATTACAGTAGCCCCAGAAACCCTTTGCGTAGTTAACCTTGAGATAGTCGATATGTAAGGTACGGAAGTTCTTGATGGCAAGCTGTAGCTGGATGTTTTCGACCAAGGCTGGCCCTGGAACAAGCTGGAGGAACAGGAGCTAGACCACAGGTGGTGCCATTCTTCCTGCTGGCAGAGTTAAGGTGGTTGGAAGCAGAGGTGGGTCTCGAGTGGCTGTCCGCCCCTTCCCAGAGCTTCCCCCAGCCTTCCCCATGTGCCTTCCCCCTATGCCCTCAAAGCCGGACTGTTCTTCAGAGATCATCTGGCCCAAGTCTTCATGCCTCAGAGAGAGGAGACATTTGCCCAAGATCACCCATCTGGTCAGCCACCTCTAGCTTGGTCTATCTTAGGGTCTCAGCCTCACCCAGTCCGGGAGCTGTAACACTTACGAAATACGAGATCCAACTGGTCCTTGGGTGATAGATGCTTCCCCTTTATCCCTGGCCCCATTAATCCTTCTGGTAAAAATGCAGAGGGTCCAGAAGGGACAGGCTCAGATACACTTCTCTGACTGAAGTGGAAGGACAGGAGCTGGAGGGCAGCAGGGCAGGGGTGGGATTCTTCCTTCCTGAGGCCAAGGACAGCCCAAAGGTAAGAAGAGGCTAGAAAGGTTTCTGGATGAAGACCAGTCTGGGAGGAAGGAGTGTCCCCTGGGTTTGAGGAGCCCCTGTGCTGAGGGGGGTGGATGAGGGGGAGGAAAGAGACATTGCTTTCTGGTCTCCTCCTCTCTGGTGTCATCAGCACACTTAGTTCCAGCCTCCTTGTGAGAAGTCCCGAAGTTCTTGGGTTTCCTTTGATGTCTTCTCTGGTTCATAGGCCATGCTCCTGTGGAAAGGTGACAAGGAAAGCACCGTCATGTTCCTGAGGAACAAAGTGCTGCTTATTCCTGACCCTCAGAGAACAGAGGGTCTTCCGCCCTCTCATCCCACTCACTAGATTCCCGGAGGCCAGGTACGCAAGGGCCTCCCGCCTGAGTGTTGGGTTGAGAAACAAAGACCTCGGTGTGGACCCCCCACCAACCCCACCATCAACTTCACTCCAATCGTGATCACACTGACACTCTCATCTGTAACCTCAGGCCCTCTCAGAGTCACAGCACTCCTGGAAATCTACGCATGCTGACCCTGAAGCCTCAAACTTGTCAGGTGGGATTAGACAGCATAGCCTGGACTTGAGAGGGTGTGGACCGCCTGTGTCCAGCAGATCAGATTCTTGCTGTAGTTTGTCATGTTGGAAAAAAGGGCCAGGCTCCTAACTCTTCTTCATCAACACCTGCCCCTTCATCAGAACCAAAGAGCTAGCTCCCCAGAGCCTGCCAGCCACAGTCCTTGATGCCCACAGGCCTCTCAGCCTTGCCTCCACGCACCTGTTGTCCAGGCTGTGGGCTTAGGACAGCTTACCATTCTCTCCCTGGAGAGCGGGAGAAGGGAGTCAAAACAGAGAATGCTGAGTGTCCCAAGGCCAGTGTGTAGTTCAGGAAGGGTGGGGGGCACACGAGAGAGACGCATGGGTGTTCCTCGTTCACAGCCCCCGTACACTTGCTCTTTCTGACAGCACAAAGCAGAGTCCAAAACTGAACCCATCCTTCCCCAACTCGCTTTCCCTCCTGCCTTGTCCCTTTCCTCAGTTACTTACGCAAGAAATCTGAGTGGTCCTCGACCCCGCCCTCTCCTTAATCCCACCCGTTTGGAGGCGGTACTGCATGGTGGTTAAGAGCAAAGCTTTTGAGTAAAACAGACCAGGAATTGCATCCTGGCTCTACTGCTTCCAGGCTGTACACCATCAGTCTAAGTTCACTAAACAGGTATAAGCTTCAGTTTCTTCATCAGTTAATGAGGATAATATTCTGTACCTCGTGGCAGTCTTAGGATTCGTTAAGATGTATATCAAAAGCTCTTAGCCCAGCGCCTGGCACATGGTGAGTACTCAATCCCAGCATGAGTCCATCAGTCACGCAGCTCTGACAATCTTTTTTTTTTTTTTTATTAATTCTTTAAAAATATTTATTGGGCTTCTCTGGTGGTGCAGTGGTTAAGAGTCCGCCTGCCGATGCAGGGGACACAGGTTCGTGCCCCGGTCCGGGAAGATCCCACATGCCGCAGAGCGGCTGGGCCCGTGAGCTGTGGCCACCGAGCCTTCGAATCTGGAGTCTGTACTCCGCAACGGGAGAGGCCACAACAGTGAGAGGCCCACGTACCGCAAAAAAAAAAAAAAAAAAAAAAAAAAAAAGTATTTATTTATTTGTTTGTTTGGCTGCGCGAGGTCTTAGTTGCAGTGTATGCGATCTTCATTGTGGCACGCGGCTCTTAGTTGTGGCTTGCAGGATCTAGTTCCCTGACCAGGGATCGAACCCAGGCCCGCTGCATTGGGAGCACGGAGTCTTAACCACTGGACCACCAGGCAAGTCCCAGCCCTGAGCATCTTAACTAAAACTTTTCCCGAACCAGTCTCTTCCATTCCTATTTCTTCCCCTGCTCAGGCTTTCCCCTCTCCTGGACACCACACACTCTCCAACTCCAGAAGGACTCTACAACTCATAGGACAGAAGACTTCCATGACCTGGCCGCCACCATGTCTCCAACTGCATCTCCATCTCTGCCTGCTTCCCCCACTGGTGCCCACCCCACCTCTCGCTCACATTATCTCCTCTACGCAGCACGCTGCTCTCTCCTCCCGCTCTCACCCCCATCAGTTCCGCTGAGCCAGCTCATGTGAAGATCAGCCCGGACGTCCTGTTTAAGAAGCGTCTGCTCGGAGCACCTCCCCAGGGAAGTGTGCACAGCCAAGTAAGTGAGGATAAAGCCTACACTGGCAGGTAGCTCATCTGTATCCTTCAGGCTGGTGTATCAGCCAACACCCAGTGGGAATCCATGCAGGGTGGTGCCAGAGCCTGGCTGACTCAAAGTCTTTGTTTCGAGGAAGCTAGCACTTTGTGGCCCCAGATTCAGAGTGTGCCACCTCTTCCTTATTTGCTCAAGGCTGCAGCTTCCCTTGGAAGAGAAAGGGGCTTGTCATGCCTCTTGGTCTTCTTCTTTCTTCATTCCTACCCACCCACCACCGCTAACCTCTGCACACAGTGTTACAGAGATGGAACAGCACATCGTAGATGAAAGAGTTTAGGGCTTGATCTCAGATAACCTACTGAGCTTCTGTTTCCTCTTCTATAAAATGGAAGCCTTCCTTACCTCATGAGGCTGCAAGAATAAAATGAGATGGTCAATATGGAGGTGACTTTTAGCCATTAAACAATATATAAATGGAAAATGGGATATGGTCTCCTAGGTCTTATAACAACTCACTTTTCCCCCCAACTCACTTAACATCTGCAAAGCCTTCCTTTTTTTAAAAAAATTTATTTTATTTATTTATTTTTGGCTGCATTGGGTCTTCGTTGCTGCGCGTGGGCTTTCTCTAGTTGTGGCGAGCGGGGACTACCCTTCCTTGCAGTGTGCAGGCTACTCATTGCGGTGGCTTCTCTTATTGCAGAGCACGGGCTCTAGGCGTGTGGGCTTCAGTAGTTGTGGCACTTGGGCTCAGTAGTTGTGGCTCGTGGGCTCTAGAGTGCAGGCTCAGTAGTTGTGGTTCACGGGCTTAGTTGCTCTGCGGCATGTGGGATCTTCCCAGACCAGGGCTCAAACCCGTGTCCCCTGCATTGGCAGGCGGATTCTTAACCACTGTGCCACCAGGGAAGCCCTGTAAAGTCTTATATTCCCCAAATGAGCCAAGTGACCTCCCCACATCCCCACTCTGCCAATCTAGAGCCCTCTTTAACACCTGACTTAAATTCATCTTCACCAAGCTTTCTATTAGTCATGCCCCACATTGATTACTTTTAAATACTTTAAATTGTTGAATACTATCTGAAAAGCACTATGACAAATGTTGGGGAAATTAGAAAGGTAAATAAGACAGTTCCAGTCCAGATTAAATTTACAATTCAGTAGGAACAACACACATATGAACATATGTTACAAAGGCCTGAGCACGGGCCCAGGAAAAGTGCTGAGTGTGCGATGGGCCTCCAGGTTCCAACCTACTGTCCTACTGGTCTGGTCTTTAAAATCCTATCCCAGAGGAGCTGATCCATAGGATTGCTTCATCCATTCTGACAAAGCCTGAGATTTGTGGAATTGTTACCCCATTATACTGGACTTTACATATGCAAGAATCATCCTAGAGATGAAGAAACTAAGTTTTAGAGATGGATGGTAGCTTGCTTGAGGTCATATGTCTAATTCAGTGGTTCTCAACGGGGAGCAATTGGATCACGTCTGGAGACTTTTTTTTGGTTGTCACAACTGGGAGGTGCTACTGGCATCTAGTGGGTAGAGGCCAGAGATGCTGCTAAACATCCTACATTGCACAAGACGGCTCCCACAGCAAAGAAGTATCCAGACAAAAATGTAGATTGTACTGAGGTTGAGAAATTCTGGCCTAATGAGAGAATCAGATTTCCTAACAAAAGCAGACTTATTTATACTTTATATATTGAAAAGGATTGGTAAATATCCAAGACTTAGAAATATTTTTGTTAGACTTTGCTTGTGATGGTGCTGTTTCTTTTACCAGCAAAAGGATTATTGATAGTTCATCATTGAAACAACTTTTTGTTATTTTTCCCGTAAAAGTGACTTTCTGCATATAACCATCTACACATTCTTTCCCTTCTCTCCTCCCCAATGGTAGGATTTCTAGAACCACTGACTAGAGTGACAAGTGCGGGGGTGATTCCCTATGATTGACGGGGAGGCTCAAGATTTTGCCCCAAGTGAGCTCACTACAATCTCACTGGCCTCACTTTTGCCCTGTCCAACTCATATTGTTCAAAGAGCAAACTGTCCTGGGTTGTCCTTGAACCCAAAGGATTGCTTCAGCCATTTCAACCTTCTTGTCATAGGTTCACCTCCACCCCAGGGTTAAAGTTCAGGAACTGCCTTGTCAGTTCCTCAACTGGGACTGGGATCATTCAAGGGCAGAATGAATGCCTTCTAACATAGAATTTGAATCATTTAGGGTCCCTTATATGCAAGGCACTATGCTACATCCTGTGGGAGGTACAGAAGTAGTATAAGAGATGGTCCTTGTCTTCTGGGAATTGACAGTCTAAACTGGAGGAAAGCAATACATATATATGAAGAAATAACCAATGATTCATGGCAGAAAATTATACACCTTGAAGACAGTAAATGTACGAATTTAGAGGTGAGAGAGATCCCTCTGAATTAGGAGGGTCAGAGAAAGTTTTCTGGGGAGAGAGGGAGTCACCTGGGACCTCGGGATGCGTCTCAAGGAACAGTTGAGTTAAGCGGAGATAAAGAGAATCATGAAAGGTATGTTTGAGGAAAGAGAGAAAACCAGCCTGGCTGGGGTTGAGGCAATCAGTGGGAGAAAAGTCAGAGATAAAGTTAGAAAGACGGGTTTGCCAGATTACGGCAGACCTTGAATATCAGGCTAAGGAATTTATATTTTATTCTCGAGATAAATGAGGAACTGGCAATGGCTTATGAGACAGAGTGACCTGGTGAGGCCTCTCAACCCCAGACCAGGTCCCCCACTCCTACATCCTGGCCTGTCTAAAGGCATTGCGAGCCAAAGATTCCAAACTTCTGTCCCTGCTGCTTCCTCCAGATCCACAGCTGTTCCAGGAAAGGTCATGAGAATTCAAAGACCCAAAGTGAATCCCACATCTGACCCCGAGTTGCTGTTTTTTTCACTTTCCCCGTCTACAAAAATGAGTCAGCTACCTTTATTTATCCCGGGAGCAACACAATCAGGATAACAGAACTTGGATCTGCTCCTGCTTGGAGGGAAACTCTCACGGGCTTTCCATCGGTATCCAGAGGCCGTGTGGGACTCCGGAAGAGAGAGAGGCTGGGCTCTGAAGGGTGGGCACCAATCCAGGCTTGGCCCTCGTCTCCCCCAGCCCCCTCCCCCCCTCCCCATGCAGGCTAGAGGAAGTAGCAGCTGTGGTCCTGTGGGGAAGACAGGCAGAGGTCCACCTGGCACTATTGGCATTTTCACAACACCCACCCGAACAACTTTAAACGCACACACACACACCAGCCTGGGGAGAGGTTAGGCCAAGAGCAGTGACTATGCCGCTAGAAGGAGAAGGAGGCTGGGCAGTTACCTCACATCCCTGGAGAGAGGCTGCCATGTGAGGGTCTTTCTTCCCTCCCATCTTCTCTCCCACCATTTTATTTTATTTTATTTTATTTTATTTTATTTTATTTTTGCGGTATGCGGGCCTCTCACTGTTGCGGCCTCTCCCGTTGCGGAGCACAGGCTCCGGACGCGCAGGCTCAGCGGCCATGGCTCACGGGCCCAGCCGCTCCGCGGCATGTGGGATCTTCCCGGACCGGGGCACGAACCCGTGTCCCCTGCATCGGCAGGTGGACTCTCAACCACTGCGCCACCAGGGAAGCCCGTCTCCCACCATTTTGTCTTCTGCTCTCCCTTCTTTAATTTTTCTCTTTTCTCTTCTGCCAGACTCCCTGCCCAGTCCTTGGCCTGACGCCTGACTCCTTTTGTTCTCCCTAACCCTGTTCCCCTTCCTCCATTCTTTCCTCTCGCCCTATGAATGTAGTGAAGGAAACATGGCAAAATTATCCTACCGAGTGCAAAGTGAAGCGGATCTTGGAAGCTGGATAGTTTCAGCGAAAAAATTAATCACCTGCCTTATCCAAATAATGGAGGTGAAATAAGGGTTTCAGCTTGAACTGTGCAAATAGTAGGTTCGACTTTTCAGTTTTCACACGCAAACCTAACCCTTTACTCCCTCTTCCCTTTGAACTGGGACCGCACGGCTGTGTTTACTTTCACAGAGCACTAAGGAATCCTTCTGGAGAACCCCACATGATGAAGTTAAAGGGCAAACTGGGATAATTATAATGACAGGAAAATACAAGAGCAGAGGGCAGTGCAAGCCATGGTTTGGAAACATCTCACCCTAGAATAATGAGAAGTGAGGAGGAGTCCGGGCAGGCGAGGAATCCAAATGAGCTCCTGGCCTCCCACCCCCTCCTCTTACCCCAGCCTCCAGTCCAGGGCTGGCCTGATCCACATTCTGTCCACAGTCTTCTTTAAACCATGGATTTTATCTCCAAACATTTGCATTTCTACAGCAGCAGAGGCATAATTCTCTACCCAGAAGTTCCAACTACAAAGATTCAGGCACCTGAACAAAGCAGTGAATGCTGCTCCCCAGCCAAGGCCTCACAGAGCGGGGAACCAGAGAAGCCAGAGGCCTGTGTGAACTGGCTCCTGCTTCTCTGTTGCCACCTAGTGGTGCTTCTACCTCCAACACCATTTTTTATTCCAAAGATACTTCATCCTGACCCACAGCTATGCCCTCTATCTGCTAAAATGATGTCCCCTGACCTCAAAACAAACACCCATCTTTCTGACTCAGAACCCTAACTTCTGGACCAGAACACAAACTGTATGACCCATATGGTTTGTGTGGGCCTCTCTGCAGTCACATCCACACAACAGCCAGGGGATTTTTTTTTAATTAATTAATTTATTTATTTTTGGCTGCATTGGGTCTTCATTGTTGCGCGTAGGCTTTCTCTAGTTGCAGAGAGTGGGCTCTAGGCGTGCAGGCTTCAGTAGTTGTGGCCCGCAGGCTCAGTAGTTGTGGTGCACGGGCTCAGCTGCCCCGCGGCACATGGGATCTTTCCAGACCAGGGCCGGAACCCGTGTCCCCTGCATTGGCAGGTGGACTCTCAACCACTGTGCCACCAGGGAAGTCCCACAGCCACGGGATTTTTAAACAGATAGGGCTTTTACTCCTCTGCTACTTTTTTTTTCTTTTTCTTTTTTCTTTTTTGGCCATGCCGCACGGCTTGTGGGATCTTGCAGGATCCCAATTCCCCAACCAGGGATTGAACCCGGGCCATGGCAGTGAAAGCCTGGAATCCTAACCACTAGACCACCAGGGAACTCCCTTTATTCCTCTGCTTAGAACCCTCCTAGGGCTCCCCACTCTGTGCACAGCAAAACTCTTAATGGTCTCTGAGGCTTCCCATGATCTGGCCTCTGGTCCCTCTCTGACCCCATCACTCATCCGCTCCAGCCACACTGGATTCCTTACTGTCCCTCCAACTCCCCAGGCATCCGTCTGCTTTAGAGCCTTTACAGTGCTGTCCTCTATGCTTGGAGCATTCTTCCCCAGACAAGCGTAAGTTCACTCTCACCTTGAAATCTTTGTCCCAGAGTCACCTACTTCAATGACCCTATTTAAAAATCACTGCCTGAGCACTCTTTGACATAAATCGCAGCAAGATCTTTTTTACCCACCTCCCAGAGTAATGAAAATAAAAACAAAAATAAACAAATGGGACCTAATGAAACTTAAAAGCTTTTGCACAGCAAAGGAAACCATAAACAAGACGAAAAAATCCTCAGAATGGGAGAAAATATTTGCAAATGAAGCAACTGACAAGGGACTAATCTCCAAAATATACAAACAGCTCATGCAGCTCAGTATCAAAATAACAACCCAGTCAAAAACTGAGAGGAAGACCTAAATAGACATTTCTCCAAAGAAGACATACCGATGGCCAACAAACACATGAAAAGATGCTCAACATCACTAATTATTAGAGAAATGCAAATCATAACTACAATGAGGTATCACCTCACACTGGTCAGAATGGCCATCATCAAAAAATCACAAACAGTAAATTCTGGAGAGGGTGTGGAGAAAAGGGAAGCCTCTTACACTGTTGGTGGGAATGTAAATTGATACAGCCACTGTGGAGAACAGTATGGAGGTTCCTTAAAAAACTAAAAGTAGAATTACCATATGATCCAGCAATCCAACTCCTGGGCATATACCTGGAGAAAACCATAATTTAAAAAGATACATGCACCCTAATGTTCATTGCAGCACTATTTACAATCACCAGGACATGGAAGCAACCTAAATGTCCATCAACAGAGGAATGGATAAAGATGATGTGGTACACATGTACAATAGAATATTACTCAGCCATAAAAAGGAACAAAATTGTGCCATTTACAAAGACATGGATGGATCTAGAGACTGTCAAACAGAATGAAGTAAGTCAGAAAGAGAAAAACAAATATTGTATATTAATTCATATATGTGGAATCTAGAAAAATGATATAGATGAACCTATTTGCAAAGCAGAAATAGAGACACAGATGTAGAGAACAAACGTATGGATACCAAAGAAGGAAGGGAGGGGTGGGATGAATTGGGAGATTGGGATTGACATATATACACTACTATGTATAAAATAGATAACTAATGAGAACCGACTGTATAGCACAGGGAACTCTACTCACTGCTCTGTGGTGACCTAAATGGGAAGGAAATCCAAAAAAGAGGGGTTATATGTATAAGTATAGCTGGTCCACTTTGCTGTACAGTAGAAACTAACACAATACCATAAAGCAACTATACGCCAATAAAAAACAAATAAAAATAAAAATCATTGCCTACCAATCTCCATTTGTTCTTTTTTCCTTAGCAATGGTGTATTTTTTACTGCCTTTCCTCCAATGAAATGTAAGGATTCCAAAAGTAGGGATTTTTGTATCTTTTATTCACTGATATATCCCAAGCACCTTGGAACATAGTAGATGCTCAATAAATATTGACTACGTGAATGAACCTGAACCCACTATTCTGAGACCACCTACTACTTACAGGTGAAACCTGAAAACAAGAACACTGTTCATCTCAGTTTTCCAGGCCTTCCCATCCACAGATAGTGTTGCTTCTCTTCCTCAGTGTCTCAGTTCTTCTGAGTCTCCCATGCCAAGCTCACTGGAGCTGCCAGAGCAGCACGGACCCAAGCTCTCCACACAACTGTAACTGCTGCAAGGAACAGGGAATACACGGTAGAGGAAGGTCTAAGCTTGCTGTGGAGCAGCACCACCACCAATAGCATTTTCAAATTAGGACACTAAGCATTGCAAATTTTAATAAAGTAGTAATGGAAAGAGTGAAGGGTGAGAGGTGTTGGGTACCATCTCCAGGTAAAGCCAGATGACCTTGCTTGACCTTGGAACGGGAGGGACCCAGAGGGATGAATCATTGTAGAATAGCTGAGGTGGGATGGTGCTGTGACTTGTGACTCTGGTGATTGGTCCACTTCCCTGTCTCCTCCATCTCCTCCAAAAGATAAGCAGTAAGTCCTGATGACAGGAAGTAACTTTCTAGGTTATTCCATCTTTATCTCGGATCAGAAAAAGCAATCCTTACCACCACAGTGATTGGCTCTTCCCAGAATCAGAACCAGAGGTGTATATAGGAGATGATAAATGACAGCTCTCATTCGGGGTTGACACCTGAGTCAGGTGCATTATTAGAGTCATTAGAACCATGTGGCTAGGAGTCAGGTCTAGTCTTTGAGTGTGAGGATTCAGGCTTCCTCATTGCTGAAGATGTTTAGGCAGGTGTACTAGCTCCACAGGTATCCACTTAATTGGGACATGTAAGTGAAGAGGCATGAAGCTGATTCATTTCCTGATCCATGGCTATTCCCCAGCCTGCCCCCAAACAGAAGCACCACAAGCCGGTCCAGCTCTTAAGGAGTTCGGTGGTGAGAAGAGGCCCTCAGAGGTCTGAGGCCCAGCGGAAGGTAGGTGCGTCCTGGTGAGCCAAAGCCACAACACGAGGATTTGGTGAGGAGGTAAGGCCTGTGGCGGGACGTGAGTGAGGAGATAGGACAGGGAAGGAATGGGTTCTGGCCAGAGAACAGTGTACTCAGGTGAGTGACAAGGTGGACAAAGGAGGGACTCGATGTGGAGGGGGTGAGGATACACACAGGGGAGAGAGGAGAGAGATGCTGAGGGATGGAGGCACAAAACGGGGCTATGGAGGAGATGGGGATGGGGTCATGGAGGGTGTGAGACACAGAGAAAGGAATAAGGACATAGGGACATGGGGACACAGAGGGATGGACCTGAGGGAGAGGAGATAGAGCAAGGAGCGGGAGGCATGAGGGACAGAATGAAGGAGGATAGGGATTCAAGGTGAGGAGGATGGAGCCCTAGGGTTAGGGGGTGGGGTCTTAGTGGTTTGGGGCACCCGGAGGGGAAGGGAGGGGAAAGACACAGGGTGAGGGAGGAAGGAGACAGCAGTGGAGAGAGATGGTGATTGGCTAGAAGGAGCAGGTTTAGGAAGGCTAATTTCCACCTCCTCTGTGCCCAGAGAACCCAGCCCTCCCTTCTGACTGTTCCCCCCAAGAGAGATGGCACCAGCCAGAGCAGGATTCTGCCCTCTGCTTCTCCTGCTGCTGGGGCTGTGGATGGCTGAGGACCCAGTCGGTGCCAAGCCCAGAAACATGACCTCAGCTCAGTGGTTTGAAACTCAGCACGTGCAGCCCAGGCCTCAGAGATGCAACACGGCGATGCAAAACATCAACAAGTACTCCAATCGCTGCAAAGGGCTCAACACCTTCCTGCATGAATCCTTCTCCAGTGTGGCCTCCACTTGTCAGACTCCCAGCATAACCTGCAAGAGAGGCCGTAAAAACTGCCACCGGAGCCAGAAGCCTGTATCCCTGACCATGTGTAACCTCACCTCAGGGAGGTACCCACACTGCAGGTACAAGGAGAAGCAGCTGCATGCTCCTTACATCGTGGCCTGTGACCCTCCCCAGAAAGGGGACTCTAGGAAATCCAAGCTGGTTCCTGTCCACCTGGACGATGTCCTTTAGGTTTCCAGCCAGCCACGTGCTTGGGCCGCGCCTTAAATCCCTCTGCAGGCCCCTGGACCACTCCTCCTCAACCCAGAAGGTTCTCTTCTGACATCTCTTGGGACCCTTCCTAGCTCAGGCTCCTCTGAGAGGGTGGGGCTGCGGGGAGTTGAGGTGATACATTAGTAGGCTAAGCTCCAGAAGAGATGGTGATCTCTCAACTTTTTGTTGCTGTTTTTCCAGAAGCTTATCCCGAAGAAGCTTAGGGGTGTGGGTTCCTTAGTCTATGCCTCCTACATCTTTCCCCTACCCCATCTTCTCACGGCAGCATGACGAGAGGAGGAAAGGAATGGAAAAGGAGTGTAGGAGATTTATGGCGAGAGCCACTCCTATTCCTAAACTAGGCCTCTTCCCTAGCTCTGATTGGTAGTGACGTGGCTTGTGGGCAGGGAGGTTGCCTGGAGGGAAGAAGACAAAGCAGCACTACTTCATATTTACATAGCATTTCATGCTTTTCACAGTGTGTCCACGTGACTCCCTTGTGAGATAGACATGACTAGGATTACTCATCTTTAGGGATGAGGACGTTGAGATTATTTTTTTTACATCTTTATTGGAGTATAATTGCTTTACAGTGGTGTCTTAGTTTCTGCTTTATAACAAAGTGAATCAGTTATACATATGTTCCCATATGTCCTCCCTCTTGCGTCTCCCTCCCTCCCTCCCTATCCCACCCCTCTAGGTGATCACAAAGCACCGAGCTGATCTCCCTGTGCTATGCGGCTGCTTCCCACTAGCTAGCTATTTTACATTTGGTAGTATATATAAGTCCATGCCACTCTCTCACTTCGTCCCAGCTTACCATTCCCCCTCCCCATATCCTCAAGTCCATTCTCTAGTAGGTCTGTGTCTTTATTCCTGTCTTACCCCTAGGTTCTTCATGACATTTTTTTTCTTAAATTCCATATATATGTGTTAGTGTACGGTATTTGTCTTTCTCTTTCTGACTTACTTCACTCTGTATGACAGACTCTAGGTCCATCCACCTCATTGCAAATAGCTCAATTTCGTTTCTTTTTATGGCTGAATAATATTCCATTGTATATATGTGCCACATCTTCTTTATCCATTCATCTGATGATGGACACTTAGGTTGTTTCCATCTCCAGGCTATTGTGAATAGAGCTGCAATGAACATTTTGGTACATGACTCTTTTTGAATTATGGTTTTCTCAGGGTATATGCCCAGTAGTGGGATTGCTGGGTCATATGGTAGTTCTATTTGTAGTTTTTTAAGGAACCTCCATACTGTTCTCCATAGCGGCTGTACCAATTCACATTCCCACCAGCAGTGCAAGAGTGTTCCCTTTTCTCCACACCCTCTCCAGCATTTATTGTTTCTAGATTTCTTGATGATGGCCATTCTGACTGGTGTGAGATGATATCTCATTGTAATTTTGATTTGCATTTCTCTAATGATTAATGATGTTGAGCATTCTTTCATGTGTTTGTTGGCAGTCTGTATATCTTCTTTGGAGAAATGTCTATTTAGGTCTTCTGCCCATTTTTGGATTGGGTTGTTTGTTTTTTTGTTATTGAGCTGCATGAGCTGCTTATAAATTTTGGAGATGAATCCTTTGTCAGTTGCTTCATTTGCAAATATTTTCTCCCATTCTGAGGGTTGTCTTTTCGTCTTGTTTATGGTTTCTTTTGCTGTGCAAAAGCTTTGAGGTTTCATTAGGTCCCATTTGTTTATTTTTGTTTTTACTTCCATTTCTCTAGGAGGTGGGTCAAAAAGGATCTTGCTGTGATTTATGTCATAGAGTGTTCTGCCTATGTTTTCCTCTAAGAGTTGATAGTGTCTGGCCTTACATTTAGGTCTTTAATCCATTCTGAGCTTATTTTTGTGTATGGTGTTAGGGAGTGATCTAATCTCATACTTTTACATGTACCTGTCCAGTTTTCCCAGCACCACTTATTGAAGAGGCTGGAGGATGTTGAGATTTCAGAAAGATTTGTTAATTAAAGAGATTGTCAGGTTGGTTAGTAGCAGCAGCTGGACTTGAAACTAGGTCTCCTGACTCTAAATACAGCGCACTTTCTACTTTACCACTGGGTGGAAAAGGAGAGTCCTCTGCAGGGACCACAGGGGAACCAGGTAAGATTTCACCTGTGAAACAATGTCCCGAGAGCTCTGAAGAGCCAGTTACCCCATGTTGGCTGCAGTAAAGGTCATTACCTCTCTAGCCAAGGGACTGTTTATGAGATGCTCCAAGGATCTTAATTCTCTCTCTCTCTCTCTCTCCCTCTCTCTCCCCCCACTCTCTTTCTCTCTCTCTCGGCCCCACCCCACCTCTCTGCCCTCCCCCTTCTCTAGTCCACTGCTCTTCCTTCCTGGGCCCCGGTCCTGGCTCTAGCTTGATCGCCTATAGCCCTGAAGGCACAGTGTCAGGGGGATGTCCCAACTTCATCTCCCTGCTCCGGGATCACATTTCCCTTGACCTCAAGGGACTTCCGTGGCCCAGTGCCTGCTTGTCACAAACAAGCTGGTGGGAGCTGCCAGAGCTTCCTTCCTCATGATAATGATCTCTCCTGCCTTGGTGCTTCCCTGGCTCTCTGCTCTGGCAGTCCGCCCAGGCCGGAGGGGTTGAGATGTGGAAATGCCATCTCCCCGTCCTCCCCCCACCCCTCCAAACCCCGGCTGCAGACACCACTTCTCCCTTCCTGGTGAGCAGAACTGGAGAAGCTATGGCTTTACGTAGACTCGGTCCTGATAGCTTCCCACTCCTAGCCCACACCCAGCATTGCCTACAGCCTTGACCATCACCAGCCCCTTCTCTCTTCCTTAATCTCAGTCCCAGACAAACTGCACTAAGCCCCATGCCCGCCCCACGCCCACCCTACTTGAGCACCCAAATACTACCTTGTTAGACCTTCCCTTCCCAGCTGTGGAGTCTACTATCTACTTATCCCTCTCCCACACTCCAGTGCTCCCTTATGCCTTACCAGAGTCAGAGTAAGCTTTGGAGCCAGATACCATTGGGTGTAAATCTTGGCTCAGTCCTTTGTGGCTACATGACCTCAAGAAAACTGCACCTCTTTGCAACTATGTTTCCATATATGGGAGTAATACTACCTACCCAACAGGATTTCAGGAAGATTTAGAAATGACATTTATGAGGCCTTAGTCAACCCCAGGCACTGGTAAGCATTCAATAATGATAGCTAGCTGTAGGTAACAGTAGCAATAGCCCTGTCCAGTCATATTCACCTTTGGCAAACACGCAGATACCCCTTTGGCAAATACCCCATTCAATTCTCCTTGAGGTCTTTCTTCTGCTAGAATGATGTTTATGAGTAGGCTAGAGAATTAAGTCTGCAGGCAGAGTCCTTCTAGGTGGGCTGGGTGGTTTGAGATGGTGAGGAGAGAAGGTAGGGAAGGGATGATGAAAAGAAAGGGGAGCAGAACATTGAACAATTCAATTCAAGCAGAGTGAGGGGCCAATACGTTGATGAGTCTTGAAAGTAGAGGGGCAATAAATATACTTTATAGCCAAATGCCAAATGACTGAATGTAAAATCTATATATCCTGTGGTCACTGTACTAGACATTTATCATTCTAAATACATGATTTTCAACTGAGGTGCATAGAAAACCAAGTCTCTTAGGGGTAGCTGATTTTTCTTTTCACTTTATTCTTTCTTCACAGCTCTTTTTTTTACTCTTTATTGATGATTTTTCTTATGGGTGTTATGGTTTTGGAGACATCCTCCTCACAAACTATTTAAGTGGCTAAAATTATGCTTTTATTGTATCCTCTCGAAATAAGAAGAATTTCCAAATATGGCTTTTTCTTGAAATACTCATGATCTAAATAGTATTAAATAACTAAACATTAAACATAATTCTAAAGCAATCTATGGTGTGGTGATAGCGGTCAGAATAGGGGTAACCTTGGGGAGTGCTAACTGGGAAGGTGTAGGAGGTAAGCTGGAAATGTTCTATTCTTGCTCTGGATATACTTACTTTGTGAAAACTTATTGAGCTGTACACTTAAGATTTGTGTACTTTACTGTAAGCAAATTATACCTCAATTTTAAAATCTTCCTAAAAAGTATATTTTTAAGGATTAATTTATTTAACATGAGAAATGCTAATATATCAATTCACAAAGATTATAATATAATGAAATCATGGACTCATGATCTAATCTAATTTCTATTGTTCTGCTTTGTACTATTTGTTAAATTAAATAGTAGTTGTGCTAATTATTAAATTGTTGTAAATATTTTTGGTTCAAAAAATATATAAGGTTTTTTCCTAAAGTTATCCAGCTAATCCATGCTCTTCTATTAGTTGTATAACTGTCAACTAATTTTCCTATTTAAATATGTGAAAATTCTTAATAAAATTTATATGCAGTATAAGATTTTACAACCATTAATTATTACAACATTTTTCTTAAAATAATAAATATGCATTTATATTTCCCCTGACTGATAGGATTTCAACATTTTTAAAGTTCATAAGGAAAATTTCACTTCCAGTCACATTCAGAGTACTCACCAATATCTGATTATTCAGATATTAACAATGAACCCAAATGACCTGCCTTGTTTTCATACCAATGCTTTAACAGATTAGATTTGACAGTCACCCATTCCTTCACATGATCCTGATCACAGCCAAGTTCAGGGATGCCAGGAATTATGTTGAAATAAGCATTTGGCTATTCAGCCTTTCAAAGGCTGAAGCTGAGGTCCAAAACGAATAACAGGTTTGCGCCAATTACCAAGGCTGCATCTTGATACATTCCTACTTAAAGGCTGAAAAATGGGAAAAGGAGACTGATTACTTATGAGATTTCTGTTGCTGGGGGTGGGAGCTTGGAGGGGGGAGGAGGGTGTCTAGGGGAGTATTGTCCAGCCTTGTGTAGATGGCTCTAAACAAAATTGTTTCGACCTGGATCTAAGGAGCAGAAACAGAGTCCTGTAAAGAATGTAACCCAAGAACTGGAGCTAGTGTGAACTAGCTTTCTAGGAGTAAGACTATCTGAGATAGCCTAGGTAGGATACTTTTCTACATGACCCTAGTTCCCCAAAGTCTCCACACTCTGAAGAAAATGACCCATAGACACTATGAAGAGGGCCAGCTGAGTCAACAGAGAGAGAAGGGTCCTGATCTCAAGGGCAGGGTGTAGGAAGAGGAAGTGCCCTTGAGTCTGGGACCCTTTTGCTCACATTGATTCAGACAGCCCTCTTCATAGTGTCTCTGGCCCTAGGGGATGACCTTAGAGCTACAGCAGCAGAAAACAGACCAATGCAGTAACAGCAACCAGGGAAACTTCTCTGTGAGAACCCTGGCCCATTTCACCACATTCCTCCTACGCTCCTGTACAACTGGGCCTCCAAAAGGGCTTCGAAGACTTCAGATCCTCATTTTAAAGTCCTCCTCCTACACCATCTGCCCACCCCCACCCCCACATTCTACCATGGAGAGATAGAAAGAGCAGTCAGAGCTCTTACCAGGATGTGTTCCTGTGCAGGACTCCAAAGCCAGTAAGCTTGGGAGCATCCATGAAGCCATGGGGGCATGAGAAAACATTGCTAGTGAGGCCTTGTAGGAAGTTCACAAGAGGTGAGATAAGGAAAGATGTCTACCCATAATGGATATACACCCATGATGAAAAGTCCTCTTGATTTAGAGAGATTGGAATTTCCTCATCTATGCAAAGATCACCTACTTCATAGAGTATTATGCAGATTAATATGACAACATATATAAGGGGCTTAGTACAGTGGCTGGTGTGTAGGAAAAGTTTGAGAGATGTAATCATTTATATTTATTACTGTGATGTCAAATGTTGAGAGGCCAAACCTATGATGGATGGAGCAGGCCTGACTTCCATGACAGAAGAACAAAGGACTTAAACAAAGGAGGCCAAACTCCTCCTCAGCCTCCTCTTGCCAAAAAAACCTTCCTAGCCAAGAGTATATAAGGTAGGGTTCAAGGTCAGACAAAAAGGACAATATGTATTAATTTCTCTAGGTAAGGTAATTTGGAGTGGGGTGGGTGGGGGTAATGCTTTCAATTAGAGGGGGAAGAAAAGGCTACTGAGTATTTATATTAAGACTACTTAAGGGGTGTTTTCTCATCTCTACCTTCCATGAATCCAGAGATATGGAAAGAAGGCAGAGGATTTAGGGCCACTAACTTTTGAGGGTGTCCTCCTTACCAGCTCCTCTCCAAAGGGTTCAATTATCACAGCAGTTGATGGAGAGAAGGCTCTAGTGACATTTCCAACTTCCCCTCCTGAGTCCTTTAAACTAGTCCTTAGGTAAGGTTACTGTCCCTTTGCCTCCCTTGTGGAAGATCACTTGTATTTTTCCCACCATCTGATTCAGCTCCATTTCCTAGTTTGTCTTCCATTACACAAGACTACCACCAATGGTGGTTCACTGCTTTCCAGTGGATTCATTACAATGGGAAAACATCACACTTGTTACTTTCTATGGTCTTCACATAGAAACTTAGTTGAAGTTACACCTTTAAAACATAAACTGTACACCTGAAATTAACACAACATTGTAAGTCAACTATATTTCCATTATAAACAAACAAAACAACAAACAAGCAAACAAACTGACCTAGTGAGAATCAATACAAATTCCTGCTTGGGCCATGGCATTTAGCACAAGACAGAACTTCACATCTGCATAGCTTTAGGCTCTTTCAGTAGATATTCATAAAATCATGTCTTAAGAGACTGTAGGGCTTCCCTGGTGGCGCAGTGGTTGAGAGTCTGCCTGCCGATGCAGGGGACATGGGTTTGTGCCCCGGTCCGGGAAAATCCCACATGCCGCGGAGCGGCTGGGCCCGTGAGCCATGGCCGCTGAGCCTGTGCATCCAGAGCCTGTGCTCCGCAACGGGAAAGGCCACAACAGTGAGAGGCCCGCGTACCGCAAAAAATAAATAAATAAATAAATAAAAAAGAGAGATTGTATCCAGTGACCTCAGAGATCATCTAGTCCTCCTCTCCGCATTTTGCAAATGAGAAAAATAAGACTGAGGGGACCCAAGATCACATGATTAGTTTAAGTGAGAATTCAGGTTTCTTGAACCAGTCCAGTGATGTTCCCAAAGTGTCATTCTAGTTGATGGTCCCAAATGGATCTCAGACATCTTCCAAGGTCAAACTCACTATACCTGGACTGGCAAATCAATTAGCAAATGGGCAGGTTCCCAGATTGAGACAAAAATATGTTCATTCAAAAAAGAGTGTTCAGTGCCCATGATCCTGAGGTGTTTACATTTCTGCCTCTCACTTGCGGACCACATCCCCTTCACCTGAATGCTCACACTGTATCAGTGAGATGGAAAAAATAGTAGCACTCAAGAACTTGATGGTAAACTAGTCAAACATGTCCCTGGACCATGCCATTGGCTGTTGGAGACATAAATAAGGGCATGCAGCAAGAACAAAAGTCTTCACTTCCAATCTGCTATTTGGGGCCAGGGTGAAAACATTGCAGAGATCCCATTTGGTGGACCTCCAGATGGGCCTGAAACATCCGAAATATTTTATCTTTGGTAAGTATAATCATTCTTTTTTTTGAATTTTATTTTATTAATTTTTTATACAGCAGGTTCTTATTAGTTATCCATTTAATGCATATTACTGTATATATGTCAATCCCAAACTCCCAATTCATCACACCACCACCACCAACCCCCGGCCACTTTCCCCCCTTGGTGTCCATACATTTGTTCTCTACAACTGAGTCTCTATTTCTGCCCTGCAAACCGGTTCATCTGTACCACTTTTCTAGGCAGGATCAACATTCTTTACCCTCAAAGTTGGCACATCCAGGGCTGGGTCTTCATGGTCAACTAGAGCCCACAGAGCAATGTTTCTCAGACTTTTCCCCGAAGTGCTAGTAATGGCCGAGGGGAATTAAGCACCTAAAGTGATGCCCAGCAGGAACGAGCTTTCTCTGAAGCCTCTTTCTTTTACTTAACTAATATTTATAAAATAACCAAGTGCACGGATTTTTTTCCCCCCATACTGCGAGGCTTGTGGGATTTTTAGTTCCCCAGCCAGGGATCAAACCCAGGCCCTCGGTAGGGAGAGTGCCGAGTCCTAACAACTGGACCACCAGGGAATTCCCCCAAAGATGTTTTATATGTTATCTTCAAACATCATTTGTGGTAATAATGGATCAATATTAATTTCCTGGTTTTTTTTTTTTTTTTTTTTTTTTTTTTTTTTGTGGTACGCGGGCCTCTCACTGTTGTGGCCTCTCCCGTTGCGGAGCACAGGCTCCGGATGCACAGGCTCAGCAGCCATGGCTCACGGGCCCAGCCGCTCCGCGGCATATGGGATCCTCCCAGACCGGGGCACGAACCCGTATCCCCTGCATCGGCAGGCGGACTCTCAACCACTGCGCCACCAGGGAGGCCCAATTTCCTGGTTTTGATGGCTGTACTGTGGTTATGTAGGCAAGAATACTTGTAATTAGAAAATATTCATTTCTGTATAAAGGGATAATGGAGCATTTTATCTGTAACTTCGTCTCATACAGTTCAGAAATATTAATAATTAGGGAATCTGGGTGAAGTAGATAGGGGAGCTCTGTCTACTATTTCTGAAACATATATAAATTTGAAATTATTTCAAATCAGAACCATTTAAAATTATTTTTTTAGGGACTTCCCTGGTGGCGCAGTGGTTGAGACTCTGCGCTCCCAATGTAGGGGGCGGGGGTTCAATCCCTGGTCAAGGAACTAGATCCCATATGCATGCCTCAACTTAGAGTTCACATGCCACAACTAAGGAGCCCACCTGCCACAACTAAGCCAGTGCAACCAAATAAATAAGTAAATAAATTTTTTTAAGTAGTTGATTTGAATTTTTCAATATACTCCATCAAAGTTTTATTTTATATAAAAACAATGTTTTAAATTACTTCCTTTCCCCAAAAAAATAGTTTTGGTAAAATTGGGATAGAAGACATTTATCTTGTGGCTTTGTGTGTACTTTGTGCATATCTGTATTCAACCTAGGATAGGAGTATACTGGCCTTAATGAGGTTTTCCTTAACTTGTTCGCTATGGGCTATGCCTCTGACCAGTATTTCTTTTTTTTTTCTTTTTTCTTTTTTTTTTTTTTTTTTTTGTGATCGGTGTTTCTCTTTAGGAACTGAATGAGGAAGATAAGGTAGCCATGGAGCCAGGGCAATAGGAAGGTTCCTCATATGCTAAAAAATGAGAAAATAGACATCGAACACTTGCAACAGTGACTGGGACCTGGAAACCCCTCAGTAAGTGTTTGCTCTGCTTTTATCATCGTCATCATCATCCCTGGGAGGTCCAAACACTGAACACAGGCTTGAAATAAGTCAAAGGCAACAAAACACATGTGAGGGGAGCCACATGCCTCCACTCTGGCTGGACAGAAGACTACATCCTCTCCTTCTTGAGGACAGATCCTATAGTCAGGAACTAACAGAGGCATTCCACTCACTGAAGCAAGATCATGGTGGCACTGGGCTCCCTGAGCAGGCCCCAAAGAGCTACACAGTAAAGAAAAATGGACCTGGTAAGAGAGAGAGGGTCAGCCACTGGGTACAGAAGGAGGCTTCCCAGTAGGAGTGCAGCAACCAGATTTCCTGTGATAGTGCTCTGAGGCTCGGAGTTTAGAAACCAGGATCCAGGACATCGCAAGGCCATGGGCCTTCAGAGTCAGGGACCCCTCTTGGAGGAGACTCCTTCTTGGAGAGATTCCCTGTGAAAGCTTCTGGCAATCTGAGACCAACCCAACTCCTCTGGCCTGGCTGTTGACTCATTGCCAAGACCAGAGGTCTCAGCAAGCAGAGCAGGAGAACGTTCAGAGAAGTGGGGCAAGGTAGCCCTGCTGTCCTCCAGAGCTGCTCCGGAGCAGGACACTGCCCTGCAGGCTGCCCATCCTTTTCATTTCCCTCTGGGCTTTTCCAGCCAGAGCTTGCCTCTACCCAGTTTCCTGGACTGTCGTTCGATTTGCATTTTTCTCTTTTTTTCCCTCTTCTCTCTCTCCTGGGGATATCCTTATACATACTCACAAAGTAATCAAGGAGCTGAGTATTCACAGTCTCAGTTTTCTTTCTGAATTAGCATCGCAATAGTGTTTCACAACAGAGCTAGTCAAACGCCAGGGTGGCAGGGCATCCATCATTACGAGTAAGTGCTGCTTCCAGTCAGCTGTCCTAGCCCTAGGTGGTCCTCCTGGATGTGTGAGCTGTTTGGCAGAAGCTAGCTGAAGATCTTCTGTGCTGTGCTCAGAGAAACAGAAGACTATCAGCAGCCACCTGCCTCCTGAAGCTAAAGTTGCACCTTCATTCAGCTTGTCTCTCCGGTGAATTTCACTTCAGGGTATCTGCACCCCAGCCCATCTCAGCCTTGACGCCTTCAGAAAGCGGCAAGCGGCGTCAGCAATAGCTCTTCTCACAGGCTGTCAGGACTAACTTAGCGGAACAGCGAAGCTTCCAGCTGGTTACTCACAGTGGAACCTGTCCTCAGACACAACCTCTAGGAAAAGATCCCATCAGTGCCCTCTACTGAGGGGCCAGGAATCAGTTCTGGACAATCTCACACAGGACCCAAGCAGAGGATCAGAAAAATGCACAGCCCCTTCTCCCCTTAGCCACAGCTGGTCATTTGTAGTGGCCCCGGAGCCCCCTACACCAGCCCCGCTCTTCCAGAACCCGCTTCTTCCTGAAGAAGCTACCTCTCACCTCCAGGGGGAAGCCTGACAACCATACTGGAGGTGGCATTTGGAGTTCAAAGGCTACCTCAGGCCAGCAACCCGGACAGACATTTCTGGTCCCCTCACCCATATGCCTCTAGGCTATCCTGAAAAAACTAGTCTCTACAGGCTCATTGCATATTCTCTACTCCCCCTCTTCTGAGCTACCTTTGGGGTCTTCCTGAAGGGCCTCTCCTCACATTCCAGCCTAGCTACTAGCACTTTGATGTTTCATCTTGTCTCATAAAGTCTTAGAAGCGGGCGGGGGGTGGTGCTTTTTAGAAATTATTCAGCTGAAACTCTTTGGGTTACAAATGATGAGGAGACTAAGAGGACCAGAGTGGCGATTCGGTTCAACACACAGTTAACTAAGTATCCCTCTGAGCTATCCATATGCCTGACACTATGGAGATACAGAAGCATGAAAGGGCCTGATTTCTTTTTTTTTTTTTTTTTTTTTTTTTTTTTTTTTTTTTGCAGTACGCGGGCCTCTCACTGTTATGGCCCCTCCCGTTGTGGAGCACAGGCTCCGGACGCACAGGCTCAGCGGCCATGGCTCACGGGCCCAGCCGCTCCGCGGCATGTGGGATCTTCCCAGACCGGGGCACGAACCCGTGTCCCCTGCATCGGCAGGCAGACTCTCAACCACTGCGCCACCAGGGAAGCCCGGGCCTGATTTCTTTCCCACGAGTTTACCATCTAGTTGGGAAGACCTGATACACACGTAAGAGTCAGATAACAAAACAAGGTAGTACACGATGGAGCACCCAAATGAGTGGTACCTGGAGTTAATGCCGAAGGCGGTTACGTTCAGGAAGCGTTCACCCGAGGTAGAGTTGTACAGGAAGGTTCACGCAGGTGGTTATGCACAAGCTCATAGGACCAAGCGGAGATCTGAAGGATGGTAATAGTTGAGGGAGAGCCCTTAAGGAAGAGAAAGAAAAACAGAAGTAAAGTTGAAGAGAGCAAAACCTGTCCAGGAGATGAAAAGGAGCCCTATCTATTAGAATAGTCACAGAGTGACTATCAGCCCATAAGGTAACTATCAGTAAACAGGGAAGCAGTGTGGTAGGAAGAGAACAATAGCTTTGGAGGCAGACCTCCCTCATTTTCAATCCTGGGCCTGTCACTTAACACATCTGTGACCTTAGCCTCTCTAAGCCTCAGTTTCCTTTTCTATAAAATGGAGGTAATAACATGGAACACACAATACTGTTTTGCATATAGCATTACACATAAAGCACAAGGCCTTGGCACACAGAAGGCACTTTTTAAAAGAAAGCTATTATCCGTAACCAAGTACCTAGCACCGTGCCAAGTGCATATTACATGTTCAGTAAATGGTGGTTAGCAGTATTCCTTTCTTCCTGCAGCTGTGGTACAGCCCTGTGCTGACCTGACCCTAAAGTAAGGTGACGTGTATTCTCCTGGCTGACTTTAGGAGAGTAGGAAGTGATACACTCAAGGCAACTGGCCCTAGAATGTCAAGGGCTATGTTTAATACCCCCACACCACACTAGACATTTTAACATTTTATCACGCCATATTGAATATATAAAATGTATGCTCCTCATTCCATATCATTCTTGCAGATGTGTACCTGAAATGATTTTTAAAGTTTTACTTCTGAAATTGTTTGACTTCAAGTAATTTGGGATTGGCACTGCTCCTTCTGCAATTGTGGTATTGAGAATTCCCATAAAAGGAGAAAAAAAATCTAACCTAAGATTGTTTTCCAACATAATAAACTTCTTATGGGTGCCAAATTCCAAAATAAGTGAAATCAACTTACCTGCTACCACCACGTGACTGTGGTAGCATGTAAGTAAATATTTTAAATTTGATTTTATAGTTGACTTTTCCTATATTGGAGCCAATTTTTTTTTTCCTAGTCTCAAATATTGTAGGTCCCTGAAAGCCTCCCAGACCCTAGTCACTGGGCCTCTAGTGCTTAATGGGTAAAACAGCCCTGAGACTGTAGCACTTGGGAAGACATGTGATGAATAACTAGGATCAAATACACAATCAAAGGAACCCCTTCTTCAGGCCTCCCTGAGTGGGGCTGGCCAGCGGCAGGGTCAGCACCTACTTGAGGAAAAGCATGTTTGCAACTTAACAGGATTCAGAGCTTGCAGAGTCTGTGGTCAGTCATCTTGGTCGGCATGAAATGTTCGTGCCAACCCTTGTCTCCTGCTGCCATCCCTACCCTCTTGCACAAAAGCCCAGAGGCTTGGGTCTGCAACTGTAAATGAATAATCACATGGTAATCCTTCCATCCCAATGGGAAAGGCTCAGCTGAGGGCCTGCAAAAGAGAAATGACTTCCTGAATAAATATATATATATATTTGCTCTCTGAGGCCCAAGTCAACTGCTTGCTGGATAATGTTCTCCTGGGTTGAAAAATCAATGTTTTGTTAGCTTTGTGGGGAGGAATGCAGGAAGGGATTCCCCACTATGAAAACGGTGAGCTCTGTTGATGAACCTGGCTCCACCTTGGAGACAGAAAGGCAAACATCTCAGAAGTTTCCCATCTGGCAATGCAGATCATAGGAGCCTAAGTGATTTTTGTCACTTTGCAGAGCATTTTATCTCAAAGGCAGTGAAGTCACATGGAGGTCAAGATGCTGGGTAGGGCTCAACACACCAGCAAAAACCTGAGAGGTCGGGCTTCCCTGGTGGCGCAGTGGTTGAGTCCGCCTGCTAATGCAGGGGACATGGGTTTGTGACCTGGTCCGGGAAGATCCCACATGCCACAGAGCAGCTAGGCCCGTGAGCCATGGTCGCTGAGCCTGCGCGTCCGGAGCCTGTGCTCCGCAGCGGGAGAGGCCACAACAGTGAGAGGCCCACGTACCGCAAAAAAAAAAACAAAAACAAAACTTGAGAGGCTATAGCCAAAGCAAGATCCCTCACTTCAGTCATTTGCTTCCTCCCTTGATAATTGCTGCAATACTGCCAGTATAATAATTTACTAAATATGTATGTATGCATTTAGTTCAAATAGTTCTTTGAAAATGAAACTGTGTAACATCATATTTCAAAGAATACTAGGGTCACTTAATAAATAGAAGCAAAAATAAATATAGTGAATGCCATCCAATTTTTAAAAATTCTATCCAGATATTGCTTTCAGCTGAAGACTCAGCCTGGAGTCTGTTGTCTGTACTGAAAAGTGGGGAGAAACAAAGCCTTACTTTCTTGCTCTAATAGGAGACCTTCTTCTAAATGTCATCAGAAGGATTAGAAGAGAATTACCGAAGGCAATGTTCATGTTTCATTTAAACCACAAACAGACACACACTGCACTCTGTTTCTACGGGAAACACTTCCTCCTTCCCTTTTCAACCTGGCACTAGACCAAAGGGATGGGCTGAAAGTCAAGAAGCTCTGGCCCCAGCTCTGCCACTCACTTGGTGGCCTTCGGAAGGGCAGTTGCTCTTTCAGGCCCTCCAGGCCTTTCATCTGTAAAATAGAGTTGCTTGAGATGATCTTGAAAAACTCTTCTGCTCTGATTCTCTATGATTCCAAGACTTTCTCCAATAGAGCAATATGTCAGCCATAGAAAGAACCCAACTCACCATACTGCTTTGTTGGCTAGAGAAGTGAGAGTGACTTTTTCTAGCTTCAGAGAGAAATTGGACCACAGAGCAGAGAGGAATTAGCCTGACTCCACAATCTTAATACTGACTTTCAGGAATGACTGAGCTAGACTGGGAGGGTGAGGTACGGATGCTTGGCCTACTTTTCTTCCAAGATTAGTTTCCTTTTGTGGTCTGACTTCTCAGAGTTTCAAACAAGAAACATGGGAGTGTAGAAAGAACAGGGGGTTTGGAAGCCAAGAAGCATTGATTCAGATCCTGTGTTTGACGCTCCCTAGCTGTGCGATGATGGACAATTTCCTTAACTTTTCTGAGTCTCAGTTTGCTCATATATTAAAAAAAAAAAAAAGAAAGAAAAGAAAAAGAAATCATACCTCATAAAACTCTTATGAGGGAAAAACAGTCTAAGTGCTTATTGGGGGCATAAAAATGTACATTATCTGCTGGAACTGAACAATAAACAGCCAGTAGTGTTTTTAAATATCTGAGGCTATACGAGCCCTGCAATAATTGACTTACAGTATGAAATTCTTAGAAGGGCTAGCAGGGCAACACCCATGGTGACCAAGTCACATACCTCCCACTTCTTCTGTGCCACTGTGCCCCTTGGGAGAGATGGCACCAGCCAGAGCAGGATTCTGCCCTCTGATGCTGCTCCTGCTGCTGGGGCTGCGGATGGCCAAGGACCCAGTCGGTGCCAAGCCCAGAAACATGACCTCAGCTCGGTGGTTTGAAACTCAGCACGTGCAGCCCAGGCCTCAGGGATGCAATGCTGCGATGGCAACATCAACAAGTACTCCAATCGCTGCAAAGGCCTCAACACCTTCTTGCATGAATCCTTCTCCAGCATGGAGACTCCCATCATAACCTGCAAGAATGGCTGTAAAAACTGCCACCAGAGCCAGAAGCCTGTATGCCTGACCGCGTATAAGCTCATCTCAGGGAGGTGCTCAGACTGCAGGTACAAGGAGAAGCAACTGGATGCATTCTTCATCATGGCCTGTGATCCTCCACAACAGAAGGATGGCCTAAGGTACCAGCTGGTCCTGTGCTTTTGGATAATGTTGTCTAAGGCCAGGTGTTCCCCCACCCCAAGCTCTGCAGACTCCCGATGCTACAGCTGCATTTCCTCCCTTGAGTTCTTCACTAATCCTTACCCTTTTTGCAAATACCACTTCTCTCCCATGCAGCCAACTTCACATACTCTTAATTCCTTACGGGGTTTTGTGGATGCTCCAAATGGTGAGGGAAGAGAGGTGATTCTCCTTAGCCCTTCACTGTTGCTTATATTGCTTTCTGGGTGTGGATACCATGTGGCCCTTCAAGCACTAAGGCTCTTAGCAGAGGTGGATCTAGGTTTTGTGGGGCTTATGGCATATGAAGTTTTGGAGACCATCTTTTTTTGTTGTTGTTGTTTTGTTTGTTTGTTTTTGCGGTACGCGGCCCTCTCACTGTTGTGGCCTCTCCCGTTGTGGAGCACAGGCTCCAGACGCGCAGGCTCAGCGGCCATGGCTCACGGGCCTAGCTGCTCCGCGGCATGTGGGATCTTCCCGGACCGGGGCACGAACCCGTGTCCCCTACATCAGCAGGCGGACTTTCAACCACTGCGCCACCAGGGAAGCCCTGGAGACCATCATAAAGAAGAAGAATAGTCAGAACCTTAGAAGAGCTGTGGTTGGACAGTTCAGAGGGAACCCCGTCGGGGGAGGCAGAGATTATCTAAGGAGGAAGGCCGGAGAATCTGTGCCGGGTTCCCTGTGTTGGGCAAAGGAATGTGTCTGATTTTGTTGCAATAAAAGACCCTGCTTTTCCTGATTGAGTGTGTGTATTACTATCCAAGTGAAAGTATGGAGGTTTGGAAACCCCTCCTTATCTCTGTGAAGCTTCAGTATCACATGCCCTGCAGGCAGAAGGGAGGGCAGCTCCCTGAGCAGGCTTGGGCTTGGAGGAGCAGCCTGTGCTCTGCCTTCCACCCCCTTGAAAATTGCCTGGTGGTCCCATGTCATGTGAAGGGGAGGAAGGCAAGGAAGGGCAGGCGGAGCCCTGGGATGCCAGTCAGACCTGAGGCTGGACCCCCTGGTTTATGCTCAAGACCTGACCTTATGCCTCATTGGTATGACCCAGAGCAGGAACCTCAGACTTCTGAAGTGAATTTACCCGCCTTGGAAATTTCAGAATCAGGACCTTCTAAAAATCTTGATCTGGTTCTAATTAGTGCTTCTCCAACTAACTGTGATGATGGAGCAGTTTTATATGAATCTGCCATAGACCAGCACTTTCATAAAATACAATAAGATGAATTGCTGGAAAAATGAAACAGAACATACAGATATAGAAAACACAAGGCCAAAATTTTTATTATTAGATTCAATTAACATAAAATCAGCGTATCAGATTGGCATAAAAGTTTCTCAGTGCTTTCTCTCAATTTCTATACTTATCATGATAGATACACAGCGAAAAATATATACATGTACACATATAAATTAAACACCAACATAAGACATACACGCCCACACACATATACATACACAGGGGCACATACGCACATACGTGCACGTGTGTACACAATACAAATGCACGTATACAAGTACACACACTCAACCATAAGGCAACCACTGTCCTTCCCTCTTCTGACTCTGCCTCCCCCATACACTTCCCTTCCCATATTTAGAAAGAGATTTTCCTACACAGACTAGGGCTCAGAATAAGAAAAGGATGATTGGTGAAATGGGAAATGGCAGGAAAAGCAGAGAATCCAAAAATTCTGACTCCCAGTCTGCTTCCCTGCTTTCTAGAAAGAGATCTAAGGCAGAGCTCCTTGCTACCTACCACACCCACACTATCCTATCCCAAATATAGCTTCCCCAACAGCATCTAGGCGGCCCTGCCATACCACAGTCTGCCCATCACTATCACTATTGAGCCCACCCTGTGCTTCTGACCAAGGAAGACATACTGAAAATGAGAGGAAAACAACATTCTTGTACTCCTCTGGCTTCGCCCCAGTATCGTGGGCAGGCTCCACTTTCTCTGTCTGCACCTTAAATGATGGTGTTTCTCAGGGTCCTATTCTTAGCTCTCTTTTCTTCCCACACTGTACTCTCTCTTTTTTTGTGTGGTACGCGGGCCTCTCACTGTTGCGGCCTCTCCCATTGCGGAGCACAGGCTCCGGACGCGCAGGCTCAGCGGCCATGGCTCACGGGCCCAGCCGCTCCGCAGCATGTGGGATCTTCCCGGACCGGGGCACAAACCCGCGTCCCCTGCATCGTCAGGCGGACTCTCAACCACTGCGCCACGAGGGAAGCCCCCGGAAGCCCCTGGAAGCCCCCACAAGCCCCCACACTGTACTCTCTTGAGTGACTTGATAAAGTTCCATGGCTTCAAGTGCCACTTACCTGCTCCCAAAAGCACCTCCCCAGCTCCAGTCTCCCAAGTTCCAGGCACATATCCATCTCCCTACTGTTACTAGCTGCCTCAGCATCCTGCAGACATCTTAACAAAAACACTCAGAACTGGGCTCAAATCTGCCTGGCTGCCAAACTCGCCCCTCCTCCTGCCATCTCTCAGTCTTGGTTAGGGGAAACATCAGAGCCAATCATTCAAGATCCTAATCTAAGAGACACCTGTGTCTACTCATTCTTTTTTTGTTTGCTTGCTTTTCCAGTAATTCCCCATCTATCCCAGATACTACCTTAGGAGGGCACAAAGGTTCTTGGATTTTCTTTTTTCCATATATCACTGGGTTCCTAACATAGGTCAAACACACATTATGATTTTGGAGGGGGTTGTGAATTGAAGCTAAGCAAAGACACCTAGGTGGTTGCAATCAAGGATTTACTGTCTAGCTTAGGAGGCAAGAAAAAATAATACCTTTAAAACACTATCAAACAATAACAGAAGAGTATAATGAATCAAATGGATTCTGTAACATTTTTCTGCCACCTCTCCCAGGGTTTCATTCATCCTAACCTTGTTCCCTGTTAAATGTTAATATTCCTGATACATGTCTCTGACATAATGTTAGGTCTGTAACCAGAGTCAGGCAACACCAGGAGAAATTAAACCACTCAATATCTGTAAGAGTTGTGGCTCCAGAAGCTGGCAAGAGTGTGGAAAGAATCCAGAATAGAATGGATCCTTAAATAGATTAATTATATCCAAACAAGTGGTGTAGCAGCCTGGGTAGGAGTTTCTGACTTCCGTGTGTAGGTTGAAGAATTAGAGGGAGTGTAACTTGAATCTAGGGGCCATGGACTATGAAACTGGCCCATTCAGAGACTAATGACACAGCATCCATAAAACAGGGCCCAGTGGGGAAGCTGAGGCCTGAGAAGAGCTACCCAAAAGCCTTGGGACTAAATCTCTGCTGGTTATACTCTCTGAGCCACTGAGAATGTGTTTGCAAAAATGTTACTCAGGAAGGAACTTCCCAGATATTTAGGATGACATAATTATTACCTAGTGGGTAAGTTTGTTTTAATATCCAGAAATTTTTAAATTAAGGATAAAAATATTTACGTGAATCAAATACATGGCATTAATGTGTCTGTATTAAGGACTTTGTGCATATTTGGTATTTTAGGTATTTGCAATGTTTAAGAGAATTTAGCCTGTTACAGTAAGAAATTGGTCTTGCCATTCTAATTTTTTTTAACTTTTAAAAAATACATTTGTTTGTTTATATATTTATTTATTTGTTTGTTTGTTTTTGGCTGCATTGGGTCTTCATTGCTGCACACGGGCTTTCTCTAGTTGCGGCGAGCGGGGGCTACTGTTCGTTGCGGTGCGCAGGCTTCTCATTGCAGTGGCATCTCTTGTTGCGGAGCACGGGCTCTAGGCGCGTGGGCTTCAGTAGTTGTGGCATGTGGGCTCAGTAGTTGTGCCTCGTGGGCTCTAGAGTGCAGGCTCAGTAGTTGTGGTGCACGGGCTTAGTTGCTCCGCGGCATGTGGTGTCTTCTTGGACCAGGGCTCCAACTCGTGTCCCCTGCATTGGCAGATGGATTCTTAACCACTGCACCATCAGGGAAGTCTGCCATTCTAATTTTAAACGTTTAATTAGTTTAGATGTGTGGTTTGAAATAGAATTTTCCTTTAAAATTAGTTTTGGAACATTTAAGAAAACAGGAATTTAATCACCATATTCATAAATTGTCAGATTTCTAAGAATTGTTTTAGGTATTCAGGAATGTGTAGTTGGTTAGCACAGATAACTGAATTACTTTGTAAGGACATGGAATATGTTAAACTTATAAAGTATATTTTTAAATGTTCAAAGGAGTATTTTAAACTACATTTATAAATGGTACCAAATAGTCATCAAATACAACCATTTAAAGTGATTATTAAAATATACTTGTTTGTAAGTTAAACATAAAAGCTTAAGGAAGAACTGAGCTTCTGATTTGCATCTTTAACATAGGGAACATACATTTGAAAAAGCCAAAGTAGCCCCCTAAATGTTCTTTCCTGGGCACAAAAGAACATTTTAAAAATTCGCATTGACCCTGCGAGACCAGTCCATTTTCTGGACTGTTTTCATCTACACAGTGCAGAGTAGTTTCATTGATTGTATTTCCTGGTGTTCCCATGTTTGCTGGTTTTACTGAGCCTTCAGAAGAGAGAGTGGCCTCTGATGATGCAATAGCTGAAGCCAGGCTCTGGCACAAAGCTGGCAGTGGTGGCACTGGAACTGAACCCGGAACTGTCTCTCCCCAGCGCCCCCCTTTCTCTGCATTGTACTGCCTCCAGGTGGATCATTCTGCTGACTTGAAGAGTGTCTCCCACTGCATTGTGGAAGAACTGAGAAACGGGAGCAGGGCTCCCCTGCCGCCGGTGTGGTCGTTGCAGAGGAGTTCAGCTAAATATACTCTAAGAAAAAGTAAAACTCAGAGACCATATAATTGAGTCTCCATCCTCAATAGGGACTTTTCCTCCCTGGTCAAAATTGGAGTTTTGAGACTACATATTTCCAAGTAAGGTGGCTTTAAAAAAACAAAAACAAGAAAACAACAGATTGTTAAGCAACTGGTTCCTTCAATAAATCAGGCTGCTTGCCTGGAAGTGTGTGTGTGTGTGTGTGTGTGTGTGTGTAAACACACGTGCTCATGGTGGGGAGAAGTTATGCTAGTGGAATTAGGAGTGCTATATTCCACCAATTACAGATTCTTTGGGGACCAAAACTCCTCATTTGAAGTACAAATATCTTTTGGCAGAAATAAAAAACAAGATAATGTAACAATTACTTGGAATCAATCAGTTAGGTACTGGTGCATTTGGCTTGGGAGCATTTGGATGCATTGCATAGTGTATTGAAAGTTTTGTAACAAATGTCTTAAAAATAGGTGGAATATGGGCAGAGATGTGGAAGTAGAAAATGAGCACAGAAAACGAGATGTCAAGGAACTGGAGACAAATTTGCACCCACCTGCTTAGCAGTTCTGAAGACTGGGGTGCTGGGAGTGGGGATGGAGGTATGACTTCATGCTGTTGTATTTCCCAGGTTGCCGGCCCCTGGAAGCTCAGGTGGGAGTCTGCCAATGAGAGCTGCAGCTGCCACTGGATATACCTGGCACATTTAGATCTTAATGAGTGTTCATTTAACACAATTTGTTTTCAGAGCAAAGGAATGGGGCTAGGAAAATATACAAATCACAACTCTGGAAAGTTTATAAAACAATTTATTTTAAAACTCTCGGCGTTTCCCTGGTGGTGCAGTGGTTGAGAGTCCGCCTGCCGATGCAGGGGACACGGGTTCGTGCCCCGGTCCGGGAAGATCCCACATGCCGTGAAGCGGCTGGGCCCGTGAGCCATGGCCGCTGAGCCTGCGCGTCTGGAGCCTGTGCTCCGCAATGGGAGAGGCCACAACAGTGAGAGGCCCGCGTACCGAAAAACAAACAAACAAACAAAAAAACTCTCTCATTATGCTTTAAAATTTCCAGAGAGGGGGAATTTACTACCTATGGAGACAGCCTGTGCCATTTTCTGGCAGCTCTAAATATTAAAAATTCTCTTATAGAGAACTTAATCTATATCTCCATCACTACAGCAATTCACTGATGCCCTATCACTTTGAGCCATTCAGAATAAATCCAATTCCTCATCACACTCAACTTTTAAAATATTTTCAAGAGTGTTTCATGCCCCTTGCCCTCCAAAATTGCCTCATCAGACAACAACACAAGCTATAAAATAGCCTCTAATGTTTGATCCAATAACTCTACCTAGTAAAGTATGCTAAATGGAACTAACTCAAAGTGAGGAGGAGTGAACTTGTGCAACCTGTTTATACTTTTCTTTTCGTAACCAAAAAAAAAGCTTAGAAATAATACAAATTCCCCAAAATTGAGAGTGACTAAACAAATGATGGGGCAACTACTTACAGTGCTTTAACTGAAGTGTCAAGTCATCACCTTAACTGAAGACAAATACACAGAAATTACATTGATGCATGGAAATGTGTGTGGACAATGCTACATGAAGAAAAGAGAACATAAAACTCTTTCTAAGGGACTTCCCTGGCAATGGTTAAGAATGGTTAAGTGGTTAAGACTCCACCCTACTACTGCAGGGGGCACGGGTTCAATGTCTGGTCAGGGAATTAAGATCCTGCATGCCTCATGGGCAAAAAAACAAACAAAAAAACCCCGTATTTTCAAATGGATTACAACTATGTAAAAGAATCCCTGGTTTTGTACACCAATAAAGTCCATAAGTGAATTTGGAACTCTTCCAGAATTCCATCTCCAAACCAATGTTTCCTCCAGATTCATCTAGCCCAGTGAACCTACATCTGACCCAGAAGACATTCCACATGTGCTTTTTTTTTCTTTTAATTAAAGTATAATTGACATATAACATTTTACCAGTTTCAGGTATACAACATAATGATTCAATATTTGTATATACTGCAAAATGATCACCGCAATAAGTCTACTTAACATGCGTCACAATACATAGTTACAAAAACTTTTTTTCTTGCGATGAGGACTTTTAAGATCTAATCTGTTGGCAACTTTCAAATACACAATACAGTATTATTAATTATCGTCACCATGCTGTACATTGCATCTCATGACTTATTTTATACGTGGAAGTTTGTATCTTTTGATCCCTTTCATCCATTTCACACACACCCCATGCCTCTGGCAAGGCAACCAGCAATCTGTTCCCTGTATCTATGAGCTTTTTTTTTTTAATTTCACATGTAAGTGAGATCACATAGTATTTGTCTTTCTTTGACTTATTTTACCTAGCGTAATGCCCTCCAGGCCCATCCAAACTGTAGCAAACGGCAAGATTCAATTCTTTTTTTACAGTTGAATAATATCCCATTGTATATACATGCCATATTTTCTTTGTCCATTCATCTATCAGTGGACACTTGGGCTGATTCCATATCTTGGCTATTATAAATAATGCTGCAATGAACATGGAGGTGCATATATCTTTTCAAGTTAGTGTTTTCGTTTCTTTTTTTTTTTTTTTTTTTTTTTTTGGCCACACTGAGCAGCTTGTGGGAATCCTAGTTCCCTGACCAGGGATTGAACCCAGGCCCTCGGTAGTGAAAGCAAGATGGCCCAACCACTGGACCACCAGGGAATTCCTCAAGTTAGTGTTTTCATTTTCTTTGGACAAATACCCAGAAGTGGAATTGCTAGACCATATGGCAGTTCTAGTTTGAATTTTTTGAAGAACCTCCATACTGTTTTCCATAAGGGCTACACCCCACATTTCTTTTTAATTCTGTCCTGTGTATTTTCTACTTGCAAATATCAACCAACAGACAAAGAACTTGGGAGAGCTAAGGCCAGGAAGAAAGGAAAGCTAAGCAGCAGACTCCATGCCTTGGCCTCCCCACTTGCTCCTGGTTTCTATCTCTCACCTGTTCCCACCACAATTCTTATTATATGGGGATTTCTGCTCCCCCTACAGTCTTCACCTGGATTGGTGACATCTTTTGGAAACTTGTCAGACACTATCTAGAATACAGCGGTGACAAAACAGACAAGGTCCTTGACTTCACGAAGCTTGTTTTCAAATGATATGTGGTGGCAGAGGTGGGCCTATTATGAGAGACAAGAAATATCCAAAGAAATGAATACATAATCAAATAGAGATAAATGCTGTGAGAAAAACAAAACAAAAACATACATTATTGGGAGAGACAACAGGTGAGAGACCAGTTTAGTCCACTTTAGGTCAGGGAAGACATTTGAGAATGTAAAACTTCAGTTAGGACCTGAAGGATGAGAGCCAGCCCTTAGAGTTGTGAAAAGAAGCCTCCAAACAGAAAGAAAAGAGAGTAAGAAGGCTGCAAATTAGGAATAAGCAAGGCCTGTGTGAAGAACTGGAAGGCCACCACGGCTGGAGGATCACTAGTGGCTTCCCACAACAGGGTCATGGTAAGAGATGAGGCTGGAGAGATAGGAGAAAAGGAGTCATGATGCAAATGGGAGGCCGTTAGAAAGGGTTGATGTGATCTGATTGAGGTTTTCAGAAGATCACTCTAGTGAGGGTGCAGGGAACGCCTTCTCGGGTGGGGAGAGTGGAGCATGTAGACCAGTATGGAAACTAATGCACTAGTGAAGGCAAGATGGTGGTGGTGTGGGCCTTGGCGACACCCAGTTCAGAGCAGACAAGTTAAATATAAATGTTTAAAGGAATATTAGCAATAAAATAAAACCAAAACTAAGGGGAAATTAAACAAAAAATAGAATCAACGTATGTATACTATGCAGATTTCTTATCCTGCAATAGCTAAGGTTTGGCCCCCAGTTTCCTTGGAAGGCATGAGTAACAAGAACATGTTCCCTCAAGTCTGTCCCTTCCTGTCCCCCCAATTCTCCTTTGTGGTCCTTCATTAATTCCCCCTTAACTTGAGGCATGCAGCTCAAGCAGAGCCCTAGTCACTGCTACTCTCCAAGTGGACAAGTAGTGAGCAGCCTGAAGTCCCAACCCTATGTAGAATGGCCATTACACCTCTTGGTGCACATAAGCCAGGTAATAAACATTAAAGACACAAATGTTTCTTTCACCATCTCTCATGTTTGTATAACACTACTTTCCCATAAGAACCACACTGGAAATTTCTTGGGGATTATTTTAACTATTACTTACTCTAGAACAAGACTAGGGGGGAAATGGCTTCAATTTCTGACCCACAGTGACATATTTAACACTTTTAGAAACTTTTTCAGCACTGGCTACTATAAAAATAAACACTTTTTTAAACATCTTTATTGGAGTAGAATTGCTTTACAATGGTGTGTTAGTTTCTGCTTTATAAGAAAGTGAATCAGCTATAAAGTTAACACTTTTTAACATGATGGTTAGGTGGTGGAAAAGGTGATATAGTGTTCAAAATGCTTCTTTTATGGACCCTTGACAGCTTAGATGAAACCCTATAACTTAGTGGTTGAGAATGAAGCCTCTGGCGTCAGATTGCTGGGTTTCAAATCCTGGCTTCTCCAGTTACTGTGTAGCTTACAGCTAGTTTTTTAATTTCAATAAGCCAGAATTTCATCTGTAAAATGGGAGTTTGAGGGCTTCCCTGGTGGCGCAGTGGTTGAGAGTCCGCCTGCCAATGCAGGGGACACGGGTTTGTGCCCCGGTCCAGGAAGATCCCACATGCCACGGAGCGGCTGGGCCCGTGAGCCATGGCCGCTGAGCCTGCGCGTCCGGAGCCTGTGCTCCGCAACGGGAGAAGCCACAACAGTGAGAGGCCTGCGTACCGCAAAAAAAAAAAAAAAAAGGGGGGAGTTTGATAAGCTCCAAAGACTCTGAAATTGGAGAAATATAGTGAGAACTGTTTGTGAATGCTGGAGAGAGCTTCTAAATCTGGTCTATTCCCAGCCTCTATTTCCTTCATTTTAATCTTTCCGCTTCACATCTCCCCAAAAACATACACATCAACACACACTCTATTGCACAGACACACAGGTAGCACACACATACACCCTCTATTAGGTAAGAGCCTACATTCTTGGAGAAAGTGGTATTTAACCACTGTAAGCATGTCTGTCACCTTATTTAATAAAATAAACCTTTCTAATTTAGCACAGATTAAAACTCCTGGAAAGGAATAACTGGATCCCAGACGCTGCATCCAAAATCCCTCACCCCATAGGCTCAAAAACTTTCAATAAGTCCCCTTTTTTTCCCATGGGGAAAAAATGATCCACTCATTTTTTCCCCAGGAGTCCACAGACTCCAAGAGCCAGTTTAATTTGTATGCCACTTCCTAATTGTGGGAACCTTGGATTCTACAAACTGTTCCCCAATTTGCTTGAGTATAAAGAATGTAAGACCTGGTAAGGGAAGGTTCAGACTCTGTCAACACTAGGAATGGGCGAGCTGGGTTTGAAACAAGTGAATAAGGTTCATAATGCACCCCCTAAGAAAGTTCCCTAAATTCTGGTCTCTGTAACCAACCGCTGGGCAGCATTTACAGAGTGGACACCAGGGGGTAGCAAAATCTCACTCTCCCAGTTCTCGGCACTAATTATAAGGAAGCTGGAGAGTCTGGATGACTAGAGGGCCCATAACCCATTGATGGAAAAGATCTCCAGCTCCCTGCCTCTAACTCTGCTGGGAAGATGGTCACTGAGGTTTGATGCCCTAGATTATGTTTGGGGTTTTTTGTTGTTGTTGTGTTTTGCTTTGTTTTGTTTTTTTGATGCTATGGAGCAGAGGGATTTTCTTGCCTCCACGAAAGATGAACATTTTCTTTCTCCTCTTTTCCAGACCCGGAGGAGTGGAGAAAGGACGGAGATTAGCGTTCTGAGGAGGTGAGAGAAGAGCCCATCACCTAGGCGACGCCGTGCCCCCCTGCTTCCCCCCCGCCCGCCTCTGTGCCAAAGACTTCCCTGAGGCTCCGGCCTCCTGGCTTCGCAGGAGCTGCATCCACGGGCAGGACGTTTTCCAAACGCCACCCCGCAGTCGCAGTGGTACTTGCCTTCACGTCTGTCTCTGGGGTCTATTTGGCTTTCCTACCTTCTCAAATGCCCACCCTTTAGAAGCGCCCCTCCCCACGCCCCCCACCCCTGCAGGGCTTCCCGGTGCCTGCTCAGAGGAGGGGCAAGGCATCTCCCTGCTATGTCTAAGCCTCCCCCAGCCCTCCTGGGGGACCCTCGCCAGGGCTTCATTTCCCATCCAGACGCGGTGGAGGATGGGTGAGAATAGAACTTTCTTAACTAGCCTACCCCCTTTGTCTACTGCGTCAGACAGCCATCCCCGCCGCCAAGAGCCCTAGCGACCCTGGGAGACTCTCTTTCGCCACCCCATAAGAAGGAAGGGTCTGGTATCCAGTGCCGGATCGTGGGGCTGAACGGGGGTCTGGTGCCTTCCCTCCGCTAGCTAAGGGAGAGATAGGGGATGCGGAGGGGAAGGGGCAGCGAGGAAAGAACTCAGAAAACGTCCGCCGAAGCGCACGCCGCTGCAGGAGGATCCTAATCCCGGGACCCTGCGCGCATTCAGCCTCGACACCCACCCCCCTCCCCAGGCCTTCACCGCTCCCTAATTCCCCCACGCCTCCGCCCTCCCCAGGCCGCACAGAGGAGCCCATTGTCGGAGCACGAAGGCTCGAGGCCCGAGGAGATGGGAGGGGAAGGAGGAAGGCGGGCAAGGCCCTGGAGAGTGGGAGGAATCCCCCGATTTTCCTGCCCTCGGCTCCACGGGAAGCGGGCAGGGATTTGGGGCGGAGGTCTCTTCTGATCCCCAGGTGCTGCCAAAGTCTGGCAAAGGAGGGGTGAAGAGGTTCCAAGGCGAGTTGGAGTCAGGAAGCTTCCGGCCATCAAACGACACCAGTCCTAGGCTGGGGACCCCACGGATTTCACGCACGCCCCAGCCTCTGGACTGTCCCTTGCGGAGACTAAACTGATCCCGTAGGGAGCTAGGCGGTGGCGGGAAAAGAGGGGCGTCCTCGGCGGGACGGGCCTCCGAGGGTCAGGGTCGGGGCTACCGGCTGGAGGGCGGGAAGAAGGAAGAAGAGGGTTGCGGGAGAGCTGGGCAGATCGGGTGGGGGCGTAGGGGGAGCGGCCAGAGGCAAGGCGCGGGAGAGGGAGTCCCGGCTGGGGGTCCGACGCGGAGGCGGAGGCGGGCACTGAAGGGCGGGGCGGGGAGGGGCGGCCGTCTCGACCCTCCCTGGTGGGGCCCCGCGGCCTGGGAGCCCGAGCTGGCCGAGCCGCCACCGCGGCCGGAGCTGTCCCCTAGCCAGACCCGGCGAGACGCGAGCGGCGGGAGGGAGGCGGCGGCGCGCCCGGCCCCGCCCGCCCGCCCGAGCGTCGGACGCGGCCCCGAGCCGAGCCATGGTGAGTCCCGCGTCGCAACCCGGTGTCCCCTCCGCCTTCCCGCAGCCCGCTGTGGATCGCCAGACCCCAGCTGGGTGCCTCTCGCTCTTGCTTGGAACTCTTGAGCGCTCCTGGGACTCTCCTCCCTCCCATCCCCCCTTCTTTTCTTTGATCTGTCTGTCTGCCCCACTGTCTGGCTCTGTCCCCACTGGGTATTGCCCTCACTCCTTTCTTCCTCCTCTTCTCCGCCCCTTCCCCCAACCTCCCTTAGGTCTCTCCCTCTAATCCACACACCTCCCCTCGACCTCCTCTGTCCCAACCTGTGCCTTCCTTTGCAGGATCTTCCCTCCCCCTCCCGGTCCCAGCTCCTCACCCGCGGGAGACCCCCGCGGGATTGGGCTGCAGCGGCCCTGGCAGGGGCCCGGGCTCAGGTCATGAGAACTGACCTGCCTGGCACCACCATTTTCCATCCCAGTCCCCAGCCCGGTGAGCCGGGCCCACCCATCCGGCCCTGGGGGACTGGCCACAGCTGTGGCTGGGCTGGGGCCAGGGACCTGGCCAAAAAGGGAAATTCCCGCGGAGAAAGAGAGGCTGCCTCAGAGTGGTGGACAGAGTGGGGAGAGGGCTCACAGTGCCCGGGGGCGTGACGCTGCCAGAGGCGACACGAGATGCGGTGCGGGGGGAGAGGAGTGCCCCCGAGCTCACGCTGCAGGGGACAGAAACACTGTCCCAGAGCATTCCCGCTGCAGAGGGGAGGGGACACCGGCAGGAGCTCCCTGCCGCGGGTTGGGGACCCTGGCAGCAGCAACTCAGGGCACAGGAAGCAGGAGGGCGCTGTTAAGGGACGTCCATGCCAACAGGAGTGGACACTATCCTGTGAACTCTCGCTCCAAAAGTACTCTCTGAAGAGTAATTGCAGGTGTGGGCACTGCCAGGGAGAGCGCCCACTGCGGGAGGGATGGGTGGATGGGGGGGCACGGCCAAAGGGGCGCTCACCGCAGGGAACAGAGGAGGGGGAGAGGCCCTGCCAGGGGGCGCTCACCGCAGGGTGGAGAGGGGGAGGAGAACCACCGGGGCTGCTCCTCTACAGAAGGAAGGGCACCCCCTGGCAGGGAGGCTGGAACGAGAAGAAAGAGGAACTGGGCCAGGGAGAGCTGACTCAGTCTCTCTGGTCTCCTCTTTGGTCCGGGCCGGCTGGAGGCCGGTCTCTGAGCTCCTGCCCGCCCCCTCCCACCCCAGACCCCTCCTCCCCTCCTGCCGCTGCCGTTTCCTGTGGCTGAGACTCTCGCTCAGCCATGAGCTCACCGCCCCTAATGGGTTGCAGCTGCCTCGCAGCTCCAACTCTAGCTCCCCCTTCCAGGCCTCGGAGAGGACGGCCCACTCTGCCTCCCCCCCGCCCATCTCCACCCTCCCCCCACCCACGCTCCCGGCGCTGGCCGGGTCCCCGGAACACTGGGGGGTCTGTCTGCTCGCCCACACACCTTGGGGCCGGGTCTCTGTGCTGACGCACTGACTGTCGGTCTCCGGAGTGGCTGCCTCGCTTCTCAGACGGTCGGGACAGGCAGGCAACACTCAGGCTGAGAGGACTTAAAGTGAAATACGCAGTATTGTCCTCAGGGCGAAGGCGGGCGCTGGGGGCGGGTTGCGATGGGGAGTAGAGAACTAGATAAACACTTCAGCGAGCATCCCCCTTGCTCGGTTACAGCAAAGAAATCTGATAAAAGGAATTTCACAGCCACCTTGAAAGACAAATAGGTTTGCAGAGGAATAGCCTGAGGGGTGGCTGTTTAGGGTATGAGATGGAGAAAGATATCCAACTGATTCACTTAGGGATGCGAGTCTGGAGGAAGCAAGGCTGAGACTTTTGAGATAGTGGCTCCGGGTGGAGGTTGGTGGAGAGGCCCTACAGGAATCAGAAAATATTTCAGCTCCAGTACATACCAGCAAGGCCTCCTCCTCCCTTCCCTACAAGTTCCCTTTGTGACTTTTTCCTCTTTCAACTGTCCCCACCCAGGTCTTTGTAACCCAATCCCACATGCTCCGGGAATGGGTGATTGCTTTAGAGCCACTCTGGGAGAGGATGAGGGATGCTCGAAAGACTCAAGACAGATAGCCCTTCAGTCCTCCTTCTTCCCACCCAATGAGCATCTCTAGCATATGATTGTTCATGGGTGGTGGCACCTCTACTTAAGATGGGGGTCTCTGTGGGAGGCCCTGAGAAGAGGGACTGGCAGGAGGGCTGTGTAAAAGGGCTCCACCCTCCAGCGCTCTCAGCCATCAGTGACTTCCCTGATGGCCCAGGGCCCCATCTCTTCCTGAGGAGAGCCTATTCAATCCTTGCAATTTACAAGAACCAGGCTCAGCCCTAATCAAAGTCCTTCACAAAAGAGTCTCCTCAGATCTCCAAAGCCAAGGTCTCAGAGTACACTGCTAGGGCTGTGCACTCCGACTGGGCCAGCCCCACTCCCATCTCATTCAGCCAGCCTTTCCTGTCGTCTCTCTGCACACACTCTGTACATGATGGGGCCCCTGGGGGACACAGCCAGCCTCCAAGGAGCCATGCTTGGGTGATCTCTAGGGATCTGCAGCCTGGTCTTGTGTCTCCCAGGAGCCTGAGCCAGTAGAGGACTGTGTGCAGAGTACTTTGGCCGCCCTGTACCCACCTTTCGAGGCAACAGCCCCTACACTGTTGGGCCAAGTGTTCCAGGTGGTGGAGAGGACTTATCGGGAGGATGCGCTGAGGTACACGCTGGACTTCCTGGTGCCCGCCAAGCACCTGCTTGCCAAGGTCCAGCAGGAAGCCTGTGTGAGTGAATGCATCCCTGTTCTATCTCCCCTAAGAGCCACTGCCTCACCCGAGACACCAGTCAGACTGAATAATTTCCCCTCACCCAGAGACATCGCCTCCCCTGATACTGGTCCCCCCATAGGCACTTGCCATTCGCATGCTAACACATAGACACTCATCTTCCCCAAACACTGACCCCTCAGAAACATCAGCTCCCAAAGACCCTGACCCTCCAGACCCAATTCCAGACATTCCCTCCTCATATCAATTTTTCAAGATACTAACTCCCCCAGAAATAACTCAACAGAGTCACTCCTACAGATATAAAGAACTTCTAAGAGTCTCCGGCTCCTCCAAGACAATGGCATCTGCTGACCATATCTTTATAATGACTCAGTTCTTACTCTCCCACTCATGGAACTAGCTTCCTAGAGAAGCTTCCTACCACCAGAAAACTGATCAGTCCCAATCCTTTCCTCTGTCACATGCACACCCCAAGATATCTCCTCCCCCTCCCCTGGGGTTATAACCCACCAGGCATAAGGCCACTCCTGCCTAGGGTAGCCCCATTCTAACTGCCCCCTCCTGCTGGTTTCATCAGCAGAGGCCTGAGCACAGCCTGCCACCTCTCTCCCCAGGCCCAGTACAGCGGTTTCCTCTTCTTCCACGAGGGCTGGCCCCTCTGCCTGCACGAGCAGGTAGTGGTGCAGCTAGCAGCACTCCCCTGGCAGCTGCTGCGCCCAGGAGACTTCTACCTGCAAGTGGTGCCCTCAGCAGCCCAAGCGCCCCGCCTGGCACTCAAGTGCCTGGCCCCAGGGGGTGGGCGAGTGCAGGAACTGCCTGTGCCCAATGAGGCTTGTGCTTACCTGTTCACACCTGAGTGGCTACAAGGCGTCAATAAGGACAGGCCGACAGGTCGCCTCAGCACCTGCCTTCTGTCCGCACCCTCTGGGATTCAGCGACTGCCCTGGGCCGAGCTCATCTGTCCTCGATTTGTACACAAAGGGGGCCTCATGGTTGGACATCGGCCAAGCACACTTCCCCCAGAAGTGCCCTCCGGGCCCCCAGGGCTCCCCAGCCCTCCACTCCCTGAGGAGGCCCTGGGCACTCGGAGTCCCGGGGATGGGCACAATGCCCCTGCTGAAGGACCTGAGGGAGAGTATGTGGAGCTGCTGGAGGTGACGCTGCCTGTGAGGGGAAGCCCCACGGACGCTGACGGCTCCTCGGGCCTCTCCAGGACCCGGACGGTACCCACACGCAAGGGTGCTGGGGGGAAGGGCCGGCATCGGAGACACCGGGCGTGGATGCACCAGAAGGGCCTGGGGCCTCGGGACCAGGATGGAGCCCGCCCACCCGGTGAGGGGAGCAGCACTGGAGCCTCCCCTGGGTCTCCCCCGGGAGCCGAGGCTGAGGCTCTCCCTGAGGCAGCAGCCCTGGAGGTATCTGAGCCCCCAGCAGAGGCGCTGGGCGAAGCCTCTGAGTTTTGCCCCCTGAGGCCAGGGGAGGTCGGAGGAGCAGGCCAGGGGGCTGAAGGGCCACCCGGTACCCCTCGGAGAGCAGGCAAAGGAAACAGGAGAAAGAAGCGAGCTGCAGGCAGAGGGGCTCTTAACCGAGGAGGAGACAGTGCCCCACTGAGCCCTGGGGACAAGGACGAGACCAGCCACCAGGAGGCCCTTGTCAGTCTGCCCCCACCAAGTGAACACGAGCTTCCAGGATGCGGCCCAGTTAAGGAGGAGCACGAAGGCGCGGGGAAGCCAGACCCTGAGCCGAGAGAGGAGCTCAAACCACCAGATGAAGAAGAGCCTCGGCCCCCAGAAGCCTGTAGGCCTGTAGAAGAGAGGGCCAGAGAAAGAGAGCAGGAGGGGCCGAGGCTGGTGCGCGTGGCAGGTGAGATGACACCGAGGCCCGTGGGGCAAGGGCCAGGGTAGGTGAGGCCTAGGGAACGGGGCTGCGGGAAGAGCGGAGGTGAGGGTGGGAGCAGAATAGCCAGACCTGTCCTCACTCCAGGCCCATAGCTCTGCCTGTGCCTGCAGGGCCCAGCAATCCAGAAGGGCTCCTGTCTGAGCCCCTTGCACCATCCCCAGAGACTGTGCAGGAAGTGAAAGGGGACAGCATGCCGGAAGAGGCCACTCCAGTCTCCAGCTCTGATGACCCTGCTGTAGCTTGGGACTTAATGTCGTCTGGATATCTCGTCCTGACTGGTCAGTGGGCAGCAGTGGCTGAAGGGAAAGGGGTCGAGGAAGGAGAAGCCTCCAGGGTGGGCTGGGGAGGGAGGCAGGGTGGATGGGAGGTAGCCAAGGCCTGCCCCCAGTCGGGACCATTTTGTGTCTTCAGGAGGGATGGATCAGAGTGGGCGAGCTCTGCTGACCATTACCCCACCGTGCCCTCCTGAGGAGCCTCCACCCTCCCAAGACATGCTGAGCACTGCTCTTCATTACCTCCACTCACTGCTCAGGTAACTGAGGCCCAGGCTGGCAGCTTACACACTAACCTCCTGGGTCGTGAGCACCCTGCCCTCCTCTCTCCTCAAGATATTGACCTCTAGGATACCTACTTCTTCAACCCTCAGATTTTCAAGTCATTGCTCTCTGACCTTACCGACCCCTGACTTGCAGCATATCTTCATCAATCCTCAAAATCAACACTGCTGACTTTCAGTATCCTAAGACACAACCTAGTTTATCAGAACCTTGATTAACTCATTCAACAACTCTTTCTTGAGCACCAGAACCGATTAGGCAGTATGCTAGGTGCTGGCATTGAATTCATATCCTTCCAGAGCACAGAATTCCTAACTTTTATTTATTTATTTATTTTTAATTTTTTTACATCTTTATTGGAGTATAATTGCTTTACAATGGTGTGTTAGTTTCTGCTCTATAACAAAGCGAATCAGTTATACATATACATATGTTCCCATATCTCTTCCCTCTTGCGTCGCCCTCCCTCCCACCCTCCCTATAGAATTCCTAACTTTTTAATCCCTGATCCCATGACCCAGTAGCCATGTGAATACAGACTCCTAATTGCTAGGTCACTACCTCTTGGACACATGTCCGAGACTTTGACACTTTGCCCATCGCCAGGAGCTAACTTCTCCTGAGGATGAGTAACATTAACACACACACACACACACACACACAACCTCCTTGGCTCTTCTGCCCCCACAGGCCTGACCTACAGGTACTGGGGCTGTCCGTCCTGCTGGACCTTCGCAAGGCACCCGCACTGCCTCCAGCACTCATTCCTGTCCTGAGTCAACTTCAGGTAAGCAACCGCTTGAGATAAGTACTTCTTCTGGGTCCTGACTCTTCCCTAATGGTCATTCCAGGCCACCCCGTTGCCCACAATTCAGGGTTATTCTTCTCTGCCTTCAGGACTCAGGAGACTCTCCCGTCATTCAGCGGCTGCTGCTTCTCACTCATGATGACCCTCCAACTGAACTCCATGGATTTCAGGTTTGAGCCCCTCACTCCCACCTAGAGAGAAGAACTGGCTGGAGCCCCAGGCCAGTCCCTGAATCCCTAGGTGCCCAGGCCAGAAACCCCCTGCCTTCACATGTCTACAGGGTGCTGAGTTGCTGTCAGAGAGTGATCTGAAAAGAGTGGCCAAGCCAGAGGAGCTGCAGTGGGACTTGGGAGGTCACAGGGACCCCTCTCCCAGCCACTGGGTAGAGACACACAAGGTAAGCTTCACCTCCCCCACTCAGGACACTGGGAGCCAGGAGTGACCCAGCAGAGGACATTTTAGGAGACAGAGGAGAGATCTGAGACATGACCAAGGGGTTGAGAAAAAGTGGTTTCCCTTCCATTTAGTTCAATAAATATTTATGGTTCACAATTCAACAAGTGTTTATGAGCAAATTCAATTCAACAAGTATTTATTAGCAAAAGACTATGCATGTGCCCTGGGCTACTGGGGAGATGAGACGAGTATGTTAAATAAATACTTTCTTTTTGCTTCTAGTTTTGAGTTATAATTGAACAAGCACTGAACAAGTTTGAGGTGTACAGCATAATGATTTGACTTACATACAATCATGAAGTTGTTACCACTAGTTTAGTGAACAGCCATCATCTCCTATGGATACAAAATTAAAGAAATAGGAAAAAAATTTTTTCCTTGTGATGGGAACTCTTAGGATTTACTCTTAACAACTTTCATATATAACATACAGCAGAGTTAATTATATTAATATTTATCATGTTGTACATCACATCCCTAGTGCTTACCTGTCTTATAACTGGAAATTTGACTATCTTCATCCAATTCCCCCTCCCTCTCATCTCCTGCCTCTGGTAACCACAAATCTGATCTCTTTTTCTATGAGTTTGTTTTGTTTGTTTGTTTTTGAGGTATAATTGACCTACAACACTATGTTAGTTCTTGGTACACAACATAGTGATTCAATATGTCTATGCATTTCACCATAATGTCTAGTTGTCATCTGTCACCATACAAAGATGTCACATAATTATTGTACATTTTATACCCGTCGCTCATTTATTTTGCAACTGGAAGTTTGTATGTCTTGATCTCCCTTACCTATTTCTCTCCTCTCCTCACCACCCTCCCCTCTGGCAACCATCCATTTGTTCTCCGTATCTATAACTCTGCTTCTGGTTTGTTATGTTTGTTCACTTGTTTTTAAGATTCCACATATAAGTGAAATCATACAGTATTTGTCTTTCTCTGTCTGACTTATTTCACTTAGCATAATACCCTCTAGTCCATCCATGTTGTCACAAATGACAAGATTTCATTCTTTTTTATGGCTGAGTAATATTCCATTGTATGTATATACCACATATTATTTAGCGGGAACTTAAGTTGCTTCCATATCTTGGCTATTGTAGATAATGCTGCAATTAACACAGAGATACATGTATCTTTTCTAATTAGTGCTTTCACTTTCTTGGGATAAATACCCAGGAGTGGAATTGCTGGATCGTATGGCAGTTCTATTTTTAATTTTTTGAGGAATATCCATACTGTTGTCCATAGTGGCTGCACCAATTTACATTCCCACCAACAGTGCATGAGGGTTCCCTTTTCTGCACATCCTCACCTACACTTGTTATTCTGACAGGTGTGAGGTGATATCTCATTGCGGTTTTCATTTGCATTTTCCTGATGATTAGTAATGCTGAGCATCTTTTCATGTGCCTGTTGGCCATCTGTATGTCTTCTTTGGAAAAATGTTTATTCAGATCCTTGGCCCATATTTTAATTGGGTTGTTTGTTTTTTTGATGTTGAGTTGTGTGAGTTCTTCGTATATTTTGGATATTAACCCCTTATAAGATATATCATTTGCAAATATCTTCTCCCATTCAGTAGGCAGTCTTTTCATTTTGTTGATGGTTCCTTCGCTGTGCAAAAGCATTTTAGTTATACATAGTCTCATTTGCATATTTTTGCTTTTGTTTCCCTCGCATAAAGAGAAGTATCAAAAAAATATTACTAAGACAGATGTCAAAGAGTGTATTGCCTATGTTTTCTTCTAGAAGTTTTATGGTTTCAGGTCTTACATTCAAGTCTTTAATCCATTTAGAATTTATCTTTGTGCATGGTGTGAAAGAGTAGTCCAGTTTGATTCTTTTGCATGTAGCTGTCCAGTATTCCCAATACCATTTATTGCCGAGGTGGTCTTTTCCCATTGTATATTCTTGCCTCCTTTGTCATAGATTAATTGACCATATGTGTGTGGATTCATTTCTGGGTTCCCTATTCTGTTCCACTGACCTATGTGTCTGTTTTTGTGCCAGTATCATACTGTTTTGATTACTGTAGCTTTGTAGTATAGTTTGAAATCAGGGAGTATTATACCTCCCTTGACTTTGTTCTTTGTCAAGATTGTTTTGGCTATTCAGGGTCTTTTGTATTTCCATACAAATTTTAGAATTATTTGTTCTAGTTCTGTGAAAAATGCCATTGATATTTTGATAGGGATTGCCTTGAATCTGTAATTGTCTTGGGTAGTATGGACATTTTAACAATAATAATTCTTCCAATCCATGAGCATGGTATATCTTTCCATCTGTTTGTGTCATCTTCAATTTCTTTCATCACTGTGTTATAGTTTTCCAAGTACAGGTCTTTTACCTCCTTAGTTAGGTTTGTTCCTAGGTATTTGATTCTTTTTGATGCAATTATAAATGGAATTGTTTTCTTAATTTCTCTTTCTGATAGTCCAGTATTAGTGTATAAAAATGCAACAGATTTCTATATATAGATTTTGTATCCTGCAACTTTACTGAATCCATTGTTGAGATCTAGTAGTTTTTTGGTGGTGTCTCTAGGATTTTTTATGTATAGTATCATATCATCTGCAAACAGTAACCATTTTACTTCTTCCTTTTCAATTTGGATGCCTTTTATTTCTTATTCTTCTCTGATTGCTGTGGCTAGGACTTCCAAAACTATGTTGAATCAAAGTGGCAAGAGTGGGCATCCTTGTCTTATTCCTGATCTTAAAGGAAATGCTTTCAGCTTTTCATCATTGAGGCTGATGTTAGCTGTGGGTTTGTCATAAGTGGCCTTTATTATGTTGAGGTATGTTCCCTCTTTATCCACCTTGTTGAGAGTTTTTATCATAAGTGGATGCTGAATATTATGAAAAGTTTTCTCCACATCTATCAAGATGATCTTGTGATTTTTATCCTACATTTTGTTAACGTGGTGTATCACATTGATCAGTTTGCAGATGTTGAACCATCCTTGCATATCTGGAATAAATTCCACTTGATCATGGTGTATAATCATACACCATGTACTGTTGGATTTGATTTGCTGGTATTTTGTTGAGTGTTTTTGCATCTATGTTTATCAGTGATATCAGATGATATCAGTGATATTGGCTTGTAATTTTCTCTTTTTGCAATTCTTAATATGACATGAAACAGCATATCATTTTTGGTGGATGATAAGTCAGAAACAACTGGAGAAGAGTGCAAAATAGTATCACTGGGGTTCTAGAAAGAGCTGAGAGTCAGAGAGCCTGGTTCTGGTTCCCTGTGATCTTGAGCAAACTAATGTACCTTACTTCCGGAGATGGTGCCTTTCTGTACCTGCTCCCTGCACCAGCATTCCAGCCTCAAGATCATTGCCCTCACAGTACAGCAACTGTGACATAATCTCTGATTCTATGAATCTAAATTCTGTGAGTATTCAAGAAAAGAGGTATGAGCATGATCTGAGCCAAGTATTAAAGGGGGTCTGTAACATGGTCTCTAAGCTGTGGATCAAAGGGGAAGTGCATCTGAAGAGGCAGAGAAAAGGGTTTTATAGGGTCAAGAGCCAGTGCAGATGAGGGAAAGGAGATTCATGTTTGCTAAGCTGTAAGATGTGCCAGGCCCATGATAGCTGCTTACCTAGCATCATCTCTTTAAACCTTTAAATCCAGTGTGTCTTATCATGACTTTACAGTTGAGGAAACTGAGGTTCAGGAAGGTTTCTGGACCTGCCTAAGGTCATACAATTAGTAAGCGACAAAGTCAGGAACTGAACCCAGCATCGCCCCCATAAACGTCTCTGGGGTTGCCCCTCCTCCACCCTAGGGCTTAGGCCCCTTATCCTGAACTCTGTCCCTGGACTCCATTCCTGTGTGTTTGTCTCAGGAAGTGGAAAGGTTGTGCCGCCTGTGCCGAGGTGTGCTGGGCTCTGTACGGCGAGCCATTGAGGAGCTAGAGAGAGCAGCAGAGCCAGAGGGAGAGGTAGGAAATGAGATGGGACAAAAGGGGATGAGGTGGGGATGGGGCTGGGCTGAGCTGAGGACCTCCTGGTGGAACCCCAACTGTCAACTTCTCCCTGCCCCGCAGGAGGCGGCAGGAATGCCTGAGCCCCTACAGAAGGTACTGGCAGATCCCCGGCTGACGGAGCTGCAGAGGGATGGGGGAGCCATCCTGATGAGGCTGCGCTCCACCCACAGCAGCAAGTACGAGGGATGGGTGTGTGGGTGCAGGTGGACGTGGAGGATGGAGACACAGCAGGGGGCCGCCAATTCACCTTAGCTGCCAGATAGTTCTTACTAAGCATGTATCTGGACAAGATATGCTTCTCCACTTATCTCATAACTCTCACAACATCCCTAGGTGCTAGTTATGATTATCAATGGGGATTTGGAGGATCAGAAATGTTTAATGTCTTGGCCAAGGTTGGTCAGTAAATGGAGGAGTAAAGATTCAGATCCAGGCCCATACTCTGACCCAGGATGCTGTGCCACTCCTCACGTTGGGATGCAAGGATGGGATGGGGTTGCGGGGCAGGCTTGACAAAGGCAGTGGTTCATTCTGCCCCCTCCCTACCCAGGCTGGAGGGCCCAGGCCCAGCTACACTGTATCAGGAGGTGGACGAAGCCATTCACCAGCTTGTGCGCCTTTCCAACCTACATGTGCAACAGCAGGAGCAGCGGCAACGCTTGCACCGACTCCAGCAGGTGAGCCAGGACCTCCTCCTCCATGCTTAACTCCACCTGGGGGCCTGGCCTCCAGCACCCTTTCCCACTGATACTTACAGTTGATGGTGTTCTCCTAACCTGGCTTGGTCGAAAGGCCCTCCCTCTCTCCTCGTCTCCCCTGGAAGTTGATCATGGTCAGTGTGAGATTCAACAAGAGGGAGATAGCATCTCAGCACCCGCTAAGAAGAGAAGCCAGATCACCCCCTCCCACTGTTGATGTTTGATCAAGGATCCTTAGAGACTGTGAGAGAGGCTTAGGTGCCCTAGGGGATTCTGGGAAGAGCCGATTGATTCTGAGTGCCTACCTCCTTAGCTTAAAAGCAACAAATGTCTATTGATACCAGCTCCCTCCACCCCTTGTGCAATGTCATCCCCAAACCTGAGGACAGAAAGGTCCCACCTCCCTCCACCTTGGAAGGAGAGGACAGTGGAAACTGCTAAAGGCCTTGGAAACCAAGGCCTCTTTGTGGGAAAGATTGAGGAATAAAGCTGGCTTCTCTGAGCCTTGATTCTTTTCTCCTGGGGTTAAGAACTCCATAGGGATTTGCTCTCCACCCTACCTTGTGGGGTAGCAGGGGCACTGAAATCTGATTGCTCCTCCATAGCTCCTAAGTGTGGTAAGTGAACACCTCATGGACCTGCATGTGACCTTAGGGGAAAGGTCATCTCAGGGTCAGTGTTAAAGCAGGGTGGGGGCAGGGGTCTCTGTTCCTGAGATTTCTGCATATTTAGCTTCCTCCATCCCAGCATCCAAAGGTTTGTATCTCCTACTGTTTGTTTGTTTGCTTATTAGCTGTTTTCCTCCTGTCTAAAAACTATTAGCACACAGGATCCGGAGTCTAAAGTGTTCAGCTTGAGTTCTCTGCTAGGAGTGAGATATTGGACAAGTCTGGAAGCATCTCTGAGTCCCCAAGTCCTCATCAGCAGAATGGGGGGTGATAGTAAGGCTTACCTCACAAGGGTGTTCGGGTGATCAAATGATTTCAGCAAAGGACTGTAGAAGTGTTTATTGTTGGCACGGGTTATTGGGAACATTCTCAAACTTCCCGTCCTCAGGCTGTCTCACCCCAGATTCCAGCCTTTCTTCAGAGGGAAGAATTACCATCCCTTTTTGGTCAGATATCCCAGAACCAACACGAGAGTACCTAGAGCCCCATAATAGGCAACTGGAGCTACACACACACACACACACACACACACACACACGCCTGGGGTGTCACACACACACACACACACACACACACACACACACACACACACACACACACACGCCTGGGGTGTCTCTCCAAGCCTGGTCCCTGTCTCTAGGCTCTATGAATGTCTCCTGGCCCTCGTGCCTCTGGCTCACCCCAGTTTTATCTATTTCACCTGGAGGCATAGCCCTGGAACCCTAGCATGCATCTCTCAGGGCTTCCTGCCAGCCCAGCCTCCCGTTCAACTGGTGCTTTACAAAGATGGCTTACTCACTTTACTTGACCCTTGTGGAAACTACCACCATTCCCTGTTATCACTTCCACTTTACAGCTGAGATGAAATGGTTTCCCCCAAGGTTCTACAGGGTGGGGCGGTGGGGTCAGAGCTGGATCTCAGCTTTCCTTTCCACTGCACGGCCCCTTCTCCCTCATGGCCCTGCTCTCCCACCCTGTCTGCCCCAGGTGCTGCAGTGGCTCTCGGGCCCGGGGGAGGAGCAGCTGGTGAGCTTTGCTGTGCCCGGGGACTCCCTGTCTGCCCTGCAGGAGACAGAGCTACGATTCCGGGCTTTCAGTGCTGAGGTTCAGGTGAGAAGGGGGAGAGGGGCAGGTGAGAGGAAACACGCGGGGAGGGAAGGGGAGACTGACTGGACTGAGGGCCAGGTCTGAGAGCAGCCTCCCTTCTCCAGGAGCGCCTGGCTCAGGCGAGGGAGGCCCTGGCCCTGGAGGAGGACCCTGCCTCCCAGAAGGTTCTGGATATCTTTGAACAGCGCCTGGAGCAGGTTGAGAGTGGCCTCCACCGGGCTCTGCGGCTACAGCGCTTCTTCCAGCAGGTATGTGCTGAGCCTCTTCCTTCTATGCCCACCACTGCCTTTCTTCTGCCTGGAGAAGCTAATGGGGTAGTTGTTAGAAGCAGGGACTTAGGAGGCCGTCTTCTGGGCTTTGACTCTTGGCTCTGCCGCCTACTTGATGAATGACCTGGGATAGGATACTAAGCCTGAGTGTGCCTCGTGGCACCTACCTTACGGGGCTGAGTGACGATTACGTAAGCAGTATGTAACAGGTACTTAGTACAGAGTCTGCCACTTGTAAATTCTGTGTAAGTATCGGCCATCCTCTCGTCTAGGCCCCTCTGTCTCCATACCAGCTCAGAGTGACACGCTAGGCCGTGATGCCGGGACAGTGAGGGGAGGTGTTCTAAGAGGACTGGGGTGTGGTGGGCCTTGGGAAGCCATCAGCGAAGGAGGACAGGAGCCGTCATCGGGCAGCGTGTGGGAGTGGCACAGGACCTCACTCCTTCCCCTCGCCACTCCCCACCCCTTTGGCCTTGTAGGCACATGAATGGGTGGACGAAGGTTCCACGAGGCTCGCAGGAGCTGGGCCGGGGCGGGAAGCAGTGCTGGCAGCCCTGGCTCTGCGGCGCACCCCGGAGCCCAGCGCTGGCACCTTCCAGGAGATGCGGGCCCTGGCCCTGGACCTGGGCAGCCCGGCGGCTCTGCGAGAGTGGGGCCGCTGCCGGGCCCGCTGCCAAGAGCTGGAGAAGAGGGTTCAGCAACAGCTGGGAGCGGAGGCGAGTCCACGGGGCCACCGGCGACGACGGGCAGACAGTGCCAGCAGCGGAGGGGCCCAGCGGGGCTCCCACAGCCCCTCACCCAGCCTCCGTTCCCTGCTGCTCCCCAGCAGTCCCGGGCCGCGGGCAGCCCCGTCCCACTGCTCCCTGGCGCCCTGTGGGGAGGACTATGAAGACGAGGGCCCCGAGCTGGCTCCAGAAGCAGAGGGCAGACCGCCGAGGACGGTGCTGATCCGAGGCCTGGAGGTCACCAGTACGGAGGTGGTAGACAGGACGTGCTCACCCCGGGAACATGTGTTGCTGGGCCGGGCCGGGGGCCCAGAAGGGCCCTGGGGAGTAGGCACCCCCCGGATGGAGCGCAAGCGAAGCATCAGGTGAGAGCCCAGCCCAGCTGGTGCCCAAGAGGCAGGCCCAGCTGGCCCACGGGAAAAGAATATGATACTGTTGGCATGGTCCTCCCATGCCACAACCTCCCCTGTCACTCGTTGTACCTGCAGCGCCCAGCAGCGTCTGGTGTCTGAGCTGATTGCCTGTGAGCAGGAGTACGTGGCCACCTTGAGTGAGCCAGTGCCACCCGCTGGGCCTGAGCTGACCCCTGAACTGCGGGGCACCTGGGCCGCGGCCCTGAGTGCCCGGGAGAGGCTCCGCAGTTTCCACCGGACACACTTTCTGCGGGAGCTTCAGGGCTGCGCCACCCACCCCCTGCGCATCGGGGCCTGCTTCCTTCGCCATGTGAGTCAGCCTCTGAAACTCCTTCCAGGGCTTCTCCCTTCACATGTCTCAGCCCCATCTGCTTGTCCCTCCTTCTCAGTATCTGCCCCCCGACCCCACCCACCACCAGAACGAGTGGCCCCAAACGCCGGCGCCTACTGCCGTTTGCTGGGCTCCTGGATCCACTCAGCTCATGTGTCCCTGACGCCCAGTGCTGCCTGGCCTTCGCTCTCTCCACGGGAGCCTGTCATGCCCCAGGCAGACTGAGTGTTCCCTGGTGGCCTGTCGCTCCTTCGGGCTCTACAGGATGTGGAGGAGGAAAGGGAGAGGCTTGTCTGCAGGGCCTCACTGGAGATGACTTACCGCTTCCCTACCGGCACAGGGGGACCAGTTCAGCCTTTACGCCCACTATGTGAAGCACCGGCACAAACTGGAGAATGGTCTGGCTGCCCTCAGCCCCCCAACCAAGGTAACTTTTTCTCCAACCCTCACGAGAAGCGGAGGGGCCGGGAAGACCTAAAATCCACCCAACCTCAAAATCTCTCAGGGAAAAAAAGCTTTCCTGGATGTACCCAGGAACGTCACCTACCAATAATCTCCCAGAGTTGCTGAGGGTGGGACAAGCACTGGACTGGGAGCCAGGTGAACCCGGGTTCTTATCCAGCCCACCTGAGGACTTTGGGCAATAGTATTGATTCCTGTGGGCCGCTGTTTCTTCATCTAGTGAATGGTGGCAGTATTCGCTATAGCTAACTAAGAGAGTGCTCTGAGGGTCAAAAGGCCTCACATCAAAAGATGTGAAAGTGATTTCAAAAGTTAAAAGCCAGAGAATATAAGGGATTACTTGTATTCCTCTTCCACTATCCCTCAAGATATAGAGGACAGCTGAATCTCCTGCAGCCCTCCTGCCTCCTTTCTTTCTGGCGGAAGGTTTTTCGCCTCACCTTTGGGTGTATCTGGGCTTGACCTACCCCTAAAAACCCGGAATACCGCGCATCTTCCCCGAAGGGCTCAGACCCGAACAGCTCCAGCCCCTCCCCTCATTCCTATCTGTTTCCGCCCCAAACTAGGGCACCATGGAGGGGGGCCCTCATCTGCCCCAGGCCCTGCAGCAGCCCCTGGAGCAGCTGGCCAGGTATGGGCGGCTCCTGGAGGAGCTCCTAAGGGAAGCTGGGCCTGAACCAAGTTCTGAGCGCCAGGCCCTTGGGGCTGCCATACAACTGCTCCGGGAACAAGAGACCCGCGGCAAAGACCTGCTGGCTGTGGAGGCGGTGCGTGGCTGCGAGGTGAGGCCGTGGCTCCAGACACTCCAGCTTGGGCTGCCTAGCCTTGTAGCCTGTGGGCTGGTGACCAGAAAACTAGACTCAGGGTCAGAGGGCTCCAGGCTGTAATTTCTAACCAGCTGGATAGCTTTGGTCAAGTCACTGAACTTCACTGGGGCTCAATTTCCTCGTCTATAAATAAAGAAGCTATGTCCTGCCCGACATCCTGTGGCCCTATATCTGCCTGTGCTTTCCTACTCCTTTCCGAATTCTCATCTCTATCTACCCTGCACTTCATCCTGTATCTCAACATTCAACATATACCTTATTCTCCTCTCCTTAGTCTCTTTCCAGTCCTGAGGTTCCAGAACAGGCTGGAAACCTACCTCCTCTAGGATAGACCTCTTTTCCCTTCGGTTCTTTGCTGATTTGATTCTCTTCCTGGGGCAAAATGGTGCTTTGATCCCCAACGTGCAAAGGCTTACCCATTGGAGGCTATAAACCCTACTGTGTGATGTACCTTCTATCTTCAGGGCTGTGCTGCTGGGCCAGGTGTGCTGTGCGTGGTGACCAGTGGATGGATCCTAGGCCAAGGGCTTCCCTGATTTCCTGACTCTGCCTGAGAACCAGTGCATTCGGCCCCTGGCCCTATAAATCCCATTTTTACTCCCCGTAAAATATATACAAAGGGCTCCAGGGCCAATGACCTTTCCTTTTGCTTTCCCCAGATAGATCTGAAGGAGCAGGGACAACTCCTGCACCGGGACCCTTTCACAGTCATCTGTGGCCGGAAGAAGTGCCTTCGCCACGTCTTTCTCTTTGAGCATCTCCTCCTGTTCAGCAAGCTCAAGGGCCCTGAGGGGGGGTCAGAGACCTTTGTTTATAAGCAGGCCTTTAAGGTACAATGCCTGGGGGTGGGGTGGGGGTGGGAAACCGTGGGGATGGGACAGGAAGTCATGCTCTTCTTGGGAACGCAGGATGTTCTGGAAATTCAATCCCAACCCAGGTTCAGAATCTGTATCATCTAGAACAGGCTTTGGCCTGTAATCAAACATCAGGTTAGGGTGCCGAGGTGACAGAAGTCCCTGTCATTGGTCTACTCCATGGGGTTCTCCTTATTCATGCAGGAGATTCATGAGGCATTCCAAACCAGAAGCAGGGAGGACCTTTCCCATTAAGAACACACATGCTTTCTGAGTTAGGGATGGTCCCTGAGGGAGGAAGAGAAAGGACACTATAAATATAGCTTAACTTGATGGAACTGAAGAACCCAAGAGGAGGGAGGCCTTGCTTTAGGGAAACAGCCTTGATATCCAGATAAACATCAATAGCGGCCTAGTCCCAGATCAGGCGTTGTGGCATGACTCTTAAGAGTTTCTGACTTTGTCCCCCTACACTAGTTCCAGCAGAGTCCAGTATAGAGAAAAAAGCCTAAGTTTGGAATAACATAGCCACGAGTTTGAACTCTTTCTCCAATAAGCTATGATAAGCCCTTGGACAAGTTGCTTTGTGTGTCTGGGCACCCCCCTTCTGTAAATCGTGCTTGTTATGAAGACTAAACGCAGAGCACTTGGCTCATGGTAGGTGTTGAGCAAACATTTACTAAGCATCTACCAGATGCCAGGCTAAGTGTAGTGCTTTTCCACGTGGTATCATCTAGCCGGAATGCACTCCGTCTTCACCCACTCTCCTCCGCTTTTTCTCAGACTGCTGACATGGGGCTAACAGAAAACATCGGGGACAGTGGGCTCTGCTTTGAGCTGTGGTTTCGGCGGCGGCGTGCACGAGAGGCGTACACCCTGCAAGCAGCCTCACCAGAGATCAAACTCAAGTGGACAAGTTCTATTGCCCAGCTGCTGTGGAGACAGGCGGCCCATAACAAGGGTACCAGGCAGAGCTGGGAGAGGGTGTGCTTGGGATCAAGGTTATGGCAGGTTAGCTGGAGAGTGTGGAGAGTGCCCAGGGGAAAGAGGATGTAGGATGGAGAATGACGTATGAGAAGACTGAAGATCTGACATGAGAGAGATTGCTGAGATAGAACTTAATCTAAGGTGCACCAAAAGGAAAGAGGAAGCTAGCAAATTTCAGGGAGGCAAGCGCAAATGGCTGGGCAAAAGAGAGTGAGAGTGCTCACCGGACCTGCCTTCCAGAACTTAATTGCTGTGTTACCAGGATTAGTTTGTTTGTTTTGTTTTGGGGGGGTCTTTTGCTAGTTTTTGTTTTTTAATTCTCTGAACCTCATTCCACTAATCTGAAAAATGGAAAGCAACATCTACATCTTGGTATGATAGGAAGGATTAAATAAGGTGATATATATGGAAGCACTTGATAAACTGTAAAGGTATGTAAAAACGTGAGTTTTGCTCTTAATGTCCAAGATAAAGGGAAGAAGGTATTAGAAGAGAAGTTGGGAAGCCGGAATGACAAATGGGCAGGATGCAACATATAGGAGAGAAGAGACAGAAGTCTGAGGGGGAAGTCGAGGACCACGGTCACCATCCATGTCATAACAGTCAACAGGAAGCGTAACAAGAGACACCAGAGGAATGAGAGGGAGGAATGAGAGTTGGGAAGGAGCAAAGAGGTTGGTAACAGGGTCTCTGTTCCCTAGAGCTCCGAGTGCAGCAGATGGTCTCCATGGGCATTGGGAATAAACCCTTCCTGGACATCAAAGCCCTTGGGGAGCGGACGCTGAGTGCCCTGCTCACTGGAAGAGGTGAGGGCCAGAGTGCTGGGGGTGGGGAGGTGGCCTCCAGCAGTCAAGACCTTGAGAGTGAAAGTACGGTGAGGAGGCATGGTGGAAAATGAGCAAAGGTCATGAGTGGATATGTCTTCCCAGAAACTGTGGGACTGACTGGGAGGCCCTCTATGAACTGAGGGGCATTTCAGGGAGCCAGGAGGGCTTTCCCACACCAGCACCCCACCCCTCCACCCCCCCGCTCTCTGCAGCCGCCCGCACCCGGGCCTCGGTGGCCGTGTCATCTTTTGAGCATGCCGGCCCCTCCCTTCCCGGTCTTTCCCCGGGAGCCTGTTCCCTGCCTGCCCGCGTCGAGGAGGAGGCCTGGGATCTGGACGTCAAGCAAATTTCCCTGGGTGAGGCACCTCTCAAGGGGTGGCTCCCAACAGCTGGGTCATCATGGTGATGTTCAGGCTGCTTGCTGCCGAGCAATTCCTTTCTCTAGCCAAGGGGCCCAGCTGCCATGACAACTATGTACAGCTTCCCCATTGCTAAAAGAGCCTTCCATCTGGTTGCTAGGGTAATGCTTACAGCAGCCTGTTGCTAAGAAGCACTTCCTCTGTACCTCTCTCTCTCTAGCTCTCCTTGGGTTTCTATGGAAACTGCTTCAGCTTCCTGTTGTACCCTCCTGGTTCACCACGGCAATCCTTATAGTTTCCTGTCGCTTCCCCTCTGGTTGCTCTAATGATGCTGCTGACAGTTTCCTGCCTCTTGGTAGGGGGGTTCTCTTGCAACTGGATTGCTATGGTGACTTACAGCTTCCTGTTGCTCTGGAGCTTTTTCTTCCCTGATGGAGCAGCTTGGTTACTTAAGGTAATCTAGAGGGGTTCTATACCCTGCTCTCACCCTAGCTTCCCCTCCAGCCCCAGAAACATTTGCCTCTTCTGGAGATGTGTCCCCAGGACCAAGAAACAGCCCCAGCCTGCAACGCCCACACCCTGGGAGCAGCACTCCCATCCTGGCCAGTGGAGGGATCTTAGGGCTATCCCGACAGGTAAGTCCTTGCAATAGGGCTGAGAATGGGGTAGTCTCTTCGGACACTTTCTGGGTGGGCTCTTCTGATCATTCAACCCATGAGGGGCAGGGGGACCAGTGAGCCTGTGCTCCCAGCAAGGCTACAGGTTGGAGGGATGTATTGTCCAGTCTGCCCTTCTCCTCTTCCCCAGGCCTGGCTGAGAGGGCTCAAGGTCAGAAGTGAATCTTTAATAAGGAGTGGAGGGCAGGAGTGATAGAAAGGGGAGAATTCCAACAGCCTGGACTTGGATTAAATCAGCAAAATTCAGGAACGCTGGGGAGGAAAGAGGGGTGAACTAACTGACAGGCTTGGGAGAGAGAGAAAGGTTATATAACCTCTCTATATAAGAGGTCGTTTCTTATCCTTTAAATTCACCGCAGTTTCTCTTCCCTCAGAGTCATGCCCGAGCCTTGAGTGACCCCACCACACCTCTGTGACTGGTGAGTTGGTACCCGCTTTCTACCACATACTACAGCCTTCCCTCTTCCCTTCCCCAGCGGCTTGGGAGTCAGCTTCTTCTCTCTCCCAACTCATCTTCCCTCTTCCTTCCTGGCTTCTAGAGAAGATCCAGACCTTGGCTACAGGCCCTCCTCTCAGCACGCTTTGGGCTGGGATGCTGGGGGGACATAGTGGAGGACTGGAAGAGCATTGAATTCCTTCCCTCTGCTTCTTGGACAGAAAGGAGGTCAAAGGACCAGTGTGTTTCCCTGCTACTGCTGTCTCTAGCTCTCCCCAGCCAGGTGCCTTCCTGCAGGAACCAGAGTGTCCACACTTGCTTGCCTTCATACCCTGGAGGTGGGGAAATTATCCCTCGTCCAGTCCTTCCCCATCCGGGGCCACTGCATACTCCCAAGACACCGCTCCGTGTCAGCCCTTCCCCGACAGCCTGTGTTCGCCCCTTCGTCCTGCCCCCTGACCCTCCTTGAGAAGACTCATCTCTGCCAGTTCCTGGTGACTCCATTCTGGGGTGTCATAGGAAACGGAGCTATGCAAACCATTATAGAAGGGTGGGCTAGGGAACTGCAAACTTTATATATGTAATAACTGTTATTTTAATACTATTGTTATATTAAATATATTTACTCACACTTTGTCTCTGAAGAGCTAGAGCAGACCTCAGGGTTGAGGTGATACCACTAACTTGAGCACTTCCACTCACCCAACCATTAACTAGGACACAGAAAATAAAACCAAGGCTGCAAGGTACCCTGTACCCCTTACTGGGCCAAAGCTGGGCCCATGCCTGGGTGAATGTGTGCCCTCCCAGAGGAGTGGCCCCCAGAGGTTCAATGCACCCTTTGAAGTTCCTGCTCTCATGCTGCACCCACTTCTTGAGGCTGAGCTGGTCACAGTCAAGCTGGGGTCCAGCACCATTCAGCAGTTCTCAAAATGAGGTCCTCAGATCACAGTACATGAGAATCCCCTAGGCTACTTGTTAAATGCTAGTTCCTGGGCCCTGCCCCTGAGCTACTTAAGCCAAAGCCTGAGGGTAAAGCCCAAGTTTCTTACCAAGCTCTTTGGGTGATAAAAAGTGCCTGAAAAGATGACTATTTTCTGGACACAGTGGCCCGAGGAGGACAGGACATAGGCAGGCAGACACAGTGCCCTGTGCCTCAAGACACCTGTTTATTGGGGACACAACTCTGCGACAGGGATGACAGGAATCGTACCAAAAATAGCAACGTCTACAGGGCCCCTGGAGGGGCTAGAAGGGTACAGTGCCCCCACCCCCACCCATTGTACAAAAATAAACTCTCACGCCTATGGACCAGCAAAGACTGGCAAAGCTGCCCCTCACCAGGAACACTCCTCTCTGCCAGCCCTGGGACCCCGTTCTTTGATCCTCACCCCTGCCACTTCTAAGGCACTGTGACTCTCTCTTGGGCTGAGTGGGTATCGCCCACCCACCCTCCTAACGCCCTCTGCCCCCTCCACCTCTGATCCGCCCGGGGCTGGGATATGGGTCCCACGCTGCCCCCTGCTGGCTGCTCTACCCAACTACCTCTAGCGCGGCCCCGCTCCTGCGGGGTAAACTCACTAAGCTAACAGCCCGTAAGAGGGCTCCCTACCTTTCTTGCCCCCCCAGCCCAGCCTCTCCTGAACGCAACAGCCCGGGGCCCTCCTCCCCTTCCTGCGGAGGACTGGGAGGGGTCTCTCCGGACGGTGCTCGGGCATAGGGCGGGGATGCATCGGCCTGGGGCGGCCTTCGGCCCCGAGCCCTGCGGCTGTGGTGCACTTGCAGGTGCAAGGCCATGAGCTCGGGGGCTCCAGTGGCGAAGGGACAAAAGAGGCATCGGTGGAGGGCACCCCCCGGCCCAACCTCGCCTCCCGGCCCTGCCCGCAGGGACAGGTCGAGGGGTTCGGCCTCACCGCCTCGCCCGTTGCGCAGGGTCCTCCCGGGGCTGGCGGGCTTCCGACGGGACCCCGACGCGGCGCCGCTCGAGGGAGGCCGGGAGCTCGCTGTGCCCTCCACCCAGGTCGCAGGCTGCGCAGCCGGCTTGGCTCCCGACGACTGGGTTGCACCCCTCTGGGAAGGGGGTGGCGGCTCTGGAGGAGGCCCGGGGCCTGCCCCGCTCTTCTGCTCCCGGTGGTGACGCTGCAGGTGATACTTGAGCGACCCGGACTGGGTGCCCGCGTAGTCGCAGTGCGGACACTTGTAGGGGCGCTCTCCTGGAGGGCGGGGGGTGTGATAGGGCCCGAGTCACAATCACTGCCAGCCCTAACCCGCAATTCACTCCGAGTACAGGCCTCCGGGCCAGGAGGAAAACCGAGCCTCTCCCACGCCTCTCGTTTAATTAAGAGGCGTTTCCTAACGATCTCATCTGGACAATCCGAAGGCTGCAGAATGTCATCTCCCGGCGTTTCCCACGGGCCTCTCGCCCCCCTTCCTGCCCTCCAGTCCCCTCCCCACCCCGGAGGCTGCCCCCCTCACCTGTGTGCACTCGCAGGTGCACTTTGAGGTGATGCGCTGAGCGGAATGATTTTCCACAAAAGGGGCAGTCCTTGCCGCTGGCCCCCCGGCCCCCTTCAGGCCGGGCCCCTCCAACTAAGAGCCCATTCTCTTCTGCAATACACACATTACAAGAAGTCAGAGGGACCCTTTGCCCTAATCCTATTAGGGCCATTTGTCCCCATACCCACCCACAGGACTGCTTCCCCTCCCAGCCCAGAAGGAAACAGCATGTTTGCGGGAACTTGAGAGGTCTGATTTGCTGTGAGTGGAAATGTACCCTCAAAAGGTTGTAAAGCCTCCAGGGGAGGAAAATTGAGAAATAAGAAAATTCTTAAAAATAAGAAATAAGAAACTGCCCTCCTGTCCCCACTCAAGGAGGGCAGTGGTGGCGACAGAGTGCGCCCAGGATGCCGAAATCCTCAGAGAAAGGGGACCCTTACGTACCCTGCGTGGCGGTGGACCTCGCCGGGGCCCCCGCAGCAGTCGCAGAGTGCCCTGGGCCCTCGCCTGGGCGTGGGGGCAGTGAAGCCAGAGGGCCCACCGCCCTGCTCCGGGCCCAGGTCTCTTCCTCTGCCTCCACCACCTCCTCTTCCTCGTCTGGCTCCTCCGCGCGGTGCCGGCGAGCCCGGCCTGGGAGAGCAGAGGGCAGTGGGCGGAAGCCTCCAAAGCTGCGGCCAGCCCCAGGCTCAGCGCCCTCACCATTGGGCCGGGCCTCGCCGGCTCGCAGACTCAGGTATCCCAGGAGGCTCGGAGGCTCACGGCGCTCAGCCGGGGTGGGCGCCGGGGCCAAGAGGAGCGCGGGGCCCAGAGGCTCATAGGCCAGCAGGCCCAGATCAGGAGGCTGGGGGGCCCGGGCAGGCCCAGAACCAGGCCCCGGGGCACGCAGTGGGCCCAGCTTGCTGGCGTGCACCTTCATGTGGTTCTTAAGGAACCAGGGCTCCTTGAAGCAGCGGCCACAAACAGGACATGCATGATCGAAGGAGGCCTTATGCTTGCGCATGTGGCCCTTGAGAAACCAGGACTGCGTAAAGCTCTGGCCACACACTTGACAGCGGAACTCCGGAGGCGCGGGGGGCTCCTCGGGAGCAGCAGGCGCGGAGACGGGGGTTGCTTCACGTTCAGGCTCCGGCTCGGGCTCAGGGACGGATTTGGGTTCAGGCTGGGGTGGAGGCTGAGGCTGGGGTGCAGCCGAGGTGGCCGCCAGGGGGCGCTCAGGAGCTCCGTGGGCTGTCAGGCTGTGGTGCAGCAGCTCCTCCTCCTGGCTGGAGCCGAAACTGCACAGGCCGCACTTCCAGGGCCTGTGCAGAATGTGCAGGTGGCGTTCGCGCTCCGCCGCGGTGCGAAACTTGCCTTTGCAGAAGGGGCAACGGAAGGCGGACGACGAAGGAGCCTGGGACCGCGCCAGGCCCTCAGTGGCAGGGGTGGCCTGCAGGCCCCCTGAGCTTCGGGGTCTCCCCAGCCGCGCTTCCCGCAGTAGCGCGCGCTCCTCCAACTCCAGCAACAGGCGCGCGGCGGGGCTTCGCGGGCGCTCAGGCTGGTGCGTGCGCAGGTGCGAGCGCAGCAGGGCCCGCTGCGCGGCACGGTGGCCGCAGTGCGGGCACTGGAAGGCCTGGGCGCCTGGGTGCGCCCGTAGGTGCAAAGCCAGGATAGAGTTGAAGCGGAAGCGCTTCCCGCATACAGGGCAGGGGAAGCGCCGTTCGCCTGTGCGACTCTCAGACCAGCCCACTGCTCCCATACCCGGAGACCCGGCGCTTACGCCTGGCCCGTTGGAGTAGCGCTGCAGATCCAGTTCGCCGTCGAAGGCCGGTGGCGACGGCGCTAGGTGGCCGCCCGGGGCGCGGGGACGTGAGCCCTGTGGAGAAAGATGTGAGTAGAGCAAAAGGTGGAGAAGGGAGAGCTGTGGGGAAAGCAAGGGCATGGAGAGCCAGAGGAACCCGAGGGAGGGTGGGTCAGGGCCTGAACCACGAACACCGGGTGCCCCTCCCACTCACCTTGGGGAGGCTGGGGGATGAATGGGAATTGAGCTGTTAGGGCCACGAAAACAACTTCTGATAATGGGAGGCCAGAGAGAGAGAGAAAGAGAGAGAGGTAGGGAGGGGAGGAAGTATAGTTGCAGGTACTCATAGGTTCAGGCCAGAGCTTCACTCACCTCCATGGACCCCCTTCACATTCTTTGGTTCTGAGGAGTGCAGGGAAGAGGAGGAGGAAAAGCTGCTAGTGAAGGCAACAGGTGCTGAAGAGCTAAAGCAAGAGAGACAGATTTGGAGGAAGAGGTGAGCCCTGATTTTCAGCAGTGGGAAGAGTCACCCCGAACCCCAGACTCTTAGCACTCTGAAACCTATCCCTTCTCCTTCCTTACATCCTGAGACAGGAGGGGGCTGCTGTCTTCAAAACTTGTACTCCTTTATTTGCCCACAAGTCTCCCTGATAACCCAGATTTCTTCCCCCAAATTATTCATATTAAATGCCTTGTCCAGAACCACCACTACCATCACCAAGCCCCCCCCCCGCCACTTCCTCTCCACCCTCGTGGTGGAGGAGACCATCACAGTATACCCTTCTCTCATTTAGGTTGGGCTGTGTAGCTTGAAGAGCAAATGGGGTGGGCTTGCCATGCTCCCCAGTTATCCAAGTGGGACCAGTTGCTCTCTGACCGCTAACTGACCAGCCAGCCAAACATTCTTCCAGGCTCCATAGTTCTTCCTTCTGCCTTTACCCTGTCTTTCTGTCTTTCCCCCTCTTTCTTCCTCCCTCCGCCTGGATTCCTGATCCATTCATTTCCATTCATTACAGAGACTCATTCATGCATGGGAGAGAAACACCTCCCAGCAGCAGAGTCTGGAGACAGACAGAGGGGGAGGGGCATGAAGGGGGAGAGAGCCAGAGGGAGACGGAATGAAGAGAGAGTTGGGGGAGGAGTGGAAGTTAAGGGGCGCTGCTGGCTTTGGGAAGGGGTTAAAAACTGCAAATACCAGATAGGATTCATCCCCTTGTTTCAAACCTTGGAGCCTGCAGTTTGATGGGGCATCTCAGCCCCTTTGTCCAGGGCTGTTCCAAAGCAGGCTTTCCTCCTCTCTGCAGGGGAGAGGCTCCCTCACACAAGAGGAGGATTACACAGGCTCTGAGCTCAAGAGGCTGGAGTGAGGGATGGGGGGCGGGGCTGGGCCATCTGCACAGATAGGGGCTCAGCACATACTCTGAGCTGGAAAGGGTTAAAGTTCTCCAGGCTAAAATTCTCTGGGCCTGGGATGTACAGAGCTCCAGTTCTGAGGATGAAGAGCAGTGAGAGGAAGAGGACTTGGTGGCCGGTGTGTGTGGGTGGGGAATCTCCTGATTCTAAGCTGCAGAGGAGGTTAGCATTAGGACTTAGAAGCAACCCCAGAATTAAGATTCATGGAAATAGGCCTAGGAGAATGGACCAGAAGTCATCCAGTCTATCTTTCTTACTTACATACAGAATTGTTTCTGGTCAAGGCTAGACAAATGTGGGCCTAACCTTTTTTTTTTTTTGCCTGAGACAGAAAGAATATTTGAGATATAAAGAACTTCCTTACAATAGGCATTGTGAAACTGAAATCGGTTACTGAGAAAGAAAAGGACTCAGCATTACTTTGCTTAAGGATCTTTAATAAAAGAGAACTGAGCCAGGAGTCAGCCCTGCAACGAGAAAAGGCTCTGGAGATCCAAGGCTTCTTTAATTTTTGACATTTAGTAGATAGGATAAGACTCTATGAAGGGGCAGGTACCTGTTACATTTGGAATCTGTGTTATGGGAATTTTATTAAGAGATTAATTAACAAAATATCTTTGTCCAAGGATCAGTAAACAACCTCCAGCACCACTTTTAATATCTGTATTTCTGTAACTCCAAATTAAGGCATCCACCCTCATTTTCTGGATCCTCCAAATAAGCCCCTTTACTGAGACCAAGAGCCTAGCCAAATTCGCTGAGTAGTATAATGAAAGGTGAATTAGAGTACGACTGAGGGGTGCAAGACTACTGTGGGCCCAGTCAGACCATTAATAGTTCTGCAGTCCTCAGTAAATCACTTAACCTCCTGGTTTACTCATCTGTAAAATAAGAGGGTTGGACTAATTTATACTGATGGTCCCTTCCAGTTCAAAAGTTTTGTGGTTCTGAGTCACAGGACTCTTCTGGACCCCAGAGAGATGCTGAAACAAATGGTCATTCCTTCAGTACCATGGAGAGTGCAGTGGGCTACCAGAGGAGCCACTTTGGCCACCTCCGTACCATAGAGCAATGAAGTACTAGAGGGGCCACATTTGCCATTTTAGCGCCACAGATAAGGCACTGAGAAAAGCCAGAGGATTTGTAAAAATTCCTATCTGGAAACCATAGAGGGGGAGAAAAAATAGTGGTACCAGAGGGATTATTTTGGCCTTTTGGATGTCACTGAAAATAGACAGATATAATAGAAAATAGATGTAACTAGAAGAATTTTAATTAGCTATAAGGAGTGTTCTGACAGTTACAGTTTGTACATCCTGGAATGAGTTACTGAGGCATCGTATTTGGGTCCATCACATTCTGTTGCTCTCCTGGGGATTCCCGGAACATCCTGGTGTACAGCCAATCTGGTATATTCAGAGGAAGCAGATGGTGGGGGAGGAGGGGGGAGGCTGGGAATACTGCATGGTCATAGCTGACTAACCTATGGGCACATACTCTGATTCTGAGAAGATTCTAGGGCCCCTAAAACTGCCTATAGGATAGTAAACAAAATACCTCATGGGAGGCTGACCTCATATCCAAGGCAAGTAGAGTAGGAATTGGGCAAAAGCTTCCTCCCCCAAAACAAAAACAAAAAACCTGCTTTGCACATAGCAGTTTCCAGGATGGAAATCCAGTGATATACAAGAAGGCCCAAACTGAAGCTGAATTCCCAAGAAGGGAAAGTTTCCCCAGAGGGTGGCCTCAAATCAACAAAACCACTGAGAGACCCTCCTAGGCCCAGTCAAGGTCTCCTGAATCATCTCCTCACCAAATGGGGTCCCAAGAACCTGATCCCATGAGTTTTTCTCAATAGGAGAAAGCACTGACAGAGCCCCAGATTTTATTAACTGACCTGGGACCTAGATCATGCATGTATTGCCTGTGGGCAATAGTCAGAGTTTTCTATAGTCAGGACAATTTCTATAGTCAATTTCTATAGTCAGGACTAAACACCATCCATGAGACTTAGCCAGACAGTAGCACTGACCTACTTTCCACCCCCACTGGGAATCAAGGGTTATCTTACCCTTATTTGGGTTCTATAGGGATGCAGGGCCAGGGATAGGGATCCAAAATCTTTCCAAAGCAACAGGCCAATTCCCTTTATGTGCTAGGAGAGCTGGTGTGGACCATCAAACCTTACTGAGCAGGGAAGGATGGAAGGGTTGGTGAGAAGACTCTTAGAAACAACTGGGACAAGTACATAGAAGCATCTGCTGACTGGAGGACCATGAAGATTGTCCCTCAAGCTTTGTGGTTCAAAAGTTTTTAGGGTCAAAGTGTAAGGGGCAAGTGTTCAGGACTTGAAGTATATTTGTGACTAGGTCTCCGCCTCTGGTCATTTCTAATATTGTACTTGATGTTTTTCCCTCTGAGAATCCTTATACCTTCCAAGTCCCCTAACAATTGATTAACGCTGCACTAGATGGAGTTAAAAGAGAACTCCTTAGGTGGTCTAGAGTCAAGACCACCTTTATCACACAGACATGCCAGTAGTTCACTTTTATGGTCTCCTCTCCATGGCCCTCTGAACCTCATTGCTCAGGTGGCTCCCCCAAACTGACCCCACAGCATAGCTTGCCCACCTTTTAGATTGAGTTCTTGGGAAAGACTCCTTCCCTCCACCCTCACTGCCCTGAGTTGGGGTTACAGACCTCAGTCATGGGTTTCAAATGTACAGCATGAGGTGAGAGGAAGGTACACCTGCTCACCTACTGCCACCCCACCATGGAGAATCTTATCCCAGGGGCATGTCCCAACTTGACCCCTCTTCTGAAAGTTCTGGAACACCTGGATTTGGGGGAGGGGGCATGTAGCCAGCCCTAAGCCCCTTTAGCTGGAGCTGACCCTAGAAAGGTCAGAGTCTTGGCACCCATATGAACCTCAGTTCTCAGATTAGGGGGTGGGGAGTGGGTAGGAGAGCCTCTGGGAAAACCTCCCTCCCAGAAGTAGATTGGCAAGTAGGGCAAGACCTTTCATCCGGTGCAAGAGCTTCTTCCAGCAGCACCCCAGACCCCTCCCGGGGAAGATAAACCAGAAGGATGATGGGGGACAGGGTTGGGAGACTGGGAGGCCAGGGCTCAGCTACCCGGCCCGGGAGAACAAAAGCTGAGTTGCAGCCGCCTCCGCCGCTGCCGCCGGCCGAGCTCTTTGTGACACTTTGTTTGGGACGCAGAGAGGGAAGCACCCCCCATCCTCTCCCCTCCCCCACCCCCCGCTCCCGGAGAGTTTGGGTCCCTTCCCCCTCCTCCAACAGCCCTACCTGGGCCGGGGGGCACTCATCCACTCTGGCTCCCAGCTCTGCCGCCCCGCACCCCCAGGCCCCTCGCGCCCTGCCTTCGGGCCCCTACAAAGACGCCCGCCCCCCCGCCCCCGCTGGCCTTTCCCCTTTGGTGTCCGCTTTCCCGACTCCCCCACCTGCCCCCCTCCCTCGAGGCCCCCCTAGCTCTCCAGGCTTCCGTGGCCGCCGCCCCCACCCCGCCCCCCCAGGAGCTCTGGGCGAAGTTTGCTTGGGGCCGAGCCGGCGCCCCTCCCCCGCCCCCGCCCCCTGCACCTGCTCCGAGCCGGGAGCGCGTAACGGCCCCCCCTCCGGGAGGGGGGGCGGGGGCCGGGGGCGGGGGCCGGGTGGCGGAGGGGGGGCCGGGAGTGGGGGGAGCGGCTACTCACGAGCCCCGGGCGGGCGGCGGCGGAGCGGGCGGCGGCGGCGGCGGCGGCGGCGGCGGCGGCGGGCGGCGGGCCGGCGGCGCGGGCGTCAGCGTTACGTGGGGCCGGGGGAGATGCGCCGGGCCCCGGCCCCCCCGCCCCCGGCCCGGCCCCCGCCCCCTCCCCGGTCCCCCGCCCCCGGCCCTGGCCCGCATTGTGTGCGGCGGGAGGCGGCCCGGCCATTAGCATGCGGGGGGCGGCGCGGCGGGGCTGGGAGCCGCGCGGGAGCGAGAGCGGGAGCGGGGCTCTGGCTCCGGGGACAGGGAGCTGGGGACCCCGGGAGCCGCGAGAGGCGGCCGCCAGGGGCGGGGTGCGGGCCGTTTGGAGACTGGGGGCGCTGTCGGAGGGAAGGAGGGAGGGAGCGGGGGTGGGGCGCACGGATGATTCCAACAGGAGACTGGAAGAGATTTTGAAAGGTCATCTCGTCCTTCCCCCAGCCTCCAAGCGGACTGCCCCTCCCACCCTAAACCCGGACATACCAGGGAAGGAGCTGGCTCTGCCGCTCTTTCTGCCCCAACATGCACAGACTCGGGAAGTTCTTCCTGGGGTTTTATCTCAAAGCCTCTCCCTTACAATTTCTGTCTCTCTTTTGGGGGAGGAGGAGGGGCGATTATAGAGATAGTTAATGTCTGCCGTATAAGAAACATTATTAAAGTTACTCTCCGGTCCTTTCTCTTCTTGATAAACAATTCCTGCTCCTTCCTCTCGAATTCTATTTTTCCATTCCTTAAGTCACTTTAAAGGCTCTTCAATACAACAAATATTTACTGAGTGTTTACTAAGTACCAGGCACCTATGCTCAGCGCCGTGGGGGATGAACACATGAGGGGAATGTAGTACCCTCTCTGGAGGAGATTGTAATCCAGACAGGGACTACAAATTTGTAAGTAGGATACTTAGATTTAATCAGTATTTACCGAATACCTGTTCACATATTTAATAGTATATAATCTTTCTAATAACACTGTGAAATATAATTGGTCTGCATTTACAGGTAAGGGAAATGAGGCTAAAAGAGTCGCTTTCCACTGGCCTACCAGCTCAGGGATACTCAACCCAACATCTCACATTCTATCAGGCCATTGCCACAAAATAAAACTAATGTACATAAGGATCGAGGAGGGGGTAGACACACAGCAGTTCTCAGGATCCCTTTAAATGTGATTTCCACTCCCCAGGAAAGAAGGGTGGGCACAGTGTTCCAGTGGGTGTTGGCCCAGCACTGAGCAGGGCAGAAGTGGCTTACAAAGGCCACTTGCCTCCCAGGACCCTGCCTCCTGGTACTAACTCCTGGGGGTCTTCTGGCTCAGTCGTCTTCTGTCATCAATAATAATAATAATAGCCACTAACATTTATTGAGCATGTATGTGCCAGGTGCTGGACTGAGTTAGTTCATACGCATTTTCTCTTTTAATATTTAAGGCAATCTCTTGAGATTGGTATTCCCCTTATTGATAAGGAAACAGCGAGATTAAGTACCTTGCCCAAGGTCACCCAGGTAGATCTGGGCTTTGAACATACGTCTGATTGCCCCCAGACCTCAGGCTCTGCACCAATATGGACTGTTCCTATTTTTGATGTACAGAATATATATTTGGGCCCATGTGATTCTGCTTCTTATTGTATGAATAAATGACCCCAACTTAGCTTCTGAATAAGCCCTGTAGTATATGAGGTACATCAGTATGACCTCATCAGCACCATTAATGGTTATTATGCACCTACCCTGAGTTAACAACCCTTCACAGTCATATTATTATCCCCCTTTTAATCACTCAATTTCAACAAACTGAGGTTCAAATTGGTAGAATAATGTATCCAAGGCCACACAGCTCGGAAAGTGGCAGAGCTTGCCTGGCTGCAAGGCAACTTCTGTCCCTCAAAAATATTAATTGTTGCAATAGTGTCCTTCCTGAGACTGACCATTTAAGGACCATCTTCTATACATGTCTAGCTGCAGGTTATCACTGAGTCAAAAGCAATCCCTACTATAAATAGGGCTCTCCATCCACTTAGTCAGTGTCCGATCCAGAGTAAATCCTTCAAGAAAGGAATGAGAGAGGAGAAACTGTCCAGAAAGTGAGAGACAGGAAGCCAGGTCTTGGCTGGTCTTGGGACAAATCTTCAAGCAGTAATGACGGGACTAATTCGGAGAGTAATGTGGGATTTCCCTAGGGAACAGCAAGTAATTTGAGGAGGAAGCCCCCTAAAAAAAGGAGAAAGATTAGATGGAAATGGGGGGGAAATTGGGGCCCAGGGTGGTAGTGTCCATGTATAAGGTGAGTGGATGAGGTGAGTGATCAGAAGAGGAACCCAGGATGGGCAGAGATGGGGTCAGTAGGAAACAGGAACAGAATGAGTTAGGGCTGGGTGTCTTGTGGAGTGAACTGAGGCTGGTGTCTACCCAGCACCACTCCCTGGATCCTGAGGCCCTCATAGGGACCTTTGCCCCACCACACCCCAGCCCTGATAGCCTGTCTCTGCCAGGACAAGTTTGTCTTCTGCTCTGAGCTACCAGGCCCTACCAGGAGCTCCAGGGCCAGCTGGGACCCATCCCTTTAGGGTAGCTGCTTCAGACTAGGTAAGTGTGAGGCCCTGAGCCTCAACTCCCTGGATATTGGAAGCAGGCAGAGGGGCAGCTGAAAGAGATGTTGCTGTATGTCCTGTCTCCTGATAGGTGCCATAATGAATTTTTCCCAGGCTAGGAAGCACTGAGCCCTGGTGGTCAAGGGAGCCATGGAGGAGAGAGCTGGTCAGCGAGAGCAAGACAGACCAAGCCTTCATCTGGAAAAGCTACAGCACTGGGCCAGGCACAGGCAGAGTGGTCACCTCTTGGTGCTGGCGGTGAGGCCAGGCTGCCCCACCCCAACTTGTACCCCAGTTCAATTCCACCCATGTTTAGTGAGCACCTATCATCTGCCTGAAACTGTGCTAGGCTCTGAGTGGGAGGAGGGTGGAGGAAACAGAATAAACAATGCAAGACCCTTAATCTCCAAGTAGCTTCCATCATGTGGGGAAAACACATAGTTAAGTAACTGAACTATGACATGAGGCAGAAAAAATGAAATGATATCCCCTTCTTTTATGGCTCTTGGTTGACTACTCTCCACCACTTGGGAGGATGGAAGGGAATCCCTAACAGTTCTCCTTCAACTACCCTGCGTCCGGCCTCCAGGTGAGCCAGCTATGGCTGGCAGTGGCTGTGGTGCCCTTTGCTATCTCAATTGCCTGCCTGAACTCTGCTTGTCACATGGCCACAGCACTGCCACTTGGGCCTGGCGTACTGGTAAGAACTACCATATGGGAGGGTGGAAGGAAGGTCCTGGGGGCCCCTCCCTAATGGGCCAGAGCTCACCACTTGCCTTTCTCATCATTCAGGGTCTCCTCACTGGAATTGTAACCCTTGAGCTGCGCAGAGCACCCCGTCTCTGGAAGGTGAGAGGGGAAAAGAATGCAGTACTATTCTCCCACCCCCTAAAACACACACACACCTCAGCCCAGGAAGTGGATTTCTAACTGTTGACTAATTGTGTTAGTTATCTGCCCGTGACTGGTCCAAAAGACTGAGGAGGGAAACAAGAAAGTTAGAGGGCTGATGGTCCCATTTGGAGGTGGAAAAATAGGAGCTGAGTTTTGTTTTCAGCTAGGCTACAGGTGGGGCTTGGGGTTGCAGTGAGTCCCCTAGGCTGGGCAGGGCTGAACTAACTCACTGGCAGGTGCACGCCATGATGCTATTCAACACCTTCAATCTGATCTTGGGCTTCATCGTGTTGGTGGTCGAAGTGGTGAAGACAGCCTTGATGTCTGCCCCAACTGTCCCCTCCCAGGTACAAGTGAATAAAGGAGAATGTGGGAGGATGAGGAGGCCAGAGGAGGGGAGAGGGCAGGGGCAAATAGGTGCAGGGTCCCCTGCAGCACACCCTCAGCCCTATCTACCTACAGCTAGCCGGCTTGCTGGTGCTGGAGCTCAGTGCTGAGGCCTTCACCCTAGGGGGAGTGCTGGTCTCAGCATACTCCCTGTTCCTGCTGAGCCAGAGGAAGCCAGGATGCTGCTGGAGCCAGAGTCTGCACTACCAGGAGCTGCAGGAGGTACTGAGGGCAGGGAGGAAGCAGCTAGCTAGCAGTTCATTTTTTCACTGGCTATCCTGGTCGATGGTACTTAAGGGAAAACAATGGGGCAGCCCGGAAAGGAAGGGGTCCTAAACTGAAACTGATTGGTTTTCTGGCTTTGGACATTTCTCCCCTAGTGGTGGGTAAGAGTGAACTGGGTATCTAAATGGGGCTAAAAATGTGGGAGAGCATTAGAAATCTGCATAAATATTGGAAGGGCTATGGGAACACGAGAAAAAAAAAATGGGAGAGGAGGAAGCTGCATCTGTCTGGGATTCCTCATTTCTCACCCTTACAGTTTGCTTGCCTCATACCTGTCTGGTTTTCAGGGTCTCTCAGAATTAGAGGAAGTTCCTGATTTGGAGACTGGTCCCACGGTGTCTAGCAGAGCAAACAGAACAAATGAGTGAGCTGGCAAGGGGAAGCAGACAGGTGTTGCTTTCCTACCTGGTGGGAGCATTCTCCAGACCCTCCTGCACCCCATCCCACCGAACTCAAACTAGATGGAGTCCCCTGAGACCTACTTGAAGTCTGGTGGAGTGCCTTCAATCTTCACTCACACTAGGCCCCTTTCTTTTTCCTCCCCTGCTGCGGAAAGCAATACCTAGACCGAGTTTTAAACCACCTCACCGCCCTGAAAATCTGCCCGCCTGCAGGATATCCTTAAGCCAACTTTCAGCTAGACCCATTTTCTCCCTTCTATCCTCACCCTCCTTCCCCACTGCCTCCCCACCCTGCTTCACATGTGCCTCATCTCACTATTTCCAAGATTTCCACCTTTCACAATCCCATCCACTAAAAACCCGTACACGCCCACTCTCTGAAATCAATTCACAACGGGTGCTTTCGTTCTCTCGCTTCGATCCGGTTCCTTTCTACTCTAGCGGAGACTACAAATCCCAGGATGCCCAGCTACCCTGTGGCCCGCTGGGAAATAAAGAACCTTCCCTCCGCGGTAGGGGCGCTGTGCATCGGCTAAGTGACGCGAAACCCTGGAAGTCGGGGCTTAGCTGAGAGTTTCTTCGGACGCGACCACTGGCCCAGCGTGCAGGGAGGAGCCGGACGGGCTATTCTGCGCGGGGGCGCCACCACCCCAACCTCGGTAACGGAGAGATGATTGTGGGTCTACATTCCTACATCCGGCAGCTTCGGAGACGGGCAGGGGCTGAGGGCTGGCCGTGGGCAGAGCTAGGGTTTCCCAGATGCTGTCGCTGTGCCCCCTCCCACAGTGCCCAGGTGCAAAGTCCTGAGACTTGGAGCGCGCGCGAGAAAGGGGTTGGAGATGATGAGTCAGAAGCCCAGGGCACTTCTCATCCCCCTCCCCCAGGGCCTACGCGCCTGAGGAGGACTGACTGGCTGGGCAGACGGGTGGACAGGGCAGGAAGAGGGAGGGACACGGCGACCCGACCTAAGGTTTCCCGCCTCTTGCGAGCACGCCGGTGTAAGGAGCCCGCGTTGCCGCCACCCTTTCTCTCCAAGGTGGGAGCGGGACTGCGCAAGCTCAGCCTCTCGGCAGCCCAGCCGACCTTTGATCCCAGCTGTGGGGCGGTTGCTGAAGTTCTGGTTTTGCTCAAACCCCACCGTTTATGATCTTTGCAAGTGTGCAAGGATGGCAGGCTCAGGTGGGCTTGAGAAAAGCCCAGAAAAACGGGGGCACCCTGTAGCACCAGCCCGACAGCTTACTAGCGGCTAGAAAAACTAGAAGTTGACCAGAGCTGCAGTACTAAGAGAACTCACCCCAAATTCACACAGTGCCCAGGATGGGTGTGCGCCTCACACTCATTTTTGTTCCCACTTGAGAAGGCTTCTTTCCCTAGAGAATGCTGCTTCTCCGGGCTTAGCCAAGCCCAGGCACCAGTGAGGAAAGGGCGCAGCCTGGCTGCGTTGCCCTGACATTGCAGTGGCGCCAGCTGCAGCTCCTTTCTGTTTGTGACACCTTGGGTAATAGTCGCCCTATGACAAGATTGTGTGACTATTAGTGGGTGGGGACAGTTCTGGGATTAGGCTCTGGAATGGTGAAAACAAGATCTGGGCCTCCCCTTCTCCTCCTCCCAGTCTAAATGCCAGAATAATGGAGAGCTCATCTGTGAAGGACTCAAAATGCTTTCTTCAAAATCAGAAGGTGGTGGTAGCTGAGGAAGCTGGGGGTAAAAATCAATTCATTCTCACTGTCTTCCACTTAGGAGCAACAGCTTTTTGTGATATGATCGGATGTCTAGAAATTGCATTTTAGTTCTTGGAGAAGTTCAGTCACCACGCAGATGAACCTTGTATCAGGTTAGGCTAGGTTATGCTGTGGTAACAATGCCAAAATCTCAGTGGCCTAAAACTGCAAAGGTTTCTCTCTCACACTACATGTCTAGGGTAGTCTGGCAGGGTTCTGTGCTCCTTGTAAGTGATTCAGGTAACCAAGCCCATGGAGCACCACCATTTTGAGATCCTATCATGTAACCATGAGACTAATCCCCCCTATCCCCACCCCCTTCCCCAGTTGTGAAGTAAGCATGAAGAATTGTTCGTGGGCTCTTAAATGTTTCTGCCTCAAAGGGATACATATCACTTCCACACACACTTCATGGGCCAAAGCAAGTCATATAGCCGCACCCAATTTCAGGATGGTTAGAAGGACAATCTCTTCATATGCCTGGAAGGGGGGTAGAAATACTTCATTAAAAGAAGGGGAGGTAGTAATTTGCAATGATTCTTGAACAGCTTAGCAGTTGGAATTCATCCATTCCAGCAGTTATGCCCATATCTACTTCTTTGGTTTTGTTCCATGAACCACTAAAATGAAGTTCTTTTTTTTTTTTAATTAATTTATTTCTTTTTGTTTGCGTTTGGTCTTCGTTGCTACACGGGGGCTTTCTCTAGCTGGGGTGAGCTACTCTTCGTTGTGGTGCACAGGCTTCTCGTTGCAGTGGCTTCTCTTGTTGCAGAGCATGGGCTCTAGGTGCACGGGCTTCAGTAGTTGTGGCACGCGGGCTCTAGAGCACAGGCTCAGTAGTTGAGGCGCACGGGCTTAGTTGCTCCGCAGCATGTGGGATCTTCCCGGACCAGGGCTTGAACCTGTGTCCCCTGCATTGGCAGGTGGATTCTTAACCACTGTGCCACCAGGGAAGCCCCTAAAATGAAGTTCTTAATAGAAATTTTCCTCCCAGAATAATACTGGGAGTCAAGAAATCTAGACTGTGGTTTTGATGTGTAAGTTTGGGCAAGTCAGACCTCTCTGAACTACATTTTGCTTAAATGGAGATTATAATATTTACCCTTTCTACCTTACTGGAGTACCAAGGCTCAAATAAAATCACACATGAAAAAATACTTTAAAACTATAAAGCACTTCAGAGGTTGAAAATAAATTGCCTATAGGGACGAGGAGTGGTGTAAATGAGTGAAGCAGATTAGGTATGAGTTCATAGGGAGTGGTGGGAACTATGGCAAACTAGAGAGCCCACATTCTGTTTAAAGACTAACCGCACTCATCTCTACCCAATTGCCATGTGGGACTGTGGGCTTGGTATTGCCATTGTTCCAATTTTCCTATAAAAGAAATTGACTTTTTAAATGTGAAATCTTCTGATTTTAAAATGTTGATAACTGATTTTTTAAAAATTGAGGACCAGATTTGGCCTATAGTCCTTCAGTTATTGTCTCTCCATTATACAAACATACGGTAGAAATTCAGGTTTTAGATACGCAATATGGTTCTTGTAGGCCCTTGAGGCCTGTTCTGAAATTCAAGTCTTGGAGAGATTTAACATTAGGTTCTTAAAACCTTTTTTTTTTTATCATATCCCTCTCATATTGGTTCTCAGGGAGGGGGCATTTTGCCCCCAGGGGTTATGTGGCAGTTTTTGGTAGTGACAGCTTTGGGGGGAGGAGGAATATATAACCAAAAGAGCATTAGGTGATAAGTTGGAAGATCAGAGATTTAGCCCCAGTGCTACTGATCCCCCTTTCCTGTGCATTATCCTCTGCCAACTGCAAGTGAAGACTGTGTGAGACTTGGACTGTGGGCCTCATTATGCCCACCCCCATCCCACCCAACACTGCCTATTGCCAGAGTCCCTAGCTGCTCCATGAAAGCATTCTGCTTTGCTGCAATGCTGCCCAGCAACCTCTGTATCTGCCCCTTCATCAGTTTGGCAGCCTCTGTGAAAGTCACTCGTATTTTACTTGAATTGCTGCCCATTGGAACTTCACAAAAAGAAGTGACTGTGACAAGGTTCCTGCTGACGTCAGTTTTTAAAGGCCTTGACCCCTATCAGTTCTTTAAGCATTGGAGAAATATGTGGCTTCATATGCAGCTGAATTCTGTGGTGGTTGGGAAATTCTCCATGTTGATGAATTTTACCCTCATTTCTTTGAAATTCAGTAATGTATTCTGGCCTCGAATACATGATTATAGACAAGTGACCTTTCCCCAATGAAATATCTGCTTTTGCAGATGGTTCAGGATTTGTGTCCTGGGCTGCGTCCTCTGCTGCCATCTCGTGGCCTCTTGGCTGCCCCGGTCGAGGTCTCACAAAGGGCCTTCCCGCAAGGTAATGGCGTGTGTCAGCGGCTTAGTTGGAGGAGTCTCTGCTCTTTGCGGGGCGTGCTCCCAAATCCCTCCCCTGCTGTGAGTCCACCTGAGCAGCCACACATGCCGCTTGGTGCGTGAGAGTAGGCTGGAGGCGCAGGGCCCTTCCGGGTCATTCTCAGCCCCTTGGGCCTCTATGTGTTATGCAATCCTGGACTCGAGCCACGAAATCAGTAAACTCAACTACCCAGGAGTAATCGGAGCTGACCTCGCCTGCTTGGCCTGATGAATGCCCCGCAGCCTCTCGCCACTCGCCATCCGGGGCTGGGATATTCTTTATCTTAGTGCAAAGAGATGATTACCCCATCAGGTTTCTGGATTTCGTTTTCTTGTCTAGGCCCATTTTGGGTTGCTTTGTGTACAAGCGCTTCATTCTTGACTCGCCCAGCGGTGCTGCCTCAATTTCGATGTTTGATTGCTGGATTGAGCAGGATGGTGGCAGTGTGTCACTGTTAGGCAGTGTCTCCTTTAAGTATGACAGGATCTGAGAACTGTAGTGATCAGAGGTCCATTTCCAGGGCACAGGGAATCTAGGAGACTGCCCTAGTAGCTGGGTTACTGGTGACTGAGCAGTGAGTGACTCATGCAGGAGGAAAGGCAGGAAAATTTTATTTGGTGCTAATTTTTTTTCATTATAATAATGTGTTTAAAACCTTCCAATTGTTACAGTAAATGTGTAGAACTGTCCCTTAGTTGTTAGCCTCACCTGTATGCTTTACACATGTTTGGCTTCTTCTGGAGAGCCCTGACTCTACCAGGCCCCCCTTATCCCTAACCCCAGAATTGGAGGAGGAAGAGGAAAAGGAAGGAAGAGAGGAGGAGGAGGGGGAGGAGGAACCGCTGCCTTTAGTGTTTGTTTTAATCTGCTTTTCCCTGTATAAAAATTCAGGGGGGGCTTCCCTGGTGGCGCAGTGGTTGAGAGTCCGCCTGCTGATGCAGGGGACACAGGTTCGTGCCCCGGTCCGGGAAGATCCCACATGCCGCGGAGCGGCTGGGCCCGTGAGCCATGGCCGCTGAGCCTGCGCATCCGGAGCCTGTGCTCCGCAGCGGGAGAGGCCACGGCAGTGAGAGGCCCGAGTACCGCAAAAAAAAAAAAAAAAAAAAGCAACAAAAATTCAGGGGGAAGGGCCTCCGTGTATGGCCTCCGCCATTTCCTAGGCTACTAAAACTGGTGTGCATTGCCGCTCTTTAAAATTCAGATGCCGCTTACTTAATGAGAGTTGTCTTCTGTTTCTCTTGTTTTTCCTTCTTTGCCTACATTTTTTCAGCCATATTTATATTTTGTGTTGCATGTTATTCTTGATTCTACTTATCATCTGAATCTTTGGTTTATTTTTCTTATCAGAAACTTCCTGTGTTCTGTCCAGAGGGAATGAGTCATCTTTGTTGATTCTTGTTTGTTTTTCCTTGCCTTTGTAAAGTTTTCTTGTTTATAATATTTTCCCACAAGTCCAAGCTCCCCAGATATGATTTAATTTGCTTTGCTTCTTTATAATTATGTGCTCACTTTATAAGGAAGATGCTCACTTTATAAGGAAAATGCTTTGCACCCACTCTTATGCTTTAGGTAAAGTGAGAGGACTCAAAGTCATGGCATAAGAGAAACAGGATTGATGTCTTTGTAAATCTCAAAGATAATTATGAGGAAGAGAAACTGTTCTTTGTGAACCTAAGAAGTGAAGCTGGATCCAATGGTTACGTATTATAGAGAGGCCAGTTTTAGACCAAAAAAGAGAAGCTGAACACCTTTCAAAAGATGAGCTGCTTTGAAGTTAGGCTGTCAACCTCTGGGTATGTTTGAGGTGTTTTGTGCAATGCACTTCTGCACAGATAGGTTGTTGAAGCAAGTTTTCAAATATCAACTGAATGGTTGGAATAGATAACCTTTAATTTCTCCTCCAACACTAAGATTTGGTTTCTCAGCAGTGGTGGTGTTTTTTTAGTAGACCCATCCATACTCTCTAATCTGAATGACCGGAGCTGAGCGAAAGTATAAAGTATTCCTCTAGTTCCTAGAACAGAGTTTATCAACTGTGGCACTACTGACATTTGGGCCAGATAATTCTTTGTTGTGGAAGGCTGTCCCTTGCATCGTAGGATGTTTAGCAGCATCCCTGGCTTCTAACCACTAAATACCAGTAGCACTCCTCCCCTTAAATGTGACAACTAAAAATCTCTCCAGACATTGCCAAATACCCCTTGGGGAGCAAAATTGCCCCCTCAAAGGGCATGAAAACCAACGCCCTAGAGAGATATGATCAGAAAGATTTCAAGAACTTAGTGTTAACTTCTCCAAGATTCTTATATTTAAAAAGAACCTACAAAGACCTGCAAGAACCATATTGCACACTCAAAACCTTAAATCTTCTCTTTGTGCCCCCATTCTCCCTTCTGGATTTTCTGTCATTTTTTTTTCTTTTTTTTTTTTTAAATAAACTTATTTATTTTTTGTTTATTTATTTTTGGCTTCGTTGGGTCTTCATTGCTGCTCACGGGTTTTCTCTAGTTGCAGCAAGCAGGGAGCTACTCTTCATTGTGGTGCACGGGCTCCTCATGGAGGTGGCTTCTCGTTGCAGAGCACAGCCTCTAGGCACGCGGGCTCTAGAGCACAGGCTTGGTAGTTGTGGTGCATGGGCTTAGTTGTCCTGCAGCATGTGGGATCTTCCCGGACCAGGGATCGAACCCGTGTCCGCTGCATTGGCAGGTGGATTCTTAACCTCTGCGCTACCAGGGAAGCCCCTGGGTTTTCCATCTTAACTGGTATTATCACTTGGTCATATAAGCTGAATGCTAAACTCTCCCTCATTTCCTGTAGCCAAAGGCTCACCACACTCTATAGATTTTCTTCCTGCTCTTGAATCAGTCTTCTCCTCATCACCACCACCCCTGCCCTAGTTCAGGCCCCCACCACTTCTCACCTACTACAGAAAAAGCTTCCTAAATAGTTCTGTGCTTCCAGGATCATCCTCCTGGAGGATCTTTCACATAGCCACATAAACATGACCACATAGCTTCCCTGCTTAAAAGCTCTTCAGTCATCTCCTTCCTATAAGATCAGCTCCAAGCTTTTTTAAATGGTGCAATGATCCCTGTGATCTGGCCCATGCCTTTGCAGTGTCATCTCCACATCCCCTCCCTTGCACTACACTCTTCAGTGACAGCAATCTGAGGAAGGTGGCATTGGTGTGCAGCCTTAAAAGTTTGTTTTAATTATTAATTAATATGTATGAGAAGCACTTCCACCCCATCTTTGAGCTTTACCCTCTCCCTCTTATTTTTTCTTTTTGATTAGCCCAAGGATGATGATGATGACAGCAATGACTCAGTGATGGGCAGGGTGGGGGTCAGGGCTGTTTTTTGCGCACATTAATAAGTCAGAACAATTAAAACACCGGTGATAAGTCAAAGCCATGTCATGTCAAAATAGCTAAGTCAAAACATCTCACTTTGGCACATATGTTTCTTTCTTTTTGGACCTTTAGTAATTTTTATTATTGCAATTACAAATAATGCTGCATTGAACATTCCTATACATGCATCTTTTCATACATTCGTAGTATTATATCAGCAGGTTAAATTCCTAGAAGTAGAATTCTTGGGTCAATGGCACATACGTTTCTTACTTCCATGCCTTATTCAAGCTGTTGTAACTAGTCCTAACCCCATATTGCTAACTGGTACTGTTCCTTTAAGACTCAGCTTAGTCTTCACCTACTTTGGGAAGCTTCCCTGACCGCTCCCATCACCACCAAGACTGTACTCTTACAGTGCTCTACACACAGTTCTATAGGTATTGTGAAGAGGATCAGAATTCACCACCCCAAAATGTGCCACATTGGCATGGGGATTGTTTTTATTGGAAGACAAATAAGAAGCAGCAAACTCAGAAAATGCTCTCTTCCTTCCCCCTATCTGAATAAAAATGAGATGTAAATTTCCCTTTGTGAAGGTCTTCCCTGCCCTCTCTCATAGCAGGAGGAAGAAAAACAACCATTACACTGCAGACAGAGAGTCAGCACCATGAATGGGTCTATACAAACAAACCTTACTAAAATCACACTTACCTTCCATCAGTTTCCCCTATATAGTTACTTTCCTGCAATCTACGACCCCTAGGAGCCCAAAATGCTTTTTCTTTGTCTTGTCACTTCTCCACAATTTCTCACCCTTTGTTAAAATGGTATATAGGACTTTGCTGGTGGCACAGTGGTTAACACTCTGCCTGCCAATGCAGGGGACATGGGTTTGAGCCCTGGTCCAGGAAGATACCACATGCCGCGGAGCAGCTAAGCCCGTGAGCCACAACTACTGAGCCTGCGTGCCACAACTACTGAAGCTCGCGCACCTAGAGCCTGAGCTCTTCAACAAGAGAAGCCACTGCAATGAGAAGCCTGCACACTGCAATGAACAGTAGCCCCCATGCAGCAATGACGACCCAATGCAAAAAAAAAGATGGTATATAATACCCTGTGCCTAATCACCCCCGAGCCTTCATTTCTTTTCTGTGAAGGTCCTCTGTATACATAAAAATTGAAATATTGGGCTTCCCTGGTGGCGCAGTGGTTAAGAGTCCGCCTGCCGATGCAGGGGACAAGGGTTCGTGCCCCGGTCTGGGAAGATCCCACATGCTGCAGAGCGGCTAGGCCCGTGAGCCATGGCGCTGAGCCTGCGCATCTGGAGCCTGTGCTCCGCAAGGGGAGAGGCCACAACAGTGAGAGGCCCGCCTACCGCAAAAAAAAAAAAAAAATTGAAATATTAACATCAAGTGAAATGTGTATGCCTTTTCTCCTGTTAATTTGCCTTTTGTCAATTTAATTTGCAAGCACCAGCTACTAAACCAAAGAGGGTAGAGAAAAGTTTTTCCTTCCCCTACAATTGAAATTATCATTTATGTGCCCACCTTTGAAGAGAGAACCGTGTTTTATTCATCTTTATAACCCCAGAACCTAGCTAAGTGAATGGCATAAGGAGACATTCAATACATGTTTACTGAATGAATGAATAAATTAAATCAGAAGGAGTCTTAGAAGGCATTCTACTCAACACAGAAACATCTGTGCAACATTCTGATAGTCATTCAGTCTCTGCTAAAACATTAACAGTAATGGTGCTACTAGAGAAAATCACTCAAACATGGCAGCTGGTGCCACAAAAAATTCATGATCTCAAACTGCAACTAGATCCTAAAGGCAACCCCATAATACTACTATTGGCAGTTCTAAATTTCCACAGCTTCTACTTCAAGTTTTTTGTATTGTTTTGTTTTCAGTAGTTATTCTAAAGTGCATCTGGAAGAATAAACAAATGATAAAGAAAGGGAAGGAAGAAAGGAATGAAGGAAGGAAGGGAGAAAGAAGGAAGAAAGGGCTTCTAACAAGAAGAGTAATAAGGTGAGACTTGGTCTATCAGTTATTAATGTATATTATAAAGATGAAAAATTAAAACATTATGGTATTGACATCAGAATAGACAGATAGATGAATGGAATAGAATAGAGTCAAAAAAAGAGCTCAAGTATATACAAAGATTTAATATATTTTAGTAGCACTATTTCTTATCAATCAGTTAATCATAAACTAATTTTTTTCAATAAGTGATGTTGGAATAACTGCATAACTATTTGCACTAAGTTACACTTCTCTCATCCTCCATGCACCAAAATAAATTCTAGACTTAAATGGAAAAAATCAAAACCATAAAAATATGAGAAGAAATATAGGTAATTACTTATATAACCTGGGGCAGATGAGAGCTTTTAGATATAACACTAATAGCAGAAACTAAAAAGAAAAAGATTGATTTTACATTAAAATTTTTAGGCTTTCTATCAAAAAAATCACAATAAAGATAAAGTTCAAATGTAAAGTTAAGGAAGGATGACTGAGAGTAACATATAGCTAAAAGATTGTTAGTATTAATATTGAATCTTTTCTTGTAGAAAAACTGATAAAGACAAAACAGCCAATTTACCAAATAAAGAAATTTAAATGGCCAATAAATCTATGAAAGATGATTTGTATTCATAGTAGTTAAATAAATACAATTTATTTATTTTTTGGCTGCACCTTGCAGCATGAGGGTTCTCTGGTTGGGGAACTAAGATCGAACCTGTGCCCCCTGCAGTGGAAGTGCAGAATCTTAACTACTGGACCACCAGAGAAGTACCTAAATAAATGCAATTTAAAACAGTAAGATGCCATTTTGTGCCAATCACATTGTTATTTTTAAATGCGTAAAACCCATCACTGGTGAGTGTGCAAGGAAATAGGCACTTTCTTATACCTCTGATAGGACGGTAAATTGGTACAACTGTAATGGAAAGCAATTTAACATCTTGTATATACAGGTTAAAAATTACCTACCCGGGCTTCCCTGGTGGCTCAGTGGTTGGGAGTCCGCCTGCCGATGCAGGGAACATGGGTTCATGCCCTGGTCCGGGAAGATCCCACATGCCACGGAGTGGCTGGGCCCGTGGGCCATGGCCGCTGAGCCTGTGTATCCAGAGCCTGTGCTCCGCGACGGGAGAGGCCACAGCAATGAGAGGCCCGCGTACCACAAAAAAAAAAAAAAAATTACCTACCTTTGGCCCAGCAATTCTGCATCTAGGAATTTTCTGCAGGAATACTTTTGGACATGTATAAGGAGTTACCTATTGAAATGTTCAGTACAGCATTAATTTTTCAAGTGCAAGCAGTTCTAAATGTCTAACAATAAGGTAGTTGGTCTTTAAAGTATAATAAATGTAGAGATTGAAATATTATACTATATTATACTGGCATAAAAAAGACTAAAAGATGTCCATGGTATATTCCTAAGTGGAAAAAAAAAAAAAAAAAGCACACTGCATCATTGCATCCAGTTAAAAAATGGCAAAAGTCTTGAATAGACATTCCTCCAAAAAATTTGCAAATGACCAAAAAACACATGAAAATGATGTTGCACATCATTAGTCATTAGGGAAATACAATTCAAAACCGCAACAAGATACTACTTTACCACTTCACGGCTACTAGGAGAGCTATAAAAACAACAGCAACAAATGGAAAATGGCAAGTGTTGGCAAGAATGTGGAGAAATTGGAACTCTCATGTATTGCTGGTAGGAGCGTAAATGCTGCTGTGGAAAATAGCTTGGCGATTCCTCAATAGGTGAAACAGAATTGCCATGTGAGCCAGCAATTCTGCTCCTAGGTATATACTAAATAGGTGTTCAAACAAAAAGTTACACATAAATGTTCATAGCGAAAAGATGGAAACAACTCAAATGTCCATCACCTGATAAATGGATAAACAAAATGTGGTATATATCCATATAATGGAACACTTCTTATTCCACTATGTACAACATGGATGAACCTAACAACTATGCTAAGTGAAAGAAGCCAGACACAAAAGGTCACATATTGTGTGATTCCATTTATCTGAAATATCCGGAATAGGCAAATCCATAGAAACAAAAAGCATTTTAGTGGTTGCCAGGGGCTGGGAGAAGGAGAGAATGGGGCATGACTACTTAATGGCTATGAGGTTTCCTTTTGTGATGCTAAAAGTGTTCTGGAAATACATAGTGGTAATGATTGCACAGCACTGTAAATGTACTAAATGCCACCAAATTGTCTATTTTAAAATAGTTTAAATGGTGAAATTTATACTATGTGAATTTTACCACAACACAAAAAGTGCATTACAAAACAGTAGGTATAGTTAGTTTTGTTTTTCTAGAAGTATATGCATAGGAAAAAAATTGTAGAAGGATAAATATCAAACTACTCTGGTCATCCATGGTTGTCATTTAGGACTAATGTCCTAAATTTTCTACAATAATCCTCAATTACTTGACTCCTTTTTAAAACATGCTGTAGAATGATATTTAATGAAAGAGAGGAGCGTTCATCATGTAATGCCCTCCAAGTCCATTCATGTTGCTGCAAATGCAAAATTTCATTCTTTTTTTAAGGCTGAGTAGTATTCCACTGAATATTTATACCATTTCTTCTTATTTGTTCATCTGTTGATAGACACTTAGGTTGCTTCCACCTCTTGGCAACTGTGAATAATGCTGCACTGGGGTGCATCCAAACCAGTATATTTGAACGAAATCAATTTTATTGTAAAAACACACATATTGCATAGAACAAAAACCTACTGGAAGTATATATGCCAACGTATTAATGGTTATATTTCAGGGGGTGATTATAGGTGAATTTTATTTACTTTTAAAAACTACATTTTCAAAATTCTTCCAGTGAATATGTATATATATATATATTACCTCCACAATCTGGGTTTTAATTATTTAAAGTTTTCCTGGGGGATACATGAGCATCGTGGTAGTGTGAGAAGCTCCCTTTGTCTCACCCCTTCAATTTACAACTAGTAAAACATCCCTAACTCAAGAAAATTTCCCTACCCAACACAGCAGAATGCTAGAGAGATACACACATCTGTGCACGTGAAGGTGGGTGCATTGGAACACATAGAGGAGGCAGAAGCGGGGTGAACAGCAGAGGCAGTGCCCATGATCCCAGCCCCCCGGCCACAGCAGCTGAACCCGGAGCCCCAGAGAACCCTGTGGCAGGAGGAGGGGCAGCAGGCACAGCTTTAGCCTCCTGGCTGCACCAGTGCCTATTGGCGCAGGAAACTAGGCAGCAGCACTGGTGAGGCCAAGACTCAGTCCTTCCAACCCTGGAGACGCCCACAACGCTCCCTCCTCCCCCGCCCTCACCCACTGCAGCGGCGCCTGCAAACCAAACAACCCCAGACATGGCGGAGGTGCCCATGACCCTGGATCCCCCACCAATCCTCTCCCCTCACTATGGTGGCAATGCCTGCAACCCAGTCAACCCTGGACAAGGCAAAGGTACCCCCATCCCAGTGCCCCTGGTGGCGACGCCAGCAACGCCAGAGGCACAAGCAGCTATGACAAGGGCACCAGTGACACCTCTGGCAGAGGCAGTGGAAGATGGAAAGTGCCGATTCTCAAATATAGACAGAACAGCTCAGGTAAGAGAAACCAAAAACTTGTGCTATAGCGCCACCTACTGAAAAACAAAAGAAAGGCCTTCTAGTGACCAATCTGTTAAATTGTTATAATCAAAGTAAACAAAACTACCTAAAGAAGAAAGGTGTTCGCTACTTCAGATACGCTGGCAGAGGACCAATTCATCAAGCACCATAAAAGAAAACATGCTAACACAGTATCAAAAAAAAAAAAAGAAAGAAAATGACAAGTCTACAGAAATCAAAGTCACAGAAGATTTTAATCTATTAGAGAATTCGAAAATAGCTGTCATGAAGAAATTCAGCAAGAAAACACAAAAAGGAAGCTCAATGAGCTCAGGAATAAAATCAATGAACAGGGGCTTCCCTGGTGGTCCAGTGGTTAAGACTCCACCTTCCAATGCAGGGGACATGGGTTCAATCCCTGGTCACAGAACTAAGATCCCACATGTCGGGTGGTGTGGCCAAAAAAACAAAATAAAATAAATGTACAGAAGGAATATTTTACCAAAGAGATTGAAACTCTAAAAAAGAACTAAGTAGGAAATCTGGAGCTGAAGAACTCAATAAATGAGATGAAAAATGCATTAGAAAGCACTGGAAATAGAGAAGACCATATGGAAGAGAAAACTCACAAGCTCAAAGACAGAAATCTAGAAATGATTCATGTAGAAGAGGAGATAGAACTAAGTTTTGTGTTTTGTTTTGTTTTTTAATGAAGAAATTCTATGAGAACTATCTAACTACCTTAGGAAAAGCAACATAAGGAGAATGGGTACCCCAGAAGGAGAAGGGGGGAAGAAGGGAGCAAAAAACTTATTTAAAGGAATAATAGCTGAGAATTTTCCAAATCTGGGGAAGGAACTGGATATATACGTTCATGAAGCTAATACAACACCTAATTATATCAACGAAAAAAGACCTTTTCCAAAGCACATTATATTAAAACTGTCAAAAGTCAGTGACAAAGAAAGAATTTTAAAGTCATTGAGGGGAAAAAATACAGTAACCTAGAAAGATACCCCAATAGGCTATCAACGTATTTCTCAACAAAAACTCTACAGGCCAGAAGAGAGCAAAATGACATACTCAAGATACAGAAAGATAAAAACTGTCAGCCAAGAATACTCTATCCAGAAAAGTTATTCAGATATGAAGGAGAAATGAAGTCTTTCCCAGACAAACAAAAGCTGAAGGATTTCATTACCACTAGACCTATTTACAAGAAATGTTGAAAGGGCTCTTATACCTGAAACAAGAAGGCAAAAGTACACAAAACTTTGAGTAAGGTGACAAATAGAATAAGAAAATTAGAACTCTATATCAGAATAGATTATAGATTGTTAAACAATTATAGCATAAAGGTTAAAGGGGAAAAAGTATTAAAAATAACTATAGCTACTTCAATTTGGTAATGAACTCGTAACATAAAAAAGGACAATTTGTGACAATAAAAACATGAAAGGGAAGAGGAAAAGGACAAAATCTGTATAGGCAAATGAAGACAAGATGCTATCAGCAGAAAAAGAAACTATAGTCCTAAAAAGGACTATTTTATCTATGAGATGTTTTATACAAATCTCATGGTAACCACAAAAAAAATTTGGAGCAGAGACATGAAACATGAAAAAGAGGAAACAGAAAAATATCATGGAAAACCACTAAACCAAAATGACAGACACAAACACAAGGAAAAAGAAACAATGGAGATAAAGAGGAACCAGAAAACAAAAGGTAAAATGGCAGGACTAAGTCCTCATCTGTCAATATTCACCTTAAATGCAAATGGATTGAATTCACTAATTAAAGGACAAAGAGTGGCTGGATGGATTAAAAAATAAGACCCAACTCTATGCTGCCTCCAGGAGACTCAGCTCAGCTCTAAAGACAAACAGGCTCAAAGTGAAGGGATGGAAGATGATACTCCAAGCAAATGGCAGCCAAAAGAAAGTGGGTATAATTAATACTCATATCAGGCAAAATAGACTTCAAGAAAAAAGGTAACCAGAAATAAAGATGGACATTATATAATGACAAAGGGGACAATCCATCAAGAAGATAAAACATTTATTAATATATATGAACATAACATAGAAGCACCAAAATATATGAAGCAATTATTAATAGACCTATAAGAGAAATTGACAGTAGCACAATAATAGTTGGGGACTTTAACATCCCACTACATCAATGGATAGATTATCCAGACAGAAATTCAACAAGAAAATATCAATCTGAAATCATATGGACTTAATAGATTTATACAGAAGACCCCATTCAAAAGCAGTAGAATACACATTCTTCTCAAGTGCACATAGAACATTCTCAAGGATAGACTAGATGTTGGGATACAAAACAACTCTCAGTAAATTTAAGAAGACTGAAATCACATCAAACGTCTTTTCCCTACACAACAGTATGAAACTAGAAATCAGTTACAAGAAGAAAGCTGGAAAAATCACAGATATTTGGAGACTGAACAACATGCTACTGAAAAACTATTGGGTCAATGAAGAAATCAAAGGAGAAATTTAAAAAATATACGAAGACAAATTAAAATATGACATACCAAAATCTATGGGATGCAGCAAAAGCAGTACTAAAAGAAAAGTGTGTGGCAATACAAGCCTACCTCAAGAAACATGAAAAATCTCAAACAATCTAACCTTACACCTAAAGGAGCTAGAAAAGAACAAATGAAGGCCAAAGAAGGAAATAATAAAAATCAGAGCGCAATTAAATGAAATAGAGACTTAAAAGATATCAGAAAAGATCAATGAAACTAAGAGCTTGCTCTCTGAAAAGATAAAAAATAGAGAAGACTCAGACAAAATCAGAAATGAAAGAGAAATTACAACAGAAACCACAGAAATACAAAAGATTATAAGAGAATACTATAAACAGCTATAAAACAACAATTACACAACCTAAAAAATAAATCCTTTGAATCATACAGCAAAGACTGAATCATGAAGAAATAGAAAATCTGAATAGACTGATCTATAGCAAGGAGATTGAAACAGTAATAAAAAAAACCTCCCAAAATACAAAAGTCTAGGACAAGGTGGCTTCTGTGGTGAATTCTACCAAACATTCAAAGGAGATTTAATACCAATCCTTAAACTATTCCAAAAAATCGAAGAGGAGGCAATGCTTCCTAATTCATTTTACAAGGCCATTATGCTCATACCAAAACCAGACAAGGGCAACACAAAAAAGAAAATTACAGGCCAATATCACTGATGAATATAGATGCAAACATTCTCAACAAAATATTAGCAAACCAAATACAATAATACATCTAAATGACCATGCACCATGATCAAGTGAGACACATTCCAGTTATGCAAAGATGGTTCAACATTTGCAAGTCAAGCAACGTGATACACCACATTAATAAAATGAAGGATAAAAATCATATGATCATCTCAATAGATGTAGAAAAAGCATTTCACAAGATTCAACGTCCACTTACGATAAAAACTCTCAATAACTTGGGTACAGAGGGAACATACTTCAACAAAATAAAGGCCATTTATGACAAGCCCACAGCTAATACCATACTCAATGGTGAAAAACTGAAAGCTCTCTCTCTAAGATCAGGAACAAGACAAGGATACCCACTCATAATTTTTTTAAAAAATAAAATTATTTATTTATTTTTGGCTGCTTTGGGTCTTCGTTGCTGTGCATGGGCTTTCTCCAGTTGCGGCGAGTGGGGCTACTCTTCCTTGCAGTGTGCAGGCTTCTAATTGCGGTGGCTTCTCTTGTTGTGGAGCACGGGCTCTGGGCACGCAGGCTTCAGTAGTTGTGGCACACGTGGGCTCAGTAGTTGTGGTGCACAGGCTTAGTTGCTCCACGGCATGTGGGATCTTCCCAGACCAGGGCTCGAACCTGCGTCCCCTGCATTGGCAGGTGGACTCCTAACCACTGAGCCACCAGGGAAGTCCTCACTCTCATCATTTTTATTCAACATATCATTGGGAGTCCTAGCCAGAGCATTTATGCAAGAAAGAGAAATAAAAAGCATCCAAATTGGAAAGGAAGAAATAAAACTGTCACTATTTGCAGATGTCATGATTTTATATATAGAAAACCCTAAAGATTCCACTAAAAAACTATTAGAGATAATAAATGAATACACTAAAGTTGCCTGGTACAAAATCAGTATACAAAAATCAGTTCCATTTCTATATGCTAACAGTGAACTATCAGAAAGAGAAATTAAGAAAACAATCACATTTACAATTGCAATAAAAAGAATGATATACATAGGAATAATTTTTTTTAATTTTAATTTTATTTTATTTTGCTATACAGTAGGTCCTTGTTGGTTATCCATATTCATAGGAATAAATTTAACCAAGGAGGTGAAAACCCTGTACACTGAAAACTATAAGACATTGTTGAAAGAAATTGAAAAAGACACAAAGAAATAGAACCATATTTTGTGCTTATGAATTGAAGAACAATTTTTAAATGTTCATATTACCTAAAGCAATCTACACAGATTCAATGCAATCCCTTTCAAAATCCCAATGACATTTTTCACAGAAATAGAACAAAAAATTCTAAAATTTATATGGAACCACCAAAAAAAAAAAAAAAAAAAACCTCAAACAGCAAAGGCAATCCTGGGAAAAAAGAACAAAGCTGGAGGTATCACACTCCCTGATTTCAAATTATACTACAAAGCTAGAGTAATCAAAACAGCATGGTAGGGACCTCCCTGGTGGCACAGTGGTTAAGAATCTGCCTGGCAATGCAGGGGACATGGGTTTGAGCCCTGGTCCGGGAAGATCCCACATGCTGCAGAGTAACTAAGCCCGTGCACCACAACTACTGAGCCCGCATGCCACAACTACCGAAGCCCGTGTGCCTAGAGCCTGTGCTCTGCAACAAAAGAAGCCACTGCAATGAGAAGCCTGCACACTGCAACAAAGAGCAGCTGCTGTTGGCCACAACTAGAGAAAATCCATGCACAACAACGAAGACCCAATGCAACCAAAAATAAATAAATAAATAAATTTCTTTAAAAAAACAAAAAAACAGAAAAACCCAGCATGGTATTGGCAGAAAATCAGACATACAGATCAATGGAACAGAACTGAGAGCCCAGAAAAAAACCCAAACATGTATGAACAACTAATTTATGACAAAGGAGTCAAGAACATACAATGGGGGAACAGAAAGTCTCTTCAATAAATGGTGTTGGGAAAACTGCACAGTCACATGAAAAAGAATGAAGCTAGACCACCATGTTACACCATACACAAAAATTAACTCAAAATGGATTAACAACTTGAATGTAAGACCTGAAATCATAAAACTCCTAGAAGAAAACACAGGCAATATACTCTTTAACATTGGTCTTAGTAATATCTTTTTGGATATGTTTTCTTAGGCAAGGGAAACAAACTCAAAAATAAACAAATGGGTAGGAATTCCCTGGTGGTCCAGTGGTTAGCACTCTGTGCTTTCATTGCCAAGGGCCTGGGTTTGATCCCTCTTCAGGGAACTAAGATCCCACAATCAGCTTGGCACAGCCAAAAAATAATAATAATAGAATAAACAAATGGGACAACATCAAGCTAAAAACATCTGCCTAGCAAAGGAAACCATCAGCAAAACAAAGACAGCCTACTGAATGGGAGAAGACTTTTGCAAATCATATATCTGATAATGGGTTAATATTCAAAATATATAAAGAATACATGCAACTCAACAAAAACAAAAAAAACCTGATTGAAAAATGGGTGGAGGCTATGAATAGACATTTTCCAAAGAAGACATACAGATGGCCAACAGGCAAATGAAAATAAATTCAACATCACTAATTATTAGGGAAATACAAATCAAAACCACAATGAGATATCACCTCACACCTGTCAGAATGGCTATTATCAAAAAGACAAGCAATAACAAGTGTTGGAAAGGATGTGGAGCAAAGGGAACCCCCATACACTGTTGGTGGGAATGTAAATTGGTGCAGCCACTGTGGAAAATAGTATAGAGATTCCTCAAAAAATTAAGAATAGATCTGCTATATGATTCAGGCATTCCACTTCTGGATATTCAAAGAAAACAAAAACACTAATTTGAAAAGATATACGTACCTCTATGTTTATTGCAGCATTATTTACAGTAGCCAAGATGTGGAAACAACCTATGTTCTTATCGATGGATGAATGGATAAAGATGTGGTATATATATACCATTCAGCCATAAAAAGGTGAAATCTTGCCATCTGGACAACATGGATGGACCTTGAGGGTATTATGCTAAGTGAAATAAGTCAGATGGAGAAAGACAACTTATCGTATGATTTCACTCATGTGGAATATAAAAAATAAATAAATAAATGAACAAACAAAACAAGGGGACTTCCCTGGCAGTCTAGTGGTTAAGACTCCACCCTTCCACTGTAATTGGTGAGGGTTCAATCCCTGGTCCAAGAACTAAGATCCCACATGCCACATGGCATGGCCAAACAAACAAACAAAAAAACCTCAAAAAACCCACATAGACACAGAGAACAGATTGGTGGTTACTAGTTGGGAAGGGGGTTGAGAGGGAGGGTGAAATAAGTAAGTGGGGTCAACTGTACAGTGATGAATAGAAACTAGACTTTTGGTGGAAGGCACACTGTTGTGTATTCAGAAGTCAAATTATAATGTACACATGAAACTTACCTCAATTTAAAAAAATAAAATAAAATAAATATGCCATTTCCCAATCAAACTGAAAAATGAAAGTTACATCAACTTGAAGCGGAAAAAAAAGTTTTCCTTATATTGAGGCCAAAACTCGTTTTACTTGTTAAATGAAACCTTTAGTTGGGGAAAAATTGATAGAGTTTTAAAGGTAAGTAACACCAAAGAATCTGGAAACTACTAAAATTATGATGGAAGAGAACAGAGAGACAAGTAAGCATGTGCTTAGAAAGGAAAAAATCTCTTTTATAGCTGAGTCAAAGATGTTATTGCAGGGGAGAAATACCTTTCAAAAAGAGAAAGGCAAGCAAAGAAAAGAGAATAAGGATGCAACAGAATCATATTAAGAGGTACAGAGTAGAAGTTCCTTTTGCAATAGATTGTAACAAACAGTGCCAGGGAATTAAAAAAGAACTCAGGAAGAAATTAGAAAACTATTGACCGAATCTGCGATCTCTGACTACAGCTGCCAACTGGGTTGCAAGACCTATGGGTTGCAAGTGTGGTTTGTGTTCATGAAAAAGCCTTCAGAAGGGGCCTGAGAAAATAGCAGTTATGAGCAGTCATGTAGCATTTATAATAATAATTATTATTATTTTCTTTCTTTTTTTTAAATTTATTTATTTTTGGCTGCATTGGGTCTTCGTTGCTGTGCGCAGGCTTTCTCTAGTTGTGGAGAGCGGGGGCTACTTTTCATTGTGGTGCACATGCTTCTCGTTGTGGTGGCTTCTCTTGTGGAGCACGGGCTCTAGGCACGCGGGCTTCAGTAGTTGTGGCATGCGGGCTCAATAGTTGTGGCTCATGGGCTCTAGAGCACAGGCTCAGTAGTTGTGGCTCACGGGCTTAGTTGCTCCATGGCATGTGGGATCTTCCCTGACCAGGGATCAGACCCATGTCCCCTGCATTGGCAGCTGGATTCTTAACCACTGCACCACCAGGGAAGCCCCCAATACCTTATTTCTAATGATAATATTAACATGTGCCTTTGTCACGCTTACTCTGTGCTTGACCCTGTCTTAAGCACTTCTAGTGTTTTAACTCACTTAATCCTCACAACATCCCTAAAAAGCAGGCATTATTATCCTTTTTTACAGTTAAGGAAAATAAAGCACAAGAAAGTTAAGGTCACACAGTTAGTCAGTAAAGAGCCAATTCACATCCAGGAGTCCCTGCTCTAGAGTTCAGGCACCTTAGCCACTGTTACACTGCCTCTACAGCCAAAACATCCCCTCCAGCTGTGGTTCACAAAGGACAGTCCTTTCAGGAAGTCCAGGAGGTCAAAACTATTTTCAAAATAATACTAAGATTTTTTTTCTTCCTTTTTCATTCTCATGTTTTTATGAGTACACAGAGGAAATTTCCAGAGGCTACAGGAAGTGTGATGACATCATCACTCTAGATAATAGAAAATGTGTTTGTATAGTCTTGTATTTTCTGGAATTTTCTAAGGCAAGCTGTTTGGGATCCTGAAACCAAAAAATTTGAGAACCATTGCCCTAAGGTAAAGTGTTCTCTGGTTTCTTAAGGAATAATCAAGACTGATTGCCATAATTTATTTATTCATTCATTCATTCAATAATTATTGAGCACTACATTCCAGGTATTGTGCCAGGTGTGGGGATTACAGTGGTGGGCAAGAGTGGCATGGTCCCTTGACTCATGGAGTTTGGTGAGATGGTCCTAAAACATTAGGGTGCATGGGAATTACTTGGTAAATTAATTAAAAGTACAAATTTAAATGCTGATTCATTTTTTAGGGGATGGGACTCAGGAATTTTTATTTTTTTAAAAAACAGCTGTTAAGTCAATTCTGAAGCAAAATATCCACTAACTACACATTGGAAAACACTGGTCTAGTGGTTGTTTAGCTTGAAGAGAAAATTTGGGGAAATGAAAGTGATCTCCATATATAAAGACCTGTGTGACTCCAGAGAGCAGACTAGATACCAGTAAGCAAAGCTAATCTGGAGGCAGATTTCCATCTAGTATTAGTTAGGAATGGTCTTCCACGTGAGGCAGAGAATTCCCAATTAACTGCAAGTTTTGAGTCAGCTAGAGGGCCATACCATAGACATCATCATAAAAATTCTTACATTGGGTGTGAAATTTTTCTATATGACCTGTAAGCATGAGGGAATTTTATTATAAGAACCAAAAGGAAGGGCTGATAAAAGTCACAACTAATTTAATGCACTATTTTAACCACTAACTTTCTCCAAAAAAACTATGTCAACTCAGATGATAATACAAATTCCAAAGTGACCACTTAGGCTACGACAGACTACAAGGGCTGGCTAAAGTTCAAGAACTTTGAAAATGAGAGGATGAGGACTTTGGGAATGAGGAAAAAGTGGAAGCAGCTTCCCAGACCTTCCCTTGTTCCTCATGGGGCTGCGCCCAAAGTTCAGTGTAGCAGTAAGGGCCTTACCTCTGCAGTAAGAACCAAGAACAGCATTCTTCCATCTTGGGAGAGGAGTTCTGTCAGGCTTCATCATCCCAGCTAACACCTGAGTTCCAGGTTCATAGATCCTTTCTGTGCCATAGAAATATAATCTAACTAAGAAACCCATACAAAACATTTTATGTAACTTAGCTACTTGCAAGTTTCATCTCTTGCTGGCAGTTAGGCCTACTAGAGATTTCAGTACAGCAAACCTAGCCATGGCCTATATACTGTACATGACCTACCTGCACGTGCATTAACCCTTGGAAGCAAACACTATTATCCACATTTTAGAGATGAACTAGAATTAAGTTTATGACTCATTTCATATTTTACTGAGAAAATAGGAAAATCTAACTAAAAACTACTTCGTCTTCTTCACCGAACTACCTGGGCCTATACCTGTCTGCCTTCTTTCCTGTTACAATGGATGAACTATTCTCACTACCATCTAAGGCCAATCCCCTCATTTGTGTACAAGACTCCAAACCCTTTTCCTTACTCACGGGCTCTGCTCTTCTAGTTATACCCTCTCTCTTCTGCGCCATCAATTTCTTCCTCTATAGCCTACAAATATGTTATAGTAACTCCCATCTTTGGAGAAAAAAAAAAATTTGTTTCTACCATGACACTGCCTATTTTCTCTGCTCTCTTATGTCAATGTCAGTGTGAATTATGTTTAGTCACATATAACACAAAATCCAGAATAGAGTAGTATATATAAGGCAGGGTTTGTTTTCTTTTATATAAAGGAAGCTCAGAGGTAGATATTATGGGTTCATATTGTCCCTAGGGACCCAAGCTCCTCTGTCTTCCTGCTCTGCCATCCTTAGCGTAAAACTTCCAGCCTCACTATTACCTCATGACCCAATATGGCTACTGTACTCCAGACATTTTATCTATGTCCCAGGCAAATAGAAGTAGAAAATTGGAGGAGGGAAAAAAGAAGTAAATCCTAGGCTTTCCTCTGCACCACTGTACTGAAAATGCTTTTGCGAATTTCACCAGTTACTTCCATATTTTCAAATTTCATATTAAATTTTCTGTTCTCATCTTATTGAACTCTCAGCAACATGGGACATACTAACCCCTCCTTAGTTTTGAAACAATGCTTTCATCTGACATCAGAGACTCCACATTCTCCTGGTTTCTTTGTACTTCATTGGCTGCTGCTTCTTAATTTCCTTTACTGGATCCTCCTTTTCTTCCCAATCTCTAAAGATCAGTTGCCTCAGGCTTCATTTCTTGGTCCTCTTCTTTATATACTCTGTTTCCCTAATGATCTCATTCAGTCCCATGACTTTAAATACTCTCTATATACTGCTGATCCCATCAGTTTATATCTCCAGACATGACTCTGTCCTGAATCCTAGACTCATATATTATCTCCACTTGGATGCCTAATAGGGATCTCAAGTATAACATGACCAGAACAGGACTTCTAATTCCTACCTTTAAAAAAAATCTTCTCTTCCCCCTCAATCTTTCCCATTTCAATTAATGGCACTACCATTCACACAGTTCTGCTGGACAAAAACCTCAGAGTCATCCTTGATTACTTATTTTCCTCCCCTTCCTCATCCAATCCTTTAGAAAGTCTGGTCTACTTAATGTCCAAAATATACCTCCAATCCAATAACCTCTTATACCGCCAACATTCTTGCCCACACCATCATTGCCTCTCATCTGGTTTATTATAATAACCTCTAACCCTTTCCCTTCCTCCAGGCTTGTTTCCACTGATGGTCAGGGTTAATAGTTACAAAAAACAGAAACTAACCACTGATTTAAGCAGAAAAAGAAATAATTTGAAGGAATATGGGCAGGGAATTTGGAGGTAAACTGGTGTGCAGCATTGGTAGGGAGGATAAGAGAACACAGCAGATAAAATCATGACATGCCATGCATGGAAACAACCCCCATGGATACCATCCCCAGTGGTCTAGGATGCTGCCACTAGTTTTACCATGAAGGGGCAGGCAGTGACTGTCTGTCTCAAAGCAACTCTGCAGAAGGAAAGAGCAGAACTTTAAGAAGCTTTTCTTCACCTACCTTCTCACTGCTACCCTCCACCATAGTGTAGCCCCCAGTCTCTCTTTCTCTCCTCGATACCCATCTTCTTCCCCCCTTCCCACACACTCTAATTCAAGATAGACTTTTTAGTTTCCCTAAGGGTTTCTCACAGAGGTAGTGATTATGGTGGTTCATTCATGGATTCTATGCTTCCCTCTTACTTTACATTTTCTCCACGGTTGATTTTAGAGGAAAAAGCCAGTGACCTGAGCTTATTTGCCAGTTGCTGGTGTTTTCTGGTTCTTTACAAGTTCCTGTAGTTATTGGAGGAGGTTACTGCATTGTTATTGAAAGGAGGGGTTGGCCCAGAGGTATTTTTAACCCCCAAATTGTACAACTTATAGGAGGCTGATTTAGTGTCATCGATGCAATAATCCCTGGGAAAGGATCTGGAATACACTGTGGATTCACGTTCATCTTAATTAACTCAACGAATACTTAGGTGGTTATTGTAAGCTAGGTGTGGCGCTGTGTACTAGGGGAAAAAAAAAAAGGAATTGTCCCTGCCCTCTAGTGGAGGAGGAGAGGAATTACCTATTATAATTATAATATTGTAAATAAAGATAATTGCATACCTTAATAGAGACATGCACAGGGTCATTAAGTATATAGGATCCTTGGCAAAGTGCTGTTTCATGGAAAGGTAACATGTGAGCAGGGAACTTGAAGAATGTGTAGGAGTTTTCAAAGAAAGCAAACAGAAGGCAAATGTTACAAGCAAAGAAAAAGTACAGTATGAGGCAAAGAAAAAAGGCTTGAGAAAGCATGGGAAAATACAAAATAGATCAGTATTTCTGGAACATAAACTGAATGAAAATAGGTGCTGTAATTCATCGCTGATAGGTGTGTAAATTCGTTCGACTCTTCAGGAAGACTATTTAGCAATAACTCAAAATATTAAATACATATACTATTTGGTCAGGAATATGTATCCTCCAGCATTGTTTGTAATAGCAAAAGATTTGAAACCACCTAAATATCCATGAAAGAGGGAATTGGTTAAATAAATGATAGGATATCCAAACAATGGAAGAGTATGAAGTTATAAAAAAGAATGAAGCAGATCTGTAGGTACTAATATGAACTAGTTTTCAAGACATACATTGTTAAATGAAAAAATCTGGGTGCTGAGCACTGTGAATACAACATTATAATCTTTGATTGTTTGTTGGAGGGGGCGGGGCGACTTCACACAGATGCATAGAATATCTGGATGAGTTCACAAGGAATAGGTAACAGGAGCTGCCCCCTGAAGATAGGAACTGGGGATCTGGGGTGGGAGGCAGTGACTGACAGGTTCTAAAATGGTCCCAAATCATCTCTGCCTCCTAACACTCATGCCCATGTGTAATCTGTTCCCCTTCGAGTGTGGATAGGATCTGCAACTTGTTTCTAGACAATAGAACACAACAAAAGTGATGGATGTCACTTCTATGATTATGTTAAATAGGACTGTAATTTCCATCTTGCTAGCAGACTCTACTGAACCTCACACTTGCTGGATTTTATAAAGTAAACAGCCATTCAGAGAGGTCACATGCTAAGGAACTGAGGATACCTCTGGCTGGTAACCCACAAGCACAAGGAACAAATCCTGCAACAATGACGTTAGCTTGGTATCCTTTCCCAGTTGAGCCTCAGATGAGACTCCAGTCCTGGCCGATAACTTAATTGCAGCTTGTGAGACCCTAAAGCAGACGACCCAGATGAGCCACCACACCCAGGACTCAGGTGAGCGATGCTCATATTCCTGACGCACAGAAAATGATATAATAAATGTGTGTTGTTTTAAGCTTCTAAGTTCACAGTAATTCATTAACACAGGGTTAGATAACTAACACAGAACCTGACTTATTTTTCTTGTAATACATTTTTAGTGTTTTTAATCATGTGCCTGTAAAACCTACTTAAACAGACTTATTTTTCTTGTAATACATTTTTTAACATCTTTATTGGAGTATAATTGCTTTAAAATGGTGTGTTTCTGCTTTATAACAAAGTGAATCAGTTATACATATACATATGTTCCCATATCTCTTCCCTCTTGTGTCTCCTTCCCTCCCACACTCCTTATCCCACCCCTCTAGGTGGTCACAAAGCACGGAGCTGACCTCCCTGTGCTATGTGGCTGCTTCCCACTAGCTATCTATTTTACATTTGGTAGTGTATATATGTCCATGCCACTCTCTCACTTTGTCCCAGCTTACCCTTCCCCCTCCCCATGTCCTCAAGTCCATTCTCTAGTAGGTCTGCGTCTTTATTCCTGTCCTGACCCTAGGTTCTTCATAACCATTTTTTCTTTTTTTTAGATTCCATATTTATGTGTTAGCATACGGTATTTGTTTTTCTCTTTCTGACTTACTTCACTCTGTATGACAGACTCTAGGTCCATCCACCTCACTACAAATAACTCAATTTCGTTTCTTTTATGGCTGAATAATATTCCATTGTATATATGTGCCACATCTTCTTTACCCATCATCTGTTGATGGACACTTAGGTTGCTTCCATGTCCTGGCAATTGTAAATAGTGTTGCAATGAACATTGTGGTACATGTCTCTTTTTGAATTATGGTTTTCTCAGGGTATATGCCCAGTAGTGGGATCGCTGGGTCATATGGTAGTTCTATTTGTAGTTTTTTAAGGAACCTCCATACTGTTCTCCATAGTGGCTGTGTCAATTTACATTCCCACCAACAGTGCAAGAGGGTTCCCTCTTCTCCACACCCTCTCCAGCATTTATTGTTTGTAGATTTTTCGATGATGGCCATTCTGACTGGTGTGAGGTGATACCTCATTGTAGTTTTGATTTGCATTTCTCTAATGATTAATGATGTTGAGCATTCTTTCATGTGTTTGTTGACAATCTGTATATCTTCTGTGGAGAAATGTCTATTTAGGTCTTCTGCCCATTTTTGGATTGGGTTGTTTGTTTTTTTGATATTGAGCTGCTTGTAAATTTTGGAGATTAATCCTTTGTCAGTTGCTTCATTTGCAAATATTTTCTCCCATTCTGAGGGTTGTCTTTTGGTCTTGTTTATGGTTTCCTTTGCTGTGCAAAAGCTTTTAAGTTTCATTAGGTCCCATTTGTTTATTTTTGTTTTTATTTCCATTTCTCTAGGAGGTGGATCAAAAAGGATCTTGCTGTGATTTATGTCATAGAGTGTTCTGCCTATGTTTTCCTCTAAGAGTTTGATACTGTCTGGCCTTACATTTAGGTCTTTAATCCATTTTGAGTTTATTTTTGTGTATCGTGTTAGGTAGTGTTCTAATTTCATTCTTTTACATGTAGCTGTCCAGTTTTCCCAGCACCACTTATTGAAGAGGATGTCTTTTCTCCATTGTATATTCTTTCCTCCTTTCTAGTAAATTAGGTGACCATATGTGTGTGGGTTTACCTCTGGGCATTCTATCCTGTACCATTGATCTATATTTCTGTTTTTGTGCCAGTACCAGACTGTCTTGATTACTGTAGCTTTGTAGTATGGTCTGAAGTCAGGGAGCCTGATTCCTCCAGCTCCATTTTTCTTTCTCAAGATTGCTTTGCCTATTCGGGGTCTTTTTTGTTTCCATATAAATTGTGAAATTTTTTGTTCTAGTTCTGTGAAAAATGCCAGTGGTAGTTTGATAGGGATTGCATTGAATTTGTAAAATGCTTTAGGTAGTATAGTCATTTTCACAATGTTGATTCTTCCAATCCAAGAACATGGTATATCTCTCCATCTGTTTGTATCATCTTAGTTTTTTTCATCAGTGTCTTATAGTTTTCTGCATACAGGTCTTTTGTCTCCTTAGGTTTATTCCTAGGTATTTTATTCTTTTTGTTGCGGTGGTAAATGGGTGTGTTTTCTTAATTTCTCTTTCAGAGTTTTCATCATTAGTGTATCGGAATGCAAGAGATTTTTGTGCATTAATTTTGTAACCTGCTACTTTACCAAATTCATTGATTAGCTCTAGTAGTTTTCTGGTAGCATCTTTAGGATTCTCTATGTATAGTATCATGTCATCTGCAAACAGTGACAGATTTACTTCTTCTTTTCCAATTTGGATTTCTTTCTTTCTTTTTTTTTTTTTGCTGTCCACAGGCCTCTCACTGTTGTGGCCTCTCCATTGCGGAGCACAGGCTCCGGACGCACAGGCTCAGCTGTCATGGCTCACGGGCCCAGCTGCTCTGTGGCATGTGGGATCTTCCCGGACCAGGGCATGAACCCGCATCCCCTGCATCGGCAGGCGAACTCTCAACCACTGCGCCACCAGGGAAGCCCTTTTCTTGATGAGTCTGGCTAGTGGTTTATCAATTTTGTTTATCTTCTCAAAGAGCCAGCTTTTAGTTTTATTGATCTTTGCTATTGTTTCCTTCATTTCTTTTTCATTTATTTCTGATCTGATCTTTATGATTTCTTTCCTTCTGCTAACTTTGGGGGTTTTTTGTTCTTCTTTCTCTAATTGCTTTAGGTGTAAGGTTAGGTTGTTTATTTGAGATTTTTCTTGTTTCTTGAGGTAGGATTGTATTGCTGTAAACTTCCCTCTTAGAACTGCTTTTGCTGCATCCCATAGGTTTTGGGTCGTCGTGTTTTCATTGTCATTTGTTGCTAGGTATTTTTTGATTTCTTCAGTGATCTCTTGGTTATTAAGTAGTGTATTGTTTAGCCTCCATGTGTTTGTATTTTTTACAGATTTTTTCTGTAATTGATATCTAGTCTTGGTTATTAAGTAGTGTATTGTTTAGCCTCCATGTGTTTGTATTTTTTACAGATTTTTTCTGTAATTGATATCTAGTCTTGGTTATTAAGTAGTGTATTGTTTAGCCTCCATGTGTTTGTATTTTTTACAGATTTTTTCTGTAATAGATATGTAGTCTCATAGCATTGTGGTCAAACGAGATACTTGATACGATTTCAATTTTCTTAAATTTACTAAGGCTTGATTTGTGACCCAAGGTATGATCTATCCTGGAGAATGTTCCATGAACACTTATGTAATACATTTTTAATGCTTTTAACCATGTGTCTGTAAAACCTACTTGAACATGACAATGCATTCATTCATTGATGAACAATAAATAAATTAATAAATCAACCAATAAAATAATCTTAAATAATATCTTAATGATTTATTTATTAAGAGCTAGTTATGTCAGATGACTTCTGGGATGATGGCAGGAGAATCTCTGCAGATCTCTTCCCCAGTGAAACATCCATAACTGGCAAAATTATAAACACACATTTATATGTTCTGGAAATTGTCACAAGGACATACAGCAAATGAAGAAACATTTATTCAAGAAAATGTACTCAAATCACCGTAAGAAGAACAAGAGTCCATAGCAACTGAGCTGTGACCTGCTCTTTCCCTAAACTCCCCAGCTCAGTGTGATGGAAAGTCCATTCCAAGCAGGTTTGGCCAGTAAGACAGGTACCATCTCCCCCCAGATCCCAGCCAATGGCTATCGTATCTCACTGGGAGGGACATGCCACCAGCATTTCTCATCTCTCCAAATTCCATGTTGCAGAGGTTAAATTTGAGACAAGTGTGCCAAGATATCAATGTCTCCCTTCTTACACCTGGTTCCCACTCATTGAGCAGAGGCTCTACCTGAAGCATGGCAGGCTGAGAATACTGGGACCCCAATTACCCTCACCCAGTGTGTTCATAGGGTAGTGTTATGGTGGAGTTCCACAGCGAGAGGCAAGCCAAGAAGACCAGAGATTACTGCCCTACCCTGTGGCCTGCTAATAAAGCAGGGGAATCATTCCAAGAAAAGCAGGCTATTCTCTCCACCTGAGTCCTGAAGCAGTGGCTGAGATTTTTCTTAGTTCCAGGGGTGGTTCTTAAGAGCTGTGGCACTCTCCCCAAGTGAACTGACTTTAACTGAAAAAAGAGCGTGGTGGCAATATATGGCAGGTCCACAGCTAACATCATACTCAATGGTGAAATGTTGAAAACCTTCCCTCTTAGGTCAGGAAAAAGACAAGGGTGTGCCCACTCTTACCACTCCTATTCAACATAGTACTGGAAGTCCTAGCCAAAGCAATCAAGCAAGAGAAAGAAATAAAAAGAATCACAACTAGAAAGCAAGAAGTAAAATTGTCCCTATTTGCAGATGACATGATTTTATATATAGAAAATCCTAAGGACTATGCCAAAAACAAAAGAAAACAAAACTGTTAGATCTAATCAATAAATTCAGTAAAGGTGCAGGTGCATTTTTTAAATAAATTTGTTTTGTTTTTATTTATTTTTGGCTGCGTTGGGTCTTTGTTGCTGCGCATGGGCTTTCTCTAGTTGTGGCAAGCAGGGGCTGCTCTTCATTGCGGTGTGCGGGCTTCTCATTGCGGTGGCTTCTCTTGTTGCGGAGCACAGGCTCTAGGCACACGGGCTTTGGTAGTTGCGGCACACGGGCTCAGTAGTTGTGGTACACATGCTTAGTTGCTCTGCAGCATGTGGGATCTTCCCAGACCAGGGCTTGAACCTGTGTCCCCTGCATTGACAGGTGGATTCTTTTTTTTTTTTTTTTTTTGCGGTACGCGGGCCTCTCACTGTTGTGGCCTCTCCCGTTGCGGAGCACAGGCTCCGGACGCACAGGCCCAGCGGCCATGGCCCACGGGTCTAGCCGCTCCGCGGCATGTGGGATCTTCCCGGACCGGGGCATGAACCCGTGTCCCCTGCATCGGCAGGCGGACTCCCAACCACTGCGCCACCAGGGAAGCCCGACAGGTGGATTCTTAACCACTGCACCACCAGGGAAACCCAGGATGCAAAATTTACATGCAAAAATAAGTAGCATTTCCATACACTAACAATGAATTATGTGAAAAAGAAATGAAGTGATCCCATTCACAGTAGCATCAAAAATAATGTGAGGAATTTCAAGGCTGAGGGTCAAAAACAATGGAGATTTAAATTGTAAGCCATTAAGAGGTGGCTGGAAGCTCCATGAAAGGAACAAAGTAAACTGTAGGCCAGCTAGTTTACTAGAATCACAGAAAGAGACAGCTATAAAGAGTCCTCAGAACAAACCCAAAGACTGGCCTCAAAACCACCTGTAGGAAGAGGCCTGAATTTAATTGACTGGAAGAATTTATGCCCTAGGGCATTGTCAAAAACAATAAAACAATCAGCCACCAATTAGTGAAGCCTAAGAGCTGGGTATGATATAGAGACAGACAGCTGAATAGAGAGATCAGGGAAACAGTCAAAAAGAGCCCTGCTAAATACACCCAAGATGATTATCCATATTCCTAAGCCTGCACTCTTCAGGGTGTGACATCAGAGGCTATATGCTGTGGAGGAAATAGACATCCTCAAAATAATCCAGCCAAGTCACTAAACAAACAACAACAAGCCTTGGATGGGGAGGATGACATTAGTATCCAGAATTGCTTTATCATCTCAAACATCCAGTTTTCAACAACAACAACAAAATTATGAGAAATGTAAAGAAAAGGAAATTGTGACTCATATGTGGGGGGCCGGGGGTGGGATTGGGGAGGGGGAGGCAACAGAAACTGCCTATGAGCAGGCCCAGATAATGGGCTTAGCAACCAAAGACTTAGCAGCAGCTATTATAGATATATTCAAAGAACCAAAGAAAGTCATGATTAAAGAAGTAAAGGATCATATGATGACAATTTCTCATCAAGTAGAGGATATAAATAGATAGAAATTACAAAAAAGAACCAAATGGAAATTCTGAAGTTGAAAAGTAAAATAACCAAACTGAAAAATTTCCTAGAGAAGCCCAATGGTATCTTTAAATTAGCAGAAGAATCAGTGATTTGAAGACGGATTGATAGAGATTTTGTAATCCAAAGAACAGAGAGAAAAAAATGAAGAAAAATAAACAGAGACTCAGAAAATGTGAGGCATACTTAAGGGCACCAGCATATGCATACTTGGAGTACAAACAGAAGAGGAGTGAGAGAATGGAGAAGAAAAAATATACAAAGAAATAATGGATTAAACATTCTCAAATTTGATGAAAATACTAATCTACACACCCAAGAAACTTAATGAATTCCAACTAGGATAAATGCAAAGAGATTCAAAAACAGACACATCATAATAAACCTGTTGAAAGATAAAGACAAAAAGAAAATATAGAAAATGGGGGTAGGAGGAATCTGCTCACAAGATACAGATTTATTGTAAAGATAAAGTAATTAAGACAGTGTGGTATCAGTGCAGAGAAATACAAATGGACCAATAAAACAAAGTAGAGAACCAAGAAAAGGACTCATGCATATGTGGAATTTGATTTAGACAGAACTGGCATTGCAGATCCATGCGGTATTGAGGGCCTATGCAAGAAATGGTCTGGGACAATTTGGGTATTGATTTTGAAAAAAAAGAAATTTAATCCCAACCTAACAGCAAAACAAATGTGAAGGCAAAACTTTTAAAAACATTTAGAAGAAAACATAAGAGAATATCTTTATGATTTTACATTTGGGAAAGATTCTTAAGATACACATTAAAAAAATTCAAACCAGAAAAGAAAGTATTGCTAAATCTGCTCATATTAAAATTAAGACCTTCTGTTAATCAACACATCATAAAGAAAGTAAAAATAAATAACATATTTAGAAGACATAACTAGGTGAAGATACCTGCCACACATTCAACCAACAAAAGATTAGTTTTTAGCATACAAAAAACTAAAAAAAAAAAAGATGTAACTTATGAATAAGCACCCCCTAGTGATAGGCACAGAGTAAAGGGACAAAGTAGGTGATTAAATAGTTAATCCCACTAGGGAATTGTAAATAAAGAAAAAGTATGGGAGATCTGTGTAAGTTAATGATCACTCAAGAAAGCAGGTTTGCTTAACCACAAAATCAAGCAGGCTTGCTTAGCAACAAAACCATGCAACAGAAGCATGAGACATGCCCCCAAATTATAAAACAACGGTGGCATGAGACCCACATCCTGCCCAGTGAGCTCAGTAAGTTAATGACTCCTAGGACATGCTCTCTGCACACATAAAAAACAATAATTTATGGAAAGGTGACATTTCAAAGTGAAAGACCCTTACTGTACTGAGACCTGAAATAATTTTTCCATAATGCCATGACAGTCCTGGCTTGACCATGTAGGGACAAGGAATCTCCCCTGCCCAACCTGGAGGAGGAGATGATGATGGAAGCATGACATCTACTCAAGAATGAGGAAGAAGGTGGTATTTCCCCCCTCCCCTCTTTTCCTTTGATTATAAAAATGTAACCCACTAAGTACTCAGGGCAGCGCAATGCTCACCTGTCTGCTTGTAAGCCTCACAAGCGTCCTATTCTAATAAATCACTTCGTATCTATCACTTTGCTTTGAATTCTTTCTGCAAGGAGACATAAAGGACCAGAGCCCTCCGAAACGCCACCTAGTGGTTTCACTAGAAGATAAACAAGAATAGTTCTTAGTGAATCAGTAATATTGTCTCTTTAGCTGGATTGTGAGTGATTGAATTTTATTTTTAATCACTGTATGGTAGATAGACATGAATATGTTTAAAATATTCTTTTGTGGATTTTCAGTATTTAATAACGATAACATGACAAAAAAACCCAAAATAAATGAAAAGAAAACAGAAAGAAGGAATTAATAAAGAAAAACCTGACATTAATAAAATGGGAAGCTGATACATTGTAGAAATAAGAAAAACCAGAAAACAGAATGTTTTAAAAGGTTGATAAAATCTTCTGTTAAGCATTATTAAGGAAAATAAAACAAACAAATATATGAAGAATGTATAAGGCAATATAACCACAGAAACACACAAAAGAAATAAAAGAAGCTAATACAGACTTAGGAAAGGTTTACTATGTGTCAGACAATGTTTTAGATATTATGTCATTTAAATTCCACAAGTATAAGTATTATGTCATTTAATTTTCACAACAGTTTTATACATGAGATAGCTTTTATTGTTACTTCTATTTCCCAGATGAGAAAAACTTAGTAGAGAGAGGTAAAAGAACTTCCCCAAGTTTACATTGCTAGTGAGTGACAGATCTGGGATTGGAATCTAGGCAGTGTACGTATTTAATCCTTTCTCAACATTGTCTTTCTTCAAATGTTTATCTCATAGAATATTAGAGTCCAGAAGATCCTTACAGACCACTTAATCCATTTCTCTCATTTTGTGGTAAAGGATCTTTTTTTGGATTGTCCTAAAAAATGGAACAAACTCTCTGGAGAGACTTAGAAGAGTAAGTGCAGATGTTACTGACCTAAAGAACAAATACAAAAATTATAAGAGAATGTTATGTGCAACTCATGGCAATAAATTTGACAACATAGAAGAAGGAAACAATTTTTGAGCAAAATACAAATGATGAAACTGACTTAATAAGCAGGGAAAAAACCTAAAATGAAACCAATAATGATATAAGAAATTGGAAGAGTAATTAAAGATCTACCTTTTAAAAACACACCAGTCTCAGATGGTTTTATAGCAGAGCATATATCATTTTTAAAGAACAGATATTCCTATCTTATTTAAATTATTCCACACTATAGGAAAAGAAGAACTTAAAATACATTTTATAAGACTAGCTTACACTTAATATTAAAACATAATAAAGATAATACGAAAGGATAATAGATCAACTTTATCTTTGAATACAGATGCAAATAGTCTAAATAAAATCTTTGCAAATCAAATCCAACATTCTATTAAAAGAAAATCATTTCATGACTAAGTAGGACGCCAGGAAACAGTAATAGTTTAACATTAGAAAATCTATGTCTTCAATTCACCATGGGAACAAAATAAAGGAGGAAGATCACATGATTATATCGAGTGATATAAGGCATTGTCAGCAGCCATTTCTAATAATAACAGCTAATGTTTAAGTGCTTGCTATGTGCCAGGCGTCGGTTCTAAGTGCTTTGTTTGCATTAACGTACTTAATTTTCCTAACAACTGTATTGCTACAATCATTATTATTGCTATTTTACAAAAGAACTTGAACTTGAACTCAGAGAGGTTAAATAATGTCCCACATATAGGAAATGATGGAGCCAGGATTTGAAGAAAGGTTGTGTTTCTCTAGAGCCCACATCCTTATCAGCTAGACTACACTGCCACTAAGAAAATCTCTAATTAGCACTAAAAAAAAGTCACTATCCTTAAATATGATCAACATTCATTATTGAAGGCTAACAGTAAACTCTACAATAAAAGGTGAAATTTCCATTAAAATTCAGGAACAAGTTCAGTGTCAGGATCTTTGTGTGGGTGTGTCAATATATATAGCACCATTCTTTCCCTTGTGATTCTGAACAATGTAGAAAAAGCATAAGATGTAATCAGGGAGAAAAATATCAGTCATATTACCATTAAAGGCTAGATTAGAGTTCATGGATTGCATCTGTGGGAAATGGACTTTGGAAACTAAACTCCAGAGTTAGGCAGACCTTGCTGACCCAGTCATGGAAGCACCGGCCCGAGGCAGGTCTCCCCTTGTCAGGGGACTAGCCAAGCGTGCCTGATTTATTTACCTCAAGTGTGTCAATGAGCACAGAGAACCCAGGAATATTATGTTTGATTGAGCTCCCTCTATGTGATCCTTCTTATTTAAAAAGATTTAATTTGATTCAATCACAACTTATAAACTACCAAGAACAAAGCAGGGACAACAAACCTTTGTGAATGGTGGAACATGTACTCCTCTCTCTCACTTTGTGAGAACTTAGGGACTGATAGAAAGGAAAAGATGGGGCGTGTGGCATGCAGGATCTTAGTTCCCCGACCAGGGACCAAACCCGTTCCCCCTGCAGTGCAAGTGCAGAGTCTTAATTGATGGACCACCAGGGAAGTCCACAAATGCCTATCTTGTGCTGAATGATTTACATGCAATATCTCATTGAATGCTTAGTTTAAAACTCACACCAATTAGAGGATGAGATATCTGTGGCTCAGAAAAGCTAAGTAGCTTGCTCAAGTTTATCCAGTTTGGAAGTGACTAAGTAGTTATTTGGCCAGGAAAAAAAGTCAGTGAAGACAATAGAACATCATCTGAGCTTTTGAAATTGTTGTTACAGTCTCATTCAAATAATTAGTCAATCAAAAAAAATTTAAGTCAAGGAGTCAGCCTTTACAAAGAAGAGATTGTAAAGAATGGGGAAGATTTCCCCAAGACGTGAAGGTCTTCAAGTTAGTCAAGGGAAGATTTCATCATGAAGAATATAAATGTCAGTTTGTAATAATAAACTAAAATATTCACAAACATGGAAATATGAATGAAGCATCTGAACAAAGGCATGACTAAATATTGCCAGTGGGTCCAATTATGCAACAAGCTGACACTCCTCGCTTCTTTTTAGCCTTTATGACACCATCAATTCTTTCTGTGGCAGGTAGATTCAGAAGCACCTGCAGACCAGAGAGTGCCCCCTATAAATAGGGGTGAGCATGGGATTGTACTCAGGTTGGCACTACATAAAGTACCCTCAGTTTTCTAAAGATATGTGGTGATGAACTGAGAAGATCATTCCATTATTTTCCTTCCCCAGACCTTTCTTAAAGCTTCTTTCACATCCTTGTTTCTCAAAGAGTAGATAAGGGGGTTCAGCATTGAGATCACCACTGTGTAGATCACAACAACCATGTGGTCTTGGGTTAGGGAGTGGCTGGACCCGGGGCACAGGTACATGAAAAGTGTTGTGCCATAGAAGAGCCACACAGCAGTGAAGTGGGAAGCACAGGTGGAAAAGGCCTTGAACCTGCCCTGGGCTGAGTTCCTTCCCAGGATGGTGACGAGAATGAAGAGGTAGGAGACCAAGATGGTGAGGGTACAGCTCAAAAGGTTGAAACCAGCAAAAATAAAGAGCAGGATTTCACACCGCGAAGTGTCCACACGTGACGGAGACAGGATGGGCGGTCCATCACAGAAGAAGTGAGTGACCACGTGAGCACCACAGAATTTCAGACTAAAGATACAGCTCATGTGGATTAGAGAACTGAGGAATTCTGCACTGTAGGAGCCCACAATCAGAGAGGCATAGACCTCAGGAGACATGGCAATTGAGTAGAGCAGGGGGTTACAAATGGCCGCATAGCGGTTGTAGGCCATGGCAGCAACGAGATAGCACTCACTGGTGACAAAACCCTCATAGAAAAACATCTGAGCCATGCAACCAGGATAAAAGATCACCTTCCTCTTGGCTAAGAAGTTCACCAGGGTCTGGGGGACAACTGTGGAGGAGTAGCGGAAATCCAAGAAGGAGAGGCTCTTCAGAAGGGAGTACACGGGTGTGTACAAGGTGGCACTCAACGTGGAGCATAATGAATGATCAGATTCCCCAGCAGTGTGATAGTGTACATGCCCAGGAACACCATGAAGAGCAGCCTCTGGAGCCAGGGGTCACTGGTGGGGCCCAAGAGCTCAAACTCAATCCCTTGGCTCAGGTTTGCCCTTTCCATATTTCTCCAGTGCTCTGCGATATGGAAAGAGAGGACCACCAGAAATGAGGTGAAACACCCAGGGGCTCTCACTTGTTTAGTTCTGCCCTAAGGACAGCCTTCTGAAGATGATTGTGATAGAACTTTGTCATAGAGAAGTTCTCCACTACTTGGCTGGTTGGTTAGTTAGGAAACATGACTTGAGCAGCAACGGAAAATATAAAAGAAGTATACACAGTTTGCTTTCTTAGGGATCTTAAAAAATTCTAAATAATGAAACAGTTACTTACCAAGTGTTTATTGACCGTCTGCCATATGCTTAGCTCTGTGTTCTTCCTGTCAGGAATTCAAGAGTGTCTCACCTCAGGAAGTTTATATTCTAGAGACAGTATATTTTGCATTTAGGCACACAGGTTCTGGTGTCAGAGTGCCAAGTTTCCAAGCTGGGACCTCACTACTAACTAGCTGTGTAAACTTGGGAATGTTTCTTAACCTCTCTGATTTTCAGTTTTTGGCAAAATAGGGATAATAGCACTAATCTCAAAAGCTTGTTTTAAAAATTCAATGACTTAATTCATGTAAAGCACTTGAACAAAGCCTGGCACATTGAGAAAGAATGTTAGCTTTGATTATTCTTGTTGGAGAGATAGATCTAACACAAAACTAAACAACAATAAAATGAATAAATGAAACAATGACAAGATTTGGCAAGCAACCTACCACCAGACAAAATAGACAGAGACACGTGTACTAAGCAAGAGTGACTAAACAGGCCTTCAGAGGATCCTGAGTGTTCTAGAGGAGTTGAAGGTGGTTCATTGGCTCAGCTATAAAATTGCCTCTCAGAACTTGACCCAAGCCAGGCACTACCATGGGCTCTAAAGGTGATGGGGGTCAGGATGTGGAGAGATGGGGATGGTGGAGGGCTGTAGAGAGCGGGCTGAGACCTTGCACTCTCGGGAGCATCAGCCAAAGGGAAAATGCCACCCGTCGTTCACGAAGTCACCATCGTTTCCAGTGAGTAGAATCACCTTGTTCTCAAGGGCTGTTGGGCCAGCAGGGAAGGAACAGCCCCTCCCTAGGACTAGGGCTTTGTAAAAATGCCTTTTCTATTCAGAGAATGAACAAAGCCATGATGCATCACCTAAGCACCACACTCTCTTCTGCTGCATTGGCTGCTCTGTTCCTGAATTACCTCTGGGCTCTGGAGTCAGTTAAGTACCCTGTGCTCTTTGGTGAGGATCTTTAGTTGTGAAGATTTTGAAACCAGCAGATGTGATTGGGGTAGGATAGAAAGGGACAAAATTGAGCCCCCTCCTTCTGCCTTGAGGAGAGTAAATGAATAATACAGCTGTGAAAGATGTTGAGAGGATTCCAGAGAGGAAAGAGCTGTAATGAACATGCAAAAGATTCTAGTTTTTCCCACTGGCAGACTTTCCAGAATCAGCAAACTGCCAGAGTAGCGGAAGACTCTGGACATATGGATAACTAAATTTACCTGTCAAGTAGGTAATGAAGGCACTATGGCTGTTGATAGAACACTGTGAGTGTTGAATGGTGACAAGAAGAAAGCATTGTAATGCCCGAAGAGGTAACATGCCCTAATGAAGTTAAGACACAAAATACGAGGGCAAATGTGAATACCAAATTGGAGCCTCGGTAACTTCTTTTAGAGAACGTGGAGCATAACTGATTTATTTGGTCACTGAGATGTAACATTCAGCCATTCTTAACCCAACAGTTTCTAGTTTATAATAAACCCCATTATTGCAGGAATGTGGACAGCCCTAGATTTGGGTTGCAAATGTCATTGGCCCTATTGGTGTCAAAAGCCAACTCAGCTTCAAGGCAAATTACAAGGATTTCAAAGAATTGACTGTAAAAATCCTAGGATGGAATAATTTACAGGAAGTTGAGGAATTGTTGCTAAGAGTGAAGTAGAACTTCTTAAGACGCAGCTTCATATCTTCTTCCTCAGTTGACTGTTTCAGTGTGGGTAATGAGTCTGCAAGTACCTCTCTGATTAAAAGAATGGACAAAAGCAGAGAAGAGAAAGAATGTGGCCAACACTCAGGCAGGGAGGTGGGTTGGAATAGGGTAGGGTAGGGTGGTGGTTAATACAATGGGTAGCTGATCAGAGCCTCTGATTTATTACTTGCTTTAAATCTACTCTCTCTTTCTATTCTTCTCCCCTTTCCTCTCTCATCTCTCTTCTCCAGCCTGCACTAAATTCAAAACTATTCGGAATATAGAGAGTTAGTCAAGCAAGAGATTGTGGAGAAATTGACATCTCTGACAGTCTTTCAAAGGATGCTGGAGTAACCACTATTTCTGTTGGCTGCAGTTTGTACCTGTGAATGAAAACGAGGAAGAAAATTTGAGTGGTCTTATCATATGGAAACGGATTGTGGAGTGGTGTGTTTAGGAGTGAGAGCAGGTGCCTGGGGCCTGTAGATGAGGGAGAAGTAAGCAAGGGATTTTATTTCTACCTGCTTCTTTGCCCTCCTCCTTGGGCTAGCAGAGAGTGGGGGTACAACGGAGAGCCGGCAGTCAGAGGGAGCAGCCAGTATCTCTGAGCAACAGTGATCCGAAGCAATGGCTTTTTTTTTTTTTTTGCGGTACGCGGGCCTCTCACTGTTGTGGCCTCTCCCGTTGCGGAGCACAGGCTCCGGACGCGCAGGCTCAGCGGCCATGGCTCACGGGCCCAGCCGCTCCGTGGCATGTGGGATCTTCCCGGACCGGGGCACGAACCTGTGTCCCTTGCATCGGCAGGCAGACTCTCAACCACTGCGCCACCAGGGAAGCCCCCAAAGCAATGGTTCTTAAACATTAAGGTGCCCTGCCCAAGGTTCACTGGAGAAGCTTGTTTCTGTGCAGATTCCAGGTCCCAATCTCAGAAAATGTGAGCCAGTAAGTCTATAGCCAGGCCCCCAAGTCTGGTGAATCTGAAACAGGTGGTTGCTGAACCATACTTTAAGAAACACTAAACCATGGGGTAACTTCCCCCGAGCCACATATAAATATCTGTTCTAAGTTGCTAGAATTCTCCATGTCCTGGAAAATCGAATCAGCCTGTGGGGTAGGATGGTTGTCCTGGACATTCTCTTCCTTCCAGGATATGTGTCAGTAGTTAACAGTTCCCAGAAATCTGAGTACTACCTGACGATAATCAAACACCAGCGAATTTCCTCCTTCAAGGTTGCCTGAGATGTCCTTAAGCAAACCATTTAATTCCAACAAAGCATGTGACTTGGTGGCAGAGCTATTGCTCTGGGGTCAGAACACAAGCCTTCATTAGAAAAACAGTAAAGACAAAGCCAGACTCATTCGGTCCATAGACTGAGTCTGGGGATCAGAGCCTGCTACTGACATTAACCTCCCACGTGGTGAGGGGAGGGAGGCAGCCCCCTCCCTGAGAGGCACTCACAGCTTATCCTGTACTGGGAAGAGACACCCCAGAGCCATCTTTTCCCCTGGGCGGCCCATCAGGTCACAGCTGGGGAGGACGATGTGTTGGTTAATGAGGGTTTAGCAGGCAGGTGAGGAAGTGAGAATAACTGGTCCCATGTAGATCCATTAACATGTTTGGAAAGTTACTAGCTCCTCTACCCTTGAGGAATCTGGCGATTGGGAAACTGGAAATGAAGGGAATGGTTCCACACTAGATATCTGACAATACACTGATCATTAGCCCCAAAGGTCTTCTCTACCTCAACCCCAAACTGAACTCTTGTGTAAATATTATCTGTATTTCTTCTACATTGGAAAACAAAGTTTTTACAGTTTTTCTTTCTTTTATTCCAGTTACCCAATGTACACTGGGACCTAGATTACAGCTGAGGACCTCTATACCCATCAAGATCATAATAAAATTAGAGGTATGTGATTTACTTAACAAATACTCAGGGATTTTCTAGGGATCTTTCGGTTATTGATTTCTAATTTAATAACGTGATCAGAGAACATACTTTGTATGTCTTGAATGCTTTTGAATTTATTGAGATTTGCTTATGGCCCACCCAGAATATGGTGTATTTTGATGAATGTTCCATGACCACTTGAAAAGAATTATATTCTGCTGTTGTTAGGTCAAGTGGTCTATCATTGTCAGTTAGGTCATATTCCTTGATAGCGTTGTTCAAGTCTACTATATCCTTTCTAATTTTCTGCCTACTTGTTCTATTAAGAGTTGAAAGGGGGGTACATTTAAATCTCTAACTGTAATTGTGAATTTGTTGATTTCTCCTTGCTGTTTTTCAGTTTTGCTTCATGTATTTTGAAGTTTTGTTATAAAGTGCATAAACATTTAAGATTGTTATGTCCTCTTGATAAATTTCCCCACTTACATTATAAAATGACCTTCTTTATGCCCGCTAATATTTTGGCTCTGAAACATACTTTTCTGAAATTAATACTGTCACTACAGTTTTATTTTGATTACTCAGCATGGTATATCTTTTTTCATTTCTTTACTGCTAACCCTGTATTCCCAACTTTTCTGCACCATTACGTTTGCAGAATTTCCCCAGGCAGACCTGAAATCTTGGTCTTCCAGGATGATGATATGCCTGGAAAATTGATTTCAGATGTACCTTGACACACAGTAAGCATTCAGAAATATTTGGGGGCTTTATCAGAAGAGCTGGTATGGGCTAGGCAGAAATCAAACAAACCCTGTGAAAGGCAACTTTGCAAAGGATGGGATGGGAGCCTCACCCCAATCAGATGGTATCATAGGCAGCCTTTGTGGAGCCCTGAAAGCCAGAGATGATGGTCACTTTGATAGAGTGCTGCTGCATCTTCTTCTCCATGCAGGTATCTTTATTCAGTTGATTTCTCACATCCTTTACTTACAGTAAAGGAATTTTTGCCCTTTATTTGCGTCTGTTAGCTTGTTTCACATTAAAATCACTTTGGGGAACCAACACTCAAAGTTCAGGTGTGTGTGGCTTTTGTAAACAGCATATATCTAGAATATTCTCTTTTAACTAATCAGAGTATCTGTTTTTATATAGGTGAGATTTTGGGGTATTGGTTTTTTGCTTTTCAACTTTTGGGGCTTTCAGGTATATTGAATTTGTTTTATTTCTCACCTTGAGTTTTCCATTTATCATACTTTTTCCAGTTTGCTTCCCTCCCCCACCCTCTGATCCTGTTCATGTTTCCTTTTGGATTAAGTTTTCTTTTTTTGTAATGTATGTTTTTCCCCTTCTACTGATTCCTCTATTTCTATTAGTAGCTATCCTTAAATATTTAACAATGATATTTAGTTTAACAAAGTATCAAATATGATTAAATCCATAAGTTCATGATGATATTTAAATTAATTGGTCACTGGATTAGTTATCTATTGTCACACAACAGATTATCTCAATAAACATTCATTTTCTTATACTTTTGGAAGTGACACAGTACTGTAATTTTTGCAGTATCCTCCTGGTTACACAGGTCAGCCCCATTCACTGTGGGAGTGGACTACACAAGGGCATCAATACCAGGAGCTGAGAATCACTGGGGCCATCTCAAAGACTGGCTATCATAGTCCTCCCTCTGGTCTTCACTGATTAATGTCCAACTTACACATGAATATACGCTCAAAATATACTCACCCCCTCCCAAGAATCCCAAAAGTCATGTTCCATTACAGTATCAGCTCAAGGTCCACAATCACATCTAAATCAGGTACAGGTATGGATGAAGTGCATCATATGTGGTTTCTTACATAGAGTTTCTTGAGTACAGTTCCTCTCAATCGTAAGATTAGTGAGCTAAACACACAAGTTACATCTGGCTTCTACACATACAAAACACATAATGGCAGGACAGGTATGGGAAAACCACTATAGAAAAAATGGGGGGTAGAGGAAGGTGGGCACACAAGAGTCACTGAGGCACAAAAATTCTAAAATCCAGTAAGACACTTGTTGGCAAGTCCTTGATTAGGACTCAAATCCTAGGAATAATTCTCTGTGGCTCTTGGCTCCACTCTGAGATTATAGTTCTGCCCACTAAATTATCCTTCATTTTATATGAAAGCTAGCCTGTGTTTGTAGCTGAGTAGTTTTCTTAGCTTGCTTCCTGTCTGAAGGAGTTCGGGGATTGAAAGGCTTCTCTTCATTTTCTACTGTCTTACAGTTCAAGCTGGTGGTGATTCTGCCACCATGACATTCTTAAAAACTTAACAAATCTCTCTGAGATAACACTCTACCTTGAACCTCTGCTGAGACTGCTGAGGGCCTACACTCTGAAGCTTCCTGGAAGTCCTATCATTTGTCTGAACTGTTCTCTGAGGCACCACCTTGGATCTCCCTAAGGTCTTAATGAAAGATTTTACTGTCACCCTCAGCTTCATCTTTATTGATTGATTGATTGATTGATCGATTGATTGATTGGCTGCACGCAGCTTGCGGGATCTTAGTTCCCTCACCAGGGATTGAAACTGGGCCCTCGGCAGTGAGAGCATGCACTCCTAAGCACTGGACCACCAGGGAATTCCCAGATCACCCATTTCATTAGGTACATTTTCTACCACCTACACTACTGTAACAACAGAGTTGCTAAACTCTCTGCCAATGCATAACACAGATTTTTTTTCCTCCAGTTTCCAATAACACTATCCTCATGTTTATTTAAGTCCCATTGGCAGCCTTCTCAAAGGCTATCAGAGTTTTGCTAACAGTCTCCTCAAAGCCTTTTAGACTTTCACTGATACTTTCCTTAAAGTTCTTTCAGCTTCCTCCCACCGTACTGTCAAAGACACTATAACTTTTCAACGTCTCACTTCCATGTACCAAAGTCTGTATTACTTATCTGTTGCTGTGTAATAAATTGTCCTAAAATTTAGCAGCTTAAAAGAACAATAAACACTTAGTATTTCACATGATTTCTGCTGGTCAGAAATTTGAGAGACCTTGGCTCTCACCACCAGGAAAGTCCGTCAGGTGGATTCTTAACCACTGCGTCACCAGGGAAGTCCAAAAAACATTCTTAAAGAACATAACTTACCAAAACAAAGAGGAAATAGATAATCAGAATAGTCCTAAAGCTAATAAAAATTTTTATCCATTATTGAAAATTTCCGGGACTTCCCTGGTGGCATAGTGGTTAAGAATCTGCCTGCCAATGCAGGGGACATGGGTTGGAGCCCTGGTCTGGGAAGATCCCACATGCCGTGGAACAACTAAGCCTGTGTGCCACAACTACTGAGCCTGCTCTCTAGAGCCCATAAGCCACAACTACTGAGCCTGCGTGCCACAACTACTGAACCCCACATGCCCTAGAGCCCGTGCTCCACAAAAAGAGAAGCCACCGCAGTGAGAAGCCTGCACACAGCAACAAAGACCGAAAGCAGCCAAATAAATAAATAAATTAATTAATTTTAAAAAATTCCCTACAAAGAAAAGTCTAGGCCCAGATGGCTTATCAGTAAAATTTCCCAAATATTTAAAGAATAAATAACATCTATATTACACAAAAAATTCCAGGGGATAGAAAAAGAGGAAATTCTGTTCAGTTCATTGGAAGAGGCCAGCATAACCTTGACCACCAAACTTGAAAAACACTGTAAGAAAGGAACCTACAGGTCAATTTCTCTCCTGAACATAGATACAAAAATCCTAAATAAAATATTACTAAAGTGAAGACGGCAATATATAAAAAAGGTAAATCTTACATCAAGTTGATTTTATTCTAGTAATGCAAAGTTGATTTAACATTCAAGATAGAATCTAAAGAAAGGGTACAAATGAACTTATTTACAAAACAAAAGTAGAGTCACAGACAAATGAACTTATTTACAAAACAAAAGTAGAGTCACAGATGTAGAAAACAAACTTATGGTTACTGCGGGTAAGGGTGGGGAGGGATAAATTGGGAGATTGGGACTGACATATACACACTACTATATATAAAACAGATAACTAATAAGGACCTACTGTATAGCACAGGGAACTCTACTCAATACTATGTAAGGGCCTATATGGGAAAAGAATCTAAAAAAAGAGTGGATATATGTATATATATAACTGATTCAATTTGCTGTACATCTGAAACTAACACAACACTGTAAATCAACTATACTCCAATAAAAATTTTTTTAAAAAATTCACAATAAAAGCTAAAATATATAATTGTCACAATTGATGGAGAGCAAGCATTTGATAAAATTCCATATCCACTCATGATTTTTAAAAACCTTTGCAAACTAGTGATAAAAAAGAATATCCTTAATCTAACAAAAGATAAATACAAAAACTTTACAGCAAGCATCACATTTATTGGCTTTATTAAAATCCAATAAATAGTAAAAGTTTTCTCCCTGAGATCAGGAATGAAGCAGGGTTGTCCTCGATCACAATTTTGTTTTGATATTGAACTGAACAATTTGTATTCAATAGTGTGTAATAGGCAGGAAGAAGAAATAAGAGGTATTGAAAAAGAAGAAACAAAACTTTTATTATTCACAGACATGATTGAATACATAGAAAGTCCAAAATGAATCTACAGAGTTAATAATTTAATTTTACAAGGACCTGAATACAAAGTTAATGCATAAAAAATAAATTATTAGAAAAGATCATTAGAAAATGAAACATCAAATGATAGCATTTCTATTGGTATCCAAAATTAATGACTTCTAATGACAGATGTATATGAAAGCTACTACATAATACTAAAACTAAAGAAGACTAAATAAATAGTTATATTATTTTCATAGATTAGAAGATTCAAAATTATAAAAATTCATTCCATTTTGATCTACAGATTACATTCAGTCCCACTCAAAATCCCAGCAGTTTGCCTTTGGAAATTGCAAGCTGATTTTAAAATTATTACATATTTTTGGGGCTTCCCTGGTGGCACAGTGGTTGAGAGTCCGCCTGCCGATGCAGGGGACATGGATTTGTGCCCCGATCCGGGAAGATCCCACATACCGTGGAGCGGCTGGGCCCGTGAGCCATGGCCGCTGAGCCTGCGCGTCCGGAGCCTGTGCTCCGCAACGGGAGAGGCCACAACAGTGAGAGGCCCACGTAGCACAAAAAAAAAAAAAAAAAATTATTACAGATTTTTTAAAAAGGCCTTCCCCAAAGCCTCTCTTTAGCCAAAGGACTGGCAAAGGGTGGCCTAGCAGAATAGAAAATCTTTGGACAATATTCACACTACTACAAACCACCATAGCAAAAACTGCAATCAGCAGTCCCAAATGAGGAACCTAGAGTTCCAACCCATCCAGCAGTAATGAGGCACCATTCTCCCTCCCTGCAGAAGCTGAGTGGAGGGTCTAGACTTCCATTCCTGCCTGACAGTAACAAAGCGCCCCTCTGGATACCCATGATGTCAGTAGAGGCTGAATCAAAAGTCTAAATTTCTACCCCTACCCAGCAGTAATGAAGCATTTCTCCCCATGTAGGCAGAGGCTGAGTGGAAAGCATAAACTTTCACCCCCACCCAGTGGAAAAAAGAGGTGTCCTCCCTTACCCCACCAGCAAGGTGTCATTGGAGGCCTGCTAAAAGACAAGATTTAAATAAGATCCAGAAAATCATAAAATAATACCCAGTATGTCCAGGATACAATAAAAAAAAGTTGTCATACCAAGAACCAAGGAAAGCCTCAACTTCAATGAGGCAACACCAAATGAACACCAAAATGACACTGTTGGAATTATCTTAGAAAGATTTTAAAGCAACCATCATAAAAATACTTCAATGAGAAATTATAAACATGCTTAAAACAAGTGAAAGAGGGCTTCCCTGGTGGCGCAGTGGTTGAGAGTCTGCCTGCTGATGCAGGGGACACGGGTTTGTGCCCCGGTCTTGGAAGATCCCACATGCTGTGGAGCGGCTAGGCCCGTGAGCCATGGCCACTGAGCCTGCACATCCAGAGCCTGTGCTCCGCAACGGGAGAGGCCACAACAGTGAGAGGCCCACGTACCGCAAAAAAAAACAAGTGAAAGAAAGGAAATCTCAGCAAAGAAATAGAAGATATAAATAAGAACCAAATTCCATTTCCATGGAAATCTAAATTTCCAATTTAGAACTTAAAAATAACTGAAATATAAAACTAACTGGATGGGCTAAAATAGTACAAATGGAGATGACAGAGGAAAGAATATGTGAATGTGAAGATAGAACAATAGAAGCTACCCTATCTAAACAACAAACAGGGAGAAAAGGGACAAAATTAAAAAAAAAAAAAAAACTAAACAAAGAAAACACCACCAACAACAGCAAAAAAAAAAAAAAAAAAAAACAAGAAAAACCCCCAAATCCCCAAAACCTCAGGTACTTGTGGGACGATAACAAAAGATCTAACATTTGTATGATCAGAGTCCCAGAAGAACAGAAAGAGAATGAGAATTTTTACATTAAAAAAAAAAGCTAAATTTCCCTCAAATTAGGTGACAGGCATAAACCTACAGATTCAAGAAGCCTAGCAAATAATTCCTAACAAGATGAACCCAAAGAAATTCACACAGAGAACATCATAATCAAAACTTTTGTTATCTAAGAATGAAGAACACCATCTTGAAAGCACCTAGAGAGAAAAGATACATTACCTATGGGGGAATAAGAATTCAAATATTAGACTTCTCATGAGAAATCATGGAAGCCAGAAAGGAGTGGCACACTTCAAGTGCTGGAAGAATGGTCAGCCATGAATCTTTATCCAGGGAAAATATCCCTCAGGAAGGAAAGTTAAATAAAGATATTTTCAACTGAGGTAAAACTAAGAATTTTTGTCAACCAACCTATTCTAAAGAATAAAGCAAGTTCTTGAAAAAGAAAGGATCTTGAAAAAGAAACTTCGGAATATTAGTAATGAAAAATAGGAAAATGAAAAGGGTAAAAATATGACTAAAGGTAATACACTATCCTTCTCTTGAAATAAAAAAAAATTCTGTTTGATGGTTGAAGCAAAAATAAAATTGTCTGATGTAGTTCTCTATTCAGGTAAAGGAAATATTTAAGACAATTTTATGATGAAGGAACAGGGTAAAGGGATCTAAATAAGGTTTCCAAATTTTGCTCAAAATGGTAAAATAAAAGCAGTAGACTATGGGCTTCCCTGGTGGCACAGTGGTTTAGAATCTGCGTGCCAATGCAGGGGACACGGGAGCCCTGGTCTGGGACGATCCCACATGCCATGGAGCAACTAAGCCCATGCACCACAACTACTGAGCCTGCACTCTAGAGCCCACGAACCACAACTACTGAGCCCACATGCTGCAATTACTAAAGCTCGCATGCCTAGAGCCTGTGCTCCACAACAAGAGAAGCCACCACAATGAGAAGCCCACACACTGCAACAAAGAGTAGCCCCTGCTCGCCGCAACTAGAGAAAGCCTGCGCACTGCAACAAAGACCCAACACAGCCAAAAATAAATAAATAAAATAAATTAAAAAAATTTTAAATGCAGTGGACTGTGGTCAGTTTTGTATGTATAATGTAATATCTAAGCAATCTCTAAAAATCTCTATAGAAATCTATCAACAGAGTGAAAACACAATCCACAAAATGAAAGAAAATATTTGATTATAGCTCATAAGGAATTGATGATATCCAGAATTCATAAAGAACTTCTATAATCCAACAAGAATGAAACAAACAAGTCAATTAAAAAATGGGCAAAGGAACTGAATAGACTTAATCCAAAGAACATATAAAAATGACCAATAAGCACAGCAAAAATGCTCAACATCATTAATCATTAGCGAAATGCAAATCAAAACCACAGAATTCCCTGGTAGTCCAGGGGTTAGGACTCTGTGCTTCCACTGCAGGGGGCACAGGTTTGATCCCTTGTCAGGGAATTAAGATCCTACATGCTGTGGTGTGGCAATAAATAAATAAATAAATAAATAAAAATAAAAAACATTAAAAAAAAAGAGACTTTATAAAAAAACCCACTTTTTTTACATCTTTATTGGAGTATAATTGCTTAACAATGGTGTGTTAGTTTCTGCTTTGTAACAAAGTGAATCAGTTATACATATACATATGTTCCCATATCCCCTCCCTCTTGCGTCTCCCTCCCACCCTCCGTATCCCACCCCTCCAGGCGGTAACAAAGCACCGAGCTGATCTCCCTGTGCTATGTGGCTGCTTCCCACTAGCTATCTACCTTACGTTTGGTAGTGTATATATGTCCATGCCTCTCTTTCGCTTTGTCACAGCTTACCCTTCCCCTCCCCATATCCTCAAGTCCATTCTCTAGTAGGTCTGTGTCTTTATTCCTGTCTTACCCCTATGTTCTTCAGGACATTTTTTTTCTTAAATTCCATATATATGTGTCAGCATACAGTATTTCTCTTTCTCTTTCTGACTTACTTCACTCTGTATGACAGACTCTAGGTCCATCCACCTCATTACAAATAGCTCAATTTCATTTCTTTTTATGGCTGAGTAATATTCCATTGTATATATGTGCCACATCTTCTTTATCCATTCATCCGATGATGGACACTTAGGTTGTTTCCATCTCCAGCCTATTGTAAATAGGACTGCTATGAACATTTTGGTACATGACTCTTTTTGAATTACGGTTTTCTCAGGGTATATGCCCAGTAGTGGGATTACTGGGTCATATGGTAGTTCTATTTTTAGTTTTTTAAGGAACCTCCATACTGTTCTCCATAGTGGCTGTACCAATTCACATTCCCACCAGCAGTGCAAGAGTGTTCCCTTTTTTCCACACCCTCTCCAGCATTTATTGTTTGTAGATTTTTTGATGATGGCCATTCTGACTGGTGTGAGATGATATCTCATTGTAGTTTTGATTTGCATTTCTCTAATGATTAAAGATGTTGAGCATCCTTTCATGTGTTTGTTGGCAGTCTGTATATCTTCTGTGGAGAAATGTCTATTTAGGTCTTCTGCCCATTTTTGGATTGGGTTGTTTGTTTGTTTGTTATTGAGCTGCATGAGCTGTTTATAAATTTTGGAGATTAATCCTTTGTCAGTTGCTGCATTTGAAAATATTTTCTCCCATTCTAAGGGTTGTCTTTTGGTCTTGTTTATGGTTTCCTTTGCTGTGCAAAAGCTTTTAAGTTTCATTAGGTCCCATGTGTTTATTTTTGTCTTTATTTCCATTTCTCTAGGAGGTGGGTCAAAAAGGATCTTGCTGTGATTTATGTCATAGAGTGTTCTGCCTATGTTTTCCTCTAAGAGTTTGATAGTGTCTGGCCTTGCATTTAGGTCTTTAATCCATTTTGAGCTTATTTTTGTGTATGGTGTTAGGGAGTGATCTAATCTCATACTTTTACATGTCCCTGTCCAGTTTTCCCAGCACCACTTATTGAAGAGACTGTCCTTTCTCCACTGTACATTCCTGCCTCCTTTATCAAAGATAAGGTGACCATATGTCTGTGGGTTTATCTCTGGGCTTTCTATCCTGTTCCATTGATCTATCTTTCTGTTTTTGTGCCAGTACCATACTATCTTGATTACTGTAGCTTTGTAGTATAGTCTGAAGTCAGGGAGCCTGATTCCTCCAGCTCCATTTTTCGTTCTCAAGATTGCTTTGGCTATTCGGGATCTTTTGTGTTTCCATACAAATTGTGAAATTTTTTGTTCTAGTTCTATGAAAAATGCCAGTGGTAGTTTGATAGTGATTGCATTGAATCTGTAGATTGCTTTGGGTAGTAGAGTCATTTTCACAATGTTGATTCTTCCAATCCAAGAACATGGTATATCTCTCCATCTATTTGTATCATATTTAATTTCTTTCATCAGTGTCTTATAATTTTCTGCATACAGGTCTTTTGTCTCCTTAGGTAGGTTTATTCCTAGATATTTTATTCTTTTTGTTGCAATGGTAAATGGGAGTGTTTCCTTGATTTCACTTTCAGATTTTTCATCATTAGTATATAGGAATGCCAGAGATTTCTGTGCATTAATTTTGTATCCTGCTACTTTACCAAATTCATTGATTAGCTCTAGTAGTTTTCTGGTAGCATCTTTAGGATTCTCTATGTATAGTATCATGTCATCTGCAAACAGTGACAGCCTTACTTCTTCTTTTCCAATTTGTATTCCTTTTATTTCCTTTTCTTCTCTGATTGCTGTGGCTAAAACTTCCAAAACTATGTTGAATAAGAGTGGTGAGAGTGGGCAGCCTTGTCTTGTTCCTGATCTTAGTGGAAATGGTTTCAGTTTTTCACCATTGAGGACGATGTTGGCTGTGGGTTTGTCATATATGGCCTTTATTATGTTGAGGAAAGTTCCCTCTATGCCTACTTTCTGCAGGGTTTTTATCATAAATGGGTGTTGAATTTTGTCGAAAGCTTTCTCTGCATCTATTGAGATGATCATATGGTTTTTCTCCTTCAATTTGTTAATATGGTGTATCACGTTGATTGATTTGCATATATTGAAGAATCCTTGCATTCCTGGAATAAACCCCACTTGATCATGGTGTATGATCCTTTTAATGTGCTGTTGGATTCTGTTTGCTAGTACTTTGTTGAGGATTTTTGCATCTATGTTCATCAGTGATATTGGCCTGTAGTTTTCTTTCTTTGTGGCATCGTTGTCTGGTTTTGGTATCAAGGTGAGATACCACTTCACATCTTTTAGGATGGCTATCATCAGAAAAAGAAAGAAAGAAAACAAATAACAAGTGTTAGTGAGGATGTGGAGAAATCTGAACCTTTGTGCATTGCTGGTGGGAATTTAAAACGGTGCAGCCAAGGGAATTCCCTGGTGGTCCAGGGGTTAGGACTCGGTGCTCTCACTGCCAGGGGTCCGGGTTTGATCCCTGGTTGGGGAACTAAGATCCCACAAGTCACATGGTACAGCTAAAAAATGGTGCAGCCACTGTAGAAAATGGTGTGACAACACCTCAAAAAATTAAACAGAATTCCCATATGATCCAGCAATTCTACTTCAAAGTATATAACCCAAAAAAGTGATAGCAGAAACTTGAATAGATATTTGTACGTCCATGTTCATAGCAGCATTATTCACAATAGTCAATAGGTAGAAGCAAACCAGTGTCCATTAAGCAGATGGATAAACAAAAGTGGTATATGAAAAAAAAAGTGGTATATATACCTAGGAATAAACCTACCTAAGGAGGCAAAAGACCTGTACTCTGAAAACTGTAAGATGCTGATGAAAGAAATTAAAGATGACACAAACAGATGGAAAGATATACCATGTTCTTGGTTTTTTTTTTCACCTTTTCAAGAACTTTATTTTAGAATTGACTTTTTTCCCTTATATATATACTTTTTAACATCGTTATTGGAGTACAATTGCTTTACAATGGTGTGTTAGTTTCTGCTTTATAACATAGTGAATGAGCTATACATTTACATATATCCCCATATCTCCTCCCTCTTGCGTCTCCCTGCCACCGTCCCTATCCCACTCCTCTAGGTGGTCACAAAGCACCGAGCTGATCTCCCTGTGCTATGTGGCTGCTTCCCACTACCTATTTTACATTTGGTAATATATATAAGTCCATGCCACTCTCTCACTTTATCCCAGCTTACCCTTCCCCCCTCCCCCACGTCCTCAAGTCCATTCTCTACGTCTGCGTCTTTATTCCTGTCCTGCCCCTAGGTTCTTCATAACCACTTTTTTGTTTTAGATTCCATATATATGTGTTAGCATGCAGTATTTGTTTTTCTCTTCCTGATTTACTTCACTCTGTATGACAGACTCTAGGTCCATCCACCTCACTACAAATAACTCAATTTTGTTTCCTTTTACGGCTGAGTAATATTCCATTGTATATATGTGCCACTTCTTCTTTATCCATTCATATGTCGATGGACACTTAGGTCACTTCCATGTCCTGGCTATTGTAAATAGAGCTGCAATGAACATTGTGGTACATGACTCTTTTTGAATTATGTATACTGTGTTCTTGGATTGGAAGAATCAATATTGTTAAAAATGACCATACTACCAGGAATTCCCTGGAGGTGCAGTGGTTAGGACTCCATGCTTCCACTGCAGGGGGGCATGGGTTTGATCCCTGGTCGGGAACTAAGATCCCACAAGCCATGCAGCACAGCCAAAAAAAAAACCAAGGCAATCTACAGATCCAATTAAATCCCTATCAAATTACCAATGGCATTTTTCACAGAAATAGAACAAAAATTTTAAAATTTGTATGGAAAAACAAAAGATCCTGGATAGCCAAAACAATCTTGAGAAAGAAGAACGGAGCTGGAGGAATCATGCTCCCTGACTTCAGACTATACTACAAAGCTACAGTAATCAAAACAGTACGGTACTGGCACAAAAATAGACATATAGAGCAATGGAACAGGATAGAAAGCCCAGAAATAAACCCATGCACTTATGGTCAATTAATCCATGACAAAGGAAGCAAAACTATACAACAGAGAAGAGACAGTGTCTTCAATAAGTGGTGCTGGGAAAACTGGACAGCTACATGTAAAAGAATGAAATTAGAACACTTCCTAACACCATACACAAAAATAAACTCAAAATGAATTAAAGACCTAAATGTAAGACTGGATACTATAAAACTCCTAGAGGAAAACTTAGGGAGAACATTCTTTGACATAAATTGCTGCAATATTTTTTTGGATCCATCTCCTAGAGTAATGAAAATAAAAACAAAAATAAACAAATGGGACCTAATTAAACTTAAAAGCTTTTGCACAGCAAAGGAACCATAAACAAAATGAAAAGACCTCGTATTAGACTGGGAGAAAGTATTTTCAAAGGATGCTACCAACAATGGATTAATTTCCAAAATATACAAAGAGGTCATATAGCTTAATATAAAAAAAAACCCAATCAAAAAATGGACAGACCTAAATAGACATTTTTCCAAAGAAGACATATAGATGACCAACAGGCACATGAAAATATGCTTGACATTGCTATTTATTAGAGAAATGCAAATCAAAACTACAATGAGGTATCACCTCACACCGGTCAGAATGGTCATCATTAAAAAGTCCACAGGGCTTCCCTGTTGGCACAGTGGTTAAGAATCAGCCTGCCAATGAAGGGGAAATGGGTTCAAGCCCTGCTCCAGGAAGATCCCACATGCCACAGAGCAACTAAGCCCATGCGCCACAACTACTGAGCCTGTGCTCTAGAGCCCGCGAGCCACAACTACTGAAGCTCACGTGCCTAGAGCCCGTGCTCTGCAACAGAGAAGCCTGCACACCATAATGAAGAGTAGCCCCTGCTTGCTACAACTAGAGAAAGCCCATGCACAGCAATGAAGACCCACCACAGCCAAAAATAAATAAATAAATAAATAAATTTATATTAAAAAAAGTCTACAAATAATAAATTCTGGAGAGGGTGTGGAGAAAAGGGAACTTTCCTATACTTTTGATGGGAATGTAAGTTGGTGCAGCCACTATGGAAAACAGTATGGAGGTTCCTTAATAGACTAAAAGTAGAGTTGCCATATGATCCAGAAATCCCACTCCTGCACACATATCTGGAGAAAACTCTAATTCGAAAAGACACATGCACCCCAATGTTCACAGCAGCACTATGTACAATAGCCAAGACATGGATGTCCACTGACAGATAAATGGATAAAGAAGATGTGGCATATATATACAATAGAATATTACTCAACCATTAAAAAAGAATGAAACAATGCCATTTGCAGCAACATGGATGGACCTAGAGATTATCATAGTAAGTGAAGTAAGTGATACAGAGAAAGACAAATATATGATATCACTTATATGTGGAATCTAAAAAAAATAATACAAAGGAGCTTATTTACAAAACAGAAATAGACTCGCAGACATAGAAAACAAACTTATGGAATGGAGGGGTGGGGTGGGGTGGGAGATAAATTAGGAGTTTGGCATTAACATACACACACTACTATATATAAAATAGGTAAACAACAAGGACCTACTGTATAGCACAGGGATCTATACTCAATATCTTGTAATAACCTATAATGGAAAAGAGTCTGAAAAAGAATATATATGAATAACTCAATCACTTTGCTGTACACTTGAAACTAACACAAAATTGTATATTAACTATACTTCAATAAAAAAATTTTAAAGCGATGTATGTATAGATATATATGTGATATGATAAAAAATAAATATTTATACTTTGTTCCTAGTTCCTGGCACAGATTTCCTAAAACCCTTGGAATCTCCTACGTGAAAAGAGTGTCTTGTATGCAAGTGAGATTACTCATGGGGCGGGGGGTTGCACCTAGATATCTTCAGGATGGGGACTGGTCGCCAGAAAAACTAACAACTGATTAGAAGGCTAAAACTTTCAGCCTCACTCCCAAACCTTGGGGAGAGGGGAGGGGCTGGAGGTTAAATTCAAGCATCAGTGGCCAACAATTTAACCAATCATGCCTATGTAATGAAACCTTCATAAATATCTCTAAACAACAAGCTTCAGTGAGCTTTCAGATCAGTGAACACATCAGTGTGCTGGGAGGGTAGCATACCTGGTAAAGGCAGGGAAGCTCTGCATCACCCCACCCCCACGTCTTTCCAATACATCTCTTCCATTTGGCTGTGCCTGAGTTGTATCATTTATAGTAAATCAGTAAAAGTAAGCATAGCACTTTCCTGAATTCTGTGAGTTGTTCTAGTGAATTATTGAACCTGAGGCAGGAGGTGAGGGTTGTTGGAACCCCCAAATTTTCAATAGGCCAGGCAGAGAGTGGCTAATTCGGGCACTGAATTTTCAGCTGGGGTCTGAAGTTGGGGCAGTCTTCTGGAATTAAGTACTTAACCTGTGGGGTCTGCACTAACTCCAGGAGTTACTGTCAGAATTGAATTATTGGACATCCAGTCAATGTTGGAGAACCAGAATGAACTGGTTGGTGCTAAAAAAACCCACATATATTTAGTGTCAGAAACACTTTACACCATACAATGGAATATTATTCAGCCTTAAAAAGGAAGGAAATTCTGACACATGCTGCAACATAGATGAACCTTGAAGACATTATGCTAATAAGCCAGTCATGACAGAACAAATATGGTATGATTCTACTTATATGAGGTACCTAAAGTAGTCAAATTCATAGAGACAGAAAGGGGCTGGGAGGAGGGAGAAAAGGGGAATTAGTACTTAAATGAGTAGAGTTTCAGCTGGGGAAGATGAAAAAGATCTGGGGATGGATGATGGTCATGGTTGCACAACAGTGTGAATGTATGTACTTAATGCCACAGAACTATATGCTTTAAAATGGTTAAAATGGTAAATTTTATCTTATGTATATTTTGCCACAATTTTTAAAAAAGACTATTTCTAAAAACATTTTAAGTTAACCAAATTATCCACAAAAACTACCAGAGCTAAATCAAGATGAAATTCTAAAAAGTGTTCAAGTAACCCATAAGACATCAGGAAAATGGGGAGGTGGGGAGAACAAAATAGAGAGGAAACAAACAGAAAAAAAAAAAAGCAGACTAAAGCCCTAACATACCAATAATAACATTAAGTGTAAATGGTCTAATCCATCAAGAAGACATAACAATCCTAAACATGTATAGTCCAAATAATAGAGGTTCAAATGCCTGAAGCAAAAACTGATGGACCGGGCTTCCCTGGTGGCGCAGTGGTTAAGAATCTGCCTGCCAATGCAGAGGAGATGGGTTTGAGCCCTGGTCCAGGAAGATCCCACATGCTGAGGAGCAACTAAGCCCATGCACCACAACTACTGAGTCCACGTGCCTAGAGCCCACGCTCTGCAACAAGAGAAGCCACTGCAATGAGAAGCCCACACACGGCAACGAAGAGTAGCCCCCGCTTGCTGCAACTAGAGAAAGCCCGCATGCAGCAATGAAGACCCAATGCAGTCAAAAATAAATAAACAAAATAAATAAATTTATTAAACAAACAAAAAACTGATGGACTGAAATGAGAAATATATAAAATCATAATTATAGTTAGAAACTTCAATATCCCTCTCTAAACAATGTACATAACTATTAGATTAAAAACAAACATATGGAATATGTGGGTAACACCATTAACCAACAGGACCTAATTGAAATTTATACAACACTCCGCCAAACAACGGAGTAGAATACACATTCTTTTTAAGCATCAATGGAACACCTACAAAGATGGACCATTTCCTGGGTCATAAAACAAACCTCAGCAACTTTAAAAGAATTGAAATAATACAGAATATGTACCCTGATCATGATGGCAACAAACTAGAAATCAATAGCAGAATGATAATAGGAAGACATACAAACACTTGGACATTAAGCAACACAAATCTAAATAATCCATGGATGAAAAAAGAAGTCTCAAGAGGAATTAAAATTACATTAAACTGAATAAAAATGAAAATACAACATACCAAAATTTGTGGGACACAGTTAAAGCAGAGAGAAATGGAAATTTACAGCAGTAAATACTTATATCTCAAGGAACTAGAAAAAGAGCAAAACAAAAAGCAAGCAGAAGAAGGCAAATAATAAAGATAAGAGCAGAAATCAATGAAATTGAAAATAGAATAAGAGAAAATTGAATAAAAAAGTGCCTCTTTGAATAGATCAACAATCTTGATAAACCTCTAGCAAGACTGACAAGGGAAAAAAAAAGAGAGAAGACACAAATTACCAACATCAAGGATGAAACAGTGGCCACTACAGAGCCCACAGACTTCAAAAGGATAGTAAGAGAAAAGGTCAAACAACTCTACACACATAAATTCAACAACTTAAATAAAATGGATCAATTCTTTAAAAAAAAAACTATTAAAATCACCCAAAACAAAATAGATAACTGAGTTCCTAGTTTAAAAAAATCCTTAAAAGTAAATCTCTAGGTCTAGATGGTTTCAGTGGACAATTCTACCAAATATTTAAATAAGAATTCCCATCTATTCTACATAATCTCTTCAAGAAAATACAAGAAACCCTTTCCAACTCATTTTATGAGACCAGTATTACCATAATACCAAAAACAAAACAAACAAAACAACAAAAAAAGGAAAATGGAAAAAAAAGACCATACTTTAAAAAAATCTGTCAAGAATATAGACACAAAACTCTTCAGCAAAATATTAGCAAACAGAATCTAACCATATATAAAGAGAATTATGCACTATGACTAAGTGGTGTTGATTCTGGGAATGCAAGATTGGTTCACTATTTGGAACACAGTTTTTGGAATCTACCATATTAATAAGCTAAGGAAGAAAGTCACACAATAATATCAATTGGTCCACAAAAAGCACTTGACAAAATTCAACACTCATTCATGAAAAAACACTCTCAGCAAGTTAGGAATAGAGGGGAATTATCTCAACTTGACAAACAGCATCTGTGAAAATCCTACAGCTAATATCATAATTACGACTATTTTCACCCCTAAAATTGGGAACAAAGCAAGGATGTCTGCTCTTACCACCCTTATGCATCATAGTACTAGAAATCATAGCCAGTGCAAGAATGCAAGAAAAGGAAACAAAAGGCATACATACTGGAAAGGAAGAAAATCCCTATTTGCTGATGACATGACTGTCTAGACAGATAAATCTACAAAATTCTCAATGCATTGAGAAAATTCATTTCTCAACGAAGCTACAAAAAAACACACAAAACTCCTAGAATAAGAGAGTTCAGTAAGGTTGAAAGATGCAAGATGAAGATATAAAAATGAACTATATGGGCTTCCCTGGTGGCGCAGTGGTTGAGAGTCCACCTGCCGATGCGGGGGACGCGGGTTCGTGTCCCGGTCCGGGAGGATCCCGCATGCCGCGGAGCGGCTGGGCCCGTGAGCCATGGCTGCTGGGCCTGCGCGTCCGGAGCCTGTGCTCCGCAACAGGAGAGGCCACGACGGTGAGAGGCCCGCGTACCACAAAAAAAAAAAAAAAAAAAGAACTATAGTTTACATACTAGCAATGAACATGTAGAAACTGAAATTAAAATAAAATACCATTTGCAATTGCTCCAAAATACTTAGATGTAAATTTAGCAAAACCTGTACAGAATCTGCCTTGCTATATGCTTAAAACTACAAAACATTGATGAAAGAAATAAAAGATCTAAACAAATGGAAAGTCATGCCATGTTCATGGATTGGAGGACTCAACATGGTAAAGATGTCAATTTTCCTAAATTGATCTACAGATTTAACACATTTCCTATCATAATCCAAGTAAGATTTTTAACATACAAACAAGCATATTCTAAAATGTATGTGGAAATGCAAAGGAAATAACTAAAACAAGTTTGAAAAAAATAAAAGAATAAGTGGAAGGAAACATTCTACCCAATTTTAAGACTTTCTATACAGCTACAGTTAACAAAAGTATGATATGGACAAATGGATAAATACACTGAACAATGGAACAAAAGAGAGAACCCAGAAACAGACTCACTCCAGTATGCACAATTGATTTTTGACAAAGGTGCAGAAGCATTTCAGTGGAGGAAGGATAGTCTTTTCAACAAATGGTGCTGGAATAATTGAATAGACATAGGTTAAAAACAAACAAACAAACAAACAATAACATCCTTCAATCTAAACCTCACATCTTATATCAATACAAAAAATTTTAAATGGATCATAGATTTAAACTTAAAAGTTAAAACTATAAAACTTTTAAGAGAAAAACAGGAGAAAATTGTCAGGACCTAGGTCTTGGTGAAGAATTCTTAGAAATGACACTAAGGGACTTCCCTGGTGGTCCTGTGGCTAAGATTCCGTGCTCCCAATGCAGGGGGCCCAGGTTCCATCCCTGGTCAGGGAATTCGATCCCACATGCCGCAACTAAGAGTTCACATGCTGCAACTGAGACCTGGCTCAGCCAAATAAATAAATATTTTTAAAAAAAGAAAAAAAAAAAAGAAAAGAAATGACACTAAAACATGATAATAAAAGAAAAAAATTGATTACTGGACTTCACCAAAATTTAAAACCTTTGTTCTACAAAAGGCTCTATTAAGATGAAAAGACAAGCTACAGACTGGGGGAAAATATTTGCAAACCATCAAAAGGATATGTATCTAGAATATATAAAGAACTCTCAAACCTCAGCAGTTTAAAAAGAATCCAATTATAAAATGGATAAAAATATGAACAGACATTTCACCAAAGAGGGATGTATGGATAGCAGATAAGCACATGAAAAGATGGTCAACAGCATTTGCCATTAGGGAAATACAAACAACCAAACAGAAACAGAAAACTACTACATACCTATTAGAAAAGTGAAAATAAAATCTAGTGACAATCCCAAATCCTGGCAAGAATGCGGAGAAACTGGATGTCTTATACACTGTCGATGGGAATGTAAAGTAATACAGCATCTCTGGGAAATAGTTTGGCACTTTTTAATAAAAATAAACATATACATACTTACCATACTACTCCCAATCACCACCAAATGTCCACAAAAACTGATACATGAATATTCATGGTAGCCTTGTTTGTAATAGCTCCAAACTGGAAACATCCCAAATGTCCTTCGACAGATGAATAAACAAACTGGTACATCCACAGCAATAAAAAGGAACAAGGGCTTCCCTGGTGGCGCAGTGGTTGAGAGTCCCCCTGCCGATGCAGGGGACATGGGTTCGTGCCCCAGTCCGGGAAGATCCCACGTGCCGCGGAGCGGCTGGGCCCGTGAGCCGTGGCCGCTGGACCTGCGCGTCCGGAGCCTGTGCTCCGCAACGGGAGAGGCCACAACAGTGAGAGGCCCACGTACCGCAAAAAAAAAAAAAAAAAAAAGGAACAAATTATTGATACACGTTAACAACTTGGATGGAATTCAAGGGCATTGTGCTGTGGGGTAAGGAGGAGCCATTCTTAAAAAGTTACACACTGTACAATGCCATTTATATAACTTCTTGAAATGGCACAATTATAGTGACTAGGAACAGATTAGTGGTTTCCAGTGGTTAGGGATGGTAGTGGGAGGATGACGTGTGTGTGTGTGATGAGACAATAAATAGTACAAGCGTTCCTTTGTGGTGATGGGACACTTCTTTATATTGATTGTGGTCGTGGTTACATGAATTTATACATGTGACAAAATTGTGCAGAAACACACACACACACACGTGCATGTAAAAACTGGTGAAGTCTGAATAAGGTCTGGAGTTTAATAGTATTGTACCAGTGTTGGTTTCTGAGTTTTGATAAATGTGCCATGGTAGTGTTAAGATGTTAACATTAAGGGAAACTGGACAAGGGATATACAAGGAGTTCTCTGTACTGTCTTTGCACCTTTTCTGTAAATCTAACATGATTCCAACATTAAAAGTTTTTTTTTTTTAAAGAAAAAACTTTTAGGGCTTCCCTGGTGCCGCAGTGGTTGAGAGTCTGCCTGCCGATGCAGGGGACATGGGTTCGTGCCCCGGTCCGGGAAGATCCCACATGCTGCGGAGCAGCTGGGCCTGTGAGCCATGGCCGCTGAGCCTGCGCGTCCGGAGCCTGTGCTCCGCAACGGGAGAGGCCACAACAGTGAGAGGCCCGCGTACCGCAAAAAAAAAAAAGAAAAGAAAAAAATTTAATGTGATTCCACTAGGCACCTTTAAAATTAGAGAGAATCTAGGTAGGCAAGGGTGTGGGGAATACTCTTTATCCCAGTGATTTCATTCTTAATTTCATAACCAGAATAGATACATATGTTCAAAAAGACATGCTCTAGAATGTTCATAATAACTTTATTCATAACAGCTAAAATCAAAAACAGTCCAAATGCCTATTCACAGAACGAATAAATTGCAATATATTTTTACAACGTAATACTATACAACGGTATGAACTACAACATGCAACAACATAGATGAATTGCACAGAATGTTGGATCAAAAAGCCAGACACAAAAAACTACATAATATTATATATTATACCATTTATTTGCAGTTCAAAATCAGGCAAAAAGAATCCATGGTTTCAGGATAACATGTTCCTGGGATGGTGGTATAGTGATGGGAAGAGGGCATGCATGTATGGGGCTCTAGTGCTGATTTTCCAATTCTTGATTTCTACCTATTGTGTGTGTGTTCAGTGTATGAAAAGTAACAGCTATACACATGATTTGTGCACTTTTCTATACGTAAATTATACTTCAATAAAAAGTTTACCAAAAAGCAAACAAACACAAAGTGAGATACCACTACATGCTCATCAAAAAAACCTAAAATTAAAAGGACTAACAATATCAAGTGCTGGCAAGGATGTGGAGCAACTGAAAATTTCATTTACAGCCAGTAAGAATATATATTAGTACAATCACTTTGGAAAAGTGTTTTGCAATATCTGTTAAAGCTAAATATACACATAGCATATGATCCAACAATTCCACCCAATTATATACCCAACAGAAATGTGTACAAATGTGTACATATGTGTTTTCCAAAGACATTACCCCAAACTGAAAATAATCCAAATGTCCTTCATTGCTGCTGGAGCCTAAGATCAATTACAGCCCAGAATTGTATATAAGTTAACCTTCTTGTGGCATCCCTCAGTGAATGGGGAAGAGGAGCCCATGGCTAAGTATTCCAGCCTCCCATTCTCCCAACCTTCAGATAATTCTGGGAAAAGCACTGTGTCCAATCTCAATAACACACCTTTATATTGGTGTTTCCTTCTTAACTGTCTCACTCTCCCCACTTCATCACTCCTGTCTCCTGGGATCATCCTCCCCCAATAAACTACTGCATCCAAGTGTTTTCTCAGGGGAGCCCAAACTTCCACGATCCAATACTATTACATCTACACATAGTTCAAAGACAGACAAAATCTATCTATGGTGACAGAAGTCAGAATAGTGGTTACCTAGTGCTGTAATGATTGGAGGGGGCATGAAGGAGGTTTCTGGGGTACTGGTAATGTTCCATATCCTGATCAGGGTGGTGCTTAAACAGGCATGTTCACTTTGAAAATCTTCACCAAACTGTATGCTTCAAATGTATGCATTTTATAGTATATAATTTTAAAACTTAAAGAATGCAGGTGTTGAGGAGTAGAAGAGTGGGCTATGTCAGGGAAATCAGACATACAGGTATGGAAAGGTTAATTGCAATAGGTACATCCATCTCTCTGGATAATGCCCTTTCTCTCTCATCCTTGGCATCAGACACAGATTACTGAGGGATTTGTTGGAGGCTGACATTGGGAGAGGATTGTGAAACACTACAGCGGAAGCAAAGGCACCGAAATTCACCTGTTAGGAAAGCACCTCCTTGAGACAGGCACAAGCATTACAACATTCTTCCAGGTGTGCAGTGAAGTCATTTCTTCAGCCTTGCTTGGCATTCCTGCTGCCTGTTTCCAAGACTGCCTCACTCAGGGCTAACCCTCCCCACCTTCTTCCTTTCCCTTCATTCATTCATTCATCCAACATATATTTGTGTTTCAGATACTACGTTAAGCACTTGGGATATACTGGTGAACAGTAATAGATGTGGTTCCTGCTCTCACTGAGTTCCATTCTAAAAGAAAAACTTATTAATCAAATAATCAATACAAATTGATGAGTCTGACTGTAATCAGTGCTACAAAGAAGAGATTCCTGGTTCTATGAAAGCCTATTGGTCTACTTAGGAAAGGTAGGGAGTGACACTTGAGCTAAACTCTAAGGATGAATAGAAGTTAGCTAGGGACACTTGAGGGCAAAGGTGGAGGGGGAGAGCATGGGGAATAAGAGGGACAAAGAAAAGTCCCATATGGTTGCAAAAGGCAAAGTGCAGGAGCAAATGGTAGAGAGGCTGGACAGATGGTCAAGGGAAGACCATTTTTGTCCATGTACACTGTGTTAAGAAGTTTTGTCATTATCCTAAGGACAAGTAAAGCCAGGGGGGTTTTAAGCTGAGAAGTGCCATCATTACATGTGTGTTTTGAAAAGATTACTATGGCTGGTGTGTGAAGTGACGGGAAAAGGATCACAGTTGGATGTGGGTATACAGGAGGGTACTAAGCCAGGAGAAAGGTGATGGTAGCATGGACTGGGATGGTGGCAGTCAAGATGGAGAGAAACAAAACAGTTGAACAGATATTTAGGAGGCACATGAGCTTTAAAAGTAGCTATTAAAATATGGTGTGTCATCTTTATTTCTGAACAAATATAATTATGTGTTTACATAGCTAGATGCAAAAGCATACATACATATTGTTAACTTCTGTTGTTATTGTTTCACTAGCACATTTCTTAGGAAAAAAGGTGTGTGACCATGTTGCAACTGAATTGTGCCTGGGATATTCTGAAGCTGCTAAGTACCAATATTGCTTAAGGAAAGAATTGAAGATTGCCATAAAGTTGCCAAAAAAGGGAGCAGGGGGAGAACATGGCTAGGGAACCACCAATGAAGAAAAAACACCCTAAGGGCACAATGCAAGGGAGGCAAAATGAAAAACAAGTGTACAAAGGGCAGGCAAGAGGCTGCCATCTTGGTGGAAAAAAGTTGAAACAGGACTCCAGATACACCAAAGCTAAGACAAAACTTCTCAAGGTCTGTAGAGATTTTGGCAAAACGAACCTTTGAGTCATTTGCAGGAAGAATGCAGAATCCTTGAGAAAGTGAGGGACTCCGCTGAGGGTGTTAATATTTTGAAGCAAAGATGTATATACTTACACTCAGGTGGATGCTTAGGAGGACAAGACAGAACAAGTTCAGGAGTGCCTGCCACGTGCCTGATCCCAGGCTGAGGGGGAGACAGCAGGGCCCCACCAGAATGGATCAGGATTGTATGCCCAGTTAAGAGGGAATGAAAACACTGACAGCAAACACTGAGGCTGTCTCTAAAAGTGTCATGAGAAAACAAAGTGAGGATGCTGCTAGACTTCCCCTGGGGGAGTAGATGCTGCCAAATTGGGCTGTTCCTCTGCCCAAGGCAGAGAGAGTTGGAATACCTCCAGCTGGAAAAACACTGCGGGTCAGTCCAAGATGGGGGACCTGGAAAGGACAGTGCAGAACATCACAGCATTTCCAGCAGTTATGCAGACAACTTCCTGGCAATTAAACGCCAGCAACTTCTGGGACCTGGGAACGATCTAGCTGCTGCTACCCAACAGCTTTTGTGAAGAGTGCGTATAAAATTCTGGGGAAAGGACAAATTTAGCTGGATGAGGAAACTAACAAAAAGTAATCACACGCAGGTTCCAAGCAGGGAGAGGAATTTTGTGGGTGAGGTTGGGCTGGAAGATGGCTCTAGACAGCTATTTAGCAGACCACCTGGTCCACTACAAGCTCTCTGGTTAGCGTAATTTCTCCCAGCAAGACCAAGACAGTGTTTGAAGTATTACATTCATAACTCTGGAGCAAGTATCTTTGAAGGCAGAGACAAAACAGGCAAAAAAACAAAAACAAACCAAAAAACAGACATTAAGGTCCACTTCTAAGTTTGGATGGGAACTAGTAAAGCTGTTAACCAAGGACCAAGCTGGAAATCAGCAGGCTCACCTTCCTCCCACCCGCAATGTGTCTCATAGCCACACCAGCAACTCATTATTGTGGCTTGTGTGGGTCTGCAAAGGTGAGTCAATGTGTGTCATCGAACCCCTTACAGATGAAGAAGTCCTTTTGGGAGGGACTCATCTTGCAATGGCGCTGCCAGGCGCTTTTTATGAGTCATGCAGCCTCAAGGGATGTGTAGTTGTTGTACTATCCTGACACAGAATAATTTTTACAAGGTATTTGGAAAGTTTATGTTGTCTGAAGTGGAAGAAATGGCCTAAAATAGGGGCTCTGGGTGCCCCAGAAGAGCAAAGGAAAATGGGTGAAAATGTATTTTCTGTATTCTTCCTGCATTTCTAAAGCCCAACCATGTAGCATAAAACAGCAGCATTTCAGCCCTGCCAGGCATTTTTCAACAATGTGCTTTTCCAATGATTAGGTCTATGAACCACTCTAGTACTCAGTGGACAGAATGGAAAGAAAAATGAAGGTATTTTTTCTCTTTTAAGAGAGTAGGTGCTGACAGTAGGTTACCGTAATTTGGAAATAGTTTTGTCATTTTCTAGGATTCGGGATGTGGGTTCAAATACACCATTTCCTCTCCTAAGGTCCAAAATCCATGGATGTTAAGTCAGATCACAGATTGCAATGTTGGCATCATTTAATAACTATGGGGCTTTAAAGATATTTAATCTCTCTGAAACCCTTTGAAACAGCAATTACCATTTCCATACATATGTAATAGAATTGTGTGAGAATGAAGTAAGACTGTATATGTTAAAGGCTTGCCTAGCATCACGCTGGATGCATCTATAACTCTCTATAAATGGTAGTATCTGCCTGAGCCTTGGGTCACCCAGCCAAGTCAGTTTACCACTTAAAAATGTATTTTATTCTACAAGAGGCCTCGCTAAATCAAGGCGTGAGCAACATGGATTAGGCCTGCAGTTGTAGATGTTCTCATGCTAGGGAAATCTTCAATTTAGGGTCTAGGGATGTTCCAGGTAATGTTCAATGTTCTAGGGAAGCCTTCAATGCTAGCGCCTAGGGCCTGGAAATAATGAACTCAGGATATGAAACATCTTGGAAACAGTCACATTTGTTCACATAAATTTGTTAGTAATCTGTATCTGTACTTGTTTAGAAACTGCTCAGTATTCTCTAATACTACACTACCCAAGAAGGTAGCCACATACTACATGTGACTATTTAAAGAAAATTAAAATCCAATTCCTCTCTTTTTTTTTTGGCTGTTTGGCTTGTGGGATCTTAGTTCCCCGACCAGGTGTTGAACCCGGGCCCCCAGCAATGAAAGCCTGGAATCCTAATCACTGGATCGCCAGGGAATTCCCCACACTAGCCACATGTCAAGGCCTCAGCCACTGGGCTACCATACTGGTCAATGCATGATGAAACATTTCCATCATCACATAAAGTTCTAGTGGACCATGCTGCAGTTTCTTATTCCCCACACACCTTGGGCTACAACTCCTTCCTCTTAACCGCTCTTTTTTGGCATTACATTATCCGTTCTCTCTTCCTACTGTGTTTTATAGTTCTAATTTAAGTGGTGGGGGCAGAGTCCCACTGTAGCTCACAACAGGGCTTTAATTCTTCAACACCGTCTAAACAGGTCCCGCTTTTCTTAACTGGGGTTCTAAAATTTTTTTGATAACCTTGAAAGTTTCTAATGAAACCACCTACTGATTTTTTTTTTTTTTTTTCCGGTACGCGGGCCTCTCACTGTTGTGGCCTCTCCTGTTGTGGAGCACAGGCTCCGGACGCGCACGCCCAGCGGCCATGGCTCACGGGCCCAGCCGCTCCGCATGTGGGATCCTCCCGGACCGGGGCACCAACCCGTATCCCCTGCATCGGCAGGCGGACTCTCAACCACTGCACCACCAGGGAAGCCCCCACCTACTGTTTTGAGGCTTTCTCCTTGATTTACTTTAATTCTAATGATTAATTTGATTAGAAAAATCAGAATAACTTAGAACTTCCAAAACCCCTAATTTAGTCTCTGAACATTTGGAATTCTGTCATCCCAGTCAGGTAGACATCTATACCCAGCCTTTTCTCTACAAAGCTTAACTGCCAAGTTTTTACTTTATCCCTAAGGTCTTTCTAAACACGGAAAGTTCTCCAACATAGTGTCCCTTATTAGTCAAATAAACACCATGGTATAAATACCTGTTCTCTGTGAGGTAGAGCATTGATAAAGTGAGGTACTTTAAGTTACTTAGTAGCCCTACTCTGCATATTATATGTAACATTTACTCATCACTCATTTCTATGTCGCATCTGTTTACTATTGTTAAGTGGTTTCTGCAAGTCATCAGGGTACTGCTACTTTTTCTTTGATCCCTCTAAATTCAACTGAAATGCATTTTCTTGGTCAAGCTGATCCGAACTAGGGTCCCAAAATTCAAACCCCACTTGACATTGGTGAAGCTGCATTTTCCTCATATTAAATAAAAAGGTCAACTGTCACTGAACTTTATCTGGCTAAGTCCTTCATTCTCCCAGGCCACCACAGTCAATAATGATGCTTCCTGGTTCTCTCCTGAAAGTAAAATTAGCCCATAAATGGTCAGTCAATGCGGTCACAGGCCAGCCATGTGTTCTCAGAACAAAGTACATTTTTAAACTGATCTCTTTAAGTATACAGCTATTTCCTATTCCCCAACTATTTCCATAACACATCCCCCATCATTTCATCTGGGTTAACTAAAAAACACTAGTACTTGTGAAGTATAGATTGTCACCTGTTTCTTTACTTTCTGTATCATACACCTGGGGCTTTGCTATCCCTACTTATTCTTTTGAACATACTGCTAAGCTGTCCAGAAAATTCCTTTATGGACATTTTATGTCTACTGTATGACTCAAATGATGGTTATTTTTCTTCTACTCTTTCCATTACATTCTCAATCCTCATCTGACTTAAACTTATTCCCTTCCAATTTACCAAAATCTTGTTGTTCCTGTTTGCACTATTTCCCTTTTCTTTCACATCCAGTTCCCTCTATAAAACAGGGGCTTTAAAACATGCATTGACTGGTACTAGTCTATTTATAATCCTTGCAGGTTTCAGATGCTGGAGTAACATCTGAACTGAAATCTAATGGGAACCCCGTTTCAAGCATTCCAAATTTGTCATCCACCCCAACTTGATATCAAGTTTGCTCCTTTCACTGGTTAGATAACGGCAAATTACCAAGTACCCTAAGCCAGTGAGCTCCAAAGAACAGTTTACCAATTAAAAACTACGTACCATTAGAAATGTTCCAAAGGGATTTCTTTTCAATCATACAACCTTCTCTCTTGCATTCCAACCTTTGTTGGAAACTGCATTCTTAAAATCTTCCAGGCTATTTTCTTAGATTTCATGGCTTACTGAGAAAACCCATCATTCTAAATTTTATATCCAAACAAACGCATCACCGTATTTTACTTTGTTTTGAGCTTTCCACAATTTTTTCAATACTTGGTTTCATATGCAATTAAAAATAGACACTTGCATGCCTGGGCTAATTGGTCCACTACTTCTAAATACTGATGGCTAACATAATCTCAAACAGGTTTTATTAGCATCTTAGTCTTAGAACTTTGACTCCTCTTCTAAGCATCTAGTTTACTTTCTTGTCATCAGTTATGTGCTAAAAGTGAGTGTGTATAACATATGAGAACATATAAGATCAGAAAACAAAGTGGTTAAAAGTATTTTTGACCAAATCATCACACAAAAGCTACGTATATACTGTGAATCTGAGATCCAAGGGCAGTCCACAGATCAGCCTTTCCCTTCTATTCTACTTTGTCACCTATTATATAAAATGACTTATGAAATCTTTATAAATAGGATATGACTTCTGCCCATACTAGGTTGTATACAAACGCCTTTGAAACAGCAGCAACTTTCTGGGGAATCCAAGGTTTGTGTGAGTGATAACAGCCCAAAACTAACTGTTTTTGTCCTGCTCTGCAGGAAAAACTGAAGTATAAAACAAATAAACTGGACCTTTCAGGACAAGGCAAGCATCACAAAACTGAAAGCTGTTTAATAAGTTCAGCCTTACAAGTTTGGGTGCTAACTAGTACCATGCCTGAAATTAGTTTATATGGATTGAATTAATTGAAAGTGAAATAAATGTGTAACTCTGTGTCCTCAGTTACCTAGGAAGGCACAGGCTACCAAAGACCAGGAAATAAAAAGCTCTCCTATTTTCAGTAACACTGAGGCACAGACTCAGAATCCATTTGGTAACTGGGGCTATAAACAGCAATTAAAAGAACAAAATGGAAGAAAATACAGGTTTTATTATCCAGTTGTTTCACTTTTCCTAAAATCTTGACATGTTTGAGTCTCTTTCTATTTAAGGTTGAAACAGTTCAGCACACGACAAAAAAATCTCAAAAAAGGTGCCAACTAGACCACAAAGCATTGAAGAAACGGCTTAATGCAGTTTCCGAACTTTTCCATTAGGATCTAAAAGCCATTTTCGCAAAAGAATCTCCACTTCACATCAAAGTTACTTGTCTCCTTAATTCAACACCCAGCCCAATGAAACATAATTTGAGTAGTGTTATGTTGGTATGCATAATAATTATGACTCAAAGAAAAATTTATCTAGTATATTCTAGGGGTTTTGTGGAGGCCGCTGTGAAACAAAGAATTAAGTAAACAATTATAAAATACAAAAATAAAAAACCAGGGTGTTTATTTTTTCTCCAAATTCCTGGTTTAATAAGGACTTGTTTATTTTGAGAAAAAAAGGTCCCAAACATCAGGCTATTCACAAAAATAACCCACAGTATCAACTTTAGAAAACAAATCTTAAAGACTATTACACTAATTATTTTTCTAGAGAATCCATTTGACATGCCAACTCTCATTCACAAAAATACATTGTTACATTTGTGTTGAACAGCCCCACACAGCACTCTTATGTGGGGTATAACACGCATACCTCTAATTCAAAGCTGCTCTTAGGTGCTACTCAACTAATGAGACTGCCTTTGTAGTTAGGGAAGCAACTACTGAACTCATGTATGAATGGAAAGAACTGTACTCCCTGCATAACAAGAGATTATTTTGGAGACAGTTGATAAAAACCATACATCCTTTTTATTGTTAAGTCATAAAGAGGTATCAAAATTAAAAGCAAAAATTACAGGGTAAGACTTAACTACTAGGAGCATCAAAGGAAGTGAAAACGGGACTAGGCGCAGGGCAATGTGAATTAATGAACATGGGAAGGACAAGGATGGGGACAACAGTGAGCATGTGCTGAAGATACTAGGGGAGAGGATCTGGTGAAAATTTTGATCTTAGACAAGCGCCTAGGTAAAGAAATAATGGGACAAGATTTCTAAACCCCACTATGTGCTTAAGAGTCATCCTCGCCATTGGCGCTGTCTCTGTCATCCTCTCCTTCCTCAGCCTCTTTTTCATCATCCTTGATCAACTCCAGCTGTGAGAAACAGACACAAATAGGATGGAGTTAGAGGCACTCCATGTGTCCCTGATCCCCCCTCCACCACCTCTTTCTTTCCTTTCCCGTGGTTTTCACCTGGTCATCCCCCCGATCTTCATTATCATCATCATCCAGTAGGTCCCCCTCCTCAGCAGAGTCATCTGCACCCCCCTCAGACTCCATCTTCACATTAGTCTCCTCTTTCTTCAGGGAGCTGCTGCTCTGCTCCTCTTCTGACTTATCATTCTTCATCTCTACTGGGGATGAGAAGGACAAGTCTGTCTAGGGGCAAGTAATGTCCACAGAATGTAGACAATCCCCACTGATGATCATAATAGAACTGCAGCACAAGTCTATATCCTCCCACACAAATGCCCTTCCCAATTCAAATTCCACAAGTTTCACATTAAACTGCTTTATATCCCACTATTCCAACATACACTTTCAACTCTCTTAGATAGCTACCTCTACTTTACACCCAACAAGCAAAAAGCACCATTTACCTCCTTGTTTGCTCTGTTCCTTTTCGATTTTTTCCAGGTTTTCCAGTAGAGAATCCACTTTTTGTTTTATCTGAGTCAACTCCTTCTTAATGGCCTGAAGGTCATCTCCTTTCACTTTAATACAAACAAAACCCTAGATTAGAATCAAATGTACCAGAAGCTACCAGTTAACCAAACACACTTCCCCACTAGACTATGCAACAGTAGTCAACAGGAGATCCTTGGAGAGAAATGGAGCCTATACCAGACTGTCCTAGTTATGGGGTCCACCGATCTTTTAGTTGGTAGCTGAAAATTGAATCTAATGTGCCTATTTCCTTAGCAACAGCATTCTTACTTTGTAGGTCTGCTAAAGACCTCAATTCTATTTTAAAAGCACTTTACCAACATATTTTACACAATGAATGGGTGCCCCTCAACTCCCTAAAATCTAATGACTTTTTTCAAATTACCACGGTCTTAAGGATAGAAGGCTGCCTAGAGTTGGCCCCTTAATCACTATTTTCTCATCTTCTATTATTTTGATTATGCAAAGTTATTTGTACAAAACCTGAACATTATTAACTGCACTAATTTCCATATTTCAACATACAAGAAATATCAGAATCACAAAGCTGCAATAATACATACACTTTCCAGACTTAGAAGATCCCCGCTGTCCACTCTTAGAATTGAAGCCACTTTTGCCCCTTCGTGAGGTGTTTCCTGATACACGCTGGCGTTTTGAGGGCACTACAGCCCGAGCAATAGGAGGAGGAGGAGGAACACGTGCTGGGTAACTGTACATCCTATTGGATAAAAGGAAAACAGAATTCCTTCACAACTAAAAATAAGTCAGGAAGAATCCAACAATGGTGTCCTTATAAAATGATAAATCATTGTCCATTGTTCCGCAATTATTTCTTTATGCTAAGTTAATTTCATTCAAAAGGCCAATTTACTCTTTGATATTTTTAATACTGCAGCTACTTTTCTTCAAGAAAATACTACATATATACACACATATCCAATGATATGGTTGGCTGGAAATAAAAGCACTGGAAATAAAAGGTTTGTGTACAATGGCAGTATTAACAGAACATTACTTTTTACAATGAATGGCCTTTACCTTGATCTTATTCTTTTCACATATATACTACAATAAGCAATCCATATAAGCCAAATAAAGTACTTACAAAAGACTGCAATTAACTAAGTCTGCAAACAGAGCTATTGGTCACTAAATCCCTGATCTTTTCACCCACGGAAGCATACAAATAATTATCACTAGTTTGTAATATTACATTAAACCATATAAAATTGCCAATATTAACCATTTTTGGCCTATAGAAACCGGTATTTCATGTGTTAGCTGGGTATACACAGCATTATCAATTCTAACAACATTTAGCATACTCTCCACTCAAAGCTCCAAAAGGACAAAGAATACTGTCTATCTTGTCCACTATTCACTACTGCCTAGCACACATTTAGCTTTCAAAAATCACTGATTGTTCAACTGCTGCTTCCACTGGATAAGTATCCCAGTGATTGCTAAAGATATACCAAAGTGATGGCCTGGTATTGTTGCTTCCATTTGTAAAGAGAAAAATCAAAATACAACAAAAAAACTTCCCACATGGACATCAGGTTCTAGAAAGTCTCTTTATTCCATGCTGTTACTTTTACAAAAGCCTGTGGCAGCATATGAAGCTAAGACATACCTGTAGGAAAAAAACTTACAATTCTAGTTCTGCACCTTTTTGGCTATTAACTTAACAACCCACCAACTGTTGCTCTGCCTAACCGCAAAGCTTTGAAATTTTATAATTCAACGAGATACCTAATAACAGTTAAAATTTTTTTTTTAGGTAGGTAGGTAGGTTTGTTTGTTTGTTTATTTATGGCTGTGTTGGGTTGGTTGGCTTGCTTGTTTGTTTGTTTATTTATGGCTGTGTTGGGTCTTCGTTTCTGTGTGTGGGCTTTCTCTATTTGCGGTGAGCAGGGGCCACTCTTCATCGCGGTGCGTGGGCCTCTCACTGTTGCGGCCTCTCCTGTTGCGGAGCACAAGCTCCAGACGCACAGGCTCAGTAGTTGTGGCACACAGGCCTAGTTGCTCCGCGGCATGTGGGATCTTCCCAGACCAGGGCTCGAACCCGTGTCCCCTGCATTGGCAGGCAGATTCTCAACCACTGCGCCAGGATTTTTTTTGATGTGGACAACTTTTAAAGTCTTTATTGAATTTGTTACAATATTGCTTCTGTTTTATGTTTCGGTTTTTTGGCCACCAGGCAAGTCCCCAACAGTAACTCTTTATCATCACTACTTCCTTCCATTTTTATGTAAAGCTTTTCATCTTCTGGCCCAAAATTTTCCAAAGTATAATGATCCAGAAACTATAAAATATCAGTGTTCAGAAACTACTTTCCTTTGTGTAAGGTGATGCTACTTTGTACAATTTCTGGGGGTAAAAAAGTGAGTTATCCACATCTTTAGGTATGAAGAAACATCTCATGCCTCAGCCCTGTTGAATTCAGAGATCTAACCTACCTTCCAATCGTCTCACTCTCACTGGCATCAGTCTCCAAACCAATGATCTAGCCATTCCACATTCCCTACACTCCAAGGCACTGGAATTTCCTTTTGAACCATACTAGTTCATCTAACTGGGGTAAATCGCCATAACAAAAATGAAGAAATATAGTCTACTTTCAATCTATGTAATGGCCTCCTGAACACAAATGGAAGTCAAACGCGCTAGTTCTCTAAAGAAAAACGTGTTTTAAAAGATCAACTGGCAATGCTTTTTAGTGCCACAGAACTTGAACTTAATTGCTGGTTAAGCAAAAATGGGCTCTCAAAAAACTCACAAAGATTCCTCTAAGGAAGTTTAAGTAGACCTTGCCTTATAAAATGCCAAAGTGCATCAATGTGAAAACATGAGGCAAAAACACAAAGAGAAAAACCATACCTACTGTGATAACCCTTAAAGTCAAAGAAATAAATAAGAGGAAGCTCAGTATAAAAGCGTCAAGAACCAGCTACAAATTAAGTAACCATTTTCCTCACAGGAAAGCTATACAATAAATCACAGGAGGCATCAAAATGATAAAGCCCAAGTCATTAAAAAGTCTTCATGAAAGTTTCACTATTACCAGAGGAACAAACACTCAACACTAAGAGAATTATGGCTGCACCCTGAATCAGAAATCTGGACACTAAGTGTTGGTATAAAAACTAGTCAGAAATAAAAGGCTATTAAAATACCACTTTAAAGAAATTAAAACATTTCTGGACACACATTAGCTAATAACATAAACAGATAAGCCAAAAAAAAAAAAAAAACAAAAAAAAACCCCTCTATCCTAATCTCCAAGCTAAAACATAAGCATTACAAGGCATTTATTAAATGTACAGGTTTTCAAAGGCAAGCTTCTTAACTAGATGTAACACATAGTGATCTTCGGCCTCAAAAACCCTGATTAATAATAATACATTTCAACCACTACGAAAGTATTGATAGAAACAACTAGAATAAAGTATTAGTGGGCTTCCCTGGTGGTGCAGTGGTTAAGAATCCACCTGCCAATGCAAGGGACACAGGTTCAAGCCCTGGTCTGGGAAGATCCCACATGCTGCGGACCAACTAAGCCTGTGCGCCACAACTACTGAAGCCCACGCACCTAGAGCCCGTGCTCTGCAACAAGAGAAGCCACCGCAATAAGAAGCCGCAAGGAAGAGTAGCCCCCACTCGCTGCAACTAGAGAAAGCCCACACGCAGCAACAAAGAACCAATGCAGCAAAAAAAAAAGTATTAGTAAAAACCTACGTTCTCCTGAATGTTTATTTAATGTACCATAACTGTTTCCACTCTTAAAAATTGGATAAAAAATAATTTTAGGCATATTCATTATCAAATTCTGAAAACCAGCTTATTTTCAGGTATTGTTGCCCACAAAAAAATGTGAATAATAAATGCCATAATGTGAAATAATTTATAGGTGAGAGCAATCTAGTAAGATCACCCCCCCGACAATACTGATTCATCAAATTCACTTTAAACATGCAATCTCATTATAATTTCATTCAAGGGTTAGGAGATACTTTTTCTTCCACTTCATTATTTTTCATCTACAACAGAAAAATTTCAAGATGAAGGTTCTTCCTCATTACCTTTGATTTTCCTAGAAAAGGGACTGATTTTATAGGGTACTATGTTTTGGGGCTTTACAATGTCTGAGACCCCCTGAAATTGTCTGCTAAAATTCTGTGAATGCTCTGACTTAAAACAATCTACAGCTTCTACAATTTCAATTTTAAGTTTCCCAGTGTATCATCCGGAGTAAACCTTCAGAACACGCCACTTATGTAACATTATGCTGTACAGTTTTGTAGAAAAGGACTTTACAAAATTTATCTTTGGCCTTGTGTGGACTGAAGCATTATACTGCACAAGCAGAATATCAACTACTGATACTCATGAATACCAGAATTTAAAAAACTGTTCCAAGAATCAAGGCCTTCAATAATTGGCATCTTTGAACATTATAAATGTATTCCTGGATATTTCTTCCTCACTCTTTATAAAACCTTCTGAGAAACCATATTTGAATGATTTAGGTAACTATTTTCCAATCTTTTTTAAAACTACCAAAACTTTTGCCGGATTATATTGACGGTACAACCCCATCAAGTAGACTTTATATCTTACCATTCTTTTTTAGTAATTAACACAATGAAATTATCTTAAATTTATTATTGAAGACTATGGTAAACAATTCTAATATATAAACTTATTAAAAACTAATTTTTTTAAAAGTTCACCCTAATCTAATTTTAATAGTATATATTTCTTTAAATGTCAAAGCTTTATTTTACAAATGTGTAGACTACTGACTTTAACTACATAAGGGAAAAGAAGTGCAAAAAATGACAATGTGACATGTTTAATTCAGGTTTACATTAAAATGAAAATATAAAACTGTGTTATGTCAAATACTGACCCTCAAAACCCATCTTCATGATGTAGTTGGAATTCATCCTGTTGAGCTTTAAAATAAACTAGCGAAATTCTTAAAATTTGTGTTTTATTTCTAAGTTAAGAGACAATTTCTAATTGTTATTTGTAGGCACCCCTCCACAAATGTTGCCTTGAGGAGTCTGGGAGAAGCCAAACTAGATACAAGGGTTAATTAACACTTGTTTTGCTAATACAATTTGCAGATAGAGTGCCAATTACCAAGGTAAATTTGCATAGTTGCACTTTATGGTCCTTAACTTTCTTCAAGTTGCCCTTTATGGTCCATTTAAGGATACAGATTATCTGTATGACAGATAAAAGTAGTAACAGCAAGTACTTCTAATCTAAATGATAAAGGGACTGAATGATAAACCAGTCTGCTGTACAGGATTCATTCAATATATAAGGTCACCCAAACTATCAAAATTCAATTAAATAACAATTCTTTAACGAAAGGGGGAAAAAACACATAAAAGAGGTTATTAGTATCTCTGTAAGGTTTAAGAACCTTGCCCAAAGGTTGGGGAACACCACATGCACTGCTGCTTACAAAGAGCAGGAATCAACAGCCTCTATATATGTAGAACCAATGGAAGCAATCAATAATTGGTTCTGCAATCTTCTTTTGAAAAGAACTGTTGATATTAGTATTTAGAGATATTTTTGCAAATTCAAAGATACATTTGATTAAAAATTGTCCCACTGATTTTTACAAACAGTTTTGCAATAGAGGGAAAAAATACTGAATGTACATACTCATTTTAAGATGCATCCAATCTCACAACTTTTAAAATATGAAAAGTTGCTTCTTAAAATTAAGCAACTATATTGAACTTTCTTGATGGATTCATTGGGAAGCTATGTTAACATAAAACTATATGTTTCATAGGAAGGCAATTTGAAAATTCACTTGAAAAAAATAATCTGGGCGATAAAATGCAGATTGCTTTGAGTCCTAAATAAATCTTTTTAGAAACAGGACTGGATCCAAGAAAATATTAAGAAAAAACCCTTTTTAATCCCTGGCTTTGCTTCTGTTTATAAAACTTTCCATCCAGGTGATAATCTTTTCAAGACTCCTCAATTTCCAAAGAATTATACTATTACTCATTTATCATGATGTCCTCAACAAACATTCCCAAATGTCACTTTGGATATTTCCAAAAGATAATGTCTTAAACTCAGTGTGGTCCAATTTTTACTTTTTAAAAAGCTGAAATTAAAAACAGTATTTATGAAAAATACTGTTTATAAACAGTAAGTTAGGAACATATAAGCTCATTCATTCCTATATTCTCATATTATCAACCCAGGTCAGAGTACAATTCTCTCTTTTCACTTACAATACAATTTCTTTTAAGGAGTTGTCTGAGAAAACAGATTTGTGGTTGCCAGGGGAATAGGGTAGAGGGAAGAGCTGACTATAAAGGAGCTTCATGGCGAATTTTTGGAGGTATGAAACTACCTATATCTTGACTGTACTGGTAGATACATGGGTACACATGTAAAAACTGTACACCGAAAGAGTAGATTTTACTGTATATATATATATATACATATATATATATATATGTATATATATATATTTAAAAAGTTTTCTAAGTTGTCTCCACAATTTCTGTCTTTCCATTCTCTCTTGAATCTCCTTGTAAAGTTTTGTGCCCCCACCATTATCAAAACCTACCCTTATCACCAATGATTTCCACACTTGCTACTGCCTACTTTACATCTCTCAAAGTGGATATCTAATAAGGAGGTTAAATTAACATGTCCACAACTCATCTGTTATATTCACCCCTCACCCTGGTTCCTTCTATGTTCTTTCCCTATCCACTGTTTCTATAAATTCCAAGCCAAAACTTTGGTGACATCTTTGATTCCTCTCTTAGCCCTCACATAGATCTGGAAGCAAATCTGTCTGCATTAACTTCAAAGTTCAACTACTTCTCACCATTCCCACCGTCACCTCCCTGATCCTTCCCCAAATGATTGTCTAGATAATTCCATCATCCACTTATTATCTATTTTCAGAATAATCTTGTTAAAACATTACAATTAAGATCCTTTCTGCTCACAACTCTCCAATGGCCTTCCCCTCATTCAGAGTAAAAACTAAAGATACACAACATCTTAACAGTGCTCTATATGTGTTCAACACATTCATCTTCTCTGAGACCATCTATTTTCCACTAGTACCCCTGGTACACACAACAATGCCTCATAATAAGATCTTAACAAATACTTGTTGAGAAAATAAATGACTTTCCTAAATTGGCCTCTAGGAAAGAATTTATCACAAGCAACATTATCAACAACAGATAACAAACCAAACCTACCCATTTAAGGAAAGCCAGTAGGATCAGTCTGCCTTTTTTCTAGCTTTATAGAGACTATTGGGAGAGTTTTTCCCTAAGAAAACCAAACAAAACTTGAATAATAATCTACCACAAAACTGAATCCTTTTTCAAGCTATTTATTACAAAATAAAAATCAGATCTTGTGCCTATAATGTATGTAATTTGAGCCTATTATGCCATGCTTCCTGTAAGGAAATCACAAAGACAATCTTCCATAGATGAGTTTCTCCTGCTATTATACTTTTTGTACCCTATTAATCTGTTCCCCTTGCTAAACTCCACTAATCTCACAGTAATAACACACTTATCACTGTAAAGTAATAAAGATCCTGGAAAAAAAGTTTATCCACCTAAACAAGTCAAATTCGATTTGGTAGACTCTGTTTCTTATTCCTTGGATTACAGTTTAAGAGGGTATCAAAGTATAATCTTATCCTGTTTATCAAAAGGATATGTCCTCTTTCTTTCCTTGAAAAATAACATTAGTTTCCTGGATATTCTTTCACTATTCCCAACAGCTTTGTTTCAAAACTACAGTCTGGGTTCTCTAACTTCCGGAAGAACAGTCTTTACTCATTATATTTCTGATACTGAACACTACTCAAAATTTGTTATACCTAGTTAGGACTAACTTTGTAGCACTCCAAACGTGTACTGTCCAGCTGAGTAGTGACTGGCCATGTGTGGATAATTTAAAACAAATTTAAAATTCAGTTCTGCAGTCATGTTAGCCACATTTCCCATATGTGGCTGTCTACCACAACAATAGTGCACATATAGAATCATCACACAAAGTTGTATTGGACAGCGCTGTTCTGGTTTGTTCCTTCCATACCTATACCTATACCTATATGTAATTTCCAAAGAGAGCCTAGAATTCTATAACTTTAAGTCTATAACAAAAACAAACTAGCTAAATGTCCTTAGTATAAATTGATAGTTACACATCTCCTATGAGCACAAAGCAAAATGGTGAAACTATAAAAAAAAGCTAAAAAGAGTAATAATAAACTTCAAAAATGATATTAGGTACTGTATCCAGAGACTTACATCCAGAATATATGAAAAAGCTTTACCCAATATAAAACTGGGCAAAGGATCTGAACACATTTCTCCAAAGATGAACAAACAGGCAATTAGCACATGAAAACCCAACATCAGCTTTTAAGAAAATACAAATCAAAATCACAATAGGATAATCCTCACACTAGAATAAACAACAAAGATACATAATAAAACAAATGTTTGCAAGGATGTGGAGAAATTAAAACCCTCATAACATGGCTGATAGGAAGGTAAAATGGTACAGATGCTTTGGAAGACAGTATGACAGTCCCCCCAAAAGTTAAACAGAATTATCGTTAAGACCCAGCAATTCTACTCCTAGGTACACACCCAAGAGAAATGAAAACATATGCCCATGCAAAAATGTATATACCAATGTTCAGAGCAGCATTATTCAAAATCTGGAAACATCTCAAAAGTCTACCAACTGATGAATGGATAAACAGAATGTGGTATTATCCATGCAATGGAATATAATTCAACAATAAAAAGGAATGAAGTACTAATACAGGGTGTAACATGGATGAACTGTGAAAAATTCACGGAAGAAACTGGTCACAAATGCACATCTCATATGATTCCTCTGACATGAAATGTCCACAATAGGCAAATTTATAGATAGAAAGCGGATGCTATGCCTTGGGATAGAGGAAGAATAGGGAACAACTGCTAGTAAGCTGTTTATTTTTGGGGTGATAAAATGTTCTAAAATTAGATCATGGTCATGACTGCACAACTCTGAATATATAAATTGAACTGTATACTTTAAAATGAATTACATCTCAACAAAGCTAGGTTTTAAAAAGAGAAAAAATTAACATCAAGGAGCTTGACAAAGTATACCTGGATGGAGAATGTCCTGAAGTAGATTCCTAAAACAGCAGAGGTTTCCTTTCCATTAGGTAATAATGTACCCAAAACACCACTTAATTAAGAGCCAAAGCAGATTCTCTGATCTAGACTCAAATGCTTCCCCTTCAAATAAATATCTCCCACTTACTCAACGAGAGTCCAGGACACAAATTTAAGTCCAATAATATCACATTTATGTTCAAAGTATAGTCATACTAATATATGCACTCATCTAAAATCTTTCTGCCAACTACAACATGATCAGGTTCCCGTAAGAAAGAAAGAACCAACAAAAGGGCTCTAAGCAAATGAAAAATTTCACCCTATGCCTAAAATGACATCTAAACTGTCACCTAAAGAGGCATCTCTTAGCTTTTTCAAGTAGCCAAGAACCCTCTTGCTCTCTGAATCACATGTCCTTTCCAAGCAGATGGTTGCACTCAATTCTCCAAAACTTAAATATTTCATGTACTCTTCCTTCATACACACATACAAAGCCCATCTCTTGGGTCCAGTGTTGCTCAGGAATATCAGAAAATTGGAAGAAAAGGAGGGAGCCAAGAAGACAGCGCCTCTAACACCAATAAGATGGGTGGTGGTGCCTCCAATCCATATACTGTATTTTTTGACTTCTTAATTCAAAACCTAAAACACTGTATGCATAGAACAAAATAAGGGCTCAAATATTAGTTTAAGGAATATGATGGTCAGCCTCTTTTCCCTGTCTTGCATTTCAATGGAGGTTCCCCCACCTCAACTTCTTTTCTCCACTCTCTACCACCAGCATACCTTAGTGGAAAAGATCTGTAGGGTAAGTATCAACAAAATTGCTTATTTCCCAAAATTCTAACAACTCAAAGCTTCCAAACACTTGTCACTTAGCAAAAAAGGTTATGCCTTTAATGGCATAATTCTAGTCATAAAAGATAAAAATCTCAGCTTTACTTGACTATTTTCTCCCTACAAGGCACCTGTTCTCATAACTTTGACCCAATAAATCATGCCAAGAGCAGTCTACCTCAGAAATTTCTCCCCATTCCAACATTTACAATGGTAACTACACATCTTTTCCTCCTCCAGTTTCTCTTTTCTAGTCATGGGGTTGTTTATAAGACATCACTGCTAATATGACACAACTAAATATGCCCTTGACGACCAACATTCTTTCCAGTCACAGCTGGCTGCTTCCCCAAATATGCTAAGGATATTCATAACTGTGTATCTTTATTAGAGATGTACCCTCACCCTATCTGCCTAAAAAACCTCCTGCTTAATACCAAAGGCAGGTTCAAATACTGCCCTTTGTGAAACTACCTGGAGCTCTTTAAATTTTAACAGGGGAGCTTATAGCTCCCCAAAGGGCAACACAATTCATCTTTCTATGAGACAATCCTGTACAAAGCAAGACACATAGCAGCCCCTATTAATTTCATAGCACTTTCTTTACTGTATAATATAGTACATATCATGCATGTGCCATATTTGATCTGCTTATAGATTTACTTCATTCCTCTATTCATGGTGTACTAGCAATATTTACTTAATATATTTATATGTGGAGTAATAACTGCACTCTGAAAAATCTCTAGTGGAACAACTTCACAGTTCAGTCACTTATACACTGTTGACATTATTATCCATATGCAACTTATGATAAGTTATGTAATATAAAATCCTCAAAGACCACGGAACTAAAACCAGAGTCCTTTTGAACCAGATCTTTTGTTTACCAGGTGTTTAACATGTCTCAGCTATCATACTATAGCCTATTATCAAATCTGACTAAGTAAGCGCTCCCAAGTTCTTTATAGAAGAATGACTGAGAAAGAATTACTCCACTGTCCATAACTGGTATTTCTTTTATTCAAATTGAGACACAATTCGCATACCAAAGCACAAAATAAACCCTTTGAATATGTACAACTCAGTGATTGTTAGTATTCTCACAAATTTCTGCTATCATCACCACTCTGTAATTCCAAAACATTTTCCCTGGGTGATCTTATAAGGGAAAGAAAAGCGGGACTACAACTGATTACAGAAAGTACATCTGAAAGCTTTTCCTAAAAATGGATATGTTTTTACACTTAAGAAAACACTGTAAATATTTGTGGCAGAAATCAGAAACACTTATAAATCGATGCAGGGGACGCAGGTTCGTGCCCTGGTCCGGGAAGATCCCACATGCCGTGGAGCGGCTGGGCCCGTGAGCCATGGCCGCTGAGCCTGCGCGCCCAGAGCCTGTGCTCCGCAACGGGAGAGGCCACAACAGTGAGGCCCACGTACCGCAAAAAAAAAAAAAAAAAAAAAAAAAAAGAATATTGCCAGGTTAGCTGTGACAAACAATTTCATACGTGTTAGCCTAGTGAAGAACTTTCAGATCTACTTTTAGTATATTTCAATCCTCTTGTGTGAAAGATAAGATTCCTCAAAAACTATATAGCTTTAAAAAGTTTTTTTTATTGGAAAAGAGTTGATTTACAATGTTGTGTTACTTTCTGCTGTACAGCAAAGTGTATCAGTTATACATATATATATCTCCATTTTTTAGACCCTTTTCCCATATAGGTCATTACAGAGTATCAAGTAGAGTTCCCTGTGCTATATCAAAAACTACAGCTTTAATGCCTGTTTATCTCCAACAATGTGCCAATTATTTTTATTACAACACTTTCAGTACAACAGCATAATGTGCCTTCTAATGATCAGTAATTTCAAAAATAAATGACTAAATATCAATGTGGAAAGAGAATTAAAATAAACAGAAATTAATTTAAGCATTTGAAAGAAAAAACACTCAAAGGAACTGCTTCACACAAGAAGTCCTCTAACAGGAACTACTCCAGCAACAATTTCCCTAGAAGCAACAAGATTCAACAGGACACAACTCAAACTGGATCTTTGTCAGCTTATAGGACTTATCAGACTTTCAACATCAATGAACAATATGTTTTGTACTCAAGGGTAATTGATGCAACTCTCCTAGTTTTATACACAGACCCCCATGAATATTCACCCAACTTTGAGCCTTGTATTCCTACCAGAAAAAAAAAATGTGTTAACAAATCTGTGAGTAATTATAAACTATGCATGACAGTTTATAGCATATTTGAAAGAGCTGACAATGTATCTAAATGACATTAACAACTCTATCTAAAGTGGTAGTTTCACGTATGTTGGCAATTTATGTTAAACTCATCTAAGAACTTCCAACATCTATTACATCAGGAATGGCCTTAAGAACAAATAAAAAGACAGGCCTAATTTACATAATTTATGAAAAAGGTAATTTGCGTTAAGACTACAGAATCCAATCTGCTGTCTCCTCAGAAGACAGCATACTAAAATATAAGTGACTCAGTTAAGTTTCAATATTTGATTATACTCCAGTTTTAAAGGTAGAGTATTTATAATCTTTGGGACTTGATCACCAATACCCACAAATACCCAAGCAAAAATACAAATCACTCTAATTCTCCTAACAAAACATCATTAATCACCTACTCCCTGATATCTAAAATATATATATCTCCCTAAGAAACACCCAATGTCTTCATTCTTAAAGTTTCTAACAAAAGTCAGGCTAATGATGATTAAAGTGCATAATACCTTCATGGAATATTCTGGTCTCCTCTCCCACCTCCCCCATGTCAAAAATGAGAAAAGAAAAGAAGAAAATAGTACTTGAATCTCAACTAGCCTCCAAATCTACCCCACTAGTTCACAGGGAATACAGGTGGCAGAGGAACATGCTAAACAACACAAAATACAATCTGGAAAATCTGTGGTCTAAAAGAATTTCCAGTCTGTGGAACACTGATGAGATTATTTTAATTTAACTATTTTAATTATAAATGCTATTGTCATTATGTTTATAAAAGTAGTCTTTATCTTTTACTGATATACTACTTTCTTATATATGTGTATTTGAATTAAAAAGTTACATAACACAGAGTAAACAAAAAAGTTGAAGTAACTACTAAACAGCATGTCTAGAAAACAAACACCAATCAGTCTTCATTTCACTATGAAGACTTCTGTCACATAAAGAACTCTAATTATGCTAGAGATGTTAGTTTTTATGGAGAGGAATGGTGCGGTGTCCATGATTCCCTTCATTTTGATATTACAGGAATATTCATGCTCTAAAAAGACTGGGAATTCTTGACTGATTAAAAGCATAATAATATTTGAGGGTTATTTTATAATGCAATCTGTCTTCCACGTTCCTTTAGTCTTCATAACAACTCTATTAGCAGGCATTATTATCTCCATTTTAGGGATAGGAAAACTGAGATGACATATATGACTCTGGTCATAACCTTTTCCACTAAGTTTTTGGATTCCTCAATTATTCTTTTCTCTGCTCTGTATCAGCTGCCTCCCTAACATAACAATAGGTAGTAGAAATGTCAAGTTTATGTCTTGAAATATTCATGTGAATTTCATGTTCTTCAGGGTATGACTAAGGACTAAAGTGACTAAGTAGACAGATTTAACCTCCATTTACGTAACAGGAAGCAGAGTTTTCAGCACATCTCACAGCCAATTTCCCATCTTCTTAAGAATCTAACAGTTGATTCAGGATGTTACTAACTATATCTTAATCTTGTGAATAAAGCATCTTCAGGATGACTTCTGAGAGAAAACTACACCATTTTCCTAAGAAGTTTTTCCATTCTTAAAATGTTTGTTTCCCCAACAGACCTCGGTATATATTTAAATGAGCTCTATTTCCAGCTATTATTTGGTTACTCCATCACTCATCAGAATCCTTTTTCTACTGGCTGAGATTAGAATGGAAGGTCAAAGACATTCCTTTTCACTGACACTCCATAATATCAAGCAATACAGAGAATAATTAAAGGTATTCCCTTGCCTCTTGAAAAACTAAAAAGTGAGGCCAACAGTGGTGCTGTCACCAATTTTTAACACCAAATAGCAGTGGTAAGAAATTTGAAGATATTTCTGCAAACATCTAAATGATTTCACTCTTCTCTGCTGTCTCTAACTCTTTTACTCAATTTTGAAATTCCTCACTTAAAAGAGCTTTTCCCAAACTTATTTAGAGTGGGATGATAAAGGGATGGTCCAAGTTTCACTGCCTCACCAAGACAACTAAAAGTAAAACTTTAGAGGACAATTCTCATGAAGGTAGAACTGTACACTGTTAAAATTTTCTATGCACTCAAAGTCATACATAACTTATCCCTATCCACACATCTACCAATTTTCTCATGACTTTTTCAAATACGAATGCTATTCTGCAGGCACAAGAAATCATAATCATTATTCCAACCTCCCTGCCTTTTAGAACTGTATCATCACCCCCAATCTACAATACAAACACTTCAACATTAGCTCCTAAAGCAATCTGTATTGTTAATTCATTATATATGCTTATTGCATCCTATTTCGTATTGGTTGGTTTGCTCAAAGGAGACTATTGGATTTTTAAGGTTAGGAATCATTTTTTATAGTTTTGCTGTAATCCCTTACAATGCAAAACCAAGGGGCCAGTATGCAATAGGGGAATAATGAAGAGAACATGATACTGCTAATTTAGACCCATTTCATCACTAGGCAAGTCAGTCCTTACTTTTATGTGGCAAACAAATTAAAACATTTGCCCTGACAATATATATAAACTGATTCTTTGAAATCAACAGAAACGTCACCTTAGCTAGTCTACCTCTGACGATTTTGGGGAAGGTATTTTTTCATTATGTTCTGGCAGAAAGAGGGGGTTTTATTTGAAAACATGTCTGTTATTCATTATTACAAAATGGAACATTACTACACAATAGAAAAATAAAATGGTTCTCACTAGACAGCTTCTTTCTGGAATAGACAAAACATTTTAAACATACCTGTCATAATAATCCCGTTGAAAGTCATAGTCCAAGTCAAAAGAGGAGCTGAAAAATAAATACCGAAGAGGATTAATTTGGAACTGTTGATGTAAATTCACAACAGCAGATGGGAAAAAAAAAAAAACCCACGCTAAACCAACCCAACAAATAGATCAATAGATTAGCATGAACTAACACCCAATCATTAAACAACAGATCTCTAAATTCCAATCACCTTAGGTCACTGGCCATTCAGTGGCCAAACTGCAAATTTAGGTGTAAGATTGCTAAAATGTCAACACACAACATAACAGCTAAAATAAGAACATGGAAAAATACAATAGTAAATTAAACATTTTTATGCCATCCTCCTTCCCTCTCTCCCTCCCCAGCTTCTTAGAAGCTAAATAACTCCTCTTGAAGGACTGTAATTTATGCTTTAAATACCAAACTACTCTTTAATAGTAAAAACCTCAGGGAATTCTAATAATTCTCTGGGATATGGGGTAAAAGGAGGTATATTAACACAAAATTAATAAAGCATTACTTTCGCACATATAAAACATACTACAGTTAACCCTCCCCACATCCAGAAAACAGATAGAGAAGATGCCCACTGATGGACACAATGCAGTTATAAATAATAAAGTTCCGGACCTGAGTAGAGGGGACGGAGAAGGGTGTTCTGGTACTGACCCGTACATCTCCGCTGCAGATCGTTTCACACCTGCTTTTCCTCGGTTCACTTTTGGCTCTGCGGCCAGATTAATATCTGAAAAAACAAAAACAAAAGCTTTAATGACACCTCCGTTGAGGGGTAGGGTCGAGTGGGGTGGTCCTCAAACTGCAGCTTTTTAAAGTGTACGTGGCCATACACATCAACAAAGGTCAAAAGATGTACCTCACCTTTCCTTGTCATATAAAAAAGGCTCAAGAATTTTTTACAAGGTTTGGACTTAATCTTCCATTTCTTTGTCCTCTGTTCTGTACCAACAAAGCATTCATTATGCAAAACATATTAAGTTTGTCTCTGGTACCTTCTACCCTCAGCTCGCACACTTCAATGAGAAACTCTCACCATTCAGAGAGTGGCTCACTCAGTTACTATCAAAGAAGAAAAGTATCAGTGACCAACAGTTGCATTTCCAGAAATGATTCTGTGCATTTAAAATAAGCACAAATATTAGGGATGAGTAAATGACCTCAGAGATATAAATATATAGCAATTCATGAATTAATATGGTTGAAGTATGGCACCCTCAAAATTATCCCCAAAAGGGAATTTTAATTCTCCTTACAAATAGGATAACCTGAAAAGCTGCATATAAAATACTTAAGAAATACTGTGCAAGGCTGCCCTCGTGGAGCAGTGGCTAAGAATCCGCCTGCCAATGCAGGCGACACGGGTTCAAGCCCTGGTCTGGGAAGATCCCACATGCCGCGGAGCAACTAAGCCCGTGCACCACAAGTACTGAGCCTGCGCTCTAAAGCCTGCGCACCTAGAGCCCGTGCTCTGCAACAAGAGAAGCCACCCAATGAGAAGCCCACGCTCCGCAATGAGGAGTAGCCCCTGCTCGCCGAAACTAGAGAAAAGCCTGTGCACAGCCACAAAGACCCAATGCAGCCAAAAATAAAAATAAATAAATAAATTTACAAAGCAAAAACAAACAAAACTCTATTTGGAGAAACTATTAAAAAAATAAAGAAATTCCGTGCAAGCAGCGAGATGCTTAAGTAAACAACCTTTACATGCATGCATACACACTCCAAGAAAAGGGAAAGACGCAAAAAAAAAAAAAAAAAAAAAAAATCCTAGTTTCCATATACAGCATAATCTTTAAAATACCTATGCCAGAGTGCCCAGCTGCTTACCATACCACTCACTACCTACGAAAGAGTTCATGTTTTCCCTCGTATTTTAACAGAAGAGACCATTTGTCAAAAAACAATTAGCCAAAAGCTAGCCAGCTCTCCAAAACTCAGTTTAAATGACTGAAAAACAGACATTTAAGTACACTATTTGCTAAACACCATTAAATTTATGAATAATCTTCAGAGTTCTTGGCTCACTAAACATTTGTAATTTTTAATATGTAATGTTTATTAACAACCTTGCTTTTTACAGTTTTGACTTTGGAATCCTAAGATTTTACAAAACTAAATACAGAATTTTTAAATCAATTTAAAAATGTAATAACAAAATGAAACAGAACTAAACTATATATCAAGTTGATTATACAACCTTGTAATTATTTCATGTGATTCTAAACTACAGTATAGTTGACTCTTGAACAACATAGGGGTTGAGGCCCTGACCCTCTGCACAGGTGAAAATCTGCACATAACTTAACAGTTGGCCCTCCTTATCTGTGTTTCCGCATTGGGGGATTCAACCAACGTTCCTGTAATACTGTAATACGTATTTATTTAAAAAAAAAAATTCCACGTATTAAGTGGATCTGCGCAGTGCAAACACATGTTGTTCAATCAAAGGAAAACTGTACTAAGTCAATATCCAAAATAGAATATACAGTAATAAAATGAACCTCAAATCTAAAATAACATTTAGTAATCTTAACTTTGGTAAAAACACCGGTATGATTGTTTGAACCCGTGGTACAAAGTGCACGTAAAAGCATACGTTTTGTTTTCTTAAAAAAGTAGTAAGTGTTTCCTATTCTGCCCAAGATGCAATTGAAATTCAGTAACAATAAACACTCCCGGTATAACAGGTTTCTAAGTAACTCCCATTAAAAGGAGCCAACACTCTTATGAAAAAGGGACAAACTCCAGGATAGATCAAGAAATACACAGATGATCTGAAATATCTCGTGGTACCAGAAAGCAAGGAAGCAATGCAATATTAGAAGAGTAAGGTCTCAAGGACACAGGAACCAACTTGAAGGTCATCGATCCACTGGCCAAAAACGAAATATCCTGAGCTCTAAAGAATGACTTGCAATGGACTGAACATATGTAATGCGATCTAAAGTTCAGAATATAAACTGTTTCTCAACAGAGCTCAGATCTCATTTCTCAAAATCTGAACATGCTAGATCAGAGAACCCTACTGGGGGAACCAATATCTAAAACAACCTTTTATTGAGTGTAACATACTGAACTAGAAGCTTCTCATGAATCATCTCAATTAATCCTCTCAAGTTATCTAATTTCTCTGACAACTCCGAAGTATTATTACCTCAGGTAAGAACAGATAATAAACTGAGGTCCTATTACCTTCATTTTAACAAACGAGAAAAATTAAGGCTCAGCCAAACTAGGTAGACTGCCCAACACATAGTTGTGAGGCCCCAACATACAGCCCAGCAATCTAACTCTAGAACACATGACTAAGCTATACTGTCTTCACCCAGTCGACTGTGTGCAGTAAGACACAGCCATTTTAAGCAGCAATAGTACCTTATGAAATATCACTATCTCCCCTACCTTACTCAAGACTGCCAACTAAGGGTTATCCAGTCTCTACTAACACAAAACAACCTAGTAAGTAAAATCCTCTTTAGCCTATGAAACCTATAAACCCAACAGTTTTATTAGGCTAATGTCAGTCATAACATCCAGAACACCTCAGACTGTTATGTTTATGGAGAGGGAGACAAAGAGAAGACATGAACAACTCACAGATCTGAATTATATAATCAATGAAAAATTAATTCAACCCAGACCTTACCTAAAACCTGGCCAGCAATCATTCTGCCATCCTCTCCTGCCACAGCAGCCCGGGCATTTCTCTCATTAACATACTGAACGAAGGCAAAACCCTTATGAACAGAGCAACCCACGATTTTGCCATATTTCGAGAAGATTGCCTCCACATCAGATTTCTTGACCACAAGAGTATTGAGATTCCCAATGAATACACGGGAGTTCATGGAGCGAGGATCCGTCTTGTTGGTAACATTGCTGGCCATTGTCTTTGATGGTAAGGTGCCTCACAAAGCTGAAAAACTGAGAAAAAAAGGCATTCAGGTGAAAGGATGTAAAAACAAAACAATCCTTGATAAAAACCTGTTCTACTCTTATTTTGAACCACTGTGACTACCTACTACCTTATTTTGAACCACTTTCAGTCAACTGAAAAGGATCTCATAGCAGCAAGTATATTACTATTCAGAGACTAGAGCCCCCTGAATAAATCCTTATAGAAATTCAACCTCCTCTTCTGTAGTATATTCCTGTTAGACTATCCCTTGGGGCGGGGTGGGGGGGGAATCCTCTTCGATTATTGGCAACACAATGTTCTTGGGCATTATTAATTCCAAGTGACCTCCCTGTTTTAAAGTCCTCAAGAAAATTAGAACCCCCTAAGCTCTCTACCACTGACTTCTTGTTTTTCACCTTCCCAGTCATGCTAACCTAACTATTTCTTGCCATCTATCATCAATAACTCCACCTTCTTGCACACTGCTTTTACTAAAATGAGTCTCACTCATTCCCGCAGATACACAGAACTCCAAACTCTGCCTGCAAACTCTTCTTCAGCTAGATGAATGTGGACAACTGACACACTACCCTTCAAATGTAATTAACTTTATTATACAAAAGCAATAAACAGAACCAATTCATTCACTCTGGAAATAATCTATTTCCAGGTACTTCAACTGATTTATAGTATGCCATAGATACCTCAGGTACCAATACCATCTTTTTTACAAAATGTAATAATTCTTTACTATTTATGTGAAAATATAATACAAAATATAGCTGGGACATTTAATAATGCTGGATGGTGATGATGATAAAACTACCAGGTAGAACACTGCGTGAATCAAAAAAGAACCAGGAGACGGGCTTCCCTGGTGGCGCAGTGGTTGAGAATCCGCCTACCAATGCAGCGGACATGGGTTCGATCCCTGGTCCCGGAAGATCCCACATGCCACGGAGTAACTAAGCCTGTGTGCCACAACTACTGAGCCTGCACTCTAGAGCCCGTGAGCCACAACTACTGAGCCTGTGTGCTGCGACTACTGAAGCCCACGCGCCTAGAGCCCATGCTCCACAGCAAGAGAAACCACCACAATGAGAAGCCGGCGCACCACAACGAAGAGTAGCCCCTGCTCGCCGCAACTAGGGAAAGCCCACGCGCAGCAACGAAGACTCAACGCAGCCAAAAATAAATAAGTTAAATAAATTAAAAAAAAAAAGAACCAGAACCAAGGAAGAGGATACAACTTTCCTCAGACCGTTTCAAAACAAAAATGATCTTTATGTATGTTACAGAGGCACAATCCTGTAATTACATGGAGACTCATGGTATCATTTTAAAGTGCAGATGTTTTGACATTCTTTAGCTTTTGTATCAGTCTACTGCTCCTTCCCATACCAAAGTTATAAAGGATTTAACATGGACCCGCCTTAGATTTAGAGTAACATTCTTAAGATTATTTCCCATTCATCCCTTTGAAAGGTACTGATAACAAATTAAACAAATTAAAAGATACCAGTATCGTTTAACTTTCCAATCCTCAAGATAATCATAACAAACTAGTTTTCCTGGATTATGTAAAAATGTTTTATATATACATACATGTAAAAAAAAAAGACGGTATAACATTTATACATGACCACTACCATTCTGACCCTTAAAATACCTAGTCATTTCATAAGCATACTGATTTTAAAGCTGTATAGCTCCTATCCTTTCTGAAATTCAAGAAACAGCCTGTCTTTACTTTGGCTTCTAAATTACACCTTTATAAAGTTAATTTTTTGACTAAGCAGTAAAAATTTACCTCACAGTGGCTAGCGAGAATCACCAACAGCCTTTCAACTTAAGTGGGAGCACCAGAAAGTTTTAGAACATCAAGAGGAATCAAAACAGAAACCTACTAAAAGACCTAACTGGTTTCAAATGCTTCTGCTTGGCTCTTAAGGTTTGCTACTAAGTGGGGACTTAAGCCAGTTTTCAGCAAATGTTTTTCACAAACAATAAATATACCAATAGCAATTACAGGTAAAATCTCCCTTTAAAAAAAAATTTTATTTATACTTGGCTCCGTTGGGTCTTCACTGCTGCGCGCAGCTTCCTCTAGCTGCGGCGAGCAGGGGCTACTCTTCGTTGTGGTGTGTGGGCTTCTCACTGCAGTGGCTTCTCTTGTTGCGGAGCATGGGCTCTAGGCACATGGGCTTCAGGAGTTGTGGCACGCGGGCTCTAGAGCGCAGCCTCAGTAGTTGTGGCGCACGGGCTTAGTTGCTCCATGGCATGTGGGATCTTCCCAGACCAGGGCTTGAACCCATGTCCCCTGCATTGGCAGGCGGATTCTTAACCACTGCGCCACCAGGGAAGCCCCCCCCACACCCCGGGTTTTAATGAGAAGAATAACCATAGCATGGAGAGCGTTTACAACAGAACTTGGTGTCAAAGCACCCCAACCAAAACTCCAAAATGCACGCTAAGGGCAAGCCAACAGCTAACATGCACGGTATCTATCACTGTGGGAGAAGCAAAGAGAAGCAACCGCGAGCCTAAAAGACCCAGAAACTGAAAAATACCAAAACACCCAGGTAGTATTTATTGGAAAGGAAAAGGGAACCAATGCCAGAAAAGCAGTTCCAACAGGGAGAATTTTGCCTGCTCCAATAGTGGGTGAGTACAAGGTACTGCAGCTTAACGGACTGAAGGTGCTAGAGCAGCTCAAGTCTCTATAAAATCTCAATACCAACTCAGAAGCCCCATATGCACCATTCCTTTCTCAATCCCTTTCCTCCCCCTAAAACTCCTAACTTTACAGTAAAATTACTTTCTTCCTTTTAAAATAGTTCTATTACCTAAATGTATATCCCTGCATACTACAGTCTTACCCATTAAAACAAATTTGATGTGTCTTTTAAGGCTCTTTTTATAAGTCCCCCTTTAACTTAAAATTTATCTGTTGAAGAATCCTGGGCATTTGTCCTGCAGTTTTTTCCAGAATTTCATACCCTCAGTATAATTCCACATATTCTTCTGTCCTTTGTATTTTCAGAAATTGGAGGCTGGGACCAACGGCTTGATCAGACTCATGTGTAACACTTCTGTAAGATTATATATAGGTGGCATTATCTTTTTGTGATGTTAGTAATGCTAAAATTCTACCAGATCTCTCTAGGCATTATGGTCCCTCAAGCTTCTAATGTATTACTTAGAAAGAACTTGGAAAATAGTTTATCAGTTCTTGCATCTTAGTAACAGTTTGCCTGTGTCCTTTATATTTGTCAGTTTCACTGGGTATAAAAATCATTGAATAACATTTTCTTTCCTTAAATATTTTACTCCATTTACTTCTGGACTGTCACAGAATCATCCCAAAGTGAAAACCTTGCTGTCAAAGTTGTATTTTTCTCAACTTGAGTAGAAACTGCAAGGTTTTTGCTTTATAGTAACTCATTAAGCTTTTTTTTTCTTTTTAAAGACTTGACAGAAATGGAATAGATATAAATGAGTGCATCTGAGGCTGCCTCAGGGGTCACAGAAGTTTACACTTTGGAGTCACCCTCATAAGACAGGTCAATTCCTCCTAGCTTTTTAAACATAGTATCAGTGAAGGAAGAAATGGGAGAAACTGTTCTGACTGGGTTAAAACTCAGACCCAGAGGGTACAGTCTTAAAGAACTATATCAGATTTTAAGTGTAAAAGCAAGTTGCAGAGAAAGGGGTCAGTTTTTGCTTTTTACTTTATACAGAGCTGTAGCATTAGGTTGCACTGGGTTGGCCCAAAAGTTCGTTCGGTTTTTTCATAAGGTGGTATGGAAAAACCTGAATGAACTTTTTGGCCAAGCCAACATTCTACATGCATTTTTGTAGATTTTTAACTCAGTATTCTCATTACCAGCAATTGCAGTCTTTAGAAAAATTACAGATTACTTTAAATGACACGAAAAATTACAATAAAATGTTTAAGTTAGAAAGTAGTATACATAATTGTACAATACCTAACAGGAGGCATATATACCTACCCATATAATAATTGTGTGCTTAGGAAACATAGGGCAGAAGTATTTAAAAATACTGTTCCATGGGTACTCTTGTGGTTAATCAACTGCTACCACCTTCATAGTTTTTTATATTATCCAAATTTTCTACAATGAACATGTAAGTTTTTTATTTTGTTTTTAGGAAAACATTTTAAAAGTCAAGTACCTAACTCCTAATCAGGAAATGCATTTGAGAGAAATAAAAAAAAGGGCCTGTCACATTAGTAACAACAATCCAGGTTCTTTAAACATTTATTTTTGTTTTGTTTTTGTTTTTTGCGGTACGTGGGCTTCTCACTGCTGTGGCCTCTCCCGTTGCGGAGCACAGGCTCCGGACGCACAGGCTCAGCGGCCATGGCTCACGGGCCCAGCCGCTCCGCGGCATGTGGGATCTTCCCAGACCGGGGCACGAACCCGTGTCCCCTGCGTCGGCAGGTGGACTCTCAACCACTGCGCCACCAGGGAAGCCCAAAACTTTCAAATGTTTTGAGAACATCAAATGTACTAATGTACACTAACACTCTTAACAACACTGTTACATAATGAAGTAACGGTAATTCACATGAATTAGTTTTAACTTTAACAACCTATTCTACTGTCTCCGTGAAGAATAATGTCTAGTTCACGGATCCAGAGTTTATAAATCACAACTTCTTCCACTTTTTGAAAATCAGATGTTTCTGGCACATCATAAACACTCAGCAATTTCTGAGTACTCTGGTCACATCCTGCAAAAGTTTTCTCAGCAATATCATTAAGATAAATTCATTCTTTTAAAAACTCAATACTGAATACTGAATACTACAGAAGAGCTAAGTAAATAAAAGTACATAGAATAAAAAATACACAGAATCAGTTTCTTTCCTAAAATTGGTTTCAAAGAGTAAAACCAAAGGTGGAAAGATTTCTGAAATGATTATGGTCCCCTGGATAGTCTGCGTCCGTCCTGTTTAATTCAGTAGCAGAGATCAAGTGGATATGGTTACCAAAAAAGCAGAATTCCACCACAGCGCAGACAACAGAAAAAGACTGAGTATTTTCCTAGAGGCTATTGGGTGGCAGTACTCAAACCTCTAGCTCATGGATGCATGCACATATGTGTTTGCATAATATTTTTTTTGTCATCCCAGGTTCTTACTTCCACAATTTTTATCATCAAAGTATCACTAAGGCTGGTGAGTAAAAGTCAAAACCAGGATGTTGTTACTTTTATTGCTTTATTACACCAAAGGATCTATGTGTCCATTTGACCATATTTTATGTTGAAGTAATAAAAGCAACAAGAGATTTTAGTGGCAGTGTGAAGGACAAGAATTATAGAAATGTATTTCTATTCCCACTTCTACCATCCCAGTCATATCCTAAAACTGAAAACACAAAATCTTACATCAATTGGAATGCAAGCAAACCTGTCAATTTTACTTCCAACTGTTCATTCTGAACCTGAGCTATTGTGCTCTCTGCCCTCTTTAAGAGGCAAACCTAGCTTGGATTGTCAATCCAGTTTAAAATTTGGGAAATGTTTATAACAATTACTCCATTTCTCTTAAGTTCACAGTAAAGAGCAAGTAAATTCTGCGGGGAAGAAATATGGCAAGGTGGGAAAGGCAGATTGTGCTGACAATTATGAGATGTTAAGTTTCAAATGGTCCGGAAATGTAGGTTATGAAGGTCCTGGAATTTGCTGGGAGCTGGGCAAGAATCAATTCATAATTGGAATCAACCTTTCAACTCCCTTGTCTTTAGGTACTGGGCACTGGAACTCCACCTTTAGTGGAGAGGGGATGGACAATAAATACTTGACAAAGCAGTGCCACTCATTCAGACTGTGTTCAGTATCATATGCAGGCATATTTCCAGGGAGGATGGCGGGGGAACACACAACAGAAATTAACCCCCCACAAGATATTTCTACTGAGCTTTTCAGTCAGTCCTCTACCTGTTTGCCCTATTCAACAGGCTACTCACATTATACTTACTCATATCACATTATCCGTTGGACCAGAAAAAAAAGAAATTTAAAGATGGCATCAATACAGCTTATCAAGTGTCAGATCATACTAACTAGAGAACAAGGGAAATAACTTACCTCGGACTAGGAAATTCAAAACCCCACCTTAAAATTTTATCACTATCCCTTAAAACCTAAAATAGCCTCTACATTCAATTTAAATTAGATGCAACTGCCATATGCCTAATATGCTATTTCCCATCTTTCTTTGAAACCTTTTAAAGACAAAGTGTCACCAGATGGCAGCAATGAGTTGGCAAATTTTTAAGATGGCAATCTTGAGTCCAAAGACTTCCTATTTCACAGTTTTCCACAATTTCTTATCAAGAGTTTCTCAGTACCTTTTGGATACTATAAATAAATATCTCTGCCTACTTAGAGCAGCATCTCCTGGTCTAAATTATTTTCCTTTAACACACTTAAGCTCCTATTTTATCCCTTAAGGACCCTTGTCCCTGTTCCACACTACTTTCCTGTTACTCTATCTCTTCCCCATCCCAACCCTGTTCTCTGCTTCCTATGTGTCTTTACTGCATTCATCAACTATTTCCCTCTGGCCTCTTCAGAGCACAACAATAAACTGCCCATATGTCTGCAAAATGTTGGCCAGTGTACAGTGGGCCCTCCGTATCGGCAGATTCTGCATCTGTAGATCCCAACCAACCATGGATCAAAAATATTCAGGGGAAAAAAATTCTAGAAAGTTCCAAAATGCAAAACTTGAATTTGCTGCACAACATTTACATTGTATTTCGAACCATTTACATTACATTATGGTATTATAGGTAATTATAATATTTAGTATTATAAGTAATCTAGAAATGATTTCAATAAATGGTACCTGTGTGTATATATATATGTATATATACACACACATATATGTATAACTGAATCACTTAGCTGTATACCTGAAACTAATATAACACTGTAAATCAACGATACTTCAATAAAAAAATAAATTAAAAAAAGAGAACAGGGCTTCCCTGGTGGCGCAGTGGATGAGAGTCCGCCTGCCGATGCAGGGGACACGGGTTTGTGCCCCGGTCTGGGAAGATCCCATATGCCGCGGAGCAGCTGGGCCCATGAGCCATGGCCGCTGAGCCTGCGCGTCCGGAGCCTGTGCTCCGCAACGGGAGAGGCCACAACAGTGAGAGGCCCGCGTACAGCAAAAAAAAAAAAAAAAAAAAAGAGAACAGATTATAAAAGTGAAAAATAAATAAATAAATGGTGCCTTAGCCATCTAAAAACAAAAACTGGGGACCAATCTCATTCTATACACAAAAACAATAACAGATCAAAATCTAAATATAAAAATTACATATGCAACTGTCAAAACCTGTAAGACAAAAAACTCAACAGTCCCCCCCCAAAATACGAGTAACAGAAAAAAAAAAAAAGGGCAGGAATAAAATAATAAACATGAAACACTGTTTTAAGAAAAGCATATTGAAAAAGACTTAGACCACTTAAAAAAACTGTTAGATTGGTGTAGACTGTATCAATATAAGAATTGATTCAGACAACGGTCAATGTATGCCAAAGCACTGGGTGAAAGCTTGGTGGGAGGGAAACAGGGTTTACACGGTTTCAAAGTACTACCCAACAGACTACTCACTGATTAAAAGAGGAAAAAAACGTACCTTTACTATAGAAACATGGGTCACCACTTAAACCAAGTAATCTGACATATGCTTCCTGATTCCACAAAGAAACATACATTCCCCTATGCAATATTCTTGGTAAAATATTTGACTTGAACCTATACAACAGGGAAACAATCAGGCAATTTCAAGATTGTGGGGACACTATACAACACACCTGGTTGGGACTCCTCCAAAAAAAGAGCAGGAGGCCATTTCTAGATTAAGAAAGCAACGTTGTGGGGAAGAGACTATTTTTGTGAAAACGAATTTTAATGTGGACTGTATATGAGATAATACTGAACTAATGTTTATTTTCATTGCTTTGATAATTACTTTGATAGTATAGATTATCTTTATTCTTAGGCGATACAGCCATGTAGTTGAAGTTCCCATGTGAAGTATCACGCTTGTAACTTTAATATCATTCAGGAGGGAAAAAAACATACAGAGAGGGCTTCCCTGGTGGCGCAGTGGTTGAGAGTCCGCCTGCCGATGCAGGGGAGATGGGTTCGTGCCCCGGTCTGGGAAGATCCCACATGCCGCGGAGCGGCTGGGCCCGTGAGCCATGGCCGCTGGGCCTGTGTGTCCGGAGCCTGTGCTCCGCAACGGGAGAGGCCGCAACAGTGAGAGGCCCACATACGGCAAAAAAAAAAAAAAAAAAAAAAACATACAGAGAGCGAACATGGTAATTTAGACAGTTGCTACCAGAAACAAGAACAGGAGGGCTGAAACACAAGGATGGTGTATTTTACAAAAGTACGTATTACCTGTTCAAGTTTTTTGAAGAGACCCTATTATAGCAAATGCTAAAATGATATATACCATGTCACACACTCTTGAGCAAGTTCCCAGAAAATATTTTTTCTGTCGGATTTGCTAATATAAGAATGATCATCCAGTGGAGTGGAGGAAGAAACTGGCACTTCCACTGCTATAACTAAGTAAAACCACTACAAGTTTCTGTAAGTTCATTTGAAAATTCTTAATTAAACCTAAGTGCCAAGCAATGGGTAGGTCAACAAATCTGTATTAAGCAACTGATAATGTTAAATAAATTTCAGGTTATCCTATTTTGGAATTGAAAAAGAAACTTTGACCATCTTTAAGTTTTGTAAATTCCTGTGACAAAAAAAAGAAAAAAAACAAACAAACAAAAAACCCCAGCCACTTAACAAAAAATTGCAGAAAACTTACTAAGTGAAAAATGTTTACAATATAGAGGTTCTGAAACGATATACAGTAATGATTCCATGTTGGTAAAAATATATTATAAAAATATAAAACATATATAGGGAGGGACTTCCTTGGCAGTCCCAGTGGTTAAGAGGGTACAGGTTCGATCCCAGGTCAGGGAGCTAAAATCCCATGTGCCTTGCGGCCAAAAAAACAAAACATAAAACAGAAGCAATGTTGTAACAAATTCAATAAAGACTTTAAAAATGGTCCACACTTAAAAAAAAAAAATCTTAAAGAAAAAAACCACATATACAGGGGTACAGGTACATCTGTAGCTAATGAGATACGAGAATGGATCAAAACATCAAAATACTGAAAGTGGTCATCTTTGAGTGCTAATGCTGTAAGTAAATATTTTCCTTCTCTGCATGTTTCCTTCCAAGTTTTCTTTAATAAGCATTTTATTAAAAAAAAAGATTGTTCCTGTCAAAGTATAAGTAACGCAACAGAAAATTTTAAAAATGAAAGTCTTTAAGAAAATATTCCCAGAACCTCAATGATGAAAAAACCAAATCATGTAGCTCAATGCCCCCAAATTCTTCAGAGGATGTTAAAATTCCCTTGCAACCTCCTTGCTCACCAATTACCAAACTTCATGAACTGCCACTAAAGTCAACGAATTCACAACCTGAAGACACTCAATTCTAAAGCTTAACGGGCTCTTAACTAATTTCCTCCCTTAGCTCTTCTCTTTAATGTCCATTCATTAGCCATCGAACAATTTTTTTTTTTTTTTTTTTGGCTGTGCTGGGTTTTTCTTGCTGCACGCGGGCTTTCTCTAGTTGCTGTGAGCGGGGGCTACTCTTCCTTGTGGTGTGCAGGCTTCTCACTGCTGTGGCTTCTCTTGTTGCAGAGCACGGGCTCTAGGCACACGGGCTTCAAGGAACATGGGCTTCAGTAGTTGTGGCACACGGGCTCAGTAGTTGTGGCTCGTGGGCTCTAGAGCACAGGCTCAGTAGTTGTGGCTCACGGGCTTAGTTGCTCCGCGGCATGTGGGATGTTCCCGGACCAGGGCTCGAACCCATGTCCCCTGCATTGGCAGGCGGATTCCTAACCACTGTGCCACCAGGGAAGCCCCCTCGAATTATTTTTTATTTGACTGAAAACATCTTATGCAAACTGTTCCCTATCCTATCTTCCATAAAAATAAGACATGATGCATTATAACAAATACAACTTAACCTGTCAATGTCCCTCTGAACACAGCAGTCCAAGTTTGGTTGCTCTTGCAAGAGTGGAACACATTGTAGATGCTATCCAGATGCTATAACATCTGCTAACTTTGGCATTGTCAACACATGCAGAATTTACTGTTAAGTGCAGGGCTTTGCATTTCAGATACTATTTAATCCTCTTATATCTAGTTCACAATCCCTGGGGTTCCAGCCTGAAGAAAATCTCAAACCTTGATTTTGTTGTGTAAAATACTAACAATCTCTCCCAATTATATACCCTTCACTGATTTGTTCAACATACTGTAAGCAGCCTCACCCATCATTTTAAAAAGTTCAGTAAGGGCAACACAATTTTCCTTCAAGAGTGAAAATTTTTCTTCATGCTATATATTAGTTTTGAAACAGTGATAATTAGTAAGATCAATCTCAACTGAGAAATCCTTCTGCATATGTCTGTACACTGAAAAGCTCTACCCGGGTTTACTTCTGAACAGGACCCAAGTTAATAACTTAAATTGTAAATGTTTAGATACACCTATTTTTAAAAAAACATTTTTAACTGAAAAGGTAGATACAAAAATACCAGTTCCCACAGTCATGCCAAACCCACCGTAACCAAACTATGTTTAAAGTAATGACTAACCCTGAGATGAGAACTTCCTAAATAATACAAAAAAATCCCCATACTAAAATATACCATAAATAAAAAGCAAGAAACTGATGAAATGTATGCAATACATATTTGTCCACAATTCAAGTTCTTAATACTGTATATAAAAATAGAAAAATAAACACATCCTAATGGTTAAGAGCTTAGAGACTTTCGAGTCAGACCTGTTTCAATTTCAAACTCAACCACTTCTGGTGTGCATTTCCCTCTGGAAAGCCAACCCCTTCAAACACCAGATTCTTCAATCATAAAATGAGTACTGTTGATAGTACTTGTCTCATAGGATAGGTAGGACTGAGGTGTAAGTGAAGTAAGGTATAGAAAACAATGAACATAGTGCCTGGCACACAGCAAGCGTAGCTGCAGCAGCTGCTCCTACTACTACATCATTTACTATTATTGGTACATACCAACAAAACATGGGACAATGACAGAAGAACACAAAAGATGATTAACAAATAATACTAAAGGTCTATGGAGATTAGCAAAAAAAATCAGTATCACCATAAAGGAGACAAAAATTAAACCAAACACTCTACCTACCAAACAAGAAAAAAACATTTTAAATTGAAATGGTCACTTCCATACATTATTTCCGACAGTATGAACTGGTAACCATATTTTCAGAAAACAATTGGACTATTTTATCAAAAATCTTAAAATAGAGCATGTTCTTTAAAAACAAAACAAAATACCCAAAAAACAAAACCTGTGCATGTTCTTTGACTCAGTAATCTCACTTTGAGAACTCATCTAAAGGAATCAAGGATGTGGACACATTAACAGTGAAAAATGAGAAAACAAGTTCATAATACTAAGAGGCTGACTAAATGAATTTCAGTACATCAGTCTAACTGGATACAAGCAGCAACATCTAAAAACAACTTATTGACACCAAGAGATGTTTAAGATGTTAAGGAGCATACACAATATACAAGTTATCTAGAAGATCATACACTGAAGTGTTAGACTTCTCAGGATGTGGCAAGATTGTGAGGTTTTAAAATACCTTTTTTTCCAGTCTTTAATACCGTATTAATTTCATAATTCTTTCATTCTGTAAAGACAGCTTCATCCACCCTGGAATTTAATGACTACAATATATGGCTTGGTCGAAAGTCAGCAAAGGTTTTCTATAACCCCGTAAGAGAAGTTAGAAAGTTGTGTGCTTCCCTTCCTCAAGAGCTATTCAGAACTATATAAAATCAAGGAAACGGGCATCTCTAGGACAACAAAACTTTCACTGGATATTGCATTCCATAATTTGGGGTCTCTCATTCATTGGCAGTCCTAACAGACATAGATAATCCTTGTTTTATTTTATGTATACTAGTTTCTACCTGTTAATCCCATACTCCTAACTTGACCCCTTCCCCATCAGTAAATGTTAAGTCACCTCTATTCTGAGTGTTACATCACATTTAAGGGGTGGGAGGGAAAAAAGACAGCATTTTAGAACCCAACATACTCTTAACTAGGGCAGCTTCTATACAGTAAAACTCCCCATCAACAAACATCTATTTACTCTGGGAACATTTTAAGCCTCTTGAAAAAGAATTTCCTGAATCTACGAGTATCAAACAAGCATTAGGAATATGTCAGAGAATGCTTTTCATAGGAAAAGAATTAAGATTAACATTTCAAAATTACTTCAATAAGGTCAATAAATCTTGACTGTTTTCAGCAAAAAACACTGAAAGAAAAAGCAAACGTGGCAATCTAAGTGAAAAATAGAAATTCATTATTCTGTTTTACTAGCTTAAGTGGCATTGCCATTTATCCAGCCTGCCTGTTGGAAATTACTTGATTTTTAATTCTATTTGTAATTTAGGAAGAGTCATTATTCAAATTTTGCACATATAATGGTCATTTAAAATACTGCATTATTTCAAATTTATGTAAAATATGGCTACTCTATGATCCTCAACTCTGCTCCCCAAACATCATAAACACTCTTGCCAGAAACTTTACCAAAATTTCCAACTCCCAAGCAAGCAATAAAAAGAAGTGAAAGGATAGGGCATGAAATTCTATATGTCTAAGAAGCTTCTAAACGATGATGATGATAATGATGATGATGATGATGATATGCTGTTGCTGTAGCACAGACCATATTCTGAATAGCAATGGTCAACAATATTTATTCATAAGACTTCATTTCTTCATTATCTTGTAGAAAGCTTCAGTTTTATCAGTAAACTCAAAGTGAGCACTGAGTTACAACAGATACACTTTTAAAAGTCTCCCCAGGAAACACGTTAGGAAAAAAATCAAGATTTTTCAGATTTTACAAAGATAATACTGTGGTTTTGCTATGTAACACCCAGTGGGATCTGGGCAAGCATCCAGCTATCAAATAAAATACATTAATATTTCTGCATTAATACATATGCATAGTCACTAAATGTAACAGATTATAAATAATCTCATGTCAACTGAAGTCAGGTTTTGTCATCAAATGAGTCTGTCAAACTGATGAAAAACCTTTGTCATAGATTTCTGAATTGCGAACAAAAGACTTCACCAGTACAGCAAAATAATTTTTTATAAGAAAATAAATTTTAATAAGAAAACCTGACAAAGTTACTACATCATTCTCCATCACTCAGATCCAAGCAGCTAAAATTTAGAATTATTCCTAGTTTCAGAACTTAATAGTAAAATGTATATGAAATATAGTGGAATCCCATCTTTTGCTATCCTGAAAACTCAATTTTATCACACATGAGGATAATCACACCAAGATTCTCATTCAAAAAACTTTTTACACTTATCTCTAATAAACAGAACTTCCCAAATTCTAGGAAGAACTAAGCAAAACATAACATGTAAGCAAAAAACAATCATCCACATTACCATTCCCGCAGAAATAAAACACAACTGGAGAATGCCTTATTCAGTCCTCAGAGTAGTATTTTAGGGTCTTAAAATATATTTAATCTATTACATGTTTTTGTGTGATGATGACTGGTTATTTTTAAAGCCCCTATCTTTAAAGAGACACTGAAATAGCTAAGATGAAATATATCAGATATTTATTTACTTCAAAACAACAGGAGGGGAAGGGATTGGATGCAGGTATAGATGAAACAACATCACCCAAGAACTGCTAAAGCTGGACAAGTTCATGGAGACTGATTATACTATTCATTTTTGCATGTTTGAATTTTTTTCACAATAAAATTAAGATAGCACTGAATATATGCATATATACACATATATACGTATCTGAGAAAAAGAATTACACGTGAATCTCAAACTATACACAGAAATATAATCAACCTGGTAGCACTTCGATAAATATTCTTACTCTTCAAATTATACTTATCAAACACCAAGAACACTTTAATTTCAGGGTCAAACCCTGAAACACAAGCAAAAGATCCAAGTAATTCACAAAACTATAAGTTAATTATTAGTGGTCACTTACATTGCCAATAAGTAGATAAACTGTTTTCACCTTTCTGGAGAGCAACCTAGATTGAAAGTTTTTAAAACATTCATGCTCTTGAATAATTGTACTTCTGGGGCATAATTCTAAGAAAATAACTAAGGGTATTGACAAAATCTTAGTTGTAGGACTGTTCAATTGTTTATAAAAATTGTTTGTAAAAGGGAAAATTGGGAGAAAACCTAAGGGCCCAACAATAGAGTACTGGTTAAGTAAAATATTGTACAAGTATGCAATGTAATACTATGTAGTTAACGAAAATTTTTAGGAGAGCTGTTATCTAATAACATCTTATGTTTGTGCTGAAGAAAAAAATTATTACTTAAATGTACGTGCCATATGTAGGATATTACTTTTTCAAACGCCTACATATGCAAAAAAGGTCTAAAAGGACACATCAAAACCTTTTATTTTGGATGGTTAAGTATGTCTTTTTTGAGGGGCCTGCATTACATTTTCTAAATGTTACGTGAGCATGTACTGCTTAATTTGGAATAAACCTAAAATAAAGATGGGGGTATCTATCTTCTCTTAAAAATCCACATCAATCTTAAGTCATTTGATTAGTCGTCCTCTTTAATTTCAGTAAAACTACATCTTAAACAGCACAAATAACTGTAATTCCAACATAAGAAGCCAACAAAATTTCAAGGACAAGGGAAAATTTTTCTTTAGAAAGCACTTTGCTACCTCAATTTTAGCCATAAAGTTTTTTAAAGTTATCACAAAACCACTTAGGTGAAGATGACTATATATTTAAAGGATTAATACAACGAATTACAGCACACTATGAATGGTTACATCATTTTCAGAATATAGAATTTTAATTAGAAGGCTAAGGGATGATTTTCATTTACCATGTATTCTACTAAACTATTCCTAAATGTCACTCCAGACTAGTTAGAAAAGGCTAAGACGGGTTCAATGAACTTCCAGGGAGTTATATTAGTTCTGAAATCAACTCAAAAGCTGTAGGTTAATCTAAATAATAAGCAGGTAGAATATTTCAGACTGGTGAAATTGGAATCAGATTAGGTAGGAAGAAAAACTCAGATGTCCTTTAATCTGCTATGGCTACCTCTTAAAAGACAGCGATGCATTCCCACTGGAGAATAAATTTTTAAAAAAATGATAAAGTTCTTCCAAATTTTGATTACAGCTCCATCACAGGCAACACAGCAGGCTATGCCCTCACATGCTAACATGACTCATTCATTCCATCACAGCCAAACCTATTTAAAGGCTGTTTTTACAACTTAACTATAAAAACTGCTTACTAAACTACTACACAGGCCATAGTTATGCTATTTATACCCAGACACAAAATCCAAAGAGTTGATGTATACCTACAACAAGGAGTTTTAAGTTTAATTAGAAGCAAAATAATGCTGTGTTGCTCATTAAGCCTTTGAGCACACAAAGCAAAAGTTTTCTCCTAATCCTCCTAAATCCCTCTCTTGTCCAGAAGTAATCAATCAATGTTGTTTCCCGTGTATCTTTCCAAATATTTCTCTATATCTTTACGTAGTAGAAAATAAACTTCTATAATATGTGAGTTAATGAAAAGAGCTAATAAAAGGCTAAGTAAGAGAAAACAGGACTGAGGCAGTGGCTTTTGAGTAAGAACCTAAACGAACTGAGGAACCCAACCTTCTCAATGTCTAGGGGAAGAAAATTCCAAGGAAAGGCTTTGAGGTAGGAATATCTAGTATGTTGAAGTCTCAGTAAGGAGGCCAGTGTGGCTGGAGCAGAGTAGTATACCATTAACAAGGGAGGAGGGGCACAACAGATCACGTAGGGCATCCTGTAAATCACAGTAAAACTTTTGACTTCAACACTGAAATAGCCAGCTATTAAGTGAGTTTCAAGAAGGAAACTACTCAGGCAATACATTTTTCAAGCATTACATTTCAATGGGATCAATCTAGTTACACATTGGTGTATAGGGGCAAAAGAAACATAAACTTATTGCAATAATGTGCAAGACAAATGATGGCTTGAAATTGGATCAGGCCATGGTGGAGAATTCCTGTTATATTTTAAAGACAGAGATGACAGCATTTTCTACAATGCCAAAGGTGAGGTATGAGAGGAAAAAAAAGTCAAGGATGGCTAACCAAAGTCTGGCCTAACTGACATGAAAACTGGAGTTTCATTAACTGAAATGGGCAACACTGCAGAAGAAACTGGTTTGAGGGAAGAACAGCAGGAGCCCAGTTTCATACTTTTAAATTGATATACTTAACATTCAAGAGAGTTGTCAGGTAGGTAACTGGACAGATGACAGTATGTCATTCAAAAGAGAAGTCCGGGTTGGTGATATATGCATGGGAATCACCAGTTTACAGATAGTATATAAAATCATGGAACTGGTGAAATGACCCAGGAAGTGTGAATAGAAAAGTGGAAGAGCTGAACCACAGAGCACTCCAGCTGAGTGGGAGAATAGCCAAAAAGAGAATAAAAACCTGGAAGTAAAAAAATGTTTTAAGGAAGAAAGTGGCTCGACTGGTTAAATCACACCAACAGGTCAAATGTAATTGATAAGGACTGAAAAAGAACCACTGGATTTAGTAACATCCCTCTGGGTTACATATTTTTTAAAACCATAAATAATACAATTATTTATTTTTTCTCCCAACTGAAACTCACTTTTAAATATGTTTACTTCCCTAAAGAATGCTGTCACATCCAAAGAGTCCATAAAATTATACTACAAAGCTATATCTACCTAAACAATTACCTTGGATACTTCATGCTATTTAAACAGTTGTGAATTGAACAACAAAATATTTAACAATGACATTTAGCTTAAAACTTGCCAAAAATAGAAATCCAGAGCAGTTAACTTTTTCTTTTTTGGCACTTTAACCAAATGAAATTTGTTTTCCTAGAATACTTCACATGTCAAGTAAAGCACAGTCCGTCTAGTATGACTAAGAGTTGAAATCTGCAGGCTTAACTGCCTGGGTTGAATCCATGCCTCACCATCTATTAGGTGTGTCTAACTTTGGGCAAATTATTTAAATTCTGTGCTTCAACAGTCTCATCTCCAAAACGTGAAAGACAATAATATTTACATAAGGTTATGATGATGATTAAGTTAACACAAGAACTTTAACAGCGGTGGACACATGGTAAAGTGTCCAGATTATTACTTCCAAAAGGAAGAAATTCAAGTTTTTCTACTTCATTTTTCCTTTCAAACAGGAAAGCTATTACGTCAAGTCTGACCCAACAGGGGTGTTACAGAAATAACTAGTAACTTCCTAAAGCCTAACTAACCTATCCTCTTCAAACTCATTACATTTGCTCATTAATACACGCATCTCGGAAAAACCAGGGCAAGTGCCCTCAGGCCTAGGATTACTACTTTCTTCAAGAGGTGAACAGATAGTGGCCTACTATAACAGGTCTTCTAACCTATTTAGTCCTACTTGCACTTAGTCCTCATTACTAACATTCTCCACACAACAGCCTGAAGGAAATTCCAAGAAAGTAATCAGATCTCTCCAATCTCCAAAGTCCTTCAACAGATTCCTATTGTGCCCAAGACAATCTAGATCTTAAACATGGACCTTTTAAGGACCTGTACACTATGACTGATACTTACCTACTTTTCCAACTTCATCTGTTACTCTATGCATTCTTGGTGACTATTCTCCAGTAGCATTTCTTGCTCTGAGGCCAAGATTTCCCCCCCAATACCTGTGCTTTCATGTAAGATAATCTACTTCCAGACCTCAATTAAAACATCAGTTCCTTTAAGGTCTCTTCGCTAGCAGCACCCTCCCACCTCCATATTCTAAATTTGGTTCCCTTAAATATCATCTCACTCTGTTCTTTTCCTTCAAGGATCTAAACTGTGAAAGTGCTATTCACTTTATTTCTCCCCTCAATGGTCTATAATATTCAAGAGGGCAGGAGACAGTATGTTTTGCTCATCTGTATGTGCCCAAGTCTAATGGTGATTTTCAGAATAAGCACTCAAATGTTTTAACGAACAAACATCTCTAACTTGAAACCTGGGAGTCATGCCAAATCCCTCACTCTTCCTATCACAGCCACCACCAAATCCTCCTAAATTTACCCCCTTCTAATCCCAATACCACTGCTTTTGTCCAGGCCAGGTCATTATTCTTCCTTCTATTTTAGTATCTTCCTTATTTATCACCTACTCCAATCTTATTCTCCTCTATGCCATTTCCACACTGCTATCAGATGACATTTCTAAAAATGAAAATCTGATGTCACTCCCCAGTTTAGAATCTTTCAATAGTTCACCACTGGTTTCTGGATAAAATACAAACTTCTTAGCATGGCATTAAAATTTTTATAATCTGGCCTTAACTCTCTAAGATTCAGTTCAGCTCCCTTTCTCTTAAAAGCATTTCCTCACCTCTTAAAAGAGTCAATTAGGTACCCACCTTTGCATGGCTCTAGCCTCTGTGCCCACCTCTATCACATGGTGACATTATCTCATCCGTCTACCTCACAAGGCTATGAGTCCCTGAAGAACTATTATACCTTTTTGCATCCCCAAAACCAGAAGAACATGACCCATAAAATAATGGATTTGTAAAATTAAGAAATTAAGCTGAACCTATAGTGAACAGCCACACAATGACAGTAACAGAAACAGAGAGGTAGAAACAGCTTTCATACAAAAGAGGGTATCAGTAAAACTTGGACCTATAAAAGAAAATTTTCCATCCCTCCTCCAGATAACCTCAGGACATTTTACTTAACTTTCTCCCATTCTGTTTTCCTTTGAGGTTGCCTTCAGTGTTCACTTTAGATTTTACTCTTTCAGAATGAGTAAGGGAAGGGGTCTAGAATGTGATTTACCCTAGTACCCACAGAACTAAATACACCTTTAAAAATCACTCTACTTCTCCTCCCTGCCCCATTCCAGCTCAAAATCTATTAAAGCAACTCTAAAGTGCGTTATCAAAATATTCCACTGTTGTCAGTAAAATACTACAGGTTGCTAATATTCTCAACTCCTTGGTTATCCACATCCTTATTAATCTCTGCATATTTCTTGTGAATAGACGAGATTCATTCTTTCTTATTACCCTTGGGAACACAGTGGATTCCCCAATACCTAGCTGGGCCACAAGTCATCACTGAAAAAGAGGTCACTCCTAGATCTTTCCTGATTTGGACACAGAGATTATACAGATTTTCCTGCTTTCTGAGGGAAGTATTTATCTTTTTATTTTTAGAAAAAACCTTCCAGTGAGATAGCATTTCAGTATCACAGCATGCTTCTTGTGCTTTGATTCACGTTAAATTTTAATGATAAAAAACAGTCTAAACAGAATACAATCCAAAATTGTCACAGACCCAAGGAAGATTACTCTAAATGACAGAAAATTTTTGCTGACTTGCAATAAGCTAAGAAAAAGTACCACCTAATATGTCTGTCTTGTTGCTAATCATTAAAATAAGTCGTCTTCATTCTAAAGTATACGCGAACTTCAGCTGCTCTTTCCATGTATGAAAAACTCTCAGCAAGCCCCAGTTTGACACTCATAATTCCATTAGTTTACAAAACCCTGAAGTGGTCTCCCTTAGGAAACATCTCGAGATACGCACAAAAGCCTTAACCCAAACATTTCCAGGTAGAAGCGATCACCTACACCACATCAACTAAACTTAAACCAGTGTATTTCCTAGTCTCTCCAATGAAACCAAGTGGACCTCACACCTCTTACCATCACCCAGGAAGGGTGTGCATCTGTTCCGAAGGCCCCCCTGGCTCCAGGTCATCCTGGCTGCTGCTGCTCCAGGCTGGGCATCCATGTTGCTGCAGCTTGTGGTTTGTGAGGGGTAGTGTACAGGAAAAGCAGGATGGGATTTCAAGGGAAACAGGAGGGAGATGGCTTTCTGGGAAAATGCCATCACCAACTTAGGTGTTAAGTAGTACCACACACATTTTATTGCAGCACAGTTTAAAAATTTAACAAATGAAAGATTAAAAATAAAAAAAACAAAAATAAAAAAATTAAAAATACAGACGACGTCCAGAGATGCTCTAAAACAGTTAAGTTAAAGATCAGGAAAAATAAGGTCACAGACTTAACAGCCAGTAAAATTCTTTCGAGCGTGGGGAAGGGGATGAGGGTGGGGAGGGGAGGGGAGGGTGGGGTGGGGGGGTTGGGAGAGAAAAGGTTTATGCGATCAATCCACTTAAAAATGCTAATGCCTTCACTTTCTCTCCCAAGATGCAAAACTCCAAAGTCAATCAGGAGGCCGGAGAAATTCTTATGAACATTCAGAAAAACTCGATTTTAATCCGGTTAAAAATCATCAGTGTCATTATCATCATCATCATCACCATCATTAAGTATAATAATAAATAATAATAGTAACTAGTAACAACAATAAAAAGGAAATCAGCGGAAAGTCAGGAAAAATGTAAAAAAAAAATTGGAATAACTTACTGTAGCTGAAGATCAAAAAAATCTCACTGTAAAAAAACAAAAATAAAAATAGCCCAGATTAGAAAAACGGGAGGTGCAAAAATGTCAAGTCAGTAAAGTTCATTTCTTTTCTCTTTCCAAAAGCAGTTTCCACAAAAACCGCAAGGGTAAAGTTCTCAGTAGCAGACAAGCAAAGCCCTTTCCACATCATCAATCAAACTTAAAAATACACGAGGAAGTTGAGAGGTCAGTTTATGAGAGGCTAAAAGGCTCCTCCTCCTCCTACCCAACTGCTGCAGAAAAAATAGAAATAGAAATTTAAAAATTACATCTTAAATCCAAGTCCCGTTTTTGGAAACAATTAAAAAAAAAACACCTGTAAATTTGCCGTAGTGCACACCAAGTTGCATCATTATGTTTAAAATGTCTTTATAAAATCAGTTTTGGAATGGGAATGTGTGTGTTCTGGAAGGGTGGGGAAGGGAGGTTAAAAATCAAAGCTGAGCTCCAGTGAGTAGGGATGGGGTTCGCCTTGCTGCCCTGTGAAAGGAGAAGGGACAGATTGAGTCAGAGTTCCTCAGAAATGTTGTGCCCTAAACCCCCAAGACAGAAACATCTGTCCATTGCATCTAACACATTTTGGTAAAGCATACATCCCACTGGGATGGGGAGAGCTTCTATAGAATCATCGCCTCTACCAGTGACTGTCCTCACAATTCTTCAATGTCAGCAGGTGCCTAAAGTTGACTAAATATGCACCTGTATTCCCTTAAGGGTCTCAAAAAAAGGTCCACATTCGAACATTCAATCTGATAATCAGCAGTTTGGGCAAAGAAAATACAGAAAAACCATGTCAGCAGAGGAAGAAGTGAGCAAATGTCAAATATCAAGATTATGAAGCAGATTCATGGGTTTAAGTCCATGTAGCTTTTACTATGATACAAACTGAAGGGGAATGGTCTACCCTGAAGATACATACTAGAAATGACATCTAGTTTCAAAACCAATAAGTGGTCAAACCAAAAGACCTGACAGAACCTATCGGGGGAAAGATGATTTAAATAAGGAGCACATTAACACTCTCAATAACAGAATGAAAAAAAAATCAAATGAAGGAAAAAAGATTATTATGGCTACTGAATATTTAATGTCATAAAACAGATGAAAAGTAAATTATGGTCCTTAAAGAATTTGTTTCTGTGGTCCCACTGTTTATAAACTAGAACATACAGCTAATTCCAAGATAGGAATTCTAAGAATCTGATACATAATACCACCACGACAGACTGGGTGTTTCATCAGCTACAAGATTTGCAATTAGACTGCAGGTCTTTGAGCAAGTAAGAATGATCATACCTGCATTTCAATATCCAGTCATGAGATTTTAGTCTCCTTTTCAAATGTCAGTAAACTAAAAAATTTTAAGCTGTGCTTTTAAAAAGTGTTGCTCGAGTCAATTACGTATGAATTTTGACAGCAACAGGTACTGTAACTCTAAAATTATAACTGTAAATTTTTAAGTAGTAGCAGACCAGTTTAGGCCTGACATGTAAGTTACTTTTATGCTTAGACTGATGTGTTAAATTGTACAAAATGTTAAACTAAATGTACATAGAAAATGTATAGTATTTGAATGTTATCTCCTCTGAGTAACTGTTAGGGATGTTCAGTTATGGTGAAACATTCAATTTTCGTCTTTGGAGTCACAGCCCGAACCTGGTACTCAAAAATTTCAGGATATGTTATGTAACTGTGACTCATCTACAAACAAATCCTTTGCACCAGTGTTACAAGACATAAGCTTAAAAAGCAGCAACTGGGCTTCCCTGGTGGCGCAGTGGTTGAGAGTCCGCCTGTCGATGCAGGGGACACAGGTTCGTGCCCAGGTTCGGGAGGATCCCACATGCTGTGGAGCGGCTAGGCCCGTGAGCCATGGCCGCTGGGCCTGCGCATCCGGAGCCTGTGCTCCGCAACGGGAGAGGCCACAACAGTGAGAGGCCCGCGTACCGCAAAAAAAAAAAAGCAGCAACTAATGTGAAAACATTTACATCTTTCAAAATCAAGAAGCAGTCTCCCAAGATGTTAAGGTGATGAGCTACCACTCATAAAAGTGACCAACTAACTTTAGCACCTAACTGTAATCTTTGTAATTAACAGTATACCTAGTTTATACTTTGTCAAATCCCTGGGAGATTTGGATCTTTCTTCTAAAGGGGTATTCTCAAAGTAAGGGCTGCCAACCAGCATCACGTGGCACTTATTAGAAATGCAAATTAGCAGGGCCTACCCCAGACTTACTTAATTAGAAAGTGGTGGTGGAGAGCTCAGCAATCTGTTTTAACCAGCCCCCTGGCTGATTCTAATGTCTGCTCATGTTTAAGAACTACTGTGTGGAGTTTAATAAGGAATCTCTATCCTCTAGTTAAGATCGATATAAAATAAATACGAGAACATTATAACATATCATAGTAAATGCTATATTATACTGTAAAACCCTATAGTAATCCTTTTCCCCTTTATAAACCCCAGATTTCCAATATCTAAAGAGAACACATGCAGTTGTCACCGAAGTCAGTTCTCTAGTAAATCTATTATGTACAAAACCTTAAACTTCCCTAATCCCAATGAGAATGAATGAGTACATATTAAGTATGAACACATAATGCTCCTCAAAGATAACTAATAAAATTACTTGAAGACAGATATTGTTAAGGCAGTTACCAGTAATAACTAATATACAAAAACTACTGTCAATAATAAAACTGTTTCTGTACACTTTTTAGCTTTCTGGCAACAAATGACCTGAGTTACAGAAAGTAGAAATTAAAACAGGTAAGATGTATAAGCCCCCTTATAAGTATAAAACTGCATTCCAGAAAGTTTAACTGATTTGCCCGTCAGGTAATAATCAACGGCGGGAAAAATCCAGTTCTCTTAACTCCTAGGGCAAGGTTCTTTCAACCGTCACACTCACCACTTAAATCTCACACATTCACCAGTTAATATAATCAATCTTTAAGATTACAATTACTAGCCGTTTTGGAGTTTATTCCTTGTTTCTAACAGCAATTCCATCCAAAACAAGGTCCAACGCTATGTGAAACCCTCTAGAGACGTAATCACAAATAATAAGGTGTGTTTACAAAGGAACAGCAAACACCACCAGGCACTCCCCAGGCATGAGCATGGGAAACAGAAAAAGGTCAGAAGACCTGTAACTTACTCAACCTTCTTAAATCCTTCCTCTCTCCAACCAACATGTAAATGTTACTTATGCCTATCTATTTGAAATCAAATCTAGAATTGTTTCAGATATTAATTTTGTGGCCAAATCATTCCAGATGAATATTAAATCAAAGGAAGTGTTACCTTGGTACATGCTGATCCTAAGGAATCCATATTTCTAACATCTCAAGGCAAGAAAAGTGCCCTTCAGTTAATTTCAATTCCCATCAATAGTTGTTCTTAACTACTAATTTCTTACATTTCTCATTATTTGCCAACAATACATTAGGTGTATGGTTTCCTAAATTAACCAGTCACTGCCCTTATCTCACTTCTAACAGTTCTGCACTTAACTTTAGCTTTAAGTCCATGTAATAATATACTTAGGCTTTTTTTTTTTTTAAAGGCAATGCTTTTGATCCCTATTACAGTATCTACATGGTGAGGGGTCAACAAATGCATAGCTATGTAGAATAAGAGTACTTTTAGTTTCTATCAAACACGTTTCCTACGGCGTGAATTTACCCCACAGTATTGGTTTAAACTGTACTTAATATTACTTTTTGTGACAGTAACACATTATGAAAAATAAAATCAACTAAATCTTAGACAAGGGTTAAAAAAAGCGATTTCTTGGATAAGTCAATGTGATACTACTTATAAACCTATGTAATTTCTACGAACTTAGCAAAAAACTTTAGTAAGTTTCAGGACCTAGTAAGTAGTAAGCACTGTAATACTTGCTTAAAAAAAGCATATAGTTATGCATTTTTGCCAAAGTTGGGATGGTCTGGAAAATTAATGCCAGAGTATCCTGAAAGTCGAACTTTATCATCTTAGGACGTTACATTAATAATAAACCCAATTCTCGTAATTTAACATTTTCCCAAGATAATTTGGGAATTTCTAGTTACCGCTAGTGTTGTTGTAATTAGGTTCTTGTAAAGATTCAAATATAGTAATTTTAATACCTACTATTCCAATAGGTAAAGCCACTTGACTTAAGCTGGTGGCCAAATTCCTTACTAGTTCTGCTACTGATTTAATATGACCCTGGCAATCAACTTTCACGCCTCGGTTCCTGTCTGAGAAAGATAGTAATACCTACCTCAAGCAAGTTCCACTAACTTATATATTTCAAGTGATTTGTAACCTGCAGATAAAAAGCCACCTTTAATTATTACTGTTAATACGTAAATGAGATTACAATTTAAAAAATAAAATTGAAAATAACCATTTCGAGGTCCATCATTTCTTCAGAAAGCAGTAAAATAAAATAATCAGTAAAATATTAAATCTATTGTTATAATATTTACTATTCTTAAACCCTGAGGTGCCCTCCAGAATTTAGAAGCTTGCGTTACAATAAGTATCTGCTTGATAACCCTCCCCCACCCCCCGCTCAATATTGAAATTTAACAGGAGGCATCGGCACTACATTAACTTGAACTACATTAATGAGCATCTCGATCGTCCCTTTCGTCATCTCTTAGAAGTCTTCATGGTCATAGAAAATGAAAGGACAGCATACGTTAACGCAGGAGAGCGAAAAAGAAAAGGGCCATTTTCCCTGCCGATTGTGGCCTAGAGGACACTAGGTTAAAAATCTACGCAAGGGCTGAGGCCTATAAAACTCTCGCGCGTGTTAAGACCTAATCCCCCAAAGCAAATAAAATAAATGGGGGCCTACGTACTTTACCGAGGGAAGGGTTCCCTCGTCTTCTCTCCTACAACCCCCTCGCGTTCCCCGAAAAACCCAGCGCCTCCCCAGCTTCCGCCCCTCCACTTACCAGGAGGGGGAAGGGAGAAGAGATTCGATTCTGAATCTCCTACTCCCGAGTTCTACGCGGAGAAGCCGACTGCTGCTCGAGGTCCGCAACACAGCCGCAACCGCTCAGCCTTCGCCTCTTCACAAAATGGCCCCCGCGTCTCCTCTGCCGCCGAGGCGAAGGCCTAACCCCCGCCCCACTCCTGGGAATCCTCCTATTGGCTGCGACTTTTCTCGCTCCCGCTTCTAATTAGACAGTTTTACAGTTCCTCACAATTCTATCCAATCATAATTAGTAGTGGGTTAGACTAACCTAGCGAATTTCCACATGCGTGAGAGAAGCTAGTTTGTAACTGGTCATTTTTCCTGTCATTTATCGCCTGAGAAATGCTTATTGGCCACTGTACCTGACGGAGCGCTGGGTGGAAACTTGCCTTTGTACCGCGCACCGCTTCACATCCGGGTATCCGGAAGGTCTGATTGGCGGCCGCGGAATCCTATCTGTGCTCCTCAGAGAGCCTAGTAGAAGGCCCGCCCGGATCTCGGAATTCCCGCGGCGGCGGGGGGGGAAGGGCGGGGAAGGATTGCTGGGTTTTGTTTGCTAGCGGCTGGGAGGATCCGCCCTTTCCCCGGGCATAGGTAAAAGGAAAAGCTCTCTAAGTTAGTTCTCTGTCCTGCGGTGTGGATAAAGAAAACACTTTTCTTAGAGTAGGGAGGGAACTAAAGACCAGAAAACTAACCAGCCCTGCAGTTTTTCCAACCCTAGAGCTCCTTCCTGGACACTTCTCAGCCTGTCAAGCCCTTCTTCAGACAACCCATGTCTCGGCCAAAACAACTGACTTCCTTACCTCTCCACCACAAAAGGTAAAGAAAGTCCAAAATGCTGGCCTGGAATATACTACAGCACCCATCCTCTGGCCCCAAATCATCTCACTAATACCCTACATGTCAACCAAATTGGCTTATCCGGCTAGCTCTCCCCTGCCCGTCCCCGAAATCTGGTCCCTTAATTCCCCTCACCCTGAAATGGCCCGTCCCCCACCTACTGGCATCGTCTGCACTGCAGTGCTTCTGGTTGTATTATAGCAGCCATGCACGCAATGGAATAGGACCAGCTGTGCTAGGAATGAAAGATATTTCTCTGTGTAGTTAGGGCACGCAAGATTCAGAACACTAGAGAATGTGATACCATCTGTATACATTTTAAGGAATATATGCATATGTGAATACAGTTGTATGCATTAGTTTTGAATTAATTCTGAATTTCAGAGAGGTTCACAAGGAAACTTACCTGTCAAAGGAGAAAATTAAGACAATTTAGTAACGAGTTTAATGTCCTTTACTCAAAGGAAAACAATCCATGGTTGGAAGAGTACAGTGACTCACAAGCCATGGAGCACTCCCCCAGGGAGTTTGAGCAAGAGTGAGTTTTATGCAGCATTAGAAGCGGCAAAGGCAATCAGGGCGGGATTGGCTGGGGTTGTGAATATGACCTTATTTAGAAAGATTAAGGAACAAGGAAATAAGTATAGAGCCCAGAAATATGGCGTTTGAGGATTGGCTGACTGGATGTACTGCGTCTCTGGTCAAGCTGAGCCTTTACAGGAACATGAAGTTTCGGTTTGCTGATGTGACACCCCCAGCAGGAGCGACTCCATCTTGGGCCTAGAAATTTATTTTGACATACATTTGGAGAGCAAACCTTATGCCTTTTTCGTTGGTATGCCTTTCTGTACTGTTTTGAGTTATTTGCCATATGCATATATTGCTTTAAGCAGATTTAAAAAGCAAAACCAAAAAGCATGTAAGAAAAAATATACTAAAATGTTAATAGTGGTTCTCTCTTGGTGGGAGAACTACGTGTGCTTTTTTTTTTTCACTTCCTTGTGCTTTTCTATATTTTTCAAGTTGTCGACTTTGAACAAGTAATCAGAGGGAAAACATCTCTAAGTACTTAAAGCCTCAGCTCAATTGCCACATTGCAATTTATTTAAAACGACCTCATAGCACTGTGGTTAATTTTACACTTGTCTCTTCTCCCCTTCTGGATAGTACGTCTTTTTTTATTTTTATTTTTAATATTTATTTATTTATTTGGCTTCATCAGGCCTTCCTTGTGGCATGAGGGCTCTTCATTGTGCCGTGTGAGCTCTCTAGTTGTGGCACGCGGGCTCAGTAGCTGTGGCACATGGGCTTAGTTGCCCCGTGACATGTGGAATCTTAGTTCCCTGACCAGGGATCGAACCCACATCCCCTGCATTGAAAGGCGGATTCTTAACCACTGGACCACCAGGGAAGTCCCAGTGTGTCTTTCGATTGCAGAGTTTAATTCTTATTTCTCTCTGTACATGTACATTCTTATTTTCTCTCCTACTACATGTCCTAGGACCTTAAACAGAGTGTCTGAAATTCATGTTAAAGTAATTAATCATTAGCTTTTATTTATCAGGGGAAATTGTTCTTTTCCCAGGACAAACAGGTAGACTATCCTTTCTTTATTAAATATTTTATATAGCACTTATTCAGAAGGACCCAGATACTGTGAGGCTTGATTGACATGTAATTCCTGACTTAAGTAAACATAAATAAACACTAGCATGTTTTATTACTCACTGTTCTCATAGAATAAAAATGTCTATAAAATGTTAATGAAAAGTACTTAAATTCATTTTACCGGAAATCAGTTTTACTGCATGATCTTTATCATGACCTACTTATTAACCAACACTGTATTTGGTGCAAGGGAAGTACTTCAGAGACAGCATTTATGTTTTCAAGGAGTTCACCCCTATGCTAGATGGGGTGGAAGTGGAGGATACCAGAAGAATTAACATCTAGTCCCTCCATCAGGTAGCTTGAATTTACTAAGGATGAGAAAACAAGTGCAAAAGTAGCATAATACAAGGCAGAATGCAAAGCACCATGTTGACAATAAACATTCAGGACTTTCTGGTTTTAAGGCTCTGTAAACTTAGGTGGGTGAAATGGAGTGGAGGAAGTTCCCTTTATCTCTTCTGCTTACTCTAAACACCCTTAAACTTCTAAAGCTGAATGCTTTTATTAGGTGGCTGTGTATGTAGAAAGAAAGCCATGAGCCAGACTCCAGTAATGGAGGGGAAGTAGGGGAAGAGATAAGGAAACAGAAACAGTAACTCCTTACCTTGGGCTAAAGAGAAAAAACAAAACTGTACTTTTGTCTCTAATTCAAGAAGTAATTCTCTTTGAACAAGGCTTTATGTGGCTTAGAGGTATTGCCAGAATAATGTATCCCCTGCAACTTTCCCTCCTCAAGTTCTAAGCCGCCTGTCAAGAGGAAGGAGACGAAAGGAAAAGCAGCAACAGCTATAAATGCCTAATTTGCTTTTTACCTAACTTATTAGCTGAATATTTTCCTCAATATTTATCATCCTACACACCCTCAGCATACCTAATTATCTACCTATTCCATTCAACAAGTCAAATGGACTTTACTAGTACAATCATCATTGCTTCTCTTCCTCTACATCCTTTATCATCCAAGGATATCATAAGCAACTTCACTGGAGAGTGAGGGGTGGTCTCTGATGGATCCAGACAAAGCACTTAATTTAAACTTCACAGAGCTTTCTAATACCCAACGCTACTTTATCCTTCTTTACACTAATTTGGAGACCTTTCTGACTGTTGGCAACCTATCTGCTATAGGCAACCATATTCTACCTGAAAAATGACATGATAAATATATTACACACTCCTTTCAAGAGCCTTACTCTTTGACTGCATCCTGTTTCTCCCACATTGAGTCTGTCCCCCAAGCTGATCCTGCAAACTGCTGTCATGGTAATCATTTGAAAGCGTTCAGTTTTATTGTGTGACTCCCACACTAAAATCCTATAATAGCACTCTATTCCAGACCTCCATTTTCACTGTTTCATTCACAGCTCTTCCCTAACTGGCCCCTCATTACCTATCAGTGTTATCCCTTCCGCAAGACCCTATGCCTAGGCAGCCCTTGCTGTCCTCCAACAGACATAGATTCTGCAAAAAAGGTTTAAACACTGATAATAAAATTATTGGTCACTTTGGATATACACCTTCTCAAGTCTTCTAGTGTTTTGTTTTTTCTCTTTATTTTAAAGCTTTCCAAATGGAAATATCCTATGTGCTTTTTTTTCTTTCTTTTTAAAAAAATATTTATTTATTTATTTTGGCTGCACTGGGTCTTAGTTGTGGCACATGGGATCTTCATTGCAGCATGCGGGATCTTTTAGTTGCAGCATGCGGACTCCTTAGTTGCAGAATGTGGACTTTCTTAGTTGCAGCACACATGTGGGATCTAGTTCCCCAACCAGGGATCGAACCCTGGGCTCCCTGCATTGGGAGCCCAGAGTCTTACCCACTGGACCACCAGGGAAGTCCCGCATTTGCTTTTTTCTGATAATTTGTGGTTATTGTAAAAAACTGAAATACAGAAAGAGTGAAAGCTTCTATGTGATCTGTCCTCCAAAAATATACATTCTTAACTATTTGGTGTAGATTTTTACAGATTTTTAAAAAATGTATACATGGACTTATTTTTACCAGAATATTATCATCATTAATCTGTAATCAGGGACTTCTTTCATCTCTTTTTCTTAATAACCAAAACCCTGAGCTTAAAAAATTAAAAAATAAGTAAGCAAAAAATCTTTATCTACAAAGTTTGGAAAAATTAGAAAGATTAAAGCAATTCAGAATCATGACATCTAGTGGTTTTGAGGTTGGGTAGTATTTGATTTTAAGTATTATTGGCCATCATTATGTTAATAATAAAAAAATAGATAACTTTTATGTAACTGTGTGAAGCACTTTTCATCTGGCATTTTATTATCCCCATTTTAAAGATGAGGAAACTAAATCACAGAGAAGTTAAGTCATTTGCCTAAGGTGGCACAGCTAGTTTTTTTTTTTTCTGCCTTTTTTTTTTAACATCTTTATTGGAGTATAATTGCTTTACAATGGTGTGTTAGTTTCTGCTTTATAACAAAGTGAATCAGTTATACATATACATATGTTCCCATATCTCTTCCCTCTTGCGTCTCCCTCCCTCCCACCCTCCCTTATCCCACCCCTCTAGGTGGTCACAAAACATGGAGCTGATCCCCCTGTGCTATGCGGCTGCTTCCCACTAGCTATCTATTTTATGTTTGGTAGTGTATATGTATATGTATAACTGATTCACTTTGTTATAAAGCAGAAACTAACACACCATTGTAAAGCAATTATACTCCAATAAAGATGTTAAAAAAAAAAGGCAGGGCCTCCCTGGTGGCGCAGTGGTTGAGAGTCCGCCTGCCGATGCAGGGGATACGGGTTCGTGCCCCGGTCTGGGAGGATCCCATATGCCGCGGAGCGGCTGGGCCCGTGAGCCATGGCTGCTGAGCCTGCGCATCCGGACCCTGTGCTCCGCAACGGGAGAGGCCACAACAGTGAGAGGCCCGCGTACCACAAAAAAAAAAAAAAAAGGCAGAAAAAAAAAAACTAGCTGTGCCACCTTAGGCAAATGACTTTGGTAGTGTATATATGGCCATGCCACTCTCTCACTTTGTCCCAGCTTACCCTTCCCCCTCCCCATATCCTCAAGTCCATTCTCTAGTAGGTCTGTGTCTTTATTCCCATCTTACCCCTAGGTTCTTCATGACCTTTTTTTTTTTCTTAGATTCCACATATATGTGTTAGCATACGGTATTTGTTTTTCTCTTTCTGACTTACTTCATTCTGTATGACAGACTCTAGGTCCATCCACCTCACTACAGATAACTCAATTTCATTTCTTTTTATGGCTGAGTAATAGTCCATTGTATATATGTGCCACATCTTCTTTATCCATTCATCTGTTGATGGACACTTAGGTTGCTTCTGTGTCCTGGCTATTGTAAATAGAGCTGCAATGCACATTTTGGTACATGACTCTTCTTGAATTATGGTTTTCTCAGGGTATATGCCCAGTAGTGGTATTGCTGGGTCATATGGTAGTTCTATTTTTAGTTTTTTAAGGAACCTCCATACTGTTCTCCGTAGTGGCTATATCAATTTACATTCCCACCAACAGTGCAAGAGGGTTCCCTTTTCTCCACACCCTCTCCAGCATTTATTGTTTCTAGATTTTTTGATGATGGCCATTCTGACCGGTGTGAGATGATATCTCATCATAGTTTTGATTTGCATTTCTCTAATGATTAACGATGTTGAGCATTCTTTCATGTGTTTGTTGGCAATCTGTATATCTTCTTTGGAGAAATGTCTACTTAGGTCTTCTGCCCATTTTTGGATTGGGTTGTTTGTTTTTTGGTTTTGGGGTTTTTTTTTTGCGGTACGCGGGCCTCTCACCGTTGCGGCCTCTCCCCTTGCGGAGCACAGGCTCCGGACGCGCAGGCTCAGCGGCCATGGCTCACGAGGCGTAGCCGCTCCGCGGCATGTGGGATCTTCCCGGACCGGGGCATGAACCCGTGTCCCCTGCATCGGCAGGCGGACTCTCAACCACTGCGCCACCAGGGAAGCCCGGGTTGTTTGTTTTTTTTTTGTTATTGAACTGCATGAGCTGCTTGTAAATTTTGAAGATTAATCCTTTGTCAGTTGCTTCATTTGCAAATATTTTCTCCCATTCTAAGCGTTGTCTTTTGGTCTTGTTTATGGTTTCCTTTGCTGTGCAAAAGCTTTTAAGCTTCATTAGGTCCCATTTGTTTATTTTTGTTTTTATTTCCATTTCTCTAGGAGGTGGGTCAAAAAGGATCTTGCTGTGATTTATGTCATAGAGTGTTCTGCTTATGTTTTCCTCTAAGAGTTTGATAGTGTCTGGCCTTACATTTAGGTCTTTGGCACAGCTAGTTTTTGATGGAGCTAAGATTCTGACTCTAGGAAGTCTGATTCTAGAATGTGTGCATATAACCATTACATAGTTATTAATAATGTAAGATTTGCCAAGGTGAAAAAATTTTACTCATTTATTGAACAAATATTTATAAAGTACATGCTCTTTAATAAGCATTGTGCCAAGTACTATGCCAGGTCACAAGAACATAGAAGTAAACAAAATAGAGATAGTTCCTGATCTTCAGAACAGAGTCAAGTATTAAATGAATAATTGGTCAATTGCTTATAATAAATTGTATCAAGTGCTACTAAATATAAGTACAGGGTACTATGGAATCTATATAATATAGGCCCCAGCCCCTTCAAGGAAATGTGAAAATAAATGACTGAAGAAGACTTTCTATTTCTTTCTTATTTCCTCAGTTTCTTTCTTCCCCTTCCTACTAAATGTTTTTCTCCATTTTTTTTCCTTTGTCTTCTTTGCGTCTCTTCTAATTTTCATCCCAGCAATGACCTAAATCTGGTTTCTTGCAGGTTAAGCCTTCTTTAACACTCTTGCCATCTGTTCTCCTTCTGGCTCTGAAGCACAAGATTTTATCCTCTGGTAATTTTTCATTAAGCTAATCTTTGTACAGCTTACGAAGTGCTTTTCAGTTGACAAGACTTACATTTCATAATCAGTGCTTATTTTATTATACTATGATGGTAGAAATTGACCTTTTGAGCAAACATCTAAATGTTATAAAAATACTATGTGAACTGGCCCAAATCCTTTCAAATATGAATTTTTTTTTTTTTTTTTTTTTGTGGTACGCGGGCCTCTCACTGCTGTGGCCTCTCCCATTGCGGAGCACAGGCTCCGGACACGCAGGCTCAGCGGCCATGGCCCACGGGCCCAGCCGCTCTGCGGCATGTGGGATCCTCCCGGACCGGGGCACGAACCCATGTCCCCTGCATCTGCAGGCGGACTCCCAACCACTGCGCCACCAGGGAAGCCCTGAAATTTTATTTCACATAGTAATTATCTTTCATATGACCGACGATGATAAAATATACTCAGGGAGTTTTTAAACATAATTTTGGAGAACTTTCTTAATGTCTGAGGAACATTACAATAGAGTGATTCTCTTTTTTCTATACTTTATTTTATTGAAGTATAGTTGATTTATAATATGTTAATTTCTGCTGTACAGCAAAGTGATTCAGTTATACATACATATATATTCTTTTTCATACTCTTTTCCATTATGGTTTATGACAGGATATTAAATATAGCTCCCTGTGCTGTGCACTAGGACCTTATTGTTTATACATTTTATATATAATAGTTTGCATCTGCTAATCCCAAACTCCTAGTTCATCCCTCCCTCACCCCCTCCCCCTTGGCAACCACAAGTCTGTTCTCTATGTCCGTGAGTCTGTTTCTGTTTTGTAGGTAAATTCATTTGTGTCATATTTTAGATTCCACATGTAAGTGATATCATATGGTATTTGTGTTTCTCTTTCTGACTTACTTCACTTTGTATGATAATCTCTAGGTCCATCAATGTTGCAGCAGATGGCGTTATTTCATTCTTTTTTATGGCTGAGTAATATTCCATTGTATATATGTACCACATCTTCTTTATCCATTCATCTGTTGGTGGACATTTAGGTTGCTTCTATGTCTTGGCTGTTGTAAATAGTGCTGCTATGAACATAGGGGTGCATGTTTCTTTTTGAATTATAGTTTTGTCCATATATATGCCCAGGAGTGGGATTGCTGGATCATATGGCAACTCTTACAATAAATGATTCTTATCTTTTATTACTACCTATTCCACAACTCCACCCTCAGAATACTGCCTTTTTGTCATCTCAATTTATATTCAGATACCTAAAACCTAGAACATACTCCCTTGCTCACTTTCTCATTGTTCAAAGAACCCTGACTACCATTCCCTTCTGGGGAGTGGTAAAAACAGAATAGTAGGAGTCAAAAAATGGTAAATTTGGGGAATGTGAAGAAATGCTGAATTAGGGATAATTTAGCACAAAGAAAGGTAGCATGCATTTGAAATGGCAGATTTGATCAATGGAGAAGAGATCATTAAAGTCCCTTCCCTTTTATCTGAGTCCTGAAAAGTAAACAAAAGCTTTATTAAGCTTGTGTGAGTATGGTTTCTAGTAACTAAATCAAGTATCATTTTTCAATTTTAAATTTAAAGTAAATAAAATTGGAGAATGAAAATGTACTAAAAGTGATTTATGGTGATGGCTGCATTAGTCAGTGAAGTTACTTTAAAAATTCATTGTGTTTTACACCTGAAATGGGCATGTGTAATATATACCTTAGTAAAGTTGTATTTTTAAAGCTACAAGGGAAAAAAAATGAAATAACGCTAAAAACTCAATCCCTTAGTCACACTAACTACATTTCAAATACCTAATAACCTCATGGGGCTAGTGGCTACCATTTTGGACAGCATAGGTCTAGTATATAAAACTTTTCCATGATGTTAAAAAATACTTTCTTAAATCTGTTTTAAGATTTCTTAAGTGTGAGTGTAAAATACTTACACTTACAACAGACATATAACCAAAATAGAAAACATGAAAAAATCGAGTATCCTTAACACATCAGTGACTCTTAAAAGAAATATACAATGATAGTAAATATTTTAAAAGTTCAATGCAGCTAGCAAGCAAAGAAATGCATATTAAAAGGACAGTGAATTAGTATTTTTGTCTATGAAATAGGTATTAAAATAAAAAAGATGCTCCTAATGTTAAGATGAGAAGAAATGGATACTATACTGCTGACAAAAGTGTAAACTAGTACACTTTTCTGAAAGTTGGTTGGACAATTTGGAAATAAGTATCAAAGACCTTAAAAGTAGGCATTCTCTTTGAGTCAGCAATTCTACTTTTAGTAATTCATCTTAGAAAAATAAATGTGGATGGAAGCAAGGATTTATCTATGAGGGTTTTTAATGTGATATGGTTAGAATGGCAAAAAATAAAAAACCGTCTAAATGCCCATCAATAGGGCATTGATTAAATTGATTATGATACATTTATAGAATAGACTATTAAACAGCCATTTAAAATTATATAATAGAATATTTAATAATATTTTTAAATGTTCATTGTGAATTATATATTGGTTAATGAAAAATAAAAACTTTTTAAAAATAAATGACCTAGAGTAGTCAAACCCATAGAAACAGCAAAGTAGAATGGTGGTTGCCAAGGGCTGGGGGGAGGGGGAAATGAGGAGTTGTTTAATGGGCATAGAGTTTCAGTTTTGTAAAACAAAAAGGTTCTGGAGATTGATTGTACAACAATGTGAATATACTGTTAAAAACAAGACAACAGGCCCAAAATGGAGTTGCTTATCCTAAGTCCCATGTTACCAAACCAAGACTTGACTTAATTACAGTTTCAGCTCTCCCAAAAATGGAATCTTAAACCAGCCAGTCAGAATTGCCTAATCCACACTCGTTATGTAATGTGCCTGATAGACCCCTGCCGTCCCCTAAAGGATGCAATAACCAACCACTCTTTTGTCCAGTACAACTCCCTTGCTCCCACTCCCTTCTGCCTATAAAAGTCTTTCTTTTTGTACAGCTCCTTAGAGCTCCTTTCTGTCAGCTAGATAGAATTCTGCCTGATTCATGTATTGTTGAATTAAAACCAATAAGATGTATAAAATTTACTCAACTTGAATTTTTTTTTTTTTTTTTTTTTTTTTTGCTGTACGCGGACCTCTCACTGTTGTGGCCTCTCCTGTTGCAGACCACAGGCTCCGGACGCGCAGGCTCAGCGGCCATGGCTCACGAGCCCAGCCGCTCTGTGGCATGTGGGATCTTCCCGGACCGGGGCACGAACCCGTGTCTCCTGCATCGGCAGGCGGACTCTCAACCACTGCGCCACCAGGGAAGCCCTGAATTTTGTTTTTTAACAATACTTAACACTATTGAAAATACACTTAACAATGGTTAAGATAGTAAATTTTATGAGTATTTTACTAAATTTTTAAATTTTAAAAAATAAATTTAAAAAAGAAAATAAATGATTCTGTTTTTTATTTTAAGTGTTATGTATGCCTTTATGCATATGTAAATCAAAATGATAATCATAGTTATCTCTGGGTGTTAGGATTACTAATACATTTAATTTTCTTTTTCTTTTTCTGTTCATGTCTACCATGAATGTGTGTTACTTTTGTAATCAAAAGAATGTTATTATATCTCTGACTCCTTTTTTTTCAATTTATTTATTTTATTTATTTATTTTTGGCTGCATTGAGTCTTCATTGCTGCACGCGGGCTTTCTCTAGTTGCAGCGAGCGGGGGCTACTCTTCATTGTGGTGTGCAGGCTTCTCATTGCGGTGGCTTCTCTTGTTGTGGAGCATGAGCTCTAGGCGCACGGGCTTCAGTAGTTGCGGCGCTCGGGCTCAGTAGTTGAGGCTCGCAGGCTCTAGAGCGCAGGTTCAGTAGTTGTGGCACATGGGCTTAGTTGCTCCGCGGCATGTGGGATCTTCCCAGACCAGGGATCGAACCCATGTCCCCTGCATTGACAGACCGATTCTTAACCACTGTGCCACCAGGGAAGTCCTCCAACTCCTTGATTACTGAAATTCCTTCCACATGGAACAAAGCCTATAGTCTACATTTAGAAGCACATTAAGCCTAGTGAAAAAATATCAAATGGTATAAATTCACTCTAAAATATAATGAGGCTGTCAGGGGAAAAAACAGGAGGTAACTGGTTGCCTGAAAGGGGTAGGAGGAAATGTTTAAAAAATTAGAGATTAAGAAAAAAGACAGCAAAATTACCAACACAAACTTGGCCTACTTCAAAATTTTGCCCAGCACTAATTCTGGTTAGATCATACGAAAAAGGAGAGAAGACCCAAGATCTTCTTGAAAGAAATTGCTTGGGCAAGAAGCAATCTTGGGTACAGAAAAGGCCAGTTTTTGTAATTCTGTCATTTAGACCTGGGAACATATTTTGTTGGATTTTCCTGTTTTCACTGGGAGATTTATGTGTTCTGGATAATTTGTATACATCCTAATTGTCTCTCTCATTTTATTTTATTTTATTTATAGGACATAGAGAAGTCACACAGGGCCCGTTAAACATGTGCTCACCCTCCTGGAAATCCCTTTTCAATGTAACACTGAGTGTGCATAACAAAGAGAATATCATATAACGATTTAGACCATATTTCATTTAATATATAGTATGAATGCAGTGACCAGCATGCAGAATTTTTAAGAACATCTAATTTTCAAATGTCAATTTCTGTTGTTGCATAATTACATCCCAATATTTGGTTTGGAAACTATGGTCACAGTGAAATGGATTATATACATTCTTTTACTTGAGAGGGTCCTGGCACACATGGATTGAGCAGGCACAGTGATCCCACCAATGGAGCATAGTTTGTTCCCTTCAAAGAGATCCTCAGGGCTCCAGAAAATCTCCCACTGTTGTTGCCCTTCAGGAAGAGATTTAAAGATCATTCTCCAACACCAGTAAATTTCTGTTAATCTCAAATCAAATAAATACATTTTCAGCTTTAATTTTAGTTGAGAAGTTGGTATGTTAAAGAATGTTTTAGCTCCAACCACAACACACATAGAGGAAAAAGCACAGCCTTCAAGCTCTGATGTGCAAAGAGTTAACATCTTAAGAGCTAAACAGAACTGTATTAACTCCTCTCTTAACAAGCCAGGAGGAGAAGAGGATTCTATAGGACTGAAGGACACCAAAACAGAGAAAAGAATTGGAGAGAGCTCTCTGGAGGAAGCAAGAACTGTAAGTTTATATCTAATACATATTTATAGTCTTTCATTTCTTTCCTTAGGGTGTTTTTGAGAAGAGTGAAATAAGTTTATTCATTTTGTATTGTGCCTGTCTCCCAGGCATCCAGACACAGTATCACTAGGTCATCTTTAATCCTGTCACCTTCTTAACTTCATACCACATCCAACTAGTTGGTAGTATTTTGATTCTCCTTCCTCAGTGTCTTCGTGATCTATCCCACTCTTCCATCCCCCTGCCACCATCCTTCCTAGTTCAAGGCCACTTGCCTGAACCACAGCAATATCCTAATGTTCTTCTCTGCCAGTCTCTCTAACTCACTTATGCCAGATGAATCTTCCTAAAGCCCTTCCACAGCTCTAACTCTATTGCTCTTGTGCTCAAAATGTGTAATTCCCACCCATTGGCAGAATGAATACAACACCTCTAATTTATATGCAAGATCTTCCAAAATATGCTTTCTTTCACTTAAATTCCCACAACTCTTCTTTCTCAAAGTTGTCATGCCTACCTGCTACTGTCGAAGACCTCCCTGCTCTTTGCCCATCCCTGATTCTATTGAAACTCTCCTCTCTGTATAGAACACTCTGTATCTCCACCTGCCAAAATCCCTCCCAGACTCCAACAACCCTCCCTCCATAAAGCTTAATCTGGTCCTTCAAGTAAATGTGAATTTCAGTCTTCCTTTACACTTTCATTTTGCTTTGTTCTTTTCGGATTGACTTTTTTTTTTTTTTTTTTTTGTGGTACGCGGGCCTCTCACCGTTGTGGCCTCTCCCGTCGCGGAGCATAGGCTCCGGACGCGCAGGCCCAGCAGCCATGGCTCACGGGCCCAGCCGCTCCGCGGCATGTGGGATCCTCCCGGACCAGGGCACAAACCTGTGTCCCCTGCATTGGCACGCGGACTCCCAACCACTACGCCACCAGGGAAGCCCTCGGAATGACTTTTTATACTTTACCTTACAGTTAAGAATGTGCTTTTCTCATTTCTCCTCTCCTCATTAATTGTTCACTTATTTTTCTTTCTTTTTTTGTGGGAAACTATGTTTTTTATTGTTATGGTTGACATACAGCAGTGTATAAGTTTAAAGTGTACAGCCTAGTGATTTGCCTTACATATATTGTGAAATGATGACCACAATACATTTAGTAAACATCCATCATCTCATATAGATACAGAATTAAAGAAATATAAATACATTTTTCCTTGTGATGAGAACTCTTAAAATTTACTCTCTTAGCAACTTTCATATCTAACATACAGCAGTGTTAATTATATTTCTCACATAGTATATTACAACCCTGGAAATTATAACTGGAAGTTTGTACCTTTCGACTGTCTTCATCCAATTCCCGTTCCCCCCTACCCCCAACTCTGGTAACCACAAATCTGAGGGCTTTATTTTTCTTCTCCTTATAGCGGCTGCACAAAATGGGTACTCGGTAATATTTGTCAAATTAAGTTCAGTCCAAATTCCAGGAGTTCCTGTCATCTTTTCTGAGCATTCATACAACCGACACTAAAATTACAGAGACTACACTTTTCCCCATAGCTTCTCTTTATCTCTGTTCCAAGTTTCTTCCTCAATGCTTACATCTCCTTTGCTTCTATCCTCTTACATAAGATTGGCTCCTCCTGAGTTCCTTCACTCATTTTAAAATTATTTTCTTTAAGAGTCTATTCACAAATTGTCCCTTCCTTCCCCCAGATTTAAAGGAGCCCAATTTCAGCTCCCCTTACAGGGACTTGACTGTTTATTGGGCCTGTTAAAGTTAGTAATGGGAAGATCTGAATTCCCAATCCATATTAAATTTAAAATAGTTAAAACCCTACTTCTATATTTTGACTCATAGGCCCACTTAATCCATGAATTTTTAGAGGATGGGAGTATTTTTGCAGCATTTCCTGTGCTCCACTGAAATGCTACTGACATTCCTTTGAGCAGATATTTTCACCTTAGTTTTACATTTTTCTTCTTTTTTCTCTCTCCTATTCAAATCAGTGACACCATTATGGCTCTCACTTCACTGTGTTCTTGGACGTGAGGGAGAATTAATGCAAAACTTTGTAAAATTATTAAAAGCAACTCTAAAAAGGAAAACAATTTCTGCCACAATCCAATATCATAATAATACATCAGTTGAAAAATTATTATGTATCTGCAGATACCAGGCACTCTGTTAGGTACAAAGATATCCTCAAAAGAGCTGATAGACTAGTGAAGAGACACATGATATATAAACACTATAGAGAACTGACTTATACTAACCAACATACAAGATAATTACATATATAATATAAATCATTAACTTACACTGATAAATACAATAGAATTATCAATTGGCCAGAGACTAGTTCAGTGAAAACAACAGAAAACAGCATTTAGCTAATACAGAGCCTGTACTAAGTGCCAAGCATTATGCAAATTTTTATAGGCATTATCTCAATTGACCCTTATCATAACCATATGAGATTAGTATTTCATCCCTATTTTATAGGTAAGGAAAATAAGCAGAGTGGTTAAGTAACTTGTCCATGGTCACACAGCAAAAGAAAGATGTGGATCCGTGTCTTTCTTATTCCTAGGTTCTTGACCACAGTCACTATTTACAGTTCATTCTCTCCAACTTTAATCAGAGATGAGTATAAAATCAGAGTAAGGGGAGTTGGCTGTATGATTTTAATTTTTGATGTCATCATACTGGCTTTATTCAGCAATCACTACTAAAGACTAATTCTTTGCCGTCACTCACCTACCATTGCCCCAGGGCACTGCAACTCAATACCACTGCAACAGATTCCTTTTTGTCTTTCATTTCATTGGGTGCAAAACAAGTGATAAATTCTTCTTCCTTATATCTACTCTCCACTCCTTTTTTCCTGAGAGATTAAATCTGGTCAGTTCATTGGATTTGGATGTCCCTTCATCACACCTTCACTGACATTCTCTTTTCTTTTCTGGCATTCTGATAGGCTCCATTTCATTCTTAGAGCTTCTCTGACCATTTTTAGTGGTGCTTTCCAGTGGCTCCATAGTGCTATACAGCTTTGGTGATGTATTTTGGAAGGGTCATAAACCAGAACAATCTTTTCTGGGTCCAGGTATTAAAGAACCACAGCATCTCTTCCTCCACTACAGCTTCATTTTTGCAAATGGCTTCAGGTCCAGAGGACGAGGTCTGTGATGCAGTCACCCCTCCTTTCCCTTCGTCTTACTTCTCTACGATAGAAGGCTGAGAATATGGGGTAATATAGCAGACCTATGAAAGCTACTTACAGTGTGAGGATTGACGTTAAAACAAAATGGTTTCCTTGGTTGCTTCCATTCTGTTCTTATCCTAGGACTATTGTCTAACATGTGAAAGCGTATCAACTTTTGGGTGATAGTCAGCTTCCTTAATATAGAAATCTGTAAAGATCCATTTAAAATTATGTCACTTGAAAGATATTCTCCACTTATTGTGGTTTAAAAAAGTGAAACATCACAGAACAGAATATGAATGACTCAATTCAAGTTAAATTGTCTGGAAAATAGATCAACAAAATGTTAATGTTTTCTCCCAGTAATAGAATTTCTCCATCATGCTTTTTTACCTTCTTTGTATTTCTCTGCTTGTTCAAAATAAGCTTGTGAACAAACTTTGTAAGTTGACAAGTCAAGCTAGCTTCAGCAAAAAGGGGAATTTGTTGTAAGGACATAATACTGTCCTACAGAACCTAAGGGCAGGAACAGAGACAGGCCTTGGAAAAGACTAAAATCAAGGATAGGAAGCTTTTAGGACCTTTTAACTCAGCCACTCAGTGTCATTCTCTCTCTTGACTTGTTATTCATTCACCTATTCACTTATTCAATATATATTTATTAGGTGCCTACTACATACTAGGAGTTGTTCAAGTGCTGGGAAATAAAGGTAAATAAGATAAACCAATTTTCTGCTTTCAAAGTCCTTATATTTTAGTGAGAGGAGGTAATAAATAAGTGTAAATAAATGAAGGTAGTTTCTGGATATGGTAAGTGTTACCAGTGAAATAAACAGGGCGACATGACAGAGTATAACTGAAGAAGTCCTTACTTTAGTTATGAAGTCAGAGAAAGTCCTCTTGGCAGATGAAAAGATGCTGAGAGACTGAAGGATAAGAAGGAACTAACCATGTGAAGAGCAAGGGAAAGAACATTCCAGCCAAGTAAAAAAGTCCTGAGGCAAGAGGGAGCTTGCTGGTTCCAGGAGCAGAGAGGAGGCCAGTGGCAAGGAATGTTATTTGCTAGAGGAGGAGAAATACAAAGCGTGATCTGAGAAATAGGAAGAAGGTCAGATCATAGAGGCCATGCTGACTGCAGTAAGGAGTTTAGATTTTATTTTAAATGTAAAGGAAAACCACTGGACAATTTTAAGCAGGAAATACGATGACCTGGGTTGTTTGTTAAAGAGCACTCTGGATGTTTCAGGGAGAATTGGTGGGAGGGGGACGGAGAGAGGAAAATGGGTAGAGCATTAGGAAACCATTATGGTAGTTGAGGTAAGGGACACTGGTGACAAGAACTAGAGTAGTAACTGTGGAGACAGGGTGATATATATTTTTAGGAGGTACCTGGTAGATTTGCTAGTGGATGACAGAAAGGGAGAAATTGAGGCTTTAGGAACTGGTGGGATGGTAATGCCATTTATGGAGATAGAGAAAGCCTGGGAGATCAGGTTTGAGAGAGAAATTAAAATTCCTGTGTGAGACAGGTGAATTTGAGATACCTAGCAGTCATGTAAGTGGAAATGATTAAAATTCAGGAAGATGTACAAATCTGAAGGTCAGGGCTGGAGACAAAAAATTTGGAAACAACAGCATGTACACACACACACACACACACACACGCACACGGTATTTAAAGCCAGGAGATTGGAAATTATAATTCAGAAAAAGAGTGTTGACCAAGGTTTGAAGTGATTCTGCAGGTAGGATTTCCAGTTATTTAGGCTACAAAGCAGAATATGGTCATCCCAGAACTCCCAAGTTTACATAATAGTCCTAGCCATTCACAGAGGCTAATTTAACTCTCTTAGTCCCATTTCCAAATGCCTGGGGAAAGGAATCTGATTGGCCCAGCTTAGGTCAGTTGTCTACCCCTGATCTAATGAACAATGACTGTGGGAACTGGATCATAGACCATAAACTGGTTACTGGTGAGTCAGTCCGTATGAATGGAGTGGAGAGGGGTTCAGAGGCTCATTTCCTGGAGAAAGGATATGGTCATTGGCTTCCAGGCTGAACAGACACTTTAAAAATGATTCAAAATGGTATGTATCAATTCTATAATCAGAAAAATTGATTTCATTTTGAATAAATAATGTCATTATTACTAAATGCTTGGTCTTACCCTTCAGTGTAGAGTGATCCACATCACTACAAAAAATACTATGACATGTCATATACCATCCTGAAAGTGTTGAGGAATTCCTGCTACAACTTAAGTATAGCCTGCAGAAGTCATCCCAAAGTTGCATGTAATTGGCTGAACTTTTCCTTTATTTTAGTGTCCTGTGGGATCTCTCACAGCTTGGGAGATGATACGACATCTCATCTTCTGGTGGACAATACAGCCAAGGCCCTGTTAGAGCCATAGACTCGATACCTCTGATGATACCAGCGTCAAAAGGTAAATTCGGTGCCTGAGGCTGGATGTCTTTTAGAATGAAAACAACCCTCAGTCTGTTATTGTGGGGCGTCTTGCTAGCCTTCACAGTGACTGCTTTGCTCTCAGGTCTTTTCTTCAATCTTCTCAACGTTTTATTCATATATTCTTTTTTTTTTTTTTTTTTTTTTTTGCGGTATGCGGGCCTCTCACTGTTGTGGCCTCTCCCGTTGCGGAGCACAGGCTCCGGATGCACAGGCTCAGTGGCCATGCTCAGTGGCCATGGCTCACGGGCCCAGCCGCTCCACGGCATGTGGTATCCTCCCGGATGGGGGCACAAACCCGTGTGCCCTGCATTGGCAGGCGGACTCTCAACCACTGAGCCACCAAGGAAGCCCCTATTCATATATTCTTATAATAAAATTTTTATTGTGTGGGTTTAGGAGGTGAAGATAAATACCACCACCACAAATACCACAACAAAAGCCAAGAGCAAATAAGTGGGTCTCATTCTTCTATCCATGTGATCAGCCCTTCACTCTCACTAAACAGAGGTAGGCAGTTTAAAAGGAAAGGGCAAGGACTTCCCCGGTGGCGCAGTGGTTAAGACTCCATGCTCCCAATGCAGGGGGCCCAGGTTTGATCCCTGGTCTGGGAACTGGATCCCACATGCATGTTGCAACTAAGAGTTTGCACACCACAACTAAGGAGCCCATGAGCTGCAACTAAGGAGCCTGCCTGTTGCAAATAAGACCTGACACAACCAAATAAATAAATATATTTTTTTAATTAAAAAAAATAAAAGAATGGGGCATGGCCCCACTAGCGCTTCTTCCCCACTCACCTTAATATGCTTTTGTAACTTTGTTCATACTCTCCCACCCCTCAGTCCTATTCATAGCTACTATTCTACTTTCACTTGATTTCACTTCTGTAAGTTTTATTTCAAAGATAGGGCACTTTATGCACTGCCCATGGGTGTATAAATGGTGCCATCACTTTGGAAAAAATCTTGGCATTATCTAGTAAAACTGAACATGCAGCTTTACTTCTAGGTATAAAATTTGCAGGGATTTTTGCATATATGTACCAAGAGACATTTATCAGAATGTTCATAGTAGCATTGTTCATAAGAATAAAAAATGGAAACAACATAAATGTCCATTGATCAGAAAATGAATACACACTGACATATAATTATACACTGGAATAAATTTGTTTTCTTTAAAATAAATAATTTAATTTTCTTTATAAAATTATAAAGAAATACAAGGCAGTTATCAATACAATATTCAAGATAGTGGTCCCTCTGGGAAAAGAAGGGAATAGTATGGGTGAGCAAGTTACAGAGGGTATTAGTAACCTCCTGTTTCATAAGCTGGTATGTATGTATGTGTACGCTTTATTATTATTCTTTAAACTGTCCGTATATGTTTTATTTCCTCATTTATATGTGTGAGATAGAAAAAATAACATATATAGTAATATTTATATAATAATACATGTATAATGTATGTTGTATATAATACATATATATTATACATAATAGTTTTATTGGGATATAAATTACATAACATAAAATTCACTCTTTTAAAGGGTACAATTTCTTAATTTTTACTATATTCACAGAGTTGTGCATTCATCCCCAGTACCTAATTTTAGAACATATCATTGCCTCCCCCAGAAAACATTATAGCAGACATTCCCCATGTCCCCACTCTCTGCCCCTGGTAATCACTAATCTGCTTTAAGTCTCTATGGATTTGCCTATTCTGGACATTTTATATAAATGGAATCATATAATATATGATTTTTTGTGTCTGGCTTCTTTCACTTAGCATATTTTCAAAGTCCATCCAAGTTGTAACATTTATCAATACTCCAGTCCTTTTTATTACTGAATAATAATACCACATTTTGTTTATACACTCATCACTGGATGGACATTTGAGTTATTTTCACTTTTTGGCTATTGTAAGTAATGCTGGTATGAACATTTGTGTACAAGTTTTCGTGTGGACATATGTTTTCATTTCTCTTAGGTATATACCTAGAAGTGGAATTGCTGGGTCATATGGTAACTCTATGTTAGTTCGAGGAACTGCCAAACTATTTTTGAAAGCAGTTGCACATTTTTACATCCCTACTAACAATTCATGAAAGTTCTGATTTCCTCATATCCTCACCAATAGTTGTTATTGTTATTGAGGTGGTATCTCGTGTTGTTTTTTAAATTTATTCTTTCTTTTTGTGGTTTTGATTTGCACTTCCCTAATGAATCATCACATTGAACATCTTTCGTGAGTTTATCAGCCATTTGTATATCTTCTTTGGAAAAATGTCTCCTCAGATCCCTTGCCTATTTTTTAATTGGGTTATTTGCCTTTATATTGTTGGTTGTTAAGAGTTCTTTATGAATTTTGGATACACGTCTCTTAACAGATATATGATTTGCAAATATTTTCGCCATTCTGTTGGTTGTCTTTTCACTTTCCTGATAGTGGCCTTTGAAGCACAAAAGTTTTTAATTTTGATGAAGTCCAATTTATTTATTTATTTTTTGATACTTGTGCTTTTGGTTCCATGTCTAACTTCATAGTGTCATGTCTAATACTGCATGGCCCAAGGTCACAAAGGTTTATTTCCATATTTTCTTCTAAGAATTTTATACTTCTAGCTCTTACATTTAGGTCTGTGATCCATTTTAAGTTTATTTTTAATATGGTTTGAGGTAAGTATCCAACTTCATTCTTTTGCATGTGTCTATCCAGTTGTCCCAGCACCATTTGTTGAAGAAGTTATCCTTTCCCTACTGAATTTTCTTGGCACACTTGTCAAAAATCAATTAACCATACATGTATGGGTTTATTTCTGGACTCTCAATTATATTCCACTCATCTACATGCCTATCCTATGCCAATACCATGGATTATTATAGCTTTGTAGTAAGTTGAAATCAGGATGTGAAAAATAACTTTGTTATTTTTCAAGATTATTTTAGCTATTCTGGATCCCCTGTATTTCTGTCTGAACTTTAGGATCAGATTGTCAATATCTGTCCCCCCAGAAAAAAGCCAGCTGGAATTTTGATAGAGATTACATTGAATCTATACATGAATTTTGGAAGTTTTGCCATGTTATCAATATTAAGTCTTCAAATCCATAAACTTGGGTTATCTTTCTATTTACTTAAACAGTCTTTAATTCCTTTCAATGATGTTCTATAGCTTTTGCTGTACAAGTTTTATACTTCTTTGTTAAGTTTATTCTTATGTATTTTTTGATGCTATTGTAAATGGAATTGATTTCTTAATTTTATTTTCAGATTGTTCGTTGCTAGTATTTAGGAATACCATTGATTCTTACATATTGATCCTATACCCTGAAACTTTACTGAACTCATTTACTAGTTCTAATAGATGTTTTTAGTAGGTTCCTTAGGATTTTCTAGATAAAAGAAATAGACAATATTCATTGTCTGTGAATAGAGATAGTTTTACTTCTTTCTTTCTAATTTAGATGCCTTTAATTTCTTTTTCATGCCTAATTTCCATAGATGGAATCTCCAGTAAAATGTTGAATAGAAGTGGCAAGGGTGGACAACCTTGTCTTTTTCCTGATCTTATGGGGAAGCTTTCAGTCTTTTACTATTAAGCATGATTTTAGCTGTGTGTTTTTTGTAGATGACACTTATCAGGTTTGAGAACTTTTCTTCTGTTAGTAATTAGTTGAGTGTTTTTTATCATGAAAAGATGTTGGATTTGTCAAATTTTTTTTTCTGTGTCTATGATATGATCATGTGGGTTTTGTCCTTTGTTATATTAATATGATACATTAAATTGATTGATTTTCATCTGTTAAACAAAGATTGCATTCCTGGGATAAGTTACATTTGGTTATGGTGCATAATTCTTTTCATATGTTGCTGGATTCAGTTTGCTATTATTTTTTTGAGGATTTTTTTGTCCGTAGTAATAAGGGATCTGTAGTTTCCTTTCTTGTGATGACTTTGGTTTTGGCCTTATGTGATAAGTTGGGACATGTTCCCTCTTTTAATTTTTGGAAGAGTTTGTGTAGGATTGATATTAATTCTTCTTTATAAATTTGGTAGAAGTCATCAGTGAAGTCATGTGGGCTTGGGGTTTTCTTTGTGGGAAGTTTTTCATTACAAATTCAATTCTTCTACTCAGTCTATTCAGATTTTCTGTTTCCTCTTAAGTCAGTTATAGTAGTTTGTGTCTTTCCAGGAATTTATCTACTTCACCTAGGTTATCTAATTTGTTGACACACAATTGTTTGTAGGATTCCCTCATAATTCTTTTTATTCCTTTAAGGTTGGTAGTGACATCCTCTCATTCATTCTTGACTTTAGTAATTTGAGCCTTTTTTTTCTTTGTTGATTTTGTTGATCTTTTAAAGAACCAACTTTGGTTTTATTGACTTCCCTATTGTTTTCCTATTCTCTATTTCATATATTTCTGCTATAATCTTTATTATTTTCTTTCTCTGCATGCTTTGGGTTTAGTTTCCTCTTCTTTTTTCTAATTTCTTAAGGTGAAAGTTAGGTAATGGATTTGAAATCTTTTTTTTTTTTTTGCGGTGCGCGGGCCTCTCACTGCTGTGGCCTCTCCCGTTGCGGAGCACAGGCTCCGGACACTCAGACTCAGTGGCCATGGCTCACAGGCCCAGCCGCTCCGCGGCATGTGGGATCCTCCCGGACCGGGGCACAAACCCGTGTCCCCTGCATCGGCAGGTGGACTCTCAACCACTGCACCACCAGGGAAGCCCCTTTTTTTCTTTTTAATGCAGGCATTTACATCTTTAAATTTCCCTGTTAACCCTGCTTTAGCTGCATCCTATGTTTTGGTATGTTGTGTTTTCATTTGCATATTTAATATAAAAAATGTTTAAAAAAAAAAGGAGGACCCATGATGGGACCTAGTCCAGCTGGGATGTAACAAATTCCTCATAGTCTCTAGAGCTTGTTCAATTGTTGATTCTAAATGAATCATATTTTTTTGTTTCTTTTTTTATTCAGATGTTGTTGATGTACAATATTACATAAGTTACAGGTATACCACATAGTGATTCACAATATTTAAAGGTCATACTCCGATTGGTTATTATAAAATATTGACTATGTTCCCTGTGATGTACAATACACCTTATAGCTTATTTATTTTATACATAATAGTTGGTACCTCTAAATCCTCTACCCCTATCTTGCCCCCGCCCCCGGCTGGTAACCACTTCATTTTTCTCTATATCTGCAAGTCTGTTTCTTTTTTGTTATATTAATTTGTTTTATTTTTTAGATTCCACACATAAGTGATATCATACAGTATATGTCTTTCTCTGTCTAACTTATTTCACTTAGCATAATACCTGCCAAGTCCATCCATGTTGCTGCAAATGGCAAAATTTCATTCTTTTTTTATGGCTGAATAGTACTCCATTGTGTGTGTGTGTGTGTGTGTGTGTGTGTGTGTGTGTATGTATATATACACACATACACACACACACTTTATCCATTCATCTGTTGTTGGCCACTTAGGTTGCTTCTATATCATGGCAATTGTAAATAATGCTGCTATGAATATTGGGGTGCATGTATCTTTTCAAATTAGTGTTCTTGGTTTTTTTGGGGTGTATACCCAGGAGTGGAATTTCTGTGTTGTATGGTAGTTATATTTTTAGTTTTTTGAGAAACCTCCATACTGTTTTCCACAGTGGTGGCACCAATTTACATTTCCACCAACAGCGTATGAAGGTCCCCTTTTCTCCATATCCTCAGCAATATTTTTGTTCTTCTTGATGATACCATTTTGACAGATGTGAGGTAATACCTCATTGTGGTTTTAATTTGCATTTCTCTAAATGTTAATGATGTTGAGCATCTTTTCATGTGCCTATCGACCATCTGTATGTCTTCTTTGGAAAAATGTCTGTTCAGATCTTCTGCACATTTTTTAATCAGTTGTATGTTTTTTTGATGTTGAGTTGTATGAGCTGTTTATATATTTTGGATATTAACCTCTTATTGGTCATATTTCAGATTTTCTTCCATTCAATAGGTTGTCTTTTCATTTTGTTGATGGTTTCCTTTGCCGTGCAAAAGCTTTTAATTTTAGTTAGGTCCCATTTGTTTATTTTTGCTTTTATTTCCTTTGCTTTAGGAGAGAGATCCAAAAAAATATTGCTATAATTTATGTCAAAGAGTGTTCTGCCGGTGTTTTCTTCTAGGATTTTTATGGTTTCTGTTCTTACATTCAGGTCTTTAATCCATTTTGAGTTTTTGGTATATATGGTATTAGAGAATGTTCTAATTTCATTCTTTTACATGTAACTGTCCAGTTTTCAGCCCCACTAGTTAAAGAGACAGTCTTTTCTCCATTGTATAGTCTTGCCTCCTTTGTCATAAATTAATTGACCATAAGTGCATGGGTTTATTTCTGGGCTTTCTATTCTGTTCTTTTGATCTATGTGTCTCTTTTTGTGCCAGTACCCTACTGTTTTGAATACTGTAGCTTTATAGTATAATCTGAAGTCAGGGTGTATGATTCCTCCAGCTCTGTTTTGGCTATTTGAGGTCTTTTGTGTTTCCATACAAATTTTGAAATTCTTTGTTCTGGTTCTGTGAAAAATGCCATTGGTATTTTGATAGGGATTGCATTGAACCTGTAGATTGCCTTGGGTAGTATGGTCACTTTAACAATATTAGTGTTTTCAATTCATGAACATAGTATATCTTTCCATCTGTTTGTGTTGTCATCAGTTTCTTTCATCAGTGTCTTATAAATAGTTTTCCATACAGGTTTTTTACCTCCTTAGGCATGTTTATTCCTAGATATTTTATTCTTTTGATGAGATAGTAAATGGGATTGTTTTCTTAATTTCTCTTTCTGATAGTTTATGTTTAGTGTATAGAAATGCAACAAATATCTGTATATTAATTTTATATATTGCAACTTTACTGAATTCATTGATGAGCTCTAGTAGTTTTCTGGTGGTGTTTTTAGGATTTTCTATGTATAGTATCATGTCATCTTCAAACAGTGACAGTTTTACTTCTTCTTTTCAAATTTGGATTCCCTTTATTTCTTTTTCTTCTCTGATTACCATGGCTAGGACTTCCAAAACTATGTTGAATAAAAGTGGTGAGAGTGGACATCCTTGTCTTGTTCCTCATCTTAGAGGAAATGCTTTCAGCTTTTCACTGTTGAGTATGATGTTAGCTGTAGGTTTGTCACATATAGCCTTTATATGCAGGACCCTCAGGTTGGGGATCCCAGTGTGGGGCTCAGACCTCTCACTCCTTTGGGAGAACCTCTGCAAGGTAATTATTCTCCAGTTTGTGGGTCACCCACCTGAGGGTATGAGACTTGACTATACCATGCCCCTACCCATCTTGTCGTCATGGTTCTTTATGTCTTTGTAGAAGTTCTTTTCTGGTTTTCTTTCGCTGTAGAACATCTTTCCTTGTAGGTTCTGGTCTTTTTAATTGATACTTGTTCTGCGGATAGTTGTGATTTTGGTGTGACTGTAAGGGGAGGTGAGGTCAGGGTCTTTCTACTTGGCCATCTTGGCTGATCTCTGGGAGGTATTTTTAAATGTCAGCAGTTTGAAGAAGAATTGAGACTTCAGAACTGGAGCAGAAGTTCAGCAAAATTTTTAAAGGTGTTGGACTTGATGTTGACTTCCTGAGGACTGGATCAGTATACACGTCCTGCTTAGCTTTCCATTGATCCTGAAGATGAAGATATGAAGAATTTCCAAACCATTAGGTTCAGAAGCAGGTACCTGCAGGTTTGAAGAGAGGAGAAAGCTAGATCATAATATTTTAATAAGTGAAAAATCTACTATGTTCCTGATGTCTTTTAACAGTGCATAACTGGGGATTTTGTGCTTCTCAAAGTTTAAACTGTTAATACCATGAACAAAGCATATGAAACATGAACTGGCTGAGATCATTGTCAAAGTTGGAAAAGTCATAGAACTACTGACAGGAAAACCCTGTGCAGGAAATAATCATCTAGAGAATTCAGTCCATTTGGAGACCATCCACACAACCAAAAATTTAAAAGAACTCAATATTTCTTCAGCACAGCAAAGGAAGTATGGAAGAACGTGCCAAAGCAAAGGTTTTACACATTTGATTTGTGGGAAAAGAAACTTTTCTAGGTGTCATTACAAACTGTGTCCAATTCCCCTTCTGTTATTTATGAAATAGCTAAAAGTAAACCAAGTAAAGTGCTTACTGTAAATGAAGATTTTCATAAAGATTTCTGGTCATGTTACAAACTTTCTTTCTAGTGACCATACTTTCCTGTTAAGTTAAGGAAATCAGCTGCATCATTTTTAAGTTCATTGGTTTGGAAGTTGTATCTTTTTTTTTTCATTCTAAGCAATCTTGAATTTATCTTAGAAACTCTGCTCTGGAAGAAGAAAAATGTTTGATCATATACAGATAAAACCACATTAAGGGAATATTTTATAGTACATATTTAAAATTCCAAAAGAAAATAATAAAAGTATTTGTGGTACGGTTAAACTGTATAACTAAAAATGTTGACATAAAATTTAGAAGAGAAAGAAAAAGAACAGGACACAATATAATGTAAAAAATTCTTGGCCAGTACACTACCAGAACTGATGGGGTACTTCTCTGCCATTGCAAACAGGTATGAATCAGTGGGCCACTCAGCTGGCACAAGCCAGTATGTTTCAGCAGTGCCATGGATAAAAAGATTGACCACATAATTGGGAGACTAATTTCATTCAAATATATTGAGGATAGTGGGAGCTTGTTTGTCACTGAGAAGAAAGATGCAAACATGGGAAGAGACAAGGCTAGAATAAACCATGTGATTTTGGATTTTATATAAAGGTATCAGAGTGCACTCATAGTTTCTAGCATATAGAAATAGATATAGGTGTGTGGTGTGTGTGTGTGTATGCCCATGCACACACCTGTGTACATACACGTACACTTCCTGACTCTGTCAGCTGAGAGGACATAGGCATAAGAACGCGTAATACCCAGATCTTGGCTTTTACATACCATTCTCCACCAACAGGTACCAGAGGCTCAGGTAGGGAAAGCACAAGGTGAGCCTAGAATATCTTATTGTGCCAGAAAATATGAAAGTTCTCAAAAAATCATGGAGATATTTTTAAAGGACACCAGAACTAGCTGGAAGGGCTCACACTGGCCAAATCTGGGACAATTTGAGCATCAAAAGGAGTAATGATATTGATGGATTATAGCCCATTGAATAAAACAGGAATCCATGAGATCATACAGATATAAATAAACAGATGAATTAATAAACAGAAGGGAAATCTCTTATAGTAGAATGCCAACTAATAAACGTAGAAGGAATAATGGAATTAGAAACTCGCCATTTGGTGACCATGATAGTGATAATTAATTCAGGCAAGAATTATTAAATAATGCTAAAGCTAATAGGTGAAAATTTTATAATGTCATAATTTAAAAGTTTAATGTCATACAATGTTGTCATAATATACAATGTAAAATTATTTCCTCACAAAATAATTATTAGTTAATAGGTTTTAAAAAGACTTGTCAATTAACTTTATGGTAGACAAAACTATCAGACACCCTCTTAAACAATAACTGAAGTTAACATTAATGGTAATGAGACTGGTGGAGATACCAACATTATGTGCCTCCTGATATAATGCACTGAGAAGAGTATAGCTTCAGTTCTGTGGGATTCCTGCCCCAAATGCATAACCTGAACCCATTATGAAGAAACATCAGACAAACCCTAACTGAGGGACATTCTACAAAGGAATTGGCCTTCACTCTGTGCTCTTAAAATGTCAAAGTCATGAAAGACAAGGAGAAACTAAAAAAACTATTCTAAAGTGAAGCAGACTAAAGAGACATGGCAATCGAATGCAACACATGGTCCTGAATTGTTGAAATTTGAATGATCTATGGGTTAGATGGTAAAATGAAATTAATGTTAATTTCCTGATTTTGATGGATATACTGTGCCTATGTACATATGTTCTTCTTTTTAGGAAATATACAGTGAATTCTTTAGAAGTAATGGGACATCGTGTCTATAATTTCCTTGTAAGTGGTTCCAAAAAGTAATATGTAGAAAATATATGTAATATTATATATTATGTAACATATATATATGTAGAAAGAGAGAGAAAGAATAGGATAAGGCAAATGAAGTAAAAGGTAACAATTGTGAAATCTAAGTGAAGGGGATATTGGAGTTCTGTGTATTATTCTTGCAAATTTTCTGTAATTTTGAAATTATTTCAAAATAAAAACTTATTAAAAGAATCGTAAGAAAATAAATGAAGACTTTAAAAATTGTGAAAAAAAATGCGAATCACTATATATTGTACACCTATAACTTATATAATATTGTATATCAACTATATTTCAAGTTAAAAAAAAAGAAAGGAAAGAGACATTATTTATTGCTTTTCTTTTAGGAACAAAATAATTAGAAGATGTTATAACATATGAGGATGAATAAACCCTAGTGGCAATTATGGCTAACCTGTCTAGCTGAGCCAAAGCTAGTTGATTCATGTGAGATAGATGGGGAAAAGAAGTCTCCAGAAGGGAAGCCAAGCACCTGGCCCAAGGCCTGAGAGTTTTACTTGATTTCCAAAAGGTTAAATCATTCGTATGCAGGGATTGTATTGCTGGAGGGGAGAGATCGGTTACTGGGAAAAAAGGAGGAGGGGGATGACTTGCCTGAATCAGGAATTGCTGGCGTCATGCTGGTCTTCTTGAGACCAAATAGATTGCATAGATAGAGATCCAAACTCCTTTAGATAATATTCTCTACTTGGGAAGACTGTGTCATTAACTGAACAAACAGTCTTTCAGTATCATTTAATCAGACAAGACTATTCATATAAAGTCATTGTGTGGGAAGTCTTAGCCTCATAGGAAGATATCTGAGACACAGCTGACTTAATCTGGGTCAAGAGGGTTAATGATTTGCTGGAGGAAGGAATAGAATCAGAGACTAGCCAGATCCCTGACTTCCATGAATTCATCTCACCTAAAGATTTCTCCTTCATATGCATGATTTTCATCTGCAATGATTACACATGCTGTTACCCACTCTGTTTTCATCTTCTCTCATTCCTATCCTAGCATAAAGAGGTCCTTCAAAATTAGGCAGTAGGATGGCTTCTTGCCTAGAGGGACCAACTCAAGACACAGACTGAGAGAAAAAAGTCTGCAAAACATATATACAACAAAGAACTTATATTCAGAATTTACAAAGAACTCTTACAACTCAACAATAAAAATATTTTTAAAAATCCAACAATAAAAAAATGAGCAAAAGATTTGAACACGCTTTATTTAAGAAGAAATGCAGATAGCATATAGCACACAAGAAATGTTCAACATCATTTGTCATTAAGGAAATGTAAATTAATAATGCAAATTAATACACTTAAAACCACTATATACCCACTAGGATGGCTAAAATTAAAAAGACCAAGTGTTGATGAGATGTAGAGGAACTGGAACTCTCATACCCTGCTGGTGGGAATATAATATGGTATAATCCCTTTGGAAAACAGTTTGGCAATTTTTTTAAAAAGTTAAACGTGTACCTACCTTATGACCCAACTATTTCACTCCTGTTATATACCCAGAGAAATGAAAACATATGTTACACAAAGATTTATACACAGATATTTATAGTAGCTCTGTTTGTAATAACCAAAAACTGGAAATAATCCAAATGTCCATCAACAGTAAATGGATAAATAAATTATGGTTTATACAGAATACTACCAGCAATCAAAAGGAACTATTGATAAATGAAACACCACATATGAATCTCAAAATAATACTCCTGAGTGAAAGAAGTCAGACAAAAAAAAAAAAAAAAAAGGGACTTTCCTGGAGGTCCGGCAGTTAAAACCCCACACTTCCAAGGCAGGGAACGCGGGTTCAATCCCTGGTTTGGGGCATCCCCCGCTCCAAAAAAAAAAAAAAAACCACTGGGTATATAATGGATGATTCGAACTATATAAAATTCTAGAAAATGGAAACTAATTTGAAGTGACATAAAACATATGTATCAGTGGTTGCCTGGGAACAAAGGTGTGGGCTGGGGCTAGGATGGGGTGGAGAGGAATGGATTGCTAAGGGGCACAAGGAAACTTGGCAATGATGGATATGTTCATTATCTTTTTTTTCTTCTTTTATATGTTCATTATCTTAATTGTGGTGATGGTTTCACAGATACATACCTATGTCAAAATTAATCAGATTTTACACTTTAAGTATGTTCAGGGTGATACATGTCAATTCTACTTCAATAAAGTTATTATTTTTAAAACTTACATTTCATCATTTCCAAAGGATAGATTGGAGAGGTGGCAGTGGTAGCTTAGGTGGTTCTGAGACTAAGGTTCTGAGCTCTCTTTCTTCCAGGGAAGGAGCTGTATTTTGAGCTCTGGGTTTTAGAATGGCTGCTACAAGATCAGAGCTGACTCTAGACTAGTGAACACTCACACACTCAAAGGTGTACTGTAGTTCCCTCTGCTTAGATCAAGCAGAGGCTCTATTCCAAGGAGGCAGCTTTGGGGACAATTTCTCCAAGGCGATGACTCTTGGTACTCAAGAAAAGTTTCTATCCTTTTCCTTACTGGGGATTTGAAGACAGTTGTGGGCACAATCCTTATCTAGGTCCAAATTATCTAATGAGGAGGAAAAATAAAAGAGTGGATTAAAAATAAAAATTAAGTAGACTAAAAGCCCTATTTGATACTTTTAGAAAGAGAATATACTTTCCAGACAGGAGGTTGAGTCATATGCTGGAATGATTTTCCACTTCCAGGAGTGACATGGAATGATAAAGAGGTCCATTGGTACACATTTCTTATACTTCCTGAATTTCCTCTTAAACACATGACTCAAAATAGATTCAAGGGCTTCCCTGGTGGCGCAGTGGTTGAGAGTCCACTTGCCGATGCAGGGGACACGGGTTCGTGCCCTGGTCTGGGAAGATCCCACATGCCGCGGAGTGGCTGGGCCCGTGAGCCATGCCTGCGCGTCCGGAGCCTGTGCTCCGCAACGGGAGAGGCCACAACAGTGAGAGGCCCGCGTACCGCAAAAAAAAAAAAAAAAAAAAAAAAGATTCAAGCCCTCTGGGCAAGATGTGGTGAGAGATATGATGGGTTAAAAAATTACATGTAAAAATAATCTCCATTTACCCTCTCCTGGGACTTTAGGTAAGAATATAAAGACTCAACTACCCTTGAGCAGGATGACCCGGGAAGAATTGGAGGACAGCTTGTTTCGTCTTCGTGAAGAGCACATGTTGGTGAAGGAGCTTTTTTGGAAGCAACAGGATGAGATCAAAAGGTACCCAGAGTTCTCCTTAAGTCTTTAGAAGGTGTATCTACACCAGGCCTACACCACAATAAACCAAAAAGAATACATTTTCCTGAGATGTCTACACCAGAAAACAATTCAAATGTCAAGGATGGTTAACTCCAAAAATAATTTTTGAAGCAATATTGCTTTATTCTGTTTTCTTGCCAGACACATCAATAGACTGTGGCCATAGTTCATAAAGCATCATCAGAGTTATTCCAACCTAAAGAGCAAGAGACTGGGCAGGCTTCTGCCCTGGTCACAAAAGAGAGAACGGGGACGGGGGAAATGGCCAAAATCTCAGGGGACCAAATGCTGCAGGGGCAAGGGAAGGGGTTTTTATTTACCAAAAATCATATTGATCATTTACTGTATGCAGGCATGTTATACGTGCTTTATATGTGTTAACTCATTTAATACTATTTAATACTATGAAAGAATCATCATTAAGAATGAAAGGGAGGGGCTTCCCTGGGGGCACAGTGGTTGAGAGTCTGCCTGCCGATGCAGGGGACACGGGTTCGTGCCCCGGTCCGGGAAGATCCCACATGCCGCAGAGCGGCTGGGCCTGTGAGCCATGGCCGCTGAGCCTGCGCGTCCAGAGCCTGTGGTCTGCAACAGGAGAGGCCACAACAGTGAGAGGCCCGCGTACTGCAAAAAAAGAAAAAAAAAAAAGAATGAAAGGGAGTGCACAGAGGTTAAGTAACTTGCCCAAGGTCATAGCCAGTGGGTGGCAGAGCTGAAAGCTCTTAACTCCAAAATATACCATACACAGTGACTTTAGGGTATTGGCTTTCAAAAGTGTATCTTTTGGGTGCAGACCTGGAAAAGAATCTGAGATGGGGTGTGGGTAGATAAATAGACGGGCAGAATGAGAGTTCTGAAACTGTGGGGTTAATATCTAGGACATATTTTGAAGATATTTGTGTCAATGCCTCCCAGCCAAAGACCACCAGGAACACACCTATAGCTGGGCAAGTTGGGTTAATTACTGCTGTAGCTTGAAAAAGTGCACACCATGGGCATCTCAGTAAGACTGTTAGAAAGAGCCTATTACAGTATTTTGGCTTCAGTTGGGTGATTTTGGCTTCAGTTGGGTGATTTGGGGGAGGGTCCAAGGTAACAGAAGTTTGCTCTAGATTCGGTACTGTCAGAAAGCAGGGGCAGTTCTATGTTTGGATATCTCAATATCTTATCTACGGGGAGGTTAGACTAGAGTGAGGCTAAAGCTGTAATCGGGAAAGAAGCAGCAGTCACTCATATTAGCCAGGAGAGGAGCACGTTTGGTATTCTGCAGGTGGCAGAGTGAACTTGTTTTTGTCTGGGCTGAGACAAAAGTATGCAGCAGCCTTGTTTGGTATCACTCTGTCATGGTCTCAGAGTGGCCTTCTGTGATGTTGTTGTTCTGTGAGATTATGTCCAACAGCGCAGTAACATGGCCTAGTTATGAACGCCAGGCCACCAAATAACACTGAGGACTAGCTATGTCAGACCAATTCCCCTACGTCAAGAGCATTGCTTTGCTTTCTCATTGGTAATCCCCAGGAGTGGTTCAGAGCTTCATTTAGAATCTACAGTATTGTAAGCTTCCACTGTATGCCAACACTCTTCAGAATTGGAGATTCTTTTTTTGTTTTTTGTTTTTTGTTTTTTTTGCGTTACGCGGGCCTCTCACTGTTGTGGCCTCTCCCGTTGAGGAGCACAGGCTCTGTATGCGCAGGCCCAGCGGGCATGGCTCACGGGCCTAGCCGCTCCGCCGTGGCATGTGGTATCTTCCCGGACCGGGGCACGAACCCGTGTCCCCTGCATCGGCAGGCGGACTCTTAACCACTGCGCCACCAGGGAAACCCTGAATTGGAGATTCTTTTATATTGTGGAGAACTCGAGAATCCAGTGAAGTCAGATGGTTGCATGGGCCAAAAAACCTTGTCTGTTGGTCAGTAACCAAAAAATACTTGAGGTTATAGATAGTAAGTGGCTAAATTGGATTCTATCCCCTCAGACTTGGGGCAAGTTACCTAGCTGTTTAATGCCTTGATCTCTTTATCTGGATATAATGATATGTAATAATAATAGCTAACTCCTACAGTGCTTACAACACACCATCACTGTTCAAAGCCCTTTATATATATTAACTTATTTTATCCTCATAACAATCCAATGAGCAGGTACTATTTTTATCTTTATTTATAGATGAGGAAACTGAGCACAAAAGGTTAATGACATGCCCCAGGCCACATAGTCAGTAAATGTCAGAACTGGCAGGCAGTGGGAACACAGAATCTGATGGTAATGGTTAAAAGTATGATTTTAGGTCAAGATAATAAATAGTAATTGACTATCCATTGTAGGTAAGGCTCAGTGTAAGCAGGGTGGGTATAGAGGAATAATCCTTAGAGTGGGCACATATACAGGAATGTGTGGACAGTTGGGACTGGAGAAGTAAATACTAAAATTTCTACATATATTTAATTATCTCCCTTTTAAAAATAGTATTTTTGTTTCTGTTTTATAATGACCATAATTGACTAGTACAAAAGAAACTGTATACAATTTAAAAATAAATATACACACGAATATACTGAAGACTGCCTCATTTTTTACTAAGAGAGTGTGTGAGCACTGCAACAGAATGAACAAAGACAGACACCAAGATGTCCCTGCTCTGAAAGAGTTACAGTGTATTGGGGTCAGAAAATTAATTTTTAAGTGTAAATAGTGGACTACAGCACATAAGTTTATATCAGAGATCAATTCAGATTATTAACCACCAGATAAACTGTAGAGATAGTAACTGTCATAGAAGGAGAGGGCACGAGCCACCAGCTCTCTTTTTGCCCACAGGATGAGGACAGCCTTGCTCCGGTCAGCTGCAGCAGGCCGGGACCGGAGGGCCGAGGTGGCAGCGGTGGAGCAGCTCTCGGGGTCTGCGAGGCGGCGGCGAAACGCGGGGTGGCGGCAGCGGCCCCCCAAGCACCTGCGCCCCCCGCTGCACGGGCTGCAACTGCAGTTCCAGCGCGTCGGCCCCCCTACTCCCCGTTGCACCCAGCCTCGCGTCCACGCGGGACACAGACAGCTCCACACCGCCGGGGCGGCGGGGACCGAGAAACCCAAGAGGGGTGAGGCTCAGGGCCAAGTCCCCGACAGGGCCAAAACACTGGGAAGGATTGATTTGCCAGCCACATTTTCCTCCTACTGCTTTATTCCACCCACCACGCCCATTTTGTTCTTTTGTTCTCTTTCCTTTCTACCTCCCTAAAATCTTTTTTTCCTGAGTAGGATGTCCAGTTCAAAGTTCTCAGTTCACCATGCAGTACTGATGAGGGGAGAATCAGACAATGGAAATGGGAACTTTGCTGGTCAAGTTCTGCCGGGCTCTAGAAAACAGAGATAACTTTGATGACCCGCTTAGGTGTGAGCGGCAGTGATCTTAAGACAGGTCCCTCTCCTGGGACTCTGGGACTCTGGGCTAAGTGGCCTGCGCCTCTAAAACTGGGGTTCTTCACCTTTTGGGGGAAATGGACTACTTTGCAACCATGATCAAAAGCTAGGCGTTCTCCCAAGAAAAATGCACATACACATAGACAAAACTTTGCATACAATTCCATGGGTTCAGAGATTGTCAAAGCCTATTCCTGAAGTCCAGGCCTGGAAATCAGGCTGTTAAGTGAGGAGCTGCAGGTTTTCATCTTCCTGTATCCCAAGTGGCTAAGCGTCTCTGGCTGCTATGGAACCCAACACTGAATTAAATATAGTGCTGTGTGTAAATTTCCTTCACCTGGCCTACTCATCCCTGTTTTAGGTCCATGGGAATGGGGTGTCTTAACCCTGGGGACTCAATGTTAGGTTTTGTTCAGCACAGTCCTATATTTTCAAGCTCCCTCCTTGAGCCAACAAAATCTTTGTGAAAACAGCTAGAAGTAGAAAAACTAAATAAGTCTAAATTTCAATTCAGTTTGACGTCAGCATTATTGAATACCAGTTATATACTAGGCACTAGAGACAATGATGCATTAGAGTTAGACACAGTCCCTGCTCTTCTTCCCCTTTATACTGACCTACTTGAGAGTCTGTAGTCTCGCTGACTTATTAAATCAGTAGTTGCATATCTATGCAAGAGTAAAAACTGAGAAGCTCCCCTCTGAGATCATTGGTCATATAAGGATTTCCTCCAGATCTCAAGGCTCCCTACTTCCAGCACTTGGTGTTCCATTTCTAGCACTTGGGGTTCTGGAAAAATATGTTGCCAGAGTCTGCATCTTCTGTCTAAACTTTCAGAGTCAAGGGACAGGCTGAGCTACACAGCTCCTCCCACATTCAAGGAACATGTGACAAATGAAAAAGCCAGAGGTGAAGTATCCAGTGAACCCAGCGAACAGTGAGTTCTTTTCCTTTATCCTGCACTGTTACTCTTTCAACTTTAATTGGAAAAACCTCATTTAGGGAATAAGTGAATGTTGCCATTTTTGAGTCTTTCCAGAATAATCAGAGAAGATGAAAGTCAGCCCAATTTGGAAGTTGTCAAATTCCAACTTCATTGCTTAAAAATGGAAAATAAGCATCTCTTTTTCTTCCAAGGAAAGGAAAAAAAAGGCCCTTTCCTTAATTGAAGGTATTCCCTCTCTTTCCCTTTATATTTTCCCCCTTAGGTCATAATTCACTTATATTTCTGTTTGACACTGGAAAGCTATATTTGGTAAGTTTATCCTCCACATATGCCAAGATTACTAACTCCTCTAAGTTCTTTTTATATATGTGAGAGCCCAGTTCTAAACCCCTATAACAGCAGTTTCTAATTCTTCTTTTCGTGTTTAATATTCCGAATTCTAACAGTATAATCTCTTTTAACAAAGTCATAATTATGATTAAACTCACTGGTCTATGCATGCCTAACAGTGCCCACATTATGACCAGCGATACTATGCAAGTGGAAGAACCACCCAAGTCTTCTGAGAAAATGTGGTCCAAAGATGAGAATTTTGCACAGAGAAGCTCTTTGGAGTGTGCTCAGAAGGCCACAGAGCTTCGGTAAGGGTGTGACATTCCATGCCTCAAGCCATAATGAACTGAAAAAGAGGTTCTTGTTTGTACCTTTCTTCCATCTCAGAGGAAAAGAGAATGCTTGGGATTAATTCAGTCTGAGAAGTAGACCTGGAGGCCCAAGTGGTTAAGGAATGGATTAACATAAAAGGGATGCTTATATATAATAAAAGGTCTGCTGCTTCACTTCATAGAAGGAAAACTATTTCATCCTCATCACCAGACGGGGGCTCTCAGCCCCCACTGTGCATCAGTCCCTGGAAAACTTTTTTTTTTTTTACGTGGCTGGTCTGTTTTAGTCCCTGGAAAACTTTTTTAAAAATAGACTTTATTTTTTAGAGCAGTTTTAGGTTCACAACAAAATTGAGCATAAGGTACAGAGATTTCCCGTATACCTCCCTGCCACTTCTCCCCACACTGCCTCCTTCACTGTCCACATCCCACAGCAGCTAGAATTGGGAATCTCTGAGACAGAGTCTAGCGAACCCAAATCCTCCCCCAATACCTTTCAAATGATAAAGAAAACATAATCTCTTAGGTTCAGAAATAACGATCCTCCTTTGTGTCCCTGTCCATATCCACAGGGGGAAAAGTACTTAACTCTGCCCATTCACAGAGGATATTTTAGCACTGTCTTCTTTCTCCAGAGCTTCCATTAAGGAGAATATACAGCTGATTCAACTTAAGAAGCTCTTACATGAAAGGAATACTTCTTTGGCAGTGACAAAAGCACAATTAACAGAAGTTCAAGCTGTGAGTTGCCATCATCAGCTGTGCCTTTTGGGGGGAAGAAAATCAATTAGTTAAGAGATTTGTATTATTTTCTCCACTTTACACAGGGGAGACCACAATGGAGAGAAACTAAGTTGCTTGTCGCAAGTCATACAATTGTGATGAATTGGGAGATTGGGATTGACATGTATACACTGATGTGTATAAAATGGATGACTAATAAGAACCTGCTGTGTAAAAAAATAAATAAAATTAAATTAAAAGAAAGTCACACAATAGATAGGTGATGTTCAAATCCAAGCCTTACAACTCAGAATCCATTATTTTTCCAGTACTTGCCATTATCCCTCTGCTGGGAAGAAGGCTCAAGCCCTGCCTGCTAAGGTGGAATTAAGTGAGGTTACCTTGTGTCAGGTTAAGTTCCAAGCCAAAAACCACAACCAGAGTTTAATTAAACTTGGGGAGCCAAGAGCAGTCACAGGGGAGGGGAAGGAAACCAGATTACTGAGCACTTTCTATGTGACGGACTTTGTCCTAGATACTTAGAATCATGATCTCATTTAAGCCTGACAACAGCCATAAAGGTAAGCATGTTTAACGGATGAGGGAACTGAGCCCCAAAGAAGTTAAGTAACTTGCTCAAGTTATAAAAATAGCAAGAGGCAGAGCAGGATTTGAGTCCAGTTTTATCTGGCATCAAGGCTCACACTCTTCTCACTACCAGACAATGGAAACTCATATCTGAACGGTAGGAATAGGGCATAGAGGTTCTAAATAATAGATTGGCACCATTCTTTTATTGAATAAACGTTTATTGACTACCATGAACTGTGCAAAGCACTTGGATACAAAGATTAAAAAGATAATTAAGACAGCTCCTGCCTTCAAGGAACTTACAAGAGTGAGAGGACAAGATGTAAACAAGTACAACTATCCACAAACAGGGTATGGGTCAGACACAAAAGAGAGAATAGTCAGATCCACCAGAGGATGGGGCACAGGATCTGAAAAGGATCCATAAGAGATTCTATTCGTGAGCCAAATACTGACAGTTTGGCAGGTGTTAAAGAGCGTGCAATAGAGGGAAGGGCTTTCTGGGGAAGAGTGGTGTAGGCCACGGCACAGAGATGAGAAACATCAGGGATCAGGTCATGGAGGTCTTATCAGGAATTTAGACTTTATCCTAAAGACAGTGAGAGCTGCAGAAAGGTTTTAAGCAAGTTCATAACATGATCAATTTTTTTTCCCCCAAAGAGATCACTTTGCCTTTTTTTAATGTCCAAAATATTTTGAAATACATTTTAATAAAAAAAATAACACTTTCAAGAAACTATTATAAAGCACTAATAATGATTAATTCTGGGTAGTAGTAGAATTATAGATGACTGCTATTATAGTACTTATACTTTTCTGAAATTTTCAACTTCTCAAAAATGACAAAACTACCAGGAAATATCATCTGGCAGCAGAGTGAATGATAGGTTGGCTGGTACAAGACTGGAGATAACAGATGAGTACAGTGATCCAAGGAAGGCAGGATGAGGGTCCCAACCAAGGCAGTGAGAGAGGCTCACAGAGAAAGGACTGTGTTGGGAGAGGTCCAGGAAGTGGAAGAACGGACTTAATCACCAAAGTAGAGTGGGTGAGGGAAAAGGAGAAATGAGAGATGACTCCTGGGTCTCTAGCTTGGGCGATTAAATGATGGTGCCATTCACTGAGATTAGCTACAGCTGGTGCTGCCCTTGGTATGTCTGTTTTGATTGGGACTAAAGGCATCTGTACAAGGCCAAACTCCAAACCTATGTTTTGTAGAGAACTGTGCATATGCTTGTATTCTTTTGATTCGGTTAATTTTGGTAGCACTGAAAGGATGGGAAATCTGGGAAGGAAGGTATTTTAAAGTTGTATGGGTAAATAGCTATATTTGTGGAATTAGATTTTTTTAAAAATCCATCTATTCTTCCATTGCATTAAAGAAAGAAAGGGAGAAAGCCATTCTGAATTGAATGTCCTTGCCCATATTAGTGGTAGTGGTAAAGATGACCTAAAATGGTGAATAATTTTCTAAAATGTAGGTTTTACAATTTGGTTTTTTTAAGCAATTTACCTTTCTAGTCATGCTTACTTACACATATACCAAGATAAGTTTGCATCCTCTTAATCCCTTAGCAGTAAAATGTGGTCAGTAGTGCAGACTCCGGAGTCACACAGGCTGCAGTAAAGTTCTGCCTCAGCCCCTTGAAAGCTGTGCAATTCTGGGCAAGTTGGCTCTATGAGCTTTGGGTTTCTCATTTTTAAAGTTTAGATAACAATACCTCTCAGATTTGTTGTAAGGATTAAATGAGATAATATATGTGAAACAATTATGATGATCATAATGTAAGAGATAATGAAACACAGTAACATATAACATAGTAATTACTCAACCAATAATAGTAGCTGTTGTTGTGAGTTTGGCTCTTGTTGTTTTTTCTATTTCTAAAACTGGAAAGAGACCTTTCTGAAGCCTGATGAGTAAGAGATGGCACCTAGTTTGAAAATAAAATACTTCTTAGAAAATCCACCAAGTGCAATGCAAATGTGAATAAATGACCGTTCATCCTTTTTAAAGAAATGGTGTCATCTATTACATTCAGGACTGCCTGGCAAGCTAGGGCAGGGGAAAAGGAGCAGCAATTAGTAAACAGGCACACAAATTGACTTGATTTATGGGAATTTTTTATAACGTCTTTTAAAATAAATATTTAAACATTTGTATTATAAACATCAAGTTGATATATCAATAGAATAATACTTTTTTCTTTCTTTCAGGCATATGAAACTCTGCTCCAGAAGGTACTTAATAAAGATTCCTTAACTCTCTGTTTCTTAGTAATCAGAGGAATGAAACCCAAATGAATCTTCATCTTCAAGTAACATAACACCAGAATTTAGCTAACTATATCAAAGTTATTATGTTATATAATTTTTATTGAGACAAATGGTACTATCACTATTATTGGAAGATACTGCATTGTTTTCACAAAAATTGAAATATGAGATCTGAGTTGAGAAATATTTGGAATAGTATTTTTCAGCCTATTGCTACAGAGAATTATAGCATTTGTTCAAAAATTCCTAAGAGTAGTCCTCTAGCATGTGGGAGGTGGTAAGATATAGCAAAGTTGTTGCAAACCTTCTCTGGTGTTACTAAATATTTGCACCTCTGTGAGTGGGGTACAGGTGAAGCTAGGTAAGTGTCCATGATTAAGAGTCACTAAGGCAGAGTTCCCAACACGACCAGCCACAACTGTTCCTCACCAGAAGGAACATGGTCATGCTGGGAACTCTGCCAGAAAAATGCACTTAACTTCTAGAGTTAACATGTTACTTTGCTAGGGGCAAAAGGAGAAATATTTCATCATAAAAAGCATTCACATAGCTTAGAAGGTAAAGGCAGCTGAGAAAGGTGGCACTTAATTTAGAATCAGGGTTGAATTTGAACCTTGGGAAAATTAAGGCTCCAGTGACAAATTACAGTTTCCCAGAGTGGAAAATCCTCACTAACAGGGAAATGGTACTTCCTGAGAAATGCTAGGGTGGAAAACAAGGTCAATTTACAGTGCAAATTTTGATTTATCAAAATTTGATTTATACTATAGATCAAAGCCCTTCTTGGAGACATCCACTAGGGAATGCTCCAGTTGTTTGTATCTTGAGATCCCTCCTGCTGAGTGATATAAACATTCCCAGAGCAACTTTCCTTTTGCCCCAGAATCAGGGAATCCTGGGTACAGCCCATGATGCCCTCCTCAGCCAAGTGAATGAGCTCAGGGCAGAGCTGAAGGAGGAGAGCAAGAAGGCTGTGAGCTTGAAGAGCCAACTGGAAGATGTGTCCATCCTGCAGATAACACTGAAAGAGGTAAATAACAATAATAATTAAAAGATACCATCAGTTGTATGTGACATTCCAATTTCAGAGTTGTTAAAAAGTGTATCTTAGCAAAAATATGGGTATTTTATTTTTTCAAATAAGAAAAATGAGATTCCACCTGGTTAAATAACTTGCTCAAGATTATACCATTAGGGGAAAAACTGGGAATTATATTTATGTCTGTTCTCCGAAGTCTTTTCTCTATTATAATGTTCTGCTGTTTCCCTAACAGTAGAAACCCAGATACCATGAAAATTTAATTCAGAGAATCCTCATTAATTCCAATTAAAATTTCTATCACACCTTCAATTGGTTCAAGTCTTTATAGTTGAATGGATCCTCATAGACATAGGAGATGAACATAGAAAATCTCCCACCCAAGTCCCACCCTGCAACAGAAAAAAGGGAGACCCTGTGCAAGGCAATAGATTTAAAAATCTTATCTCAGGCACTCTACTATCATTCTTAGTTTCAGGAGAGAGTTGAAGATTTGGAAAAAGAACGAAAATTGCTGAATGACAATTATGACAAACTCTTAGAAAAGTGAGTACCAAGTTTGGATCTCAGAACAATTTTTTGTTATAAAAGACAATTACTGAAAAGTGCCTTCCGAATTTTAAAAATAAAAATACCTAGTCTCGATAAGGATACAGGGAAACTGGTACTCAGTACTGCTAGTGAGAACATAAATTGGCAGACTATTTTTGGAAGGGAATTTGACACTATCAAAAAAATGTTAAACGTGCATATCTTTTATGCCAGATAACCCTTTTTTTTTTTTCTTTTTTGCGGTACGCGGGCCTCCCCCTGCTGTGGCCTCTCCCGCCACGCAGCACAGGCTCTGGACGTGCAGGCCCAGCGGCCATGGCTCACGGGCCCAGCCGTGCCGCGGCATGTGGGATCCTCCCGGACCGGGGCACGAACCCGCATCCCCTGCATCGGCAGGCAGGCAGACTCTCAACCACTGCACCACCAGGGAAGCCCCCGATAACCAATTTTTTGGAATCAAAACTAAAGAAATCCTCTTGTGTATGTGCAAAGAGATCTGTGTAGTAAGAATGTTAATTAATACATTGTTAATTTAATTAGTAAAAAAAAAAAGGAAACCATCCAGATTTCTTCTGATAGGGATCGACTAAATAAATCGTGTTGCACCGCCACGTTGAAACGGTATAAAGCTGTAAAAAATGAGATAGATCTATATGCCTAAGATATACTATTAAAAGAAAAATCAAATTGTCAAAGAATGCGTTCATTGTGACCTAATTTATGTCATGTGTGTGTGCATCCACAAACTTTTAATGAGATGAAAGGACTGAAATAGGGCAAAGAGGCACTTTTATTCTATATACTTCTATATCATTTTAATTTTTCACAAGCATATATTTACGTAGTAGTTTTGAAATTAAATATACCTTTATGTTTAAAAAAATTAAACACGCTTCTTATAAGTTAAAGGCAGCAGGGGGTAGATTGGGGAGGTTGCATGGGAGCATCTTGGGAACAACTGATGCTCTTCAACTCAGTGAAATAAGGTAGTGTGGGGATTACCCACTTTGAAGACTCCCTGTGGCAGACATTACTATTGGCCTCTTCCCTTTATTATTCATAACATTATCTTCTTGGATCATCATGTAATGTATGGGCAGGAAGTGCCAAGAAATCTTAGTACTAGCTTAACAAGTTGTTTTTAGACCACATTTATTAAAATGATAACTAGGAAAAAGACATTAGCAGAAATAATTGCTTGATTATCAATGTCACTTCACTTGTGTAGGTAATCAAGAACTGGCCATGTGTCTTTTACACTCAAGATGGGTCTGCCCTGACAGCTAGATATAGTTAGTGGTGTGCAGGCTGCAGTTATTGAAAAGCTTAGTTCCTGCCCTTCAGTGTAATAATTTACAATCTAGTTCAAAGGCAAGTATTCTCTAAACTAGCCACTGGTGAAAGTAGACAGAGGAACGAAGTAAGGAAAAGAAGAATATTCTGTTACTTATTTCTAATCTAGCAGGCCTGAGAATGTCTTGGTACACAGTTCCCTGACTAAAGAAAACCATCATGCTGGAGAAGTTCCTTGGGAAATAGATAAGACTTGTGTTGTTTGCCCAGGGGGTTATTTGAGACTTAAACAGAAGTGATATTAAGCAACTCCTCAATAGGACCCAAAAGTTCCAAGGCAGTTGGTAAATGACAGTTACAGAGAAAGCAGAGGCAGAAAAAACGGGTAGGGAAATGAATGATGAACTAGGACCAGGAGATGCTGAAACTGTGTAATAAAGACGTCATATCACCCACCTTTGAGTGTCCATCTGACAACTCTCCCCTCCCTCCTTACTTGCTTCCCATTTTCAGCATGCTGGATAGCAGTAATCAGCCTCACTGGAGCAATGAGCAAGGAGAACAGCTACAGCAGAAAGTCTCTCAGTTGCAGGATCACCTGGATGCTGAGGTGGAGGAGAAGAGAAAAGTCTTACTTCAGCTGTCAAGAGAGAAAGGTAGGTCAAGCCCTGAAGAGTTCTCTCAGATGAGGCATCCTCTACATCTGGTTTGGGAGAAGGGAACTTGGGCCAGCATTTCTCCAATCCCATCACTTGATCCCATTTTTGTGTGGGTCCTGGATAACTAGAATAAGAACACTGGCAGTCAGGTCAAATTCACAATCAAGAAAGCATAACACCTACCTCACACATACTTATCCCTACATATTGACTTTCCATGTGAGAGAATGCCAATTCTTAATTTATAATGTTTTTAAACAGTCAATTTATTGAAAGTGTTGAAAATGAATTTTTCTGCCTTTTATTCTCATCAGTCATTTTAAGGTGGTTGCGAATTGTTTTGTTTTAGCATCTGATGCCTGAAATTGAGAAGCAAATTATTGCTCTTGGTTACCACTACTATTTCCCTGTCTTTTTTTAAAATTTATTTAATTAATTTATTTTTTTTGGCTTCATTGGGTCTTTGTTGATGCGCACAGGCTTTCTCTAGTTGTGGCAAGTGGGGGCTACTCTTGGTTGCGGTGCACAGGCTTCTCATTGTAGTGGCTTCTCTTATTGCGGAGCACCGGCTCTGGGTGCTCGGGCTTCAGTAGTTGTGGCTGGCAGGCTCTAGAGCGCAGGCTCAGTAGTTGTGGCTCATGGGCTTAGTTGCTCCATGGCATGTGGGATCTTCCTGGACCAGGGCTCAAACCCGTGTCCCCTGCATTGGCAGGTGGATTCTTAACCACTGCGCCGCCAGGGAAGCCCTTTCCCCCGTCTTAATTCTTGGATCACAGTAGTTATTCTGAAGATTTTTAAATACTGTCACAGAGACCTTTGTCTCCCTTCTTTTTGCTAGGCTGGACCTTGATATTTAGCCTTATCAAACTTACATTTCATCATATTCTAGTATATTCACATAAAAGAGTGGAGGAAAAGAAATATGACATCAAGAAAAATAGAGTCAGGAACCATAGAAGGATAAAGCTTAGGAGTGCATGCTAAGGATCTTGTAGTATGTATGAAGTACAAGTGAAGTCTTGTGGGTAATCTAATCTAACCTCCTCTGTAATGCATGATACTGAAATGATCACACTAAACGCTGATCACCTTCCTTGCCCGAAACACACATGGAAATGTCCAAATGCCCAACCTCCCTTCCTCCAACTCAGGGTCGGAGTCAAGGTGGGTGTCACAGAGAATCAATAGCATAGAAGTCAGATGGAGTTGGGGAATGGTTGGGGAGATACTGAATTAAATGGTGCTGTCAAAAAGTTTGGACTATCCCAGTCGGTCAAGTGGCTCTGATTTTGTTGTGGTGGTGGTAGCTCTCCCTTCCATACTACAGTTCTGCAGGTGTTTTTTTTGTTTGTTTTTGGAGTCCAAATGTCAACTCAGGGTCAATAAGCTAGAACCCCTTTGTAGAAAGGGGTTGCCCTTCTCTAAGGGCAAGTTTATAAAATGAATTAAACATTAGTGGGAAAATTTAATTCACACTTGGGCCAACTTTAATATGGTTGTTGGTAACTACAGAGTTTCAGCTTTCTGTATTATTTTTTCCCCAGCTCAAAACAAGGATCTGAAGCTTGAAGTCAGCAACCTGCTTCAGAAGCATAAACAGGAAGTGGAGGACCTCCGAAATAAAGACACAATTTCCCAATCTCCTGACTGGCAATCTGAACCAGCTACTTACCCAGCTCTATTCCAAGAGACCACTCAGATAGAGGTAAGAGCACCTTTAATCAAACAAGCCCCCTCTACAAGAGGGATTGCTGGCAAATATCCCTTAAAAAGATGAAGGGACTAGAAAACTAACTGAACAATATTTTGTCCTGATTGAGGACAATATTTGGAAGTATATGAGAAGGCTGAGAGTAGAGATAGCTTCATGAGCTCCACAGACTTTTTCCACACTGTACAGCTCATAAAATTTAGAATTTTTTTCAGATGAGGACTTGCAATGATCTGCTGAAGAGCAAACAGCCATGGGAGATTGTATAACTTACTCACTGCTGCTGTTGAACATGAGGAACTAGGGGATAGAGCACTTGTAAAGTAACACAGGTCCTCTCCTACATTTCAGAGTAGATTCTGCTGCTGGTCTTTTACTATTATCAACGGCTGCTGTAGAGAATAGTTATTACTATACCTATCATATTTATACTCCCTTTTACCAATGCTTTTTCCTCTGTAGCCCTGTGAACCAAAAAACCAAGAAGAAAAGAAACTGTCCCAGATGTTAAGTGAGTTGCAAGTATTGCATGCAGAGACCATATTGGAACTAGAAAAGACCAGAGACATGCTTATTCTGCAGCGCAAGATCAACGTGTGTTATCAGGTGCAGGAAAAGATGGTACAGGAAGGGGATAAATAAATGGGAACATGGGAACTACTTACAAGACTGGGAATGAAGCAAGACCCGAGTTTCCAGGGCTGATGCAAGGTGATATGCTGACCTATGCAAACACAGGATGTGCTGTCCTTTGAAGAACTTGAGGACACACACATGCCCATGGCACCTTGGCAATAAAAGCCAGAAGGGGCCAGCTAATGAAAATGGCAAGTGGGAAGCTTCTGGGTTCAAATTTTGCCAGTCCCAGGAAAAATACTACCCTATGGCACTAATAGCACAACTGGTCCTAGAGGAGTCTGTGAGGAACCTAAGCCTTTTTCTAGTGGATGAATCTGCCCTGCTAAGGAGATAGTGGAGTCTCCTTTACCCAGCAAGTACCACCTTTTTATCTGGGCTCTTTGGTTCTGGGCCACTGAGATAGAAAAGTTCAGACATTATTTCTTTTCAGGAGGAACTGGAGGCAATGATGACAAAAGCCGATAATGAAAATAAAGTTCACAAAGAAAAACTGGAGAGGTTGAATCAACTCCTAGACCTCAAGAACAAGCGTATCAATCAGCTGGAAGGTATTTTAAGAAGCCATGGCCTTCCAGTATCCGGCAAGTCTTAGTACTTTGTTCACTTCCTCTTAGGATCTGTCACAGAGCTAAATGCCCGTGCTCCCCTCTGCACCTGTCAAGAGGGCGCCCTCTATGTCTCAGTATAGGACTTATCCCTCACATTCTTGATTATCCTGTCATCTTTGTTGTTTTAATACATGGTTAGCAGTTTCTTCTCCTGCATCATGTCAGTGTCTTTTCTCTGGAGAGTTTCAACAGGGCCCAGCAATTGCTGAATCTATTTTGAAAATAAGAGTGTATCACTGTTGGCCCTCAGGGTGGGTAACACTCTCCCTCTCTCAAGATTGTTTCCTCAAGCCAGGCCTATATTTCAGTTTTTGGGAGATAATAGAGCTACATCACTCATCTCTTGTCATCCTTTTCTGTGATTTCTCTCTAAAAGTCTCTGAATTCTTTGTTGCAGTTTGAGGATGTCTACATAACAGGGCAGGTGGCTGGACACTTACGCAAATTTTATAATGTGATACTTCCTGTATTTAATTCAGTCACTGCCGACCAGGATCTGGTCTCAGCCTTACATATTGAGAAAATTGGCTTCGTTATTATACCCAGTGGTGAGAGACCTGACCCGCACTAACCAAATTCACCAAAGACTGATATTTACACCCGAATGTTCATTTGTTATTTTATGATAGTGGCTCTTTCATTGCTGCCTTGAGAATATGCTCATGGCAGCTCGTTCTTGGGGAAGCAGAATCAATAAGAAGGATACTTAGTGAGCCTGGAACTAGAGTAAAGGGAGGTGGGTCATTCAGAAGCATGATTTATGCATGCCAGGGTGAGTCAGTTAAAAGGTCCCTGCCATATAACAAAGGAAATCCTTTGGATTGAAATTCTCATGTCTTTCAGATTCAGGGTCTTTCTCCTGTGACAGTGCAGGATAAATACACATACCTACCTCTGAAGGTTTATTTGCTTTAACTTGTAGTTCTTTCCTTACTGGTAAGGCTGAAGAGTTTTTCATATGTTTACCAGTTATTTAAATTATTTCTTTTGAGACTTGCCTGTTCCTGCCCTTTACTCATTTCTTAATAGTATATTGTTAATTTGTAGAAGTTCTTTATATGCTAAGATTATTGACCTTGTGCCACGTAATGCAAAATTTTGAATATATTTTATTTATTTATGTTAGTCTTATCAATTAAGAAACTGTTCACCAGTCTCTGTATTCCACTTATTTTGGGCAGGAAGACATTCTGATATACCCAAAATATTTTCTTCTACTACTTTAACTCTTAGAATAGGACCTTCACCATCAACACACTGTGACAACTCAAATACTCCCTGATTTGAAGCAGACTATATATCAAAGTTTCTGGTTGGTTGGACATGGGAGGTAATGTACAGATTTGGTGGACTGTCTTACATATCTTTATTTTGTATCTCATTGCCAATATTTTCAACCTCTTTTCAGTAAGTGTCCTCCCCCACTTTTACTCCATTACTCTTTGACTTAAAGTGGATTTTTTTTTTTACAATGAAACCAAATTCTTAACAGAATGAAGATTCTTGTGATTGATCTGACTGGAAAAGAGGAATCATCTTAATGGGGCCCAGTGTAATGTCATAGACACCATGACTGTAACTTGCTATTTTCTCCAAGGCCAATATCCCAAACTTTTGGAAATACTTGCATTTTGTGTTTCTAGTGTTTCTGTAATGGAATTAACAATTAATTCACAGGATCCTGCTGTAATCCAAAATGATGTCACCTATAGATGAAATTGTGCCTCCAGTGTTTTCCTGAGCTTAGCATTTACTTTCCAATCACTCATGTTGTGCCTCATCTCTAAAGTAGGCATTGGATTATTTGGCCATCAGAATTCAAAGCACCTGATTGTCATTCTATTGCTTTTCTTTTTGAATCACATCGTTTCTTAAAATAGTCACAACTTGGACTTCCACCATGGTTTTTATTCTCTTTCTGTCCACCTTCCTTTACCCTAAGGAAGAATTCCCTACCCTTTAATGGATAGGCAGTTTTCTTTCCCCTCTAGAACAACTCAAAGATGTGGCTTATGGCACCCGACAGTTGTCATTATGTCTGAAACCACTGCCAGACCATGGAGATGAGGATAAAGTGGACATTTCTCCACGGCATCAGAGTGAGAATCTTTTTGAACTGCACATCCACCAGGCCTTCCTGACACCTGCTGCCCTGGCTCAGGCTGGAGACACTCAACCTACCACTTTCTGCACCTATTCTTTCTATGACTTTGAAACCCACTGCACCCCACTAGCTGTGGGGCTGCAGCCCCTCTATGACTTCACTTCCCAGTATGTGGTGGAGACAGATTCCCTCTTCTTGCACTACCTTCAAGGGATGTCAGCCCAGCTTCATCTACACCAGGCTATAGCCAGTGAGCACCACACCCTTGCAGCTGGCTGGATTTGCTTTGACAGGGTTCTAGAAACTGTGGAGAGAGTCCATGGCTCTGCCACACTTACTGGTAAGTGCTGTCAGCCTCCCACAGTTCCCTGGACTAATGTGGAATTTCCCAAAGTGTATAGTTGTCTTCTGGTGGTTTCCCATTTTATTCCTCTGCCTTTATTCTTGATCCTCGCCACACCATCTGTGTCCTCCATGCCTTTCATACTTTCTGCTACCCAGGAGCTGGTGGAGAAGTCTTTGGGGTGCTAGAGTACTGGATGAGGCTGCACTTCCCCATAAGATCCAGCCTACAAGCATACAATAAGCGAAAGAAAGCCCAGGCATACCTGTCAGCCAATGTACTTGGAGCCTGGGAGACCCAGGAGGATGAGGTGAGAAAAAGGATCTGCCCATGCATCTCAAAGGAGACTCAGCCAAGCAGCTCATGAGAACAGCTCAGTATTCCACTCAATAAGTACTTGTTGAATGTGAATGAAAGAGAAAAACTGTCACACCACAACTAGTCCAGATACTTCCCTTGGTCAAGCTTGAGTTTGAAATGAAATCATGCCCTTGGAGCTAGCTACCTCTCCCTGCTGTGAACAAAATGCCTTCTCTGTTCCAATCTCTAAGATGAGGCCCGAGTGCCAGCATCTCCCTCATATAATTATCTGCCAGAGTCAATTTGCAGGCAGGTGAAAGTCATTGATTAGGCTTCTCTGTGACCCAGTCAGGATTCAGCAGTTCTTTAGGTCATAGCTCTTCCTCATTAAGGGTGCTGGGCTTCACCTGCACAACTCTCTCAGCTTGCCCTTTTCCTCAATCCAAGACCAACATCTTTTCAGCCCAGATCGGAGACCAGGAAGCATCAGAATGAGCTGCGGGTGGAAGTCATCCGGTGCTGCGGCCTCCAGAGTCGATGGCTGGGAGCCCAACCCAGTCCATACGCCATGTATCGCTTCTTTACCTTTTCTGACCACGACACCGCCGTCATTCCAGCCAGTAACAATCCCTACTTCAGAGACCAGGCTCGATTCCCAGTGCTTGTGACTTCTGACCTGGATCAGTATCTGAGGCAGGAGGCCCTGTCTGTGTACGTTTTTGATGATGAAGACTCAGAGCCTGGCTCGTACCTTGGCCGCGTCCAAGTGCCCTTGCTTCCTCTTGCACAAAACAAATCCATTAAAGGTGGGAGTTCAAGGTTATTACCTCTTTATGCTCTCTGCCCAGTGTTGTCTCCCTGTCCTAATTCTACTTTTCTTCGATTACTTGCTTGGAACAGTTTCTCTTAAAACCTGCTGAAAGGATTTGAGAATATTGTCAGGAGTGAGAGAGTAGAAGACTTAAAGCCTCACTAATCATATAGAAACATTGACTTCTTTTGCTTCTTTTCAGCAACAGAAGCAAGATTCCCAAGGGGGTAGACCCACTAATCTGAAGTCCATACCTCTGTGTCTGAACCAACATTTTCCATCTCTATAGTGCTTCCCAGTATTTGTCTTTACTTAAGGCCTATTATTTCTTAGCACATGACTAGATATCAGATTATAAGCTATGTCCTTAACATTCCCCCATAATTCTCTCGCTCCTTTTAAACATTAGACCCAAATTAGTCTTCCATGCCACGTATGACAAATTTCTTGGATTTTTCCCCCCCATATGGAGCTGAACTCCATACTACCTTATCATATATTCATAGCCAGGGTTGTAAGGTACACCAAAGAAGGGTCATCTCTCTGGTTGCAGTTCTGGGGAGGGTGAGGCAGCAATGTCCGTGCTCTCATTAGGAAGTGTGAATGGGTGTAGCCAGTATCAATGATGTTTAACAAGCTTTTGGATGTTCCAGGAAGTGCGTGAGGCCTCCCTCCTCCCAATACCACAAGTGCTAAAAAAAAAAAAGAAAGAAAAAAAAAGGCTGACACTTCTGCTCACAACTCGTCCTTTGCCAAAGAGAGGCAATGTGAGCCGTCTGTTAAATTAATCAGTGTTACAAATCAGAAGTCTGGCATTTGGAAAAAGCCATTGTGCTTAAGTTTTCTTTGCTTTTGTTATATTAAAAATACGGACCACTTGGGTATAGATAATGGTTTTCTTAGTATGCCTAAGGCATAGCAACCATTTGGTAATAGTAATAAGAATGTGCTCTTGTTTATTGGCTGGGTGACTGACGACAAGCAAGCTATACCTCTCTGTATATCTTTTGACTATCCCTTCCTGAACCTGGAGATACCCATTTTCCCCTATAAATATTCTAAGTGAATATTGGAAGTAAATATTGTGAGTGAATATAAATATTCACTGATATTTTATGTTACTTCTGAGTGTATTGTCATCATGATTACTTGGTGGATGTGAATTAATTACAATCAAAATATGGTGAAATTCAAACTGGGGAGGTAATAGATAAGGTGCTGTTAAATGCTCACTTGCCTATTTCATGTGATTGGATCTTATTAATGTCTGTGTGTCTCTCAGGTGATTTTAACCTCACGGACCCTGGGGGAAAACCCAATGGATCTGTTCAGGTGCAACTGGATTGGAAGTCTTGCTATCTACCCCCGGAGAGTTTCCCAAAACCAGAAGCTCTGAGTGAGGAGAAGGACACCAAGGACAGTTTAGATACCTCAGCTGAAGAGGAAGAAGCTTCCTTTCATCCCCAGGTAGCAGATCTCCACCAATCCTATGCAGCAAATTTGATTTGAGGAAGACAGTATTAAAATTGGGGTAAAAGAAATTCCTTCTGTGAATGTCATGTGTTCTGCAAATTTAATCTGCATCATTCATAATGCCATGAGGCTAAGGATGGAGCAAAATCCTGGGTTTTATTGTGGTGAGGGAAGAGATGGCATCTCTCAGCTTTACGGCAGGAGAGAAATGAAGTCTGATGCTAGCTCATAAATCCCATTCTTGAGAATCAAGGCTGTTAAACTATCACCTTGTAAGGCTCTGATCCTTCTCTTTAGGACCAGATGGTATCTATTGAGATTCCCATTGAAGCTGGCCAGTATCAAGCTAAGCGAAAACCTCCTCAGGTGGGAGAAAGAAAGGAAAGGGAACACCAGGTTACAGGTTACTCAAGAAGAAAACATGGCAAAAGAACAGGCATTCAAGGAAAGAACAGAATGGAGTATCTTAGTCATAACATCTTAAATGGAAATACACTACAGGTAAGGCCTTAGAAACCCTGAAGAACTAAAATATGGGTTGTAGTGTCCCCAAATATATTATTCTCAGAGGTAGAAGCAGAAGTAGGCACACAGCGATATTCATGGCTTTTTGTGGCGAGCATGTGTTTCCACAAATGTAAATAGTTTAATAAACCTCTGGACTGTTCATTTCAATGTAATTTAATTCAACAGATTGTGGACTCTGTAATTTATGCTTAGAACTTTAGTACGACAGTCCTAACCAGGCTACTTCAACTGTAATCAAAATAAAGAACAGGTATTTATTGAACACCTACTATGTACTTGATACTGCCTTTTCTTCATAGGAAACTGGATTAAAGTTACTGTGTAGCCTAAAATACATATACACACATATATATGAGATTATAAATATATATTATATGACTATAATTATATATAATTCATTATTATTTATATTGTATCAATTACATCAATTATATATTATGCAATATTAATTATATTAAATTATTATAATTACACAATATACTTATATATAGTTATTTGAATCTGAAGCAGGCGAACTACACTGAATGGAAATTCTCAGGGCTTAAGATCTCCACAGACGATGGTTTAAAAAATCAGCAAAAGGAAGAGGAAATGACATCATCCCATTCAGCACGGATACTAAAGGAAGCCCTACATCCTGTGAATGGTATTGTCTTTTTTAAACCTGATTTTCCTATGTAATCATTGGATCATTTTATCAAGCTGGTTATTTACTTTCTTCTTTCATCTTTCATTGCTAAACTTTTCATGAAAAATTAGTACTAGAGATCCTAGGCTCGGTTTGATGTTACAAGTGTGCTGGTTAGGCCAACCAAGCTGTAATTCTGAAAGAAAGTAGCTGTCTATGTATTTAAAGCTAGCTAGCTAGCTAGCCACTTTAGCTAGCAAGCATAAAATGTTAATTCACTTCAGGGTCTCGTGACTTACAGTTACAAAGAAATAAGAGGAAGAGGGTGATTGGCTCATTTGTGATATGAATCCAAATTTCTTTTAAAATAAGGCAAAGCTTTTGGGTTAAAATGAAAAGAAGGTTATGATTTCAGGTTATAATAATGGCAAACTAGGTGATTCAGACCAACTTACCCATTGATGACAACTGAAAAGCTAAAGTTAATATATTTCTTAAAAGCGTTAAAGTGCCAATAATTAGGGAGGGAGGAATCACCTAGCCGAGATCGGAGAGATGTTTGGAGCTCAGAGAGGTCAGCTGGAATTACTTCAGCCTGGGGACATTGCTGGTCTGGAGGAAGCAGTAGAGAGACAGAACCATGCTTTCGGTGGTCTTTTGGGGTGGAGAAATGGGAATACAGTCTGAATCTCGTTTCTGCCCAGCATAGGCAGGTGTCTGCCCAGAGCAGAATTTCCCACTCTGGTCTGGCATCCTGATGGCAGCACTGTTCTGAGCCTCTTATCCTCTGAGAGGCAGAACTGTGCTTTGAGCACTTTCAGGCTAGAGAGACAAGAGCTGACCTGAAGCCCACTAGGACTCCAGACACTGGAGTTATCAGCCACAACCTGCATTAACAGCTGTGTTTACTACCTTCATGAAGATAAAAGCTGAACTTTAAAATTTTAGCAAGGAACTGGGGCTTTGAAAATTGATAATATAAGTTTTTAAAAACATTTTGTTTTAAAATAATTTCAAAATTATATAAAAGCTACACGAATAAGACAAAAAATTTCACATAAAACCTTCATTCAAATTCATCAGCTTTTAATGCTTTTCCACGTTTTTGCTTTATCATTTTTTTCCTGAAACAGTTGAGAATAATTTGCAAATATCAGTCCCCCTTACTGCTGTATATTTCAGTTAGGAAAACGATATTATATAACAACAGTACAACTATCAAGTTTGCAAACATAACATGGATAGGTTATTACCCAATGTCCAGTCCATTTTTCAGATTTTGTCAATTGTCTCAGTAATGTTCATTATAGCAGGCTTGCCTCACCCCCCTTATCTAATCTGGGATCATACATTACATTCAGTCATGTCCCTTTAGTTTCCTTTAATCTGGAACAGTTCCTTATCTTTTCTTTGTTTTTCATGATATTGACATTTTTGAAGAGTATAGATGAGCTGTTCTGTAGAGAGTGCCTCACTTTGGATTTGTTTGATGTTTGTTTGTTGTTAGATTCAGGTTATGAATTTTTTTACAGGAATACCACAGAAGTGATATTGTATCCTTTTTCACTGCATCACATTAGGAGGTACGTGATGTCAGTTTGTGCCATTATTGGTGATGTTAACTTTGATCACTTGACTAAGAAAGCATCTGCCACATTTTCCATCAAAAAGTTATCATTTTTCCCTTTGTAATTATTAAGTAATCTATGAGAAAATATTTTGAGTCCATATAAATATCTTATTCTTTCTCAGATTTCACCTAATAATTTTGGCATCCATTTATGTTTATGTGTGGATTTTTTTTGCCTGAATCAATTACAAAATGTTTGCAAAATACATTGCAAATTTGAAAATGAATCAATAGAAATGATAGAACTGCTAAATACAGAAATTTATGAGGGAAATAGATGGGTTAAAAGCAGATTAGACACAACTAAAATGAGAAAAATGGAAAATATCCAGAATAAAGCACAGAGAGACGGCAAGATGGAAAATGCTAAAGAGGAGAAAAGAGAGAAAATGAGGAGGTCTGAGCTGCACTTAATTAAATCTAGTAGAAGATAAAGAAGGGGGACACAGGCAATATTGAAAGTGATAATGACTTAGAGTTTTCCAGAACTAAATAAAAGGTATTAATATTCAATGAAATGAAACTCAAGCAGGATAAGTAAAAATGAATCAAAATCTAGATATATCAGAGTAAAATTGCAGAAAATAAAATCAAAGTGAAAATACCAAAAGTATCCATTTAAAAGAAAGACGGTCATGGGTGCATCAGTAAGATGGACAATGACATACCAAGAGTGACAACTGTAGTCAGAAACCAGTGGCAAGATAATTTCAGTGTGCTAAAAGAAAATAACTAAGTACCAATCAAGTGTGTGTTGTCTCTACACAACAAAAAGATCCTTCAGAATTAAAACACAATAGACATTTAAAGACAAATCAAAATGGAGAGTTTGCTCCAAAGCTACATTTTAAAGAAAACTTACAGTTTTTAATTTAGGCTGAAGGAAAATTATCCCAGAAGGAAACACAAAGATGCAACAAGGAATGAAGAGCAAAGAATATAGGTTAATTTTAAATGACTGTGTAAAGCAAAAATATTAGCTTGTGGGTTTAAAATATATTCATAATTTAAATAAATAATCTAATGGGTTCATTGGTGACCTCCAAAAAGACATGTTCATATCCTAAACCTCAGAACCTGTAAATGTTACTTATTTGAAAAAAGCCTTTGCAGGAGTAATTAAAGATCTTGAGATGCGATTATCTTGGATTATCTGAGTAGACTCTAAATCCAATGAAAGTGTTCTTATTAGAGACACAGGCAGATGAGGAGGAAGCAACATGACCATATAGTCAGAGATTGGAGTGATGTGGCCACAAGCCAAGGAATGCCTGAAGCTCCCAGAAGCGGGAAAAGACAAGGAAAAAGGGAAAAGACAGATTGTCTTCTGGAGCCTTTGGAGTGAGCACGGATTTGATTGTGGATGTCTAGCTTCCAGACCTGTGAGAGAATGAATTTCTGGGTTTTTTTTTTCTTTTTTTAATGAAAGCTTTTACCTTTAATTCTTTTCAAATACTTAAGATACAGACATTCCATCCATAACAAGGTTAAGTGACTTGTACATGTACATGTTTTATGCAAGGCAGAAGCACAACAAAGGCTAACATCTGACCCAGTAACTAACATCACTAAGAGAGCTCATATGAAGTTCACCAAAACCTTGAAGACCCATTACTTTTTTGTAGAATGAATGACCCTACAGAAAAGAGAAAAGAGATATAAAGGATAAAATGAGGTGGTCCTATATTCAATAAAATGTAGGAGAAGACAAAAAAGGGGACAGAGGCAATATTTAAAGTGATATATATATAATTCATATCTTCATTCAAAAAATGAAGTCATGAAAAGAAGGTCTGTTTTTTCTGGGATCTCAACTGTCACTCTCAATAGTCAGTTGTGGGTCGCTTTCTTTGTTTTGTTTCGGCAGATCCTGGATTTGAACATCAGATTCATCTATCTTTAATCTGAGTGTCCAGATCGGGACAATTTTTATAGGTTTACAACATAGTGACTCACAATAGTAAAAGGTTATACTCAATTTAGTTATTATAAAATATGACTATGTTCCCTGTGATGTAAAATATATTCTTGTAGCTTATTTATTTTATACATAGTAGTTGGTACCTCTGAATCCTCTACCTCTACCTTGCCCCTCCCCACTTCCCACTCCCAGCTGGTAACCACTAGCTTGTTCTATATATCTGCAAGTCTGTTTCTTTTCTGTTATATTCACTAGTTTGTTTTACTTTTTAGATTCCACATATGTGATATCATATAGTATGTCTTTTTCTAACTTATTTAACTTAGCATAATACCCTCCAAGTCCACCCATGTTGCTACAAATGGCAAAATTTCATTCTTTTTTATGGCTGAGTCATATTCCATTGTATATATATCTTCTTTATCCATTCATCTGTTGATGGACACTTTCTTCCATATCTTGGCAATTGTAAATAATGCTGCTATGAATATTGGGGTGCGTGTATCTTTAGAATTAGTGTTTTATGGTGGAGTTTTTTTGGATATATATGCAGGAGTGGAATAGTTGAGTCATATGGTAGTCCTATTTTTAGTTTTTTAAGAAACCTCCATACTGTTTTCCACATTGGCTGCACCAATTTACATTCCCACTGGCAATGTGCGAGGGTTCCCATTTCTCCACATCCTCGCCAACATTTATGATTTGTGTTCCTTTTGATGATAACCCTTCTGACAGGCGTGAGGTGATATCTCATGTTTTTTAAAATTGAAGTATAGTTGGTTTACAATACTTTGTTTCAGGTATATAGCAAAGTGAGTCACTTATATATATACTTTTTCAGATTATTTTCCATTATAGGTTATTATAAGATATTGAATATAGTTCCCTGTGCTATATAGTAAATCCTTGTTGCTTATCTATTTGATGTATAGTATATAGTTGTATCTGCTAATCCCATACTCCTAATTTCCCTCCCCATTGCCTTTTTTTTTTTTTTCCTGCGGTATGCGTGCCTCTCACTGTTGTGGCCTCTCCCGTTGCGGAGCACAGGCTCCGGACGCGCAGGCTCAGCAGCCATGGTTCACGGGCCCAGCCGCTCCGCAGCACGTGGGATCCTCCCAGACCGGGGCACAAACCCGTGTCCCCTGCATCGGCAGGCAGACTCCCAACCACTGCGCCACCAGGGAAGCCCCCTATTGCCTTTTATCTTTGGTAAACATAACTTTGTTTTCTATGTCTGTGAGTCTGTTTCTCTTTTGTATATAGATTCATTTGAATTATTTTTTAGATTCCACGTATAAGTGATATCATATATTATTTGTCTTTCTCTGTCAGACTTATTTCACTTAATATGATATTCTCTAGGTCCATCCATGTTGCTGCAAATGGCAATATTTCATTTCTTTCTGTGGCTGAGCAATATTCCATTGTGTGTGTGTGTGTGTGTGTGTGTGTGTGTGTGTATAAATGACACATTTTCTTTATCCATTCATCAGTTGATGGGTACTTGGGTTGTTTCCATGTCTTGGCTATTGGAAATAGTGCTGCTATGAACATTGGGGTGCATGTCTTTTAAAATTAGAGTTTTCATCTTTTCAGGATATATGCCCAGGAGTGAGATTGCTGCATCATATAGTAGCTCTATTTTTAGTTTCTTAAGGAACTTCATACTGTTCTCCACAGTGGTTTTACCAATTTACATTCCCACCAATAGTGTAGGAGGGTTCCATTTTCACCACACCCTCTCCAGCATTTATTATTAGTAGAATTTTTAATGATAGCCATTCTGACCACTGTGAGGTGATACCTCAGTGTGGTTTTGATTTGCATTTCTCTAATAATTAGTGATGTTGAGCATCTTTTGATGTGCCTGTTGGCCATCTGTATGTCTTCTTTGGAGAAATGTCTATTTAGGTGTTTTGCCCATTTAAAAAAAAAGTTTATTTATTTATTTATTTTGGCTGTGTTGGGTCTTAGTTGCGGCACGCAGGATCTCTAGTTGTGGCATGTGGACTTTTAGTTGAGGCATACATGTGGGATCTAGTTCCCTGGCCAGGGATCAAACCCGGTCGATCCCTGGTCGGGGAACCAGGGATTGACTGGGTTCCGCTTGCATTGGGAGCACAGAGTCTCACCCACTGGACCACCAGGGAAGTCCCTTCTGCCCATTTTTTGATTGTGTTGTTTGGTTTTTTGATATTGAGTTCTATGAGCTGTTTCTATATTTTGGATATTAATCCCTTATCCATCACATCATATTGTAAATATTTTCTCCCATTCAGTAGGTTGTCTTTTCATTTTGCTGATGGTTTCCTTTGCTATGCAAAATCTTTTAGGTTTGATTGGATCTCATTTGTATCTTTTTGCTTATATTTCTTTTGCCTTGGGAAACTGACCTAAAAAATGTATTGCTTTGATTTATGTCAGAGGATGTTTTACCTAAGTTCTCTTCTAGGAGTTTTATAGTGTCATGTCTTAAATGTAGGTCTTTAAACCATTTTGAGTTTATTTTTGTGTATGATATGAGGGAGTGTTCTAATTTCATTGATATATGCGTAGCTGTCCAGCTTTCCCAACACCACTTGTTGAAGAGACTATCTTTTCTCCATTGTATATTCTTGCCTCCTTTGTCATAGATTAACTGAATGTAGTTGTGTGGGTTTATTTTTGAGCTCTCTATTCTGTTCCATTGGTCTATATGTCTGTTTCTGTGCCAGTACCACACTGTTTTGATTGCTGTAGTTTTGTAGTATTGTCTGAAGTGTGGAAGGGTTCTGCCTCCAGCTTTGTTCTTTTTCCAGAGGATTGCTTTGACAATTCTCAGTCTTTTGTGGTTCTATATAAATTTTAGGATTATTTGTTCTAGTTCTGTCAAAAATGTCATGGGTATATTGGTAGGGATTACATTAAATCTGTAGATTGCTTTGGGTAGTATGGCCATTTCAACAATATTAATTCTTCCAATCCAAGATCAAGGAATATCTTTCCATTTCTTGAATCATCTTCAGTTTCCTTTATCAGTGTTTTATAGTTTTCAGCATATAGATATTTAACCTCCTTGGTTAAGTTTATTCCTAGGTATTTTATTTTTTTAACATGATTTTAAACAGGATTTTTTTTTACTTTCTCTTTCTGATATCTCATTGTTAGTGTAAAGAAATGCTACAGATTTCTGTATATTAATCTTATATCCTGCTACCTTGCTGAATTCATTTATTAGCTCTAATAGTTTTTGTGTGGAGACCTTAGGGTTCTCTGTATAGAGAATTATGTCATCTGCAAATAGTGACAGTTTTACCTTGTCCCTTCTAAATTGGATACCTTTTTATTTCTTTTTCTTGTCTAATTGCTGTGGCTAGGACTTCTATTACTATGTTGAATAAAAGTGGTGAGAGTGGGCATCCTTGTCTTTTTCCTGAACTTAGCAGGAAGGCTTTCAGCTTTTCACTGTTGAATATTATGTTGGCTATGGGTTTGTCATAAATGGCTTTTATTATGTTGAGATATGGTCCCTCCATATCCACTTTGGTGAGAGTTTTTATCATGAATGAATATTGAATTTTATCAAATGCTTTTTCTTCACCTATCGAGATAATCATGTGGTTTTTGTCTTTATTTTTGTTAATGTGGTGTATCACATTAGTTGATTTGTGTATTTTGAACCATCCTTGTGGCCCTGGAATGAACCCAACTTGATCATGATGTATGATCCTTTTAATGTGTTGTTGGATTCTGTTTGCTAGTATTTTGTTGAGGATTTTTGCATCTATATTCATCAAAGATATTGGCCTGTAATTTTCCTTTTTTGTAGCGTCTCTGGTTTTGGTATCAGGGTGATGGTGGCTTCTTAGAAAGAAGTTGGGAGTGTTCCCTCCTCTTCAATTATTTGGGTAGTTTGAGAAGGATAGGTGTAAGTTCTTTTTATGTTTGGTAGAATGCCCCAGTGACGCCATCCAGTCCTGGACTTTCGTTTGCAGGGAGTTTTAAAAATTATTATTACAGATTCTATTTCACTTCTGCTGTTCAGTCTGTTCAAGTTATCTGTTTGTTCTTGACTCAGTTTTATCAGGCTGTATGTTTCTAGAAACTTGTCCTTTTCTTCTAGATGTCCAGTTTGTTGGCATATAACTGTTCATAGTCGTCTCTTATGATTTTTTGTATTTCTGCAGTATCAGTTGTTATCTCTCCTTATTCATTTCTCATTTTGTTTATTTGGGTCCTGTCTTTTTTCTTCTTGGTGAGGCTGGCTAGAGGTTTCTTGATTTTATCTATCTTTTAAAAAACCAGTTCTTGGTTTTACTAATTTTTTCTATTGGTTTTTAAATTTCCATTTTAGTTGTTTTCTCTCTGATCTTTATTATTTCCTTCCCACTACTGACTTTGGCTTTTGTTTTTTCTTATTCTAATTCTTTTAGGTGGTAGGTTAGGTTGTTTATTTGAAATGTTTCTTGTCCTTGAGGAAGGTCTGTATCACTATAAACCTCCCTCTTAGAACTGCTTTTACTGCCTCCTGTAGATTTTGTAAGGTTGTGTTTTCATTGTCATAGTCTTGATGTTTTCTGTTTTCCTCTTTGATTTCATTGTTGACCCTCTGGTTTTTTAGTAGCATGTTGTTTAGTCTCCATGTATTTACTCTTTTCCTGTTTTTCTTTCTGTGGTTGATTTCTAGTTTCATACCCTTGTGGTCAGAAAAGATGCTTGAAATAATTTCTACCTTCTTAAATTTGTTGAGGCTTGTTTTGTGACCTAGTATGTGGTCTATCCTAGAGAATGTTCAATGCACACTTGAATAGAATATGTATTCTGGGTTTTTTTCTTTTAGATGTAGTGTCCTATAGATATCAGTTAAATCAACTGGTCTGTTGTGTCGTGTAGAACTTCTGTTGCTTTATTGATTTTCTGTCTGGATGATCTGTCTATTGATGTCAGTGAGGTGTTAACTCTCCTACTATTATTGTACTCATTTCTTCGTTTATCTCTGTTAGTATGTGTTTTATGTATTTAGGTGCTCCTATATTGGGTGCATATATGATAAAGAGTGTCATATCCTCTTCTTGTATTTATCCCTTTATTATTATTATAATGTCCCTCTATGTTTTTCTTTATGGACCTTGTTTCAAAGTCTCTTTTGTCTGAAGTAAGTATTGCTAACCCCTGTCTTGTTATTTTTATTTGCATGAAATACCTTTTATTATCCGCTCAATTTCAGCCTATGTGTGTTTCACCCTGAAGTAAATCTCTTGTAGACAGCATATTGTAGGTTCTTGTTTTTCTTATCCAGTCTGCCACTGTATGTCTTTTTTTTTTTTTTTTTTTTTTTTTTGCGGTACGCAGGCCTCTCACTGTTGTGGCCTCTCCCGTTGCGGAGCACAGGCTCCGGACGCGCAGGCTCAGTGGCCATGGCTCACGGGCCCAGCCGCTCCGTGGCACGTGGGATCTTCCCAGACAAGGGCACGAACCCGTGTCCCCCGCATCGGCAGGCGGACTCTCAACCACTGCGCCACCAGGGAAGCCCCACTGTATGTCTTTTGATTGGAGCATTTAGTCCATTGATATTTAAAGTAATTACTGATAGATATGTATTTATTGCCATTTAAAACCTTGCTTTCCAGTTGATTTTGCAGTTCTTCTTTATTGATTTCTTCTTATTTTTGTTTTTCATTTTGTAGTTTGATGGTTTTCTTTTGTATTATGCTTGAGTTCTTTTCTTTTTATTTTTGTGTGAATCTATTGTATGTTTTAGATTTGTGGTCACCCTGGTTTTCTAGTATGTTGACCCATAACTACATCTATTTGTTTTAAACTGATAGTCAAAGAAGTTCAAATACATTCTGAAAGATCTACATTTTTACACTCCCCTCCCCCACATTTTGTGATTCTGGTGTCCTATTTTACATCTTCATGTTTATCCTTTTGCTGTTATTTAGAGTTACAATCACTTTTACAAAGATCTTTTGACTGTTTTTAGTCTATGTGCTGGCTTATTTAAGTGACCTTCAATCCTTTTATATATTTGCCTTTTCTATTGTGATTTTCCCTTTCCTATAGATTCTTGCTTCTTTTCTATTTAGAGAAGACCCTTAAATATTTCTTTAGGGTAGGTCTAGTATTGCTGTATTCTTTAGTTTTTTCTTGTCTGAGAAATTCTTTCTTCCTCCTTCTGTTCTAAATGATAATCTTGCAGGGTAGAGTATCTAGGTTGCAAGTTTTTCCCTTTCAGAATTATGAATATATCATACCACTTCCTTCTGGCCCACAGTTTCTGCAGAGAAATCAGCTGATATCCTTAATGGGGGCTCCCTTGTAACTGACTCTTTGTTTTTCTCTTGCTGGCTTTAGAATCCTCTCTTTATTTTTAATTTTTCCCATTTTAATTATAATATGTCTTGGTCTGGATCTGTTTGGGTTCATCTTGTATGGGAACCTCTGTGCTTCCCGTACCTGGATATCTGTTTCCTTCTTTAGGTTTGGGAAGTTTTCAGCCAGAATTTCTTCAAATACATTTTTGGTCCCCTTCTCTCTCTCTTCTCCTTCAGGAACCCCTATTATGTGTAGTTTGGTATGCTTTGAATGATCCCATATATCTCATATGTTGCTTTCATTTGGTTGTTATTTGTCTTCCTATCTGCTGTTCTGAGTGGGTGATTCCCATTATTCTATCTTCTAGATCACTTATTCCTTCTTCTGCATTATTTAGTCTGCTATTCATTGCTTTTATATTGTTTTTTATGTTGGCAATTGAGTTGTCTTATTTTGATTGGTTCCTCTTTATAGTTTCTAGTTCCTTGTTACAGTGATCTGCATTTCTATTAATAATCTTTCTTAATTCCTTTAGCACGATTATTACCTCCTTTTTGAACTCAGGGTCTAGTAGACTGGTGAGGTCTGTTTCATTATTTGTTCTTTCATGGGATTTTTCTTGTTCTTTTAATTGGGAGTAGTTCCTCTTCTTTTTCATTTTACTTAACTTTCTCTGTCTCTATGAATTTAGGAGAAACAGTTATGTACTGTGGTCTTGAAGGGGTATTTTTATGTGGGAACATCTGTGTGTAGACTATGTGAGTCCAGTATTTTTGTTGTGAGGGCTGGTTTTTGCATGGATGCTAGCCACATCTTTCCTCAGAGTGTGTTGGCCGTTATCCTTTTAATAGGGGGTGGGATATGTGTTGTGGTGTCCAGAGCCTCCCCTGGATTTTGGGTGGGGCCTCCTCTTTTTTCCATGGCTGTAACAGCCCTGTCAGGGGTAGGGTCCACTCCTCAGTTGTTGGAGTAGAAGCCTTGAGGGTCGTACTCGATAAGGTCCGTTGCCCTTGAGTGTGTGCCCTGCCCCAAAGGAGGTGACCACCGAAGCATGTAAAGCCCATGTGGTCACAGCAAACCTATGTCCCACTGGTGCAGGCATCCATGATTCTGACCAGAATCAACCCAAGGTCACAACCCTTTCTCTGTTGCATTTGTACCAGACTTAGTGCTAGGCTATGGTGTGGAGTGGGCTGGTGCTGGGGGCCAAGGCACTGTGGCTGCAGGAGTCGAGGTGGTTGTGCTGCCACCTGCAACCTGGGCTGCCTCTGTAGCAGGCCTCTCCCAGGGCCTATCTGCCCCAGATCCGGCTCTAAGCTTCTGTGTGTGAATGGAGCTGGAGCACTACTGCCAAGAAACAACTGTTGCCTACTCCTCGCCAGGGGCTCTCCACCCGAGACATTCGTTTCTTTGGCACCACCCAGTGAGCATGCCAACGAAGTCCACTATGGCCAGACCCACCCCCACCATCAGTGTGCTGATAATCACCTCCAAGGTTCTGCCTGGACCACACCCAAGGCCCTGTAGGCTGTCTCCGCACAGCTAAACCAAGTCCTCTCCCAGGGTCCATCCACCTGAGATTCAGCACCCAGCTGCTGCATGTACTAGCAGCCCTCCCAGCACATGATTTGGTCAGGGAAGTGTGACAAGGCAGCAGCCATCAGCCCTGGTCTTTCTCCATCCTGATTGCTAGCAAGCCAGCATAAGCACAGTCCTTGCAAACAGAGTCTAAGCCCCTCCAGCCCTCTGTCTGTCCCATTGGACCTCTCAGCAGGCAAGAAGGCTCCCCAGGGCCAGGGCCAGCCCATGTGGACATTCCCTCTATCACAGATCACTCCCAGGGGCACCAGTCCCATCCTGACGCCTTTCTTTTTTTTCTTTCCCCCTATCCTACCTGATTACATGGAGATCTTTCTTGCAGCTTTGGTTCTATAAGAGATCTTCTGGCAGTTTCCAGTTGGTTTTCTGTGAAAATTGTTTCATATTTAGATGTATTTTCTTTCTTTCTTTTTTAAATTAATTAATTTATTTATTTTTGGCTGTGTTGAGTCTTCATTGCTGCACACGGGCTTTCTCTAGTTGTGGTGAGCGGGGGCTACTCTTTGCTGCAGTGCGTGGGCTTCTTATTGTGGTGGCTTCTGTTGCTGTGGAGCACAGGCTCTAGGCACGCAGGCTTCAGTAGTTGTGGCACCCGGGCTCAGTAGTTTGTGGCTCACGGGCTCTAGAGCACAGGCTCAGTAGTTGTGGCTCATGGGCTTAGTTGCTCTGCGGCATGTGGGATCTTCCCGGACCAGGGCTCCAACCCGTGTCCCCTGCATTGGCAGGCGGATTCTTAACCACTGCGCCACCAGGGAAGCCCTGTATTTTCTTTTTAATAGATCAACATTGGTTCTTTAATTATGACATGTACATTTAAATATTTTTGATGTATTTGTGGGGAAAGGTGATCTCCACGTCCTCCTACATTGCCATGTTGATCCTCCTCTCTCATTGTGCTTTTTTAAAAAATTGAAGTATAGCTGATATACAGTACTATATAAGTTATAGGAGTAAATGTAGTCAGTCACAATTTTTAAAGGCTATACTCCATTTATAGTTATTATAAAATATTGGCTATATTCCCTGTATTGTATAACATATCCTTGTAGCTTATTTCATACATAATAATTTGTACCTCTTAATAGCACCAACCCCTTTCCTCTCCCCACTAGTTTGTTCTCTATATCTGTGAATTGCTTCTTTTTTGTTTATTGACTAGTTTGTTGTATTTTTTAGATTTCATATATAAGTGATATCATACAGGGTTTGTCTTTGTCTGACTTATTTTACTAAGCATAGTATTCTCTAGGTCCTTCCTTCTTGCTGCAAATGGAAACATCTCATTGTTTTTTATGGCTGAGTAGTATTCCACTGTATATATATATACAGCATCTTCTTCATCCACTCATCTGTTGATGGGCACTTAGGTTACTTCCATATCTTGGCAATTGTAAATAATGCTGCTGTGAACACTAGGGAGCATGTATCCTTTCGAATTATAGTTTTCTCTGGATATATGCCCAGGAGTGGGATTGCTGGATCATATGGCAACTCTATTTTTAGTTTTTTAAGGAACCTCCATACTGTTTTCCATAGTGGCTGTACCAATTTACGTTTCCACCAACAGTGTACAAGGGTTCCCTTTTCTCCACATCCTCACAAACATTTGTTGTTTGTGTTCTTTTTGATGATAGCCATTCTAACTGGTGTGAGGTGATATCTCGTTGTGGCTTTGATTTGCATTTCCCTGATGGTTAACAATGTTGAGAATCTCTTCATGTGTTGGCCATCTGCATTTCCTCTTTGGAAAAGTGTCTATTCACTTCTTCTGCACTTTTTTTTTTTTTTTTTGGCTGCGTTGGGTCTTTGTTGCCGCACGTGGTCTCCCTCTAGTTGCAGCAGGTGGGGGCTACTCTTCCTTGCTGTGCACAGGCTTCTCATTGCAGTGGCTTCCCGTGTTGTGGAGCATGGGCTCTAGGTGCACAAGCTTCAGTAGTTGCAGCACAGGGGCTCAGTAGTTGCAGCAGGCAGACCCTAGAGTGCACGGACTTCAGTAGTTGCAGTATGGGAGCTCTGTAGTTGTGGCGCGTGGGCTCTAGGGCACACAAGCTTCAGTAGTTGTGGTGCGCAGGCTCAGTGGTTGTAGCTCTCAGCCTGCAGAGTGCAGGCTCAGTAGTTGTGACACATGGGCTCAGTTGCTCCAGACCATGTGGGATCTTCCCAGACCAGGGCTTGAACCCGTGTCCCCTGCATTGGCAGGTGGATTCTTAACCACTGAGCCACCAGGGAGGTCCCTGCACATTTTTAAATTGGATTTTTTTTTTTTGCGGTACGCGGGCCTCCCACTGCCATGGCCCCTCCCGTTGCGGAGCACAGGCTCCGGACGCGCAGGCTCAGCGGCCATGGCTCACAGGCCCAGCTGCTCCGCGGCATATGGGATCTTCCCGGACTGAGGCACGAACCCGTGTCCCCTGCATCAGCAGGCGGACTCTCAACCACTGCGCCACCGGGGAAGCCCTGGATTATTTTTTATGTTGAGTTGCATTAGCTGTTTATATGTTGTGGATATAAACCTCTTATTGGTCATGTCATTTGCAAATATATTGTCTTATTCAGCAGGTTTTTTCATTTTGTCGATGGTTTCCCTTGCTGTGCAAAAGCTTTTAAGTTTAATTAGGTCCCATTTGTTTATTTTTTGTTTTATTTCCTTTGCTTTAGGAGACCGATATAAAAAATTATTGCTATGATTTATGTTAAAGAGTGTTCTGGGGGCTTCCCTGGTGGCACAGTGGTTGAGAATCTGCCTGCCAATGCAGGGGACACGGGTTCGAGCCCTGGTCTGGGAAGATCCCACATGCCGCGGAGCAACTGGGCCCGTGAGCCACAACTACTGAGCCTGCGCGTCTGGAGCCTGTGCTCCACAACAAGAGAGGCCGCGACAGTGAGAGGCCCGCGCACCGCAATGAAGAGTGGCCCCCGCTTGCCACAACTAGAGAAAGCCCTCGCACAGAAACGAAGACCCAACACAGCCAAAAATAAATAAATAAATAAATAAATAGTTTTTTTAAAAAAAAAGAGTGTTCTGCCTGTTTTCCTCTGAGAGTTTTATGCTTTTGGTCTTCCATGTAGGTTTTTTTTTTTCGTTTTTTTTGGCTGTGTTGGGTCTCCGTTGCTGCACATGGGCTTTCTCTAGTTGTGTCAAGTGGAGGCTACTTTTTGTTGTGTGTGCAGGCTTCTCATTGCAGTGGCTTCTCTTTGTTTTGGAGTACAGGCTCTAGGCACGTGGGCTCAGTAGTTGTGGCACATGGGCTTAGTTGCTCCAAGGCATGTGGGAGCTTCCCGGACCAGGACTCCAACCCGTGTCCCCTGAATTGGCAGGCAGATTCTTAACCACTGCGCCACCAGGGAAGCCTCCATTTAGGTTTTTTATCTATTTTGTGTTTATTTTTGTATATGGTGTTAGAGAATGTTCTAATTTCGTTTGTTTACCTGTAGCTGTCCAGTTTTCTCAGCACCACATATCAAAGAGGCTGTCTTTTCTCCATTGTATATTCTTGTCTGCTTTGTCATAGATTAATTGAACATAAGTCTGTGGATTTATTTCTGGACTCTCTAGTCTATCCATTGATTTTTTTTTTTTTTTTTTTTTTTTGCGATACGCGGGCCTCTCACTGTTGTGGCCTCTCCCGTTGTGGAGCACAGGCTCCGGACGCGCAGGCTCAGCATCCATGGCTCACGGGCCCAGCCACTCCACGGCATGTGGGATCTTCCCAGACCGGGGCACGAACCCGTGTCCTCTGCATCAGCAGGTGGACTCTCAACCGCTGCGCCACCAGGGAAGCCCTATCCATTGATTTTATATGTCTGTTTTTGAGCCAGTACTATATTGCTTTGATGACTGTAGCTTTTATAGTATAATGTGAAGTCAGGGAGCATGAGTCCTCCAGGTCTGCTCGTTTTTAAGATTTTTTGGGCTATCTGGGGTCTTTTGTGTCTCCATACAAATTTTAAAATTATTTCTTCTAGTTCAGTGAAAAATGCCATTGGTATTTTGATAGAGATTGCATTGAATCTGTAGATTGCCTTGGGTAGTATGGTCATTTTAGCAATATTAATTCTTCCAATCCAAGAACATGGTATATCTTTCCATCTGTTTGTATCATCTTCAATTTCTTTCATTGGTTTCTTATAGTTTTCCAAGTACAGGTCTTTTATCTCCTTAGGTAGGTTTATTCCTATGTGTTTTATTCTTTTTTTGTTTATTTCTTTTTTAAATTTAACTTTTATTTTATATTGGGATATAGTTGATTTACAATGTTGTGTTAGTTTCAGGTGTACAACAAAGTGATTCAGTTATACATACACATATATCCATTCTTTTTTTTTCTTTCTTTTATGATAGACTTTTTTCCATGTCTATAAAGTTATTATTACTGCTTGTATATTGTTTAATTTAAACATTTTCTAGTCCTCTATTGAAGTACATTTATTCCAATTTTTGATATTAAAAGCTAAGTTTTTAAGTTGAAGTTAAGAGACACTGCTATGTATAAAATAAATAAGCAGCAAGGATATATTGTACGGCACAAAGAAATATAGCCATTATTTTGTAATAACTTTATTTTTTAAATTTTTATTTTATCAATATATTGGAGCATAGTTGATTAACAATGTTGTGTTAGTTTCAGGTGTACAACAAAGTGATTCAGTTATGCATATACATGTATCTATTCCTTTTTCAGATTCTTTTCCCTTTTGGGTTATTACAGAATACTGAGCTGCATTCCCTGTGCTATACAGTAGGTCCCTGTTGGTTATCTGTTTTAAATATAGTAGTGTGTACATGTCAATCCCAAACTCCCAGTCTATCCTTCCCCCCTACACTTCCCCACTGGTAACCATAAGTTTGTTCTTTAAGTCTGTGAGTCTGCTTCTGTTTTGTAAATAAATTCACTTGTTGCATTTTTTTTAGATTCCACAAATAAGCAATATCATATTATATTTGTCTTTCTCTGTCTGTCTTACTTCACTTAGTATGATAATTTCCAGATCCATCCATGTTGCTGCACATGGCATTATTTCATTCTTTTTTATGGCTGAGTAATATTCCATTGTATATATGTACCACACCTTCTTTATCCATTCATCTGTTGATGGACATTTAGGTTGTTTCCATGTGTTGGCTATTGTAAACAGCACTGCCATGAACATTGAGGTGCATATATCCTTTTGAACCATGTTTTTCTCCAGATATATGCCCAGGAGTGGGATTGCTGGATCATATGGTAGCTCTATTTTTAGTTTCTTAAGGAACCTCCACACTGTTCTCCATAGTGGCTGTACCAATTTACATTCCCTCCAACAGTGTTAGGAGGGTTTCCTTTTCTCTACACCCTCTCCATCATTTATTGTTTGTAGATTTTTTGATGATGACCATTCTGACTGTTGTGAGGTGATATCTCATTATAGTTTTGATTTGTTTGTCTAATAATTAGACAAACACAGTTAGATTGTGTTTAATTAGAGCATCTTTTCATGTGCCTGTTGGCCATCTGTATATCTTCTTTGGAGAAATGTCTATTTAGGTCTTCTGCCCATTTTTTGATTGGGCTGCTTGGTTTTTTGATACTGAGCCACATGTGTTGTATGTAAGTTTTGGAGACTAATCCCTTGTCGGTTGCATTGTTGGCAAATATTTTTTCCCATTCTGTAGGTTGTTTTTTCATTTTCTTTATGGTTTCCTTTGTTGAGCAAAAGCTTTTAAGTTTAATTAGGTCTCATTTGGTTTTTGTTGTTTTTTTTTTGCAGTACGCGGGCCTCTCACTCTTGTGGTCTCTCCTGTTGCGGAGCACAGGCTCCACACACGCAGGCTCAGCGGCCATGGCTCACGGGCCTAGCTGCTCTGCAGCATGTGGGATCCTCCTGGACCAGGGCACAAACCCATGTCCCCTGCATTGGCAGGCGGACTCTCAACCACTGCACCACCAGGGAAGCCCCCATTTGTTTATTTTTGTTTTTATTTCCATTACTGTAGGAGGTGCATCCAAAAAGATATTGCTGTGATTCATGTTAGAATGTCCTGCCTATGTTTTCCTTTAGGAGTTTTATAGTATCTGGTCTTACATTTAGGTCTTTAATCTATTTTGAGTTTATTTTTGTGTATGGTGTTAGAGAATGTTCTAATTTCATTTGTTTACATGTAGCTGTCCAGTTTTCCCAGCACCATTTATCAAAGAGACTGTCTTTCCTCCATTGTATATTCTTACCTCCTTTGTCATAGATTAATTGACCATAAGTGCATGGGTTTATTTCTGGACTTTCTGTCCTGTTCCACTGATCCCTATTTTTGTTTCTGTGACAGCACCATACTGTTTTCATTACTGTAGCTTTGTAGTATAGTTTGAAGTCAGGGAGCGTGATTCATCTAGCTCAATTTTTCTTTCTCAGGATTGCTTTCACTATTTGGGGGTCTTTTGCTTTTCCATACAAACTTTAATTTATTTTATTCTAGTTCTGTGAAAAATGCCATTGGTAATTTGATAGGGATTGAATTGAACCTGTAGATTGCCTTGGGTAGCATAATCATTTTAACATTATTGATTCTTCCAACCCAAGAACATGGTATATCTTTCCATCTGTTTGTGTCATCTTCAGTTTCTTTCATCAGTGTCTCATAGTTTTCAGAGTACAGGTCTTTTTCCTTCTTAGGTAGGTTTATTCCTAGGTATTTTATTCTTTTGGATGTCATAGTAAAAGGTATTGTTTCCTTAATTTCTCTTTCTGATCTTTCATTGTTAGTGTATAGAAATGCAACAGATTTCTTTGTATTAATTTTGTATCCTGCAACTTTACTGAATTCATTGATGAGTGCTAGTAGTTTTCTGGTGGTATCTTTAGGATTTCCTGTGTATAATGTTAATATCATGTCATATGCAAACAGTGACTGTTTTACTTCTTCCTTTCCAATTTGGATTCCATTTATTTCTTTTTCTTGTGTGATTGCTATGGCTAGGACTTCCAATACAATGTTGAATAAAAGTGGCGAGAGTTGGCATCCTTGTCTTGCTCCTGATCTTAGAGAAAATGCTTTCAGCTTTTCACCATTGAGTATGTTATTAGCTGTATGGCCTTTATTATGTTGAGGTAGGTTCCCTCAATGCCCACTTTCTGGAGGATTTTTTATCATAAATGAATTTAGAATTTTGTCAAAAGCTTTTTCTGTATCTATTGAGATGATCACATGGTTTTTATTCTTCAGTTTTCAATGTGGTATACCACATTGATTCATTTCTGCATATTGAAAAATCGTTGCATCTTGGGTAAATTCCACTCAGTCATGATGTATGATCCTTTTAATGTATTGTTGCATTTGTTTTGCTAATATTTTGTTGAGGATTTTGCATTCGTGTTCATCAGTGATATTGGCCTATGATTTTCTTTTTTGTATAATATCTTTGTCTTGTTTTGGTATGAGGGTGACATTTGCCTTGTAGAATGAGTTCAGAATTGTTACTTTCTCTTCAGTTTGCTTTGGAATAGTTTGAGAATGATAGGTGTTAACTCTTCTCTAAGTGTTTGTTTGTTAGGAATTTTTCAATTACTGATTCAACTTCATTACTCATAATTGGCCTGTTTCTATTTTCTATTTCTTCCTGGTTAAGTCTTGGGAGATTGTACCTTTCTAAGAATTTGTCCATTTCTTCTAGGTTGTCCATTTTATTCACATATAGTTGTTCGTAGTAGTCTCTTATGATGCTTTGTATTTCTGTGTGTCCATTGTAACTTCTCCTTTTTAATTTCTGATTTTATTTATTTTTGCCATCTCCCTTTTTTTTCTTTTGGAATCTGGCTAAAGTTTTTTGTTTGTTTGTTTTGAATTTTATTTTATTTATTTATTTTTTATACAGCAGGTTCTTATTAGTTATCTATTTTATACATATTAGTGTATGTATGTCAATCCCAATCTCCCAGTTCATCCAACCCCACCACACCCCTGCTTCCCCCCATACGTTTGTTCTCTGCATCTGTGTCTTTAGGGTCTGGCTAAAGCTTTATCAATTTTGTTTATATTTTTAAAGAGCCAGCTGTTACTTTCATTGATCTTTTCTATTTTTTTGTCTCTATTTCATTTATTTCTGCTCTGATCTGTATGATTTCTTTCCTTCTACTAATTTGGGTTTTGTTTGTTCTTTTCTAGTTCCTTTAGACGCAAGGTTATGTTGTTTATTTGAGATTTTTCTTGTTTCCTGAGATAAGGTTGTATCACTATAAACTTCCCTCTTAGAACTGCTTTTGCTGCATCCCATATGTTTTGGATCATCATGTTTTCATTTTCATTTGTCTCTAGGTACGTTTGATTTCCTCTTTGATTTCTTCAGTAATCCATTGGTTGTTTAGTAGCATATTGTTTAGTCACCATGTGTTTTGTTTTGTTTTGTTTCGCAGTTTTTCTCTTGTAGTTGATTTCTAATCTTGTAGCATTGTGGTCAGAAAAGATGCTTGATATGATTTCAATTTTCTTAAATTTACCAAGGCTTGTTTTGTGGCCTAGCATGTGATCTATGCTGGAGAATGTTCCACGTGCACTTGAAAAGAATGTGTATTCTCCTTTCAGACGGAATGCTCTCTGTATAAATTAAGTCCATTTTTTTCTAATGTGTTATTTAAGGCCTTTGTTTACTTACCGATTTTCTGTCTGGATGATCTGTCCATTGATGTAATTGGGTTTTAAAGTCCCCTACTATTATTGTGTTACTGTTGATTTCTCCTTTTATGACTGTTATTTCCCTTATATATTTAGGTGCTTTTGTGTTGGGTGCATATATATTTACAATTGTTCTTACCTCCTTTGTCATAGATTAATTGACCATAAGTGCATGGGTTTATTTCTGGACTTTCTGTCCTGTTCCACTGATGTCTATTTTTGTTTCTGTGACAGTACCATACTGTTTTCATTACTGTAGCTTTGTAGTATATTGTATCAATCCAATCTTCTTGGATTGATCCTTTGATCATTATGTAGTGTCTTTTTTTGTCTCTTGTAACAGTCCTTATTTTCAAGTCTATTTTGTTTGATATAAGTATTGTTACTCAAGTTTTCTTTTGATTTCCATTTGCAGGGTATACCTTTTTCCATCCCCTCACTTTCAGTCTGTGTGTGTCCTTAGATCTGAAGTGAATCTCTTGTTGGCAACATATATATGTGTTTTGTTTTTGTATCCATTCAGCCATTCTATGTCTTTTCTTTTTTAATATGTATTTATTTCTTTTATTTATTTGGCTGCTCTGAGTCTTAGTTGCAACATGCAGGATCTTCATTGCAGCACATAGGATCTTTAGTTGTGGCATGTGGGCTCTTAGTTGCAGCATGCGGGAGCTAGTTCCCTGACCAGGGATCGAACCCCCTGTGCATTGGGAGCACAGAGTCTTAACTACTGGACCACCAGGGAAGTCCCAGCCACTCTGTGTCTTTTTTTTTTTTACATCTTTATTGGAGTATAATTGCTTTACAATGATGTGTTAGTTTCTGCTTTATAACAGTGAATCGGTTATACATATACATATGTTCCCATATCTCCTCCCTCTTGCGTCTCCCTCCCTCTCACCCTCCCTATCCCACCCATCCAGGTGGTCATACTCTGTGTCTTTTGATTAGAGCATTTAGTCCATTACTTTTTAAGTAAGTATTGATAAGTACTTATTGCTATTATGTTCATTGTTTTGGGGTTGTTTTTGTAGGTCTTGTTTTCTTTCTTCTTTTGTTCTCTTGTGATTGAATGAATGTATTTAGTGTTATTTAGTATTTAGTGTTATGTTTGGATTCCTTTTTCTTTTTTGTACTTGTATTTATTATAGGTTTTTGATTTGTGGTTACCATAAGGTTTTTGTATAGCTATATATATATATATATATATATATATATATATATATATATGATTGTTTTAAGTTGCTGATCTCTTAATTTCAAATGCATTTTAACAATTCTGCATTTGTTCTCCTCTTATGATTACTGTTTCTGATATAATATTTTACATCTAATCATTTTGTGTATCCCTTAACTGCTTATTATGGATATAAATATGATTTTACTACTTTTGTCTTTTAACCTTTCTACTGGTTTTGTGCATGGATGATTTCCTACCTTTACTGTATGTTTGCCTTGACTGATGGATGAGATTTTTCATTTCATAATTTTCATGTTTGTAGTTGTGGTTTTTCTGTTTTGCTTAGAGAAGTTTTGTTTAACATTTCTTGTAAAGCTGGTTTAGTTGTGCTGAAGTCTTTTAGCTTTTGTTTGTCTGTAAAGCTTTTGATCTCCATCAAATCTGAATGAGAGCCTTGCTGGGTAGAACATTCTTGATTGTAGCTTTTTCCCTTTTGTCACTTTAAACATGACACTCCCTTCTGGCCTACAGAGTTTCTGCTGAAAAGTCAGCTGATAGCTTTATGGAAGTTCCTTTGTATGCCATTTGTTGCTTTTCCCTTGCTGGTTTTTTTTTTTTTTTTTTTTTTTGCAGTACGCGGGCCTCTCACTGTTGTGGCCTCTCCCGTTGTGGAGCACAGGCTCCTGACACGCAGGCTCAGTGGCCATGGCTCATGGGCCCAGCCGCTCTGCGGCATGTGGGATCTTCCCGGACCAGGGCACGAACCCATGTCCCCTGCATCGGCAGGCAGACTCTCAACCACTGCGCCACCAGGGAAGCCCTCCCTTGCTGTTTTTATATTCTCTCTTTATCTTAATTTTTTCTCATTCCATTATTTATTTATTTATTTATTTAATTTATTTATTTTTGGCTGAGTTGGGTCTTTGTTGCTGTGCACGGGCTTTCTTCTAGTTGTGGCGAGCAGGGGCTACTCTTTGTTGCGGTGCGCAGGCTTCTCACTGCGGTGGCTTCTCTTGTTGCAGAGCATAGGCTCTAGGCTCACAGGCTTCAGTAGTTGTGGCCCGTGGGCTCAGTAGTTGTGGCTCGCAGGCTCTAGAGCGCAGGCTCAGTAGTTGTGGCTCATGGGCTTAGTTGCTCCATGGCATGTGGGATCTTCCTGGACCAGGGCTCAAACCTGTGTCCCCTGCATTGGCAGGCGGATTCTTAACCACTGTGCCACCAGGGAAGCCCAATTTTTTCTCACTTTAATTACTATGTATCTTGGTTTGTTTCTCTTTGGATTCATCCTGTGTGGGACTGTCTATGTTTTCTGGCCTTGGGTGACTGTTTGCTTTTCCAGGCTAGGGAAGTTTTCAGCTATTATTACTTCAGATATGTTCTCTGCCCCTTTCTCAGTCTCTTTTCCTTCTGGACCCCTATCATGTGAATATTAGTGTGCTTGGTGTTGTCCCAGAGGTCTCTTAAACTGTCCTCATTTCTTTTCAATGTTTTTCTGTTCAATATCAGTGACTTCCACTACTATAGCTCACTGATTGATTCCTAGGTATCATTTAGTCTACTGTTGATCCTTCTAGTGTATTTTTCATTTTAGTTATTGTAGTCTTCATTTCTGTTGGGTTGTTCTTTATATTTTCTAACTCTTTGTTAAAAACTTCTAAGTTCTCACTCTGTGCATCCATCCTTCTCCTGAATTCTTTGATCATCTTATGAGCACTACTCTGAACTTTTTTTCATGTAGATTTCCAATGTCCACTTCATTTACTTCTTCTTCTGGGTTTTTATCTGGAACATGTTCCTCTGTCACCTCATTTTGCCTACATTGCTGTTTGATTTTTGTATTTCTTCTAGGTTGTTTACATTTCCTGACCTTGGAGAAATGGCCTTTTGTAGTACACGTCATATGCGTCCCAGCAGCATATTCCCCTCTTGTCACCCAAGCTATATGCTCTAGGTGTTCCCCCTATGAGAGCAGCATGGGTCCTTCTGTTGTGGCGGGCTGACTCTGTGGGCCATCTGGTGAACTTGTTTGGCCCCTGGTCTGGTTGCTTACCAGGCCCTGCCTTATGTGGAGGCTGCTGGCCACCAGTTGGCAAGACTGGGTCACAAGGCAGCTGACTGTGGAACCCCAGAAGTCCTCAGGGCTAGTGCCAGCTCATTGGTGAGCAGAATCAGGCTCCATAAGGCTCCAGGGCTATTGCATACCCACTGGTGGGTGAAGTCAGGTCCTGGGGTTAATGCCAGCTTACTGTCAGGCAGAGTCAGGTCCTGGAGTCTGGTTGCAGGGCCCAGGTGTTCCAGAGCTGGTGTTAGATCACTGGTGGAGTGGGCCAGTTTCTGACACATTTGTGGGATGTCCAGGGTGTGGGGTCCAGGGTGTCCTAAATCTTGTGCTGGCATGCTAATGGGCATGGCCAGGGCCCAGCCAGCCCCAGGTCAGGGTTTGGCCTGCTGGTGGATAGGCTGGGTTTGCAAGCTGTGTGATTGTGGTTTTCTTGTGTCTGATGTCTGCTCCCTGGTGGGTGAGGCTGGTCTAGATGCTAAAGCAGGTTCCCTGGAGGGCAGGGCCATGTCCAGAGGTGGCTGTGGGCTCATGGAGTCTTAAGGCAGCCTGTCTGCTGATAGGTGAGGCTGTGTCCCCATCCAGTTAGTCTCTTTGCCTGAAGCATCCTAGCACTGACACCTGCTGGCTGTTGGGCCAGCATTGGGGTGGGTCCTGGGGCTACTGCGCTAGAAGGAGGATTCCACAGTGGTGCTTGCCAGCAGCAGTGTCCATGTGGTAAAAGGAGCTCCCAAAAATGGCTGCTGCCAGTGTCTGTGTCCAGAGGGTGAGCTGCAGTTGCCTATTGTCTCTCTAAGAGATTCTTCAGGATCAGCAGGTGGGACTAATCCAAGCTCCTATCAATTTACTGCTTCTTCTCTGGGTCCTGCAGCATATGAGATTTTGTGTGCACTCTTTAAGAGTGAAGTCTCTATTTTCCCCAGCCCCCTGGGATTCCTGAAAGTAAGCCCAGCTGGCCTTCAAAGCCAAATGCTCTGGGGGTTCATCTTCCCAGTGCTGGTCCCCCAGGCTGAGGAGCCCAATATGGGTCTAAGATCTCTCACTTCTCTGGGAGAACCTCTGCAACTGTCATTATTCTCCAGTTTGTGGGTCACCCACCAGGGCTTATGGGACTTGGCTATATCACAAGTCCACCCCCCACCCATCTCTTTGTGGTTCCTTCTTTATGGCTTTATAGA